>NC_044035.1:225116316-225737982 GCF_901765095.1 Microcaecilia unicolor
CATTGGATGGAGGGGACAGCAGAGAGGGGCAGACACTGGATGGCAGAGAGAGAACAAAGACAGATGCTGGATGGAAGGAAGACAGTGAAAAGAAGATGAGGGAAAGCAGAAACAGAGACAACAAACGTAAATAAAATATATATTTTTTTTTTTTTTTTTGCTTTAGGATAAAGGTAGTATGTAGCTGTGTTAATGTTTATAATAGAACATGTAAATAAGGTAATCTTTTTATTGGACTAATTTTAATACATTTTGGCTAACTTTCGGAGAACAAAACCCCCTTCCGCAGGTACCGGATAGGATATTGTAACAGCACTATACTGTATTGACCTGAGGAAGGATGTTTTGGCCTCTGAAAGCTAAATGTATTAGTCCAATAAATGGTATTATTTTATTTTCTATATTTGTTTTTATTTCTATTTGTTAATTTGTAAAGTGGTGATTGGTACTTGTTAGTTTTTTCAAATTTACATCTGCTGTCTTTATATTTTGCACAGTACTAGGGGACATTTTGCTGTTTCTGTGGTGTTGCATTGGTATGCAGAGTCTGGCATCTTGGGGGTTCAGTTTAATTTTTGTCTAAATAGAAAGGTTATTATTGCTTATTCTATAGTGGATTAGGGTGTATCTGTGTTTGTGAAAAAGACATGGCTTTCGGTTGGCATTGACTGTGTAAGATGGACGATCTGTGTTATTCTGCCTGGTTTCGTTTTACAGTAGGTGAATTGATGTTCTAGTGCTCACTGTAGTGTTTAAGATGCTTTCCTTTTCCTTGTGTGACTTGTAGAAATTACTGCTTATGGTATGCTAGAATTGCTCTATAGGTCCTGAGTGTTTTGTATTCTCGGCATGCCTAGTACTAGATTTTGGAGGGGGGGTGTTAAAAAATGACCGGCCCTGAGTGTCAACTACCCTAGGTACGCCACTGTATAGTACTGCCTTTTGTAGGGTCAATGAACCTGCAGAGCATTGTTTATGACTTACAGTTAATGACAGCAATGTTCAGTCCTCGGCCTCCAGTCTATCCCTTTACACTTCACCCTATGAGCCTGAATCACAAAAATTTATTAGGCAAACAATCTATTCAAAGCTAAAAGAAATTAAACAGTGCTCTGTTAATGTATCATGAAGCCATGCAGATTACATTTCTTTAGCTATCTAGTAACCCAGGTGCACTTTAGTGAAAACAGGTCTGGACTAATTTCCCAAGCCCCACTGCATTATGGTAACTGTAGTTCTAATTTCAAAAAGAACCAACAAGACCATAAAGACTAGAATGCACTCGGATGAAATAAAATCAGTTTTATTACAAAGAGCTCCCTTCAATAAGGAAGCTAATTGGCTCCATTTTTTCAGGTCAGGCTGATCCAATCTGAGGGGCCCTTTTACTAAGCTGCGGCAAAAAGTGGCCTACGGCAGTGAAAGCATATCTTTTGGGTGCACACTGGGCCAGTTTTTGCCGCATCCTGGAAAAAGGGCCTTTTTTAAGAGGCCTGAATATGGACGTGTGGCAAAATAAACACCGGCACGCCTCCATTTTCAGCCTGAGACCTTACCATCACACATTGACTTAGTGATAAGGTCTCACGCGCTACCCGGGCGGTAGGCATGCAGTGTACGTCCACTGCGTGTTTTCGGTGCACGGCAAATTCAGAATTACCACCTGGGGCATGCAGTAGCCAGTCAGTAATGATGATTTGGTGCACGCTGGACATGCATAGGCACTTATGTGACTTCTTTGACTGGGTGACAAATGAACTGGATGAAGGACGTGCACTAGATGTAATCTACTTGGATTTCAGCAAATCCTTTGATACGGTCCCCCACAGAAGACTCGTGAATAAGCTGAAAGGGCTGACCTTAGGTCCAAAAGTGGTGAACTGGATAGAAAACTGTTTGACCAACAGGTGGCAGAAGGTGGTGGTAAATGGAATCCACTTGGAGGAAAAGACGGTGAGCAGTGGGGTTTCTCAGGGGTCAGTGCTGGGGCCCATTTTGTTTAATATATTTGTGAAAGATATTGCTGAAGGTTTGGAAGGAAAGGTTTGCCCTTTTACGGATGACATGAAGATAGCCAATAGAGTGGATACCCTGGAGGGAATAGAAACGATGAGAAAGGATCTCCAAAAGTTAGAAGAATGGTCGAGGGTCTGGCAGTTAAAATTTAATTCCAAGAAGTGTACAGTGATGAACTTGGGGTGTAGAAACCCAAAGGAGAGATACTGGATAGGAGGGGAGAGATTAGTAAGCTCGACTGAGGAGAGAGACCTTGGGGTGTTGGTGTCGGAGGATATGAAAGTGAAGAAACAATGTGACAAGGCGACGGCTGTAGCCAGAAGGATGCTAGGCTGCATAGAGAGGGGTATAACCAGCAGAAGAAAGGAGGTGTTGATGCCCCTCTACAAGTCGTTGGTGAGGCCCCACTTGGAGTACTGTGTTCAGTTTTGGAGGCCGTATCTGGCTAAAGATGTAAAAAGACTGGAAGTGGTGCAAAGAAAAGCTACGAAAATGGTATGGGATTTGCATTGCAAACCGTAGAAGGAAAGACTTGCCGACCTGAACACGTATACCTTGGAGGAAAGGAGAAACAGGGGTGACATGATACAGACATTCAAATATTTGAAAGGTATTAATCCGCATACGAACTTTTTCCAGAGAAGGAAAGGTGGTAGAACTAGAGGACATGAATAGAGGTTGAAGGGGGGCAGACTCAGAAGTAATGTCAGGAAGTATTTTTTCATGGAGAGGGTGGTGGATACGTGGAATGCCCTCTCGCGGGAGGTGGTGGAGATGAAAACAGTAATGGAATTCAAACATGCTTGGGATAAACACAAAGGAATCTTGTTTAGAAGGAATGGATCTATGGAATCTTTGCGGACATTGGGTGGCGACGCTGGTATTTGGAGATTGAGAATAAAACCGGTGTAAGGCGGAATTCTATGGTCTGTGTTCTGATCATGACTGAATAGATATGGAGGGGCTGGAGTGTAAATTTTAAGGGGCTTCGATGTTGACTTCAGAACTGTTAGTACAGGAACAGTGCTGGGCAGACTTTTACAGTCTGTGCCCTGAGAAAGGCAGGGACAAATCAAACTCGGATATACATATAAAGTATTACATACCATGTAAAATGAGTTTATCTTGTTGGGCAGACTGGACGGACCGTTCAGGTCTTTATCTGCAGTCATTTACTATGTTACTATATGTAAAAGGGCCCCATAGTTTTTAACACAGCTCATGTAGGAAAATGTAGTCCTACATCCCTCTTTTTTTTTTGTTAATTTAAAATTTCTTGAGATGTACTTATCTATGATATTGGGAGGGCAATTTTCAAAGTAAATGACTTGCAGGCTTATTTTCGAAAGAGAAGGGCGTCCATCTTTCGACACAAATCGGGAGATGGGCGTCCTTCTCTCAGGGTCGGCCAAATCAGCATAATCGAAAGCCGATTTTGGGCACCCTCAACTGCTTTGCATCGCGGGGATGACCAAAGTTCCCAGGGGCGTATCAGAAGCGTAGCGAAGGCGGGACTGGGGTGTGCCTAACACATGGGCGTCCTCGACCAATAATGGAAAAAAGAAGGGCATCCCTGATGAGCACTTGGGTGACTTGTTCCATTTTTTTTATGACCAAGCCTCAAAAAGGTGCCAGAACTGACCAGATGACCACCAGAGGGAATCGGGGATGACGTCCCCTTACTCCCCCAGTGGTCACCAACCCCCTCCCACCCTAACCCCCCCCCCCAAAAAAAAAAAAAAACTTTTCAAATATTTTTTGCCAGCCTCTATGCCAGCCTCAAATGTCATACCCAGCTCCATCACAGCAGTATGCAGGTCCCTGGAGCAGTTTTAGTGGGTGCAGTGCAAGTCAGGCAGGCAGACCCAGGCCCATCCCTCCTGTTACACTTGTGGTGGTAAATGTGAGCCCTTCAAAACCCACCAGAAACCCACTGTACCCACATCTAGGTGCCCCCTTCACCCCTTAGGGCTATGGTAGTGGTGTACAGTTGTGGGGAGTGGGTTTGGGGGGGGGGGGTTGGGGGGTTCAGCACACAAGGTAAGGGAGCTATGCACCTGGGAGCAATTTATGAAGTCCACTGCAGTGCCCCCTAGGGTGCCCGGTTGATGTCCTGGCATGTCAGGGGGACCAGTGCACTACGAATGCCGGCTCCTCCCATGACCAAATGGCTTGGATTTGGTCGTTTCTGAGATGGGCGTCCTCGGTTTCCATTATCGCCGAAAATCGGGGACGACCATCTCTAAGGTCGACCTAAATTTCGCGATTTGGGCATCCCCGGCTGTAATATCAAAACAAAAGATGGACACCCATCTTGTTTCAATAATATGGGTTTCCCCACCCCTTTGCCGGGACATCCAAGGAGGACGTTCTCAGGAAAACTTGGGCGCCCCTTTCGATTATGCCCATCTTGGTAAAACAATCTTATTAAAAACTGATCACCTCAAATGTGCTTAACAGTATGCATGAGTTTCATAATGTGCATACATTTAGCTGCATTGAAAACAGGCATTCCTATGGAAGTTTTTTAAATTAGAGGTGGAAACCGATGCTAATTTTTAAGGAGAAACACCATGAGAGGCTTCTATTTTAAAAATTTTCTAAAGAAGCAGAATTAATAGCACCCACAGTAGTGTATTTGAAAAGTGTCCCTAGACTTGTGCAATCAAAAATGGACATCGGAGTAATCTTTTGGTTTACATGAGAAAATAAACTCTAACCAGAATTAAGGGGGCTATTTACTAAATTGCAATACATTTTGTACTTATTAAATACAAAGACTGTACAGCAGTTGAACTTATTAAGTGCAAAGCCTGTGCAACAGAGTGGAAGAGTAGCCTAATGGTTAGTGTAATAGCCTGGGGAACTGGGTTCAATTCTCACTGCAACTCTTGTGACTGCGGGCAAGTCACTTAACCCTCCATTGCCCCATAAGTATATAATAAGTAAACCACTTTGATTGTAACCACAGAAAGTAAATGTTGGGGGCATGCCCAGCATCTGCCCTGTATTTACTGCACAAGACACTTACTGCATGATATCTACAGATAGCACAGAAAGTGCAACCACACTACCTGCTGATGCATTTACTACAGCACATGGTCTTTTGAATATAGCTCATCTACCCAGGAGACCTAGGCCAGGAGCACCCCTAACAGAGGAATCCAGGAACTAGAGGATGTCCGTCCATCCGCCTGCTGGAGATAGAGATATACTGACTCTGGGATGAAAATGAGTGATCTCTATCTCCATCTGCTGGACCCACTAGTTCTTGGATTCATCTGCTACTCATGCTACGGAATGGCATGATGGTAGGCATGCAGAGGGATTGAGAGTCAAGCATATATGTAGATGATAAAATACAGTAATCTATGCATGTACCCTGCATGATCTAGGTGTGGTCATTTACACCTGCTTGAGAGCAGATGTAAATGTCTGTGCCTGCAAGGTAGATGTGGTTTCTGCCATTTACACTAGTTTATAATAGACATCCCTATTTTCAGAAAATATGGACAGCTTATACTGAGTGGCTGGATCGTACCCCACAAGCCTAATAAATTTTAGTCAAGACTGTTACTATATAGTAGTCCTTGCTCCTGTGAGTAGTTTATTTTATTTTTATTTGGAGGGCAGGAGGGAGGGGAGTTTCAGGGGATGTATGGGGAGTATGTGATTTATTACAGCCATCTACTGAAGAATCACAGTATGTCATAAGATAAAGGAATGTTTTGTTTATTACTTAATAAAAATTAAAATAAAATAAAAAGTGAACAGCACATGAATGGAGATGCCTCAAAATGTGTGAATGTAAAACGCCTAAGCAAGTGTACCCAAGGGTGATGAGGATTGGATTTATAAATTTTTCATCATTGGCTGTGGATCTCTGTGGAATCTGAGATTATGTTGGAGAATATTGTTGATTGTAATGTTTATATATTTTACCCTGGCATGCTAATGCACCCCCTGCTAGAAGACGACGGCAGGATGAAAAAACTGTGATGAACTCTTCCACTAAATTAAGCTAAGGGCCCTGTTTATTAAGCTGTACTATAGGCATTCTAGTGTTTTTAATGTGCGCTAACACTAGAGATACCATAGTAAACACGGCCCTAAGTCTTTATACTTTTCCTTGTTATTTGAAAAAAGAACATTTTGTCAGGTAGAGCTGTACGGTGCAATGATTACATTTAGTGATTGCCAGGTGATTTTATGGTCACAAGGGATCACAGACACTATTCTGAGTACCATTCTCACTTTATAGAATTATAACAATTTTTTTTCTGTTTTTTTGGTAATTGAGGTGGGTTTCTATATTTTTGATTTCTATTCTTAAACCATTTATGGGATGCTTTGGCATTTAATTGTTTCATAAAGATACTGATTGGAATAGTATATATACTGATTCATTATCCCAGTTCTTTAAAAAAATAAAATTTACCTTTTCATGATTTTAATAGTTCATTATATACAAAGCTAAAGAAAATGAAGTTCCTTAGTTGTAACAGTTGCTCACCGAGAACAGGACTTAAATCCTCACATATGGGTGCATGAAAGTTTAGTTCAAAGATGGCCCCTTTTGTGGAAAAATTACATACTCTTAGCTTATCAGGCCACTACTTTGGTCAATGCAGTGACAGTCCTGGGCAAAGGAAGACCATGCTCCCCAGCCCTTTCTGAAACCCTACAACCATGAATCATGAATCTACCACTAGGTGTTACCCTTATGCAGTGGCTATCACTCCTTCCCACCTGCAGATGCTGTGAACACAGCCTCCAGAGCAGGGAGACATGATATTGATATAAACTGCTTTAAGTTGCCCGTTAGATTAAAACAAAGACAAAATATGAATAGAAATAGAATAAAAGAGAATCCCCAGCCATCTTGGCAAGCAGAGGATCCAATTCAGAAATGGAACCAGGGGCCTTCTCTATAGCAGTGTATGGTGCTTACCACTTGAGTTACCAGCCCACCTTCTTTTCTACACAAATTTAAAAAAAAATTAAGAGTAGCCTAAAACATTGAGTGTCAAGTCATTCCAGGGCTTTGTCTGAGGTCCCAACTCACCCCAAAATAGGCATAGTCTATAAGCATGCACTCTCTCCATCTTGACCTGGTATTATTTTACTGTGAGTCAGGTACTTACAGTTCATCCTCAAAACAAATTTTGGGTTGCTTCACATTGGCACCACCACTGGTCAGTCGAAAGGCATAGTTGCCTGCTGGACACGCTGTCCAGTGATCACATTTCTGTCTTCTTGGAGGAGGAGCTGTGGGACAGGAATGAGAGCACATGCAGATTATGTTCCCAACAAACTAAGCTTTAGTTTAGTCTATTGTGCATTTAATAATACCACCTTTCATACAAAAACAAAGGTACAGTTAAAATCTGGAAAAAGAAAAGTCACTTTGTGAAGATTTCCTTCTTTTATTCTTAGCCCCTACTTTTGCTTTACTAGAAGGTTCCTGAGAGTCTGTCATTCTGTGATTGGGTTTCTATGGATTTTTATCTTTCACCCTGCCAGTAAGTCCTTCACTAGTCTCTGATCAGAAGATGCAGGTGATGTTTGTGAGCCCGTTTTCTTGTTTGAATATTGTTTTCCTTGTATATTGCTACTAATTCACTGTAATCATGAGGTCATGCTTTAATTCTCTACAACAATTACATGTTCTTCAGTCCTACTTCGAGCTGGAGTCTATGAGGACATTAGTACATACCTTTTCATCTGTCACCTATTCTATGGAAATATTCTCTACTGTGAGCAGAAAATCGCTAGCCTAAAAAGGTTGCAAAATATTCAAAATACCTAAGCAGCTTCATGCTGCCATTATATATGACAATGCCTCACCCCTGCTATTGATGAACACTGGATCCTGACAATGAATCAAGCTCACTCAAAAGTTTTACTATTCGCACAGAAATGGGCTCATTTTTGAAAGAGGACGCCCATCTTTCGATATAAATCAGAAGATGAGCGTCCTCACAGGGTCGTCCAAATCGGTATAATTGAAAACCGATTTTGGACGTCCCCAACTGCTTTCCATCGCAGGGACAGCCAAAGTTCAAGGGGGCATATTGGAGGCATAGCAAAGGCGGGACTTGGGCGTGCCTAACACTAGTATGTCCTCAACCCATAATCGAAAGAAACAAGGATGTCCCTGATGAACACTTGGATGACTTTACCTGGTTGTGTTTTTCTTTCGACCAAGGCACAAAAAAGGTGGCCGAAATGACCAGATGACCACCAGAGAGAATCGCGGATGACCTCCCCCCTTACTCACTAACCCCCTCCCACCCTCAAAAAACATCTTTAAAAATATTGATTGCCAGCCTCAGATGTCATACTCGGGTCCATGACAGCAGTATACAGTTCCCTGGAGCAGTTTTAGTGGGTGCAGTGCACTTCAGGCAGGCGGACCCAGGCCCATACTCCCCCCACCTGTTACGTTTGTGGAGGAAACAGCGAGCCCTCCAAAACCCACCACAAACCCACTATACCCACATCTAGGTGCCCCCCTTCACCCATACGGGCTACGGTAGTGGTGTACAGTTGTGGAGAGTGGGTTTTGGGGGTGGTTTGGGGGGCTCAGCATACAAGGTAAGGGAGCTATGTACTTGGGAGCAATTTATGAAGTCCACTGCAGTGCCCCCTAGGGTGCCCGGTTGGTGTCCTGGCATGTCAGGGGGACCAGGGCACTAGAAATGCTGGCTCCTCCCACGACCAAATGACTTGCAGTTGGTCATTTCTGAGATGGTCGTCCTTGGATTCCATTATCGCCGAAAATCAGAAACGACCAAGTCTAAGGATGACCATCTCTAAGGACGACAAAATTTCAGGATTTGGGCATCCCTGACCGTATTATCAAAACGAAAGATGGACGTCCATCTTGTTTCGAAAATAAGGGTTTCCCCGCCCCTGGAAGGGGATGTTTTGCAAGGACGTCCAAATCGAAACGAGGACGTCCCTTTCAATTATGCCCTTCAAAGCCTTCTACACAGGTCTTCCTCACTGTCTAGCTAAGCATCTAACCTCAGTATCTTCAGCTTAACCCGGCATAAATTGTTATGAATAGGAACACTGAGGTGTTGCTAATGCAATTAGATTTGTCAGTGGCGTTTGATCTGGAGAATCATGATGTACTTTTGGGTAAAAAGGAGGGTAAGGGGGTGGGAAGGAGGGTGTTAGTGGTTTGAAGATTTTTTGAAAATAGATCTATATAGGATTGTTGGCAAGGCGGACTTTTTGATTCATGGCATATGGAACAGGGTGTCCCTCAGAGCTCAACCCTGTCCCCAGTTTTTTTAATTTCTACATCAGTGAATTGGGATTGATACTATGTAGGAGGGGAATTTAATACTTCTCATATGCAGATGATATTTTGATTTTTCCTATTCTGTCGGATCTTAGCACTGTGAAAACATTGATGAATGTTTTTATGGAAATTTTTGTTTGGATGTCTCAGCAGTATTTAAAGATTTACCTTGAGAAAAGTAATGTTTTATGGGTCAGACAAGAGGGCAGTTCCATTGCCAGGTGGGGGAGGGCAATTGAGTAAAAACTTTGATGTTGTGCAGCTTCATGATTCCGATATATTTATAAAATATGAAATAAAGCTTTTAGGAGTCTGGCTTAACTCCTGCCTGGAAGCAAACAAAGCAGATTAATCAGTCGTACAATTCAAACTTTATTATAAGACTAGTAAAAAAAGGCCCGTTTCTGGAGCCAATGAAACGGGCGCTAGCAAGGCTTTCCTGTGGCCCCCCCACCGAACGCACCTTGGTTGTTAGTGACGGCATTGCGCCGCCGTGGCCGCCGTTGATGTGTGACTGTGGCCCCCCCACCCAACATACCTTCGTCGTCAGTGGGTGGCCCATTGCGGTGCCCTGGCTGTCATCGATGTGAGTGAATTGCTCCGCCTCCACCCTCAACGTCATAACGTTTGACGCGAGGGCGTGGCCCCAAGACTGTGATTTTCTTGACTTCAGAGCTTCGAACTTACGAACCTTGGCTTCAGTGACATCATCAGATAATAGAACGTTGAGGGTGAGTTTTATATATATAGATAATCGCCCGATACAGATTGTGTTTCACCCACAAGGGGCTAATTCTTTGGCTACCAGCTGAGTAAAGACTAATTGAAAATGTCTTGGTCTTCTTAGAGTTATCTGAAGAAGCAATATAGCAGAATGCTAGAGTAGGAACCTAAGAAATAGTTACTAGTATCTGATTGTATTTTACAACTTGGAAATAAAATTAAAAAGTACTCCTTTGAAACATATTTGCATTTTTGGTGGAAATGAAAACAATAGCATCACACTATTTAAAGAATTTTAACAAATTGAAAAATACATCTGTTCTTTCATTCTCAGATACTTTTCACACTTTTTATATGGGAGAGTAAAAGTTGCCTGGTCTGCAGACCAAAAAGGTCTCTCTCAAAAATGAGTAAAAATTAAACACATTTATTTATTGTTGTTCAAAAATTCAATCCAACCAAACAGTCCAAAAAAATTCAGGATAACTTGACAGCTAGCTTCTTCAGGGTCAAGAACAGAGAAGACAGTTTTGCATATTACTGCAAATGACCACCATTCCAACTCATCATTTAAAATGGCGCTTCCAACCTGGATGACGCCGAGACTTGTGATTTACAGCTCAAAGCCTAGTCAAGCCAACTCCTGCCTGACCATGGAAACTCGTGTTAATTATCTAGTTCAAAAGATTTTGTTCAAATTGAAGCTGTTATGTAGACTGAGATATTTCCTTGAAGGTAGTATTTTTGGCTTATTAATCAAGCGGTTATCCTTACATCCCTGAACTACTGTAATGTTTGTTTACTGGGATTGCCAGCTAAAAAATTACAAAGACTCCAAGTTTTGCAAAATGTATCTGCCAAAATTATCCTGAAAGGTAACAGGTTTGCACAAACAACTCATTCTTGTGTGAATTACATTAGTCTATATAGACACTCAAGTAATTTTTTCTCTGTAATGTTTGTAGGGGATAGAGGAAAAGACTTCAGATATAGTACTATAATACTTTTTATACTTTAGTGTTTTTAAAATTGAATAAACACTTAGCTGCTGTTGCACTTGAACAATGGGAACGCCCTAGTTCAAGTGCAACAGCAGCTAAGTGTTTATTCAATTTTAAAAACACTAAAGTACAGAGTATTATATATGAAAAATTAAAATTAAAGAAAAAAGAATGTAAAGGGTGAGGTTTTTTGACTCATGACGATGCTCACTAGCAGCCTTACAAAAAAGAAAAAGTTATTGCACATGTAAGTGCTAAGCAGAGCGGTCCACTATTAAAAACACAATACGTGGTTACCGGGTATCTGGAGTCTTTTCTTTTACCCCCACAAACATTACAGAGAAAAAATTACTTGTGAGTGTGGATATTAATTTATATTCATTAAACGAGTACCAGGTTGTGTTGGAATTAGCCTATATTTAAACTGTACAGCGCTGCTTAACCCTAGTAGCGCTCTAGAAATGTTAAGTAGTAGTAGTAGGCAAGGATTGAATTTAAACTTTAAATGTCTATTTTTTAAATTGTATATGGATTGACTCCTTGGTATTGTAAAGGGGGGGGGGGGGGTCCGCTTCCTCCTCTTGGGTGGAGCCAGCAAGCCTGCAGGGCTCCCAGGGTTCCAGGACAGAATGCTGCTGATACTGGGACTCAGGGCCAAAGTATTTTATTATCAAGGCAATTTCATACCAAAAATCATAATATATTCTTAAAAACAAAAAGGTACAGTCCTCATAAGATAATCTTCAAAAGAAAAAAAGGTACAGTTCAGCTCCCAAAATCCCTCAGCAAACGCTCAGCTTCTCAAGACCTCAGGTCTTCTATTAGGGCATTAGCTTTCCCCTCCCCCTCCTTCAGAAGGGTTTAGTAAGAGTTCAGCACACTTCCAGTATAGCACGACAGTTCAGGACAAATCTTCATGGACAGTCTTTGCACATCAAACCAATACCACAAATCAGGGGCGTAGCTACGGGTAGGCCTGGATGGGCCCAGGCCCGCCCCGTTTTGAGTCAGGCCCATCCAAGTCCCTCACCGTGTCTCCTCACCCTCTCCCACTCCTGCCGTAGCGCTTGTATTCAACACTTTCAGCGCTGCCTCTTCCACCTCACAGTCTCCATCTCCCACTCCCGTAGCAGCGCTTGCAATTTGCTATCGGCACTCAATGCCTGACAGCTGATAGACGCGGCGCAACGTCCTGCTCCGGGGCCTTCCCTCTGCGCGCTGATTCAACTTCCTGTTTACACAGGACAGAACGCTCGCAGCAGAGGGAAGGTCCTGGAGCAAGTCGTCAGCTCCACGTCTGTGAGTTGATTTCAGGCAGCACCGGTAGCAAATTGCAAGCGCTGCCACGGGGGTGGGAGACGGAGAATGTGAGGTGGAGGAGGCAGTGCCGATAGCGTTGAATACAAGTGCTGCGGCGGGGGTGGGAGAGGGTGTGTGTGGGGGGTGAGGAAGACAAAGGGGAGCGGGCTGAAGGGAAGGGAGAGGTTCTGGATGTGTGTGGGGGGGGGGGTGAAGAAGACAAAGGGGAGCGGGCTCTGCAAGGGGAGGGGGGCTGAAGGGGAGAGGTTCTGGACATGTGTGTGTGTGGTGGGGGGTGAAGGAAGGGAGAGGTGTGAGACTTTTTTTTGGGGGGGGGGGTAAGGAAGATATAGAGGTGCTGGCCCTTGGAGGGGAGGGGCCTGAAGGGAAGAGAAAAATGCTAGACTTGTGAGGGGCATGGGGTTGGAGAGAACGGAAGGGAGAGAGGTACAGGACTTGCAGGGGGAGGTTTGAGGGAAGGGGAGAGGTGCTGGAGTTGCAGGGGGGTTGGAGGGAAGGGGAGAGGAGCTGGATATGGGGGGTTGGAGGGAAAGGGGAGATGTGCTGGATATGCAGAGGGTTGAAATGAAGGGGAGAGGAGAGGTGCTGGACACGTAGGGGGGCTGGATAAAAGGGAGAGAGGTGCTGGACATGTGGGGGGGGGGGGGGCGCTGGAGGAGAGGTGCTGGATATGCAGGGGATGGCTGAAGGGAAAGGAGAGATGTGGACCTGCAAAGAGGGCTGGAGCAAAGAGAGAAAGGTGCTGGATCTATGGGAGGGGAAAGAGCCAGATGCATAAGTGGAAGGAAAGAGAGAGGAAGAGAAGCTGGTTGGGGTAGGATCAGAGAGGAGAGGGACACATTGGTGTGGAGGACGGAGAAAAGGGACATAGGGAGGTGTACAGATACAGAAGGGAGATGATAGGCATTAGGTGGGAGCATGGGGACAGGCACACAAATGTGAGATGCTGTATGGGGATGGCAATGGCATATGGGCACAGAGGGGCAATGCCTGACAAGGAGGGGGGATATGGAATAGAGCTATAATGGAGAAGGGGGTATATGGACACAGAGAGTGAGGAGAGATACCAGACAAGGGGGAGAATAGGAACACAGAAGGGATATGCTGGGCATGGGGTGCATAGGTGCACAGAGGAATGATGATAGAGGAGGGGATATGAACACAGGGGAGATACTGGACAAGGAAATATAGGAAAACAGAGATGGATGATGGACATGGATAAAGAAGAAATGTCAAATAGACAGGAGACCCTGGCAAGTGAGTTCAGAGAAGACAGGGGGAAGCAGAAACCAGAGACTGAGACCAATATGATTTGAAAAATAAAATGACCAGACAACAAAAAGGTACAAAAAATTATGTTATTTTCAATGTTGTGAATATAATATGTTGAATTTGGAATGTACATCTTGCCAGGGTTGATTTTAAACATGGCTGGGGTCCAGGACAGAAATCTAGGAAAGAACCCCAAAGTCCATTACCAGGCTGCGCCTTCAGCTTCCAGCAGACAGGCTTTCTCTGGCCAGGGAACCAAGCACAATTGCCCTAGTTGCAACCCCTAACACCATCCCTGGCATGTGCTGTCTTTATATTTTGCACCGGAGGAAATGCCTTTCTTTCTTGTTTCTCTGGTGTTGTACTACATGCAAGGTCTGGTTTCTTGGGGTTTCTGTTTAATTTATATTTCTAGTGTTTGTGGTCACTTAGTCTGTATTTGACATTTGTGTTCTCTGTGTGTAACTGAGGTATTCTGTTAGCATGAAGTTTCTATGTAGCATTCTGTAGTATTTTTTTTTTTGTTACATTTGTACCCCACGCTTTCCCACTCATGGCAGGCTCAATGCGGCTTACATGGGGCAATGGAGGGTTAAGTGACTTGCCCAGAGTCACAAGGAATCGAACTCAGTTCCTCAGTTCCCCAGGACCAAAGTCCACCACCCTAACCACTAGGCCACTCCTCCACTTGTTCAGCTTTCCTGAATAATGTATTTGTATTTTAGGGCCCCACTATAATATTTAAGGCACTTCCTTTTCATAGGTAGAATCCTTGTTTTTGGAAGTTAGTGTTGGCATGGTAGATTTGCTGTGGGTTCTGAGTGACTTTTGTTTTATAGATTTTTTTTAATTTAATTTATAATATGTCTGTTATTGAGATTACACTAGAAACCAAAATTTCTTTGTATGATGAGTTTTATGGGGAAATGTCCTTGCTGTGCTCTGTATCCATTGTTGATGGAGGGCCAGGAGGTCCTCTGGATGCAGAATGTGTTTGGCTTTACCATATGGGTGTTGGAGGACCATGGCTCAATGGGGTTGACGTGCAGTCTACTGTACTGCCCTTAGCTCTCAATTGGTCTGCAGCCACTGAAGCCTGCACTGCTACCCTCATTGAAGTTATGGGGAGCATGGTAGGGGCAGAGCATGGGTGCATCAGGTTTCTGTTTTTTCTCTTTCAAAAAAGTTGTAGTGCCCACCCATCCAACCTGTTGGCCCACCCAAAAACTGCCTTCTGGCTATGCCACTGCCACAAATTACCTGCCTTTTCACAGCACAGAGGGAACCCTGTAAGGAGCAGGGTTGGCAGTTTCTCCCACCTCTTGGCACCATGCCCGGTGTGGCCTCCTCCACTGCCTTCAAGTGCTGGGCAGGGCAACCTTTGAATTCTCCCACTCCATGGTAGCTGGCTCCTCTCCCTTAGGCAGCTCTAGTGGCAGGCTACTTCCTTCCTCCACATACTCCATGGAATCTCTTCTCCATTCGTCTCCCCTCTCGCCTGGTGACTGAGAGCCTCCGAAATCTGCTCTCCCCTTCTCACAGCTGGGGGGAATTATATACTGATGGCAAAGCCAGGGAAACTGAGCTTCATCCTTCCCTCTCCCTCTAGTAGGGAAGGGAGTAACAGGCTCACCCTGCCTCGAGCCATTGCTCCCCCTGCTGGGGCTGGGAATCCATTCCATTTTTTTAGTACTACTCTCTTCTCTCATTCTTGCAAGGACTTCTGGGAGCCATAGTTCTGGGCTCAACTGCTTCACTGGGGAATCTCTGGGGCTTGCCTTGTCACAGTATTTAGCCAGCATTATTATTATTATTACTACAGTCTTATAACCCGCATAATACCAAAAGTTCACCGTGGGTAACAACCAAAAGCTGAACAAACAACAGGAATTACAATACATTAAACCAAATTATACAACAATTTTCAAAAAATACACCATTGCCACAAATTAGTAAAATTTCTTAAAAAGAAATGTCTTATGAGCTTTGCTAAACTAACCACAAATTCTTAAAAGAAAAGAAGAAAAAGAATTCCCAAATGTTTACAGACTGATAGGAAAAAGTACACTGAAAAATCCTCTTTGCCTTTATATGACAAAGAAAATAAGATGACACCTTTTTTTATTAGACTAAAAGTACATTTTTGATTAACTTTCGAAGGTAACCCTTCTTCTTCATATCAGAAATAAGCAAAAGCAATTGTTGATAAATAACAGTATATATAAGTGAAACATGAAAGCATTTCAATAACAGTCTCACAGGAAGAGGGTGGGGTGGGTAAGGTGAGAAACATGGGAGCTGGATGGATGAGGGACAGGAAGAGAGGGTGACAAAGCAGTAGAATTTTATGGTTTATAATGGGCTAGAAAACCCAGAACTTTGTTAAGTCCTGTCTGGTGGGTGTCAAAATATTTAATCATTCTGACTTCAAAGGTCTTACGTTCCTGGATTGTCTTAAAGTTTCCTTTTAGTATTCTCACCATAAAATCATCGACACAGTGTTCTGGTTTTGTAAAGTGTTGTCCCACATAGGTGACATCCTGTTTGGCACTGGCATTTTTCATATGATGCCTATGTAAATTAAATCTCGTCTTTAGCATCTGGCTTGTTTAAATATAACACACTTCTTCACACTTTTTACATTGAGGGGTTCTTTTACCAAGCTATGGGAAAAAGGGCCCTGCACTAGCAGTGGGGTTCATTTTTCCAATGCACCAGGGCCCTTTTTACTGCAGCGGGTAAAAAGCCCCCAGACACACATGGCCATGCAGTAAGAGAACTCTTACTGTGTGGCCTTGTGACGGGAAGCCCTTACCGCCACCCACTGTGGTGGCAATAAGGGCTCCTGTGCTAACCCGGAAGTAACTGGTCAGCGCCCAGCAATGCCAAGGGAAGGGAGCTATGGACTTGAGAGGTATTTTAATTTTGTTTTTTAATTGTTACAAGTGCCCCCTAGTGGGTGCAGTGCACTTCAGGCAGGCGGACCCAGGCCCATACTTCCCCCACCTGTTACGCTTGTGGAGGGAACAGCGAGCCCTCCAAAACCCACCACAAACCCACTGTACCCACATCTAGGTGCCCCCTTCACCCATACGGGCTATGGTAGTGGTGTACAGTTGTGGAGAGTGGGTTTTGGGGGTGGTTTGGGGGGCTCAGCATACAAGGTAAGGGAGCTATGTACTTGGGAGCAATTTATGAAGTCCACTGCAGTGCCCCCTAGGGTGCCCAGATGGTGTCCTGGCATGTGAGGGGGACCACTACGAATCCTGGCCCCTCTCACGACCAAATGCCTTTGAGTTGTTTGTTTTTGAGCTGGGCGCCTTCGGTTTCCATTATCGCTGAAAAACGATAGCGCCCAGCTCAAATCCGCACAAATCCGATGCATTTGCCCGGTACAAACCGTATTATCGAAAAAAAAGATGGACGCCCATCTTTTTCAAAAATACGGTCTGGCCCGCCCCTTCACGTACCCATCCTCAGAGATAGACGCCCATGGAGATGGGCGTTTGCGTTCGATTATGCCCCTCCATGTGTCCTGGAAAGAGAAGACTCTGATGTGGGTAGTAAGAAAATTTAAGTGGCAATGTAGTTTGTATAAGAAGGCAACCACAGATAACAAGCATCGGTAAGCATCTCAAGCAATGAGAACATTTTTAATAATGTATAAGAAAGATGAAGCAAGCAATATAGTAAAGAAGAATAAAAATAAGTAAAGAAGAATAAAAATCAGCTTATTGTTTAACAAGTTAAGCAAACATAGATGTATGTATCTAAGAGTTTGACTGCTAGAAGTGCTGTAATAGTCCTTCTTCTTAAAGGAAGTTTCACATGTGCCTTCAGAACCTGTTCTACAGGTTTTTCAAGTGCTCTAGGCACCAGTTCTTCCCTTAAATTGCTTTCTGACAATGTACCTAATTAATATTATAAGAAGTGCTGCCATACTGGAACAGACCAAAGATCCATCAGGCACAGTATCCTATTTCCATGGTCACAAGTAACTAGCAAGATCCCAGAACAGTAAAACAGATTTTATGCTGCTTATCCTAGAAATAAGCAGTAGATTTTCACAAGTCCATCTTAATAATGGCTTATGGACTTTTCTTTTAGGAAATTATCCAAGCCTTTTTAAAAACCTGCTAACTGAGTTATTTTAGAAGCATCTGAATGTGTAAATAGTGGCATTCGCATGTGTAGATTGAACACATGTATAAATGGCGATTTCAGAAAGCTATTACCTTACACACAGAGATCCATGCAGAGATTTCAAGGGGGCATAATTTGGGCTGGAAAAGAAACCTACATGTGTAATCCCCATTATACAATAGGAACACACATACATGGGGAAAATAATTTCCCTGTCAGGTTCTATACCAGCTCAGAGCATGCACACATTTTGTAAGAATACTTGTTTTGGACAGGCTATTTCTATTTGTGGCAGTTTTTTTCTGGTTCTACTCATGGCCCTTCCTCCCTGAACCCCAAACAGGACCAGGGCTTAAATCCCATGGTTTAGTTTCATGTCTAAAATGAAAAATAAAAATTGCAGCCTAACTACTTAATTGCAAAATGAGCTGGCTGCAGAAAAAAAAAAAGCAGCACCATTTACACATGGAAGTTTTGCAATTGGCACTTCCACGAATCCACGTGGAAGCTGCTGAGTTTGTGCCATTAATTTTTGTCCCATGTATGTCTATAAAATGTCTGCTCCCACGGTGTGTGCCAGAAACCACACATGCACTCCTGCATGCCCTTAAAGGTATTTTACAAACCTCCACCAAAACTGAGCATGTCCTCGCCCAGACATTATAATTATGATCAATGTTCTATGTAAAATGGACCTTTGAGTACTAAATAGTCAGTAAGAAATACAACAGATGTGAACTAAACTACCCCTATTCAAAAGCCAATAATAAAAGTTAGCTTAAACTGTCAGTTTCAACTCAGATACGTGCTTCTGTTCAGTTTTTTTCAAATTACGTCTGATTAGGTGACTGAAACAGTTCTTATCACCCACTAACTTTCGGTCTGTACTCCCTTGTTTGATTACTGTAACACATTGTATCTTGTGCTACCACAAGTAGGATTCATCCTTTACAAATTGCTCAAAATGCTGCTGCTTGTTTGCTCACTGATACCTCCCGCTTGGCTCATCTTATGCCAGTACTTAAGCAGTTGCACTGCTTGGGTGTTTAAGGAGCCTTTTTACTAAGGCACGCCTAAAAGTGGCCTGTGCTGTGTAGGCGAGTAGTTTGGATGCACGCAGGCCCATTTGCTCAGCGCGCCAGGAAAAAAGGCATTTTTTTTAATGACGGAAAATGAACGTGCGGCAAAATTAAAACCAGTGCATGTCCATTCTTGGGCTGAGACCATACTGCCACCCATTGACTTAGCAGTAGGTCTCACGCACTAACTGGGCAGTAAGGAGCCAGCACAGGTAAACTGCCAATCACTGATGGGTAAGCGCCAAGTAATATAGTAACATAGTAACATAGTAAATGACGGTAGAAAAAGACCTGCATGGTCCATCCAGTCTGCCCAACAAGATAAACTCATATGTGCTACTTTTTGTGTATACCCTACTTTGATTTGTACCTGTCCTCTTCAGGGCACAGACCGTATAAGTCTGCCCAGCACTATTCCCGCCTTCCAACCACCAGCCCCGCCTCCCACCACCGGCTCTGGCACAGACCGTATAAGTCTGCCCAGCACTATCCCCGCCTCCCGCCACCGGCTCTGCCACCCAATCTCGGCTAAGCTCCTTAGGATCCATTCCTTCTGAACAGGATTCCTTTATGTTTATCCCACGCATGTTTGAATTCCGTTAGAAAATAGAAAATATTGTTTTGGGCGTGTGTCAAAAATGGAATTACCACCCAGAGCACGTGGTAGCCAGGTGGTAGTGGAAATTTGATGCCCGTTGGATGTATGTAGATGCCTACTCGCCTTTGTGAAAGGGCCCCTAAGCTCCTTATTGTTTTAGGGGCCCTTTTACAAAGCTGCATAAGGGCCTAAACGCATCCAGCGAGTGTCAAATCAGCATTACCGCCCAGCTACCACATGCCATATACAGTAATTCCGAATTTGGCATGCAACAAAAACACATGGTAGAAAATAATTTTCTACCGCGGGGGCGTTCCCGGCAGTAATTGGTAGTTGGTGCTCGCTGGACAGTTAGCACGCAGGTAACACGTGAGCCCTTACCGCTGTCGATGGGTGGTGTTAAGGGTCTTCAGTAGTTTGCGGAAGTTAGTTAGTTCATAGATCATTTTTAGGTTGTGCGGCAACACGTTCCAGAATTGTGTGCTCAAGTAGGAAAAGGTTGACGCATGCGTTAGTTTGTATTTTAAACCTTTGCAGTTGGGGAAGTGAAGATTAAGGAATGTGCGGGATGATTTTTTAGCATTCCTGGGTGGTAAGTCTATCAGGTCTGAAATGTAGGCTGGGGCATCTCCGTGAATGATTTTGTGAACTAGGGAGCATATTTTGAACATGATGCATTCTTTAAGTGGGAGCCAGTGTAGCTTTTCTCGTAAGGATTTAGCATTTTCATATTTTGTTTTACCGAATATGAGTCTTGCTGCAGTGTTCTGGGCTGTCTGGAGTTTCTTGATTATTTGCTCTTTGCAGCCATTGATTGCACCAGGTTGCGGAAGACGGTCCTTGGGAAGAAAGGTCTTACTCTTTTTAATTTCCACATTGAGTGGAACATCTTCTTGGTTGTGTTTTTCGCGTGGCTCTCAAGTGTTAGGTGACGATCAATGGTAACTCCAAGAATTTTTAGGGTGTCCGAAATTGGAAGATTCAGTTTTGGTGTGTTAATGGTGGTAAATTTGTTCGTGTTATGTTGAGAGGTGAGTATTAGGCATTGGGTTTTTTCTGCATTGAGTTTCAGCTGAAATGCATCCGCCCATGAATGCATTAGATGTAGACTTTGGTTGATGTCATTGGAAATTTCCTTTAAATCTTGTTTAAATGGGATGTAGATTGTTATGTTGTCTGCGTATATGTATGGGTTGAGGTTTTGGTTTGATAATACTTTGGCCAAGGGTATCATCATTAAGTTGAATAGAGTAGGTGAGAGGGGGGATCCCTGTGGAACTCCGCATTCAGGTAACCATGTGGTTGATGTGGTCGCATTGGATGTCACTTGGTATGATTGTGTGGTTAGGAACCCCTTGAACCAATTGAGAATGTTGCCTCCAATTCCGAAGTACTCAAGGATATGTAGTAGTATTCCATGATCAACCATGTTGAAGGCGCTAGACATGTCAAATTGTAGAAGTAGTATGTTCTTGCCAGTTGCAGTCATTTGTTTGAATTTAGTCATGAGAGTAATTAGTACTGTTTCAGTACTGTGGTTAGACCGAAATCCTGACTGGGAGTCGTATAGTATTGAGAATTTATTTAAATAGTTTGTAAGTTGTTTAGTTACCATCCCTTCCATTAGTTTGGTTATTAAGGGAATGGATGCTAATGGCCTGTAGTTGGTTAGTTCACTAGCACTTTTCTTTGCGTCTTTGGGTATGGGGGTGAGCAGAATTTTTCCTTTCTCCTTCGGGAAGAGTCCATTTTGTAACATATAGTTCAAGTTTTTCATTAGGTCTGTTATAAATTGTAGAGGGGCAGATGTCATTAGGTTGTTTGGACATATGTCTAATTTGCAATGAGATTTGGCAAATCTTTTGAGCGTTTGGGAGATGATATCCTCCGATACTGTCTCAAAGTTGGTCCAGGTTCTGTCTGCTGGGTATACACCAGGGTCTGGGTCCAGACAGTCAAGGAATTTGGCGTAGTCGATGGTACTGACAGGTATCTTAAGTCGCAATTGTACGATTTTCTCTTTGAAGTATTTCGTGAGATTGTCTGCTACTGGTGTATCTTTGCTGTTGGTTGTAGCTGGTGTAGTATCTAGTAGTTTGTTTACGAGGTGGAAGTGTTTATGTGTGTCTTTGTAGTTTGGTCCAATTTCAGTTTTGTAATATAATCTTTTAGTTTGTCTTATGGTATATTTGTATTTTCTTTGAAGTTGTTTTCCAGGTGTTAAGTGTGGGGTTGTCTTTCTTTTTATTCCATGCACGTTCTAACCTTCTAACTTGTGTTTTAAGTTTTTTCAGTTCTTCATTGAACCATGGTATTGAGTTCTTTCTGTGTGAGGTTCTGGTTTGGGTTGGGGCAGTATTGTCTAATATTGTTCTGCATCTATTGTCCCATTCTAGGAGGAATTGGTTTGTATCTGCCTTTATTGTCCATCCGTTGTGGTAGATCTGTTGCCAGAATATTACCGGGTCTATTTTTCCTCTCGTGGTGTAGTTTTTCGTTCTTGTTTGTTAGGTAGATCTTTCATTCGCCATTGGAGGGAGATGTTTGCTTTATAGTGGTCTGACCACGGTGCGGGTGTCCATTTTGTGTCTGTTAGTATAAGGTTTGAGTAGGGATCGAATTTGTATGTGAAGATGTCTAGTGTGTGTTCTTAATGTGAGTTGGTTGCGTATTTGACCCGTGAAGATCCCATAGTTGTAGGAACTCTTTGCATTCTTGGGTGCTTGTTGAGGTAAGATCTTCAAGGTGCAGGTTGATATCTTCTATTATGATAAGATTTGAGGTAGAGACACAAGTGTTCGAGATAAAGTCCATAAAGTGTGTTTGGGAATCTTGCCAGTTGCCTGGTGGTCTGTAGAGTAGAACTATGTTAAGGTGTTCCTGCAAATTTGGGTGATGATTCTTACCAAGGCGATTTCAAGTTGTGGCAGAATGGATTCGGCTGTGGCTGTAATGGTGAACTCGGATTTGTACATTATAGCTATTCCTCCTCCTCTTTTTCCGTTTCTTGTCCAGTGGGTAATTTTGTATCCTGGTGGGCATAAATCTAAGATTATGGGGTCTTTAAGGTCGTGAATCCAGGTTTCAGTGATGAATAGTCGGTCAAGATTGTCTGTGGTGATCCAGTCTGTTATAATCTCTGTTTTATTTACTACTGATCTGGCGTTTACGTACCCCATTTGGATTGAATGGTAAGGTTTGGTTTGGGACATGGCTGTGTTAATTTTTATTAGTTGCCTGTTTTCTTGGTATCTGGTTCTGTTGTGTCCTTTCTTCCCTTTCTGTTGGTTATTTCCGTATGTAAATGTTTTTTTTCCTTTTAGTTGGTTGTTGTTCTTTTGGTCTGGTGAGCTGTGATTGGATTGTCTGTTGGGTTTGTGTGCTGTGGGTAAATTGTTGTTTATGTTGGGAGTAGTCCATGCATGGTAGATTGGGGGGAGGAAGTAAATTATCATGAGCCATTTGTTGATATTCATGTTGACTATGGTTTGTTGTGGTTGGTTATGCCTGGGGGTGTTAATGAATAAATTTTGTAAGAACATCAAGCAATATCAACTTTGGGCAGTGTTCACATCAAGTAGTGTGAACATTAAACAGTGATTAAATGTAGTCTGAAGCGGTATCCACATTAAGCAGTCTTAACATTAAGCAGTATCAACATCAAGCAGTATCAACATTAAGCGGTATCAGCACTAAGCAGTGTCAGCATCGATCAGTATCAACATTAAGCAGTAAATGTATATGGTATATGTGGACAATTCGGCAATACGGTAGTAACTCTTATAATTTGGTGTATTAATTAATGTAATTTTCCAACAATTAGAAGGTTTCTAGGATAGCAGAGGGCTTACATGTCTCATATGAGCGTAACATATTACAGTATTGTGTGAAAAGAGTTTTCAAAGAGAGCAAATATTTGCAGGTTGCATCTAAGCATGGATTTCAGTAGTGAATCGTATTCAAACTACAATATTGGTAGTGTGAGCATTGTTCGTGTTGCAGTGAGGACCAATATTTAGTTATTTGTGTTGTTCTTGGGAGCGACTAGTCCTGCATATAGTAATCTAAGCGTGTGACTGGATCAGACAATATTGGGGTAAAGAGTGTGGATATAACCAATATTACCATTTATCGAGGTTATTGTTGGTTGTTAAGTGTAGCATGCCACGTGTCCTCCTCGTCGGTCGGGTATGTGCTCCACACGTTGCTCTGGTCGGCTTTGTGAGATCTTTGAGTGTTGGGCCTCGCCGGCGATTGAGTAAGCTCACTGGATCGGGTACGGGGTGCTAGTCGATTTGTGTAGCAAACCATACGAGGAGAAACTTGCTAACCTGAACATGGATCCCGTCCCGCTGCTCTCAAGACAATCTGCTGAATGCTTCCTGCCGTTTCGTCTCACCAATTGAGGGCATAAGAGCACTTCTTCTCTCCTTCAGTCCGTCAAGCCAGATGCAGCCCCAACCAATTCCAGGTATTGGCAAAACTTTCCGTTGAGTGTTTGCTTTTGATGTCTCCGGGTTGGAGCGGCAGTACGGAAGGGAACAGTTGATTACCCATCTGTAGTTGGTCTCCAATGGCTTCCCTGCTCTCTTCGTCGTTCTGTCGCTGGTTTCACTATGAATATTCAGGCACAGTAGTCAGCATATTTTTTCAAGCACTGGACACAGCATTAAAAAAAAAAAAAAAAATATATATATATATATATATATAGTGAGCACTCTGAAGTGCTGGCGTGGGAAAGGGGGGATAGTGGTTCTTTTAGCCGTCAGCATCCCCGGTCATTCAGCCCAGCGCCCTCTAGGGGCCAAACTGCTGGAGAAAGCTTTAGTTAAGGAGGAAAACTACTCTCCCCAGAAGCCAGTGCAGGGTCAGCTGGACTCCCAGGAGAGGGAGGGGGAATAACTGATTGGGAGATGAGGTCTGATAATGGAAATGAGGAACAGCTGGGGGAGCTTAGGGAGGAGGAGGATATGGATTGTAATAAAGAGGAGGTGGGAAAAGATGGGAGGAGGAGTGTATGGAAGTGGCTGGTTTTGCTCTAACCTGTGCAGACAAGGTGAAAGTTTTTGTGGCCTCAGCATTGCCCCGGCTGTGGAGTTGGGGAAAGCTGAGAGTAAAGCAGTGGAGAAGAGACTGGAGAACACAACTCGCTACAGTACTGACTGCTCACCAAAGGTAGTGCTGTTGAAAGTTAGATTGTTTCTGAGCAGGATTGTGCACTTGAAAACTCAGACTGTATTGTGTAAGAGATGATGTGAAATCACCTAATCACCAAAACTGTCTGCTGATAAGATAGTGCTGCTGGAGGTTTGGTGGGATTTGAAGCAGAAAACTGCAATTGTCAAGGGGAAAATGAGTCTGCAATAGGTAAAGACAGGAAGACTGTCCGTTATGAGATAAAGTCTTCTGATTGAAGGAGGCGTTTAACCAAGATTAATCTGATGTGAAGAGAGCTGAACAATAAAGAACTTTGATTGTTTTCTAACGGCTTTGAGTGTGCAAGAGTTTCTTAAAATCAACAAGAAGGAGAGAGACAAGAAAAGTGAGGTGGTTGGCTAGCAAAGCTCACGGAAGGCAGTGGAAGCTAAGCAGGGATGACCTTAGCCCCATCCGGAAGGGTGACCTGGTTACAATATATATATATATATATATATATATATATATATATACAGTGGGGGAAATAAGTATTTGATCCCTTGCTGATTTTGTAAGTTTGCCCACTGACAAAGACATGAGCAGCCCATAATTGAAGGGTAGGTTATTGGTAACAGTGAGAGATAGCACATCACAAATTAAATCCGGAAAATCACATTGTGGAAAGTATATGAATTTATTTGCATTCTGCAGAGGGAAATAAGTATTTGATCCCCCACCAACCAGTAAGAGATCTGGCCCCTACAGACCAGGTAGATGCTCCAAATCAACTCGTTACCTGCATGACAGACAGCTGTCGGCAATGGTCACCTGTATGAAAGACACCTGTCCACAGACTCAGTGAATCAGTCAGACTCTAACCTCTACAAAATGGCCAAGAGCAAGGAGCTGTCTAAGGATGTCAGGGACAAGATCATACACCTGCACAAGGCTGGAATGGGCTACAAAACCATCAGTAAGACGCTGGGCGAGAAGGAGACAACTGTTGGTGCCATAGTAAGAAAATGGAAGAAGTACAAAATGACTGTCAATCGACAAAGATCTGGGGCTCCACGCAAAATCTCACCTCGTGGGGTATCCTTGATCATGAGGAAGGTTAGAAATCAGCCTACAACTACAAGGGGGGAACTTGTCAATGATCTCAAGGCAGCTGGGACCACTGTCACCACGAAAACCATTGGTAACACATTACGACATAACGGATTGCAATCCTGCAGTGCCCGCAAGGTCCCCCTGCTCCGGAAGGCACATGTGACGGCCCGTCTGAAGTTTGCCAGTGAACACCTGGATGATGCCGAGAGTGATTGGGAGAAGGTGCTGTGGTCAGATGAGACAAAAATTGAGCTCTTTGGCATGAACTCAACTCGCCGTGTTTGGAGGAAGAGAAATGCTGCCTATGACCCAAAGAACACCGTCCCCACTGTCAAGCATGGAGGTGGAAATGTTATGTTTTGGGGGTGTTTCTCTGCTAAGGGCACAGGACTACTTCACCGCATCAATGGGAGAATGGATGGGGCCATGTACCGTACAATTCTGAGTGACAACCTCCTTCCCTCCGCCAGGGCCTTAAAAATGGGTCGTGGCTGGGTCTTCCAGCACGACAATGACCCAAAACATACAGCCAAGGCAACAAAGGAGTGGCTCAGGAAGAAGCACATTAGGGTCATGGAGTGGCCTAGCCAGTCACCAGACCTTAATCCCATTGAAAACTTATGGAGGGAGCTGAAGCTGCGAGTTGCCAAGCGACAGCCCAGAACTCTTAATGATTTAGAGATGATCTGCAAAGAGGAGTGGACCAAAATTCCTCCTGACATGTGTGCAAACCTCATCATCAACTACAGAAGACGTCTGACCGCTGTGCTTGCCAACAAGGGTTTTGCCACCAAGTATTAGGTCTTGTTTGCCAGAGGGATTAAATACTTATTTCCCTCTGCAGAATGCAAATAAATTCATATACTTTCCACAATGTGATTTTCCGGATTTAATTTGTGATGTGCTATCTCTCATTGTTACCAATAACCTACCCTTCAATTATGGGCTGCTCATGTCTTTGTCAGTGGGCAAACTTACAAAATCAGCAAGGGATCAAATACTTATTTCCCCCACTGTATACACACACACACACATACAGTGCGCTCCATTTAAGTGCATGTTGGATAAGTGCATGCTCTGTTTAACTGCATGCCGTACTTTGGTCCCGTTTTTGCAGCCATCAATTTCTATGGGAACAAACTTCGGTTTAGCGCACCACTGATAAGTGCAAGATTCGCTTATATGAATGGTTTAAGACCGCTCCTCTGCAGCAAAGACTCCGCATAAGCATACGCACGGAATATGGAGGCCGAATGGTGCGTGACAAAGGGGCGGCAAATTTGAAATCTCGTTGGTTAACTGCCACAGGCAGAATAAGCAAAAGAATGTTATTAGAGTGTACACTGGAGTCGTCATCATTGCACAACTGTAAGACTTTAACATTGGCTGAACGAATAGAAGTTCTTAAAAAATTAGAAATCAAACAAAGTCAACCATCTATTGCTAAAGAATATGGTGTCAATCCCAGTCAAATTTCGCATATCTTGAAGCAGAAAACCAGCTTCTGGAAGACTGACAAAACAATACAAATCCACACCGGAAACGTAAACGGGCGGGAAAAGCTGAGGATGTAGAAGATGCTCTTCTTCGGTGGTTTTCTCAAGTCAGGAGCAGACAGTTTCCTGTCAGTGGTCCACTGCTTATAGAGAAACCTAATCAGCTAGCTGAAAGTCTTGGACTAACTGAATTCAAAGCCATTCTTGGATGGTTGGAAAGATGGAAGGAGAGGAACAACATAAAATTCAAGAAACAGCATGGTGAGAAACAAGACACTGATGACGTTGGTGCTGAAAATTGGGTTGTTTCAGTTCTTCCTACCATCTTGAATGAGTTTGCACCTCGTGACATTTTCAATGCTGACGAAAACGGTCTCTACTGGCGAGCGATTCCTGATGGAACACTTGCTTTCAAAAAAGCCGAAACTACTGGAATTAAAACGTCGAAGGACCGACTGACGTTCCTCCTTTGCAATATGGATGGGAGTGAGAAGTTGGAACCACTTATCATTGGAAAGAGCAAACAGCCCCGTTGCTTCAACAATGTTAAGCAACTTCCTGTGTCATATGAGGCTAACGCAAATTCATGGATGACTGGGGAAATCTGGAAGCAGTGGCTAAAGAAGTTAGACACTAGAATGCGGGCACAAAAGCGTCAGATTTTGTTGCTTTGTGATAATTGTGCTACACACAGTGATGATGTCAGGCTGTCTAACGTCAAGGTGGTCTTCCTGCCACCAAACACTACCTCTCTGATCCAACTTATGGATCAGGGCATAATAGCCAATTTCAAACAACATTATCGGGCTCTTGTGCTACGTCGTCTGATGAGCATTATGGATGACCAGACTGGCAAGGATAAACGTGCTGTTGAACTGGCTCGTAATCTATTACTGTTGGATTCCCTACATATGCAGAAAGAAGCCTGGAATCATGTTACACAGGCAACCATTGTGAACTACTACAAGCGGGCAAGCTTTATTAGGGATGTGGAGAGGGATGAAACAGATGCAGCTGTTGCAAACGCATGAGATGAACATGCTATTGACATCCCAGCCGGTGTTACTGAAGAGGAGTTTCATCTCTAAGTAGCTGTTGATTACGATCTACAAACAGCTGACGACAGCACTGATGTCGAGATATGCGCCTACACGCAGTCAACGGCTGATGATGAAACAGATGATGAAATGAGCAGCGAGGCACATGCTGACAAAATCCAACAACCTCCTGTCACTTTTGCAAGAGCGTTGGAGAGTCTCAACACTGTGCGGGTCAATCTGGAGGCCACTGTATGTCAGTGCTATGATAGTTTTCACCATCTGGCAGATGTAGTCTATGGAACTCACAGACACAAGAGCGTACAGAAGACTATGACTGATTACTTCAAGTAAGCCTAACGTCAGTTAACGGAGACTGTATAACGTCAGTTAACGGAGACTGTATACTGTATGTATAATAAACAGTACTGTACATATGTTTATCAGATGTCAAGCTTCTTTGGGTCACAACGGTTAAGTGCACGCTCCGGTTAACTGCATGTATTTCTTTGGTCCCAGACCCTTGCACTTAAGCAGATTGCACTGTATATATATACAGTGAAGCCTCGGTTTTTGTTGACTTCAGATTTCATCGGTTTCGGTTTTCGTCGGTTTTTTTTGTCAAAAATTGTCTCAGTTTTCGTTGGTCGCCTTGGAATTTGTCGACTTTTTACAGAGACCACGCATAGGCAATCTGTTACTTCTAATAAGCATTTGCTATTCTTTTGGGTGAACCAATGTGGTGGCAAGCTCCGCCTACTGGCTTCAGCCCACATAATGGCTGGCTAGATAGGCTCTGTCACGCTGTCTCCTGTTCTCGAATCTCTACCTATTTCCTTGATTCGCCCCACTCCTTGCTCCTGACCTACCCTCAGTCTCAGAAGAAGCGGCAGGGTAATCTGCACTTGTGCGTTTCGATTAGTTCGCCTTTCCCGAGTCGCGTTCAAATGACGTAAGGGCAGGGGGAGTCGGAAGTTGCGAATGCGAAGTGGCGCGGTGTGGCAGTGTAGATTGATAGTGAGGGTGTGTATGTGTGCCCACGTGCAGGTGTGTGTGTATAACTGTACACTTTCTTTCTGCCACTCTGTCTGCAGAGGAGAGAGTGGGTTTGGAGCAGAGGCTGCGGCTTTTTGCCGCAGAGCGTTAATTTTCCCTTGGTATCCGGCTGAGTGTTGTTCCTGGCCGTGGGCATCATGGAGAACTTTGAGTTCAGTCTTTCGGCACTGAAGAGCCTCGTTCCGCAGAGTGAGAAGAGCTGCAACACGAGCGAGCTGGGCAAGCTCCTTTCTCGGCAGGTGAGTGTGCTGTGAAGGGGAGAGTAGCCGGCGGTAGTACCCAGTCTTTACTTTCGGTACTGGATGTCTTGTGGTAGTGGGGGAAAACTCACTTTAGGTCTGGTTGAGCTTTGTTTAAGCTGGATCTTCACAGGAAGTATGTTGCCTCGGTTTTCGTCGATAATTTTCGGACGAATTATCGACGAAAACCGAGGTTTCACTATGTGTGTGTGTGATATGCTCATCACTGACTCCTATCCACTTAATGGCAGTTTTTGGTCGTCCTATTCCTGGCCCTTCTTCACCAAACAAAAATTATTTGTCAAGCAATTCAACTTTTTCCTCATCAGCGTCAACAAATTCCTTCTCTTCACCTCTAAGAGGCAGATGCAGCAACCAAACGTAAAAAAATCAAAATCGTTAAAGTCCCTAACGATTTTTAAAAAACGAAGAATGCACCAAAAAAAAAGTCACACATGCTCAGATCGGTATTCAAACGTACAATGTATCAAAGAATCACAATACACATCGGTAATCGGCCCCTAAATCATGCGCAGAGCAGCCAAGCGTTTTGCTGGCTGCTCTGCGCATGCTGCAAACGTAAAAACAAACAAAAAAAAAGCCACAACACATACACGTGGCTACCCGGTCAGCAAAATCCAAAAACAAAGGATCGGGAGGGAGCAAGGGCGCTCATCAGGAGCGTCCTGTATGGACGGCCTTGCCCCCCCCCCCCCCGCTGCTCCCCACTTTCCGCCGCTCCCCCCCCCCGAAAAAGCAAAATGCTAGTTGCCCCGGTCCCCCTCCCTTCCCTTCCTGTTCCTGTGTTCTGCAGAGCTAACTCCGCCTCCCGTCATTCTTTCGCCCCGTGCCCCGCCCCCGCTGCCCCCCCTGAAGTCGACTACGCCGCTCCCCCCCTCCACCGAGACCCCCTCCCTATTAACGACCCGAGCAGCACCTCTCACCTCTTTCTGAAGCGCTGCACGGGCAGGAAGATTTATTGTGTTGGTTGTAGAGTCTCCATGACGTCTCTTCTTCCCTGGCCCAGGCCCCGCCTCCTTCTGACGTAGGTTACTTACGTCAGAAGGAGGCGGGGCCTAGGCCAGGGAAGAAGAGACGTCATGGAGACTCTACAACCAACACAATAGATCTTCCTGCCCGTGCAGCGCTTCAGAAAGAGGTGAGAGGCGCTGCTCGGGTCGTTAATAGGGAGGGGGGTCTCGGTGGAGGGGGGGAGCGGCGTAGTTGACCTCAGGGGGGGCAGCGGGGGCGGGGCACGGGGCAGAAGAATGACGGGAGGCGGAGTTAGCTCTGCAGAACACAGGAACAGGAAGGGAGGGGGACCGGGGCAGCTAGCATTTTGCTTTTTCGGGGGGGGGGGGGGCGGCGGAAAGGGGGGAGCAGCGGGGGGGGGGGCAAGGCCGTCCATACAGGACGCTCCTGATGAGCGCCCTTGCCCCCTCCCGATCCTTTTTTATTTTTTTATTTGATGTGTTTTCTGACGTCCTTTGGACCAATCACAGCGCTTTTAGCTCTGCTAATGCGCTGGGATTGGCTCAAAGTTTGTTTATTTTTTCACTTAATGATTTTTCCTGGCACAGAGCTGTCCTAACGAGAGGTCCAGACCTCTCGTTAGATTTCCTGCCTTTTTCCTGCGTAAAGGCAATCGGAAAAGGTTAGTGCATGTCGTTTCAATGGGGTTTTCACACTAATTGCTCATCTCCATTCCGTTTTCGTTAGCTGCTGGCTTCCTCGGTAAAAGCCCTTTGATGCATGCAACGGATCATATTTTCCTCGTTGGAGGGTCATTAAAGGCTCATTTAGCTTTAGTGCATCTGCCTCTAAGTCTCATAATTCCACGTTTGCACTTCCTCCCATCCCTAACCGGTGGCGCAGCCAGCCAGCCAATTTTTGGTGGGTGTGAGCTCAAATTGGATGGGCACAACATTTTTTCTGCCCCTGTCCTACTCCCACATTTCACCCCTCCCCCAGCACCTCACAACTCAAAATATAAATACTTTAGCTCATGAGGATTCCCACGCTCTATAGGTAGAAGACTTCCTCTGAAGGTGGCCAAAATTCCATTTTACCAAGTTTGGCAGGCAGCAGCAACATCCCTGAGACACCAATGTCGGCACCCTACGCATGCATAGTTGTCAGTGACTCAAGGATGGTGCTGCACTCTGCAGAGCTTTGTAGAACGGAGTTTTGGTTGTGTTTGGGGGAGGTCCTCAGCTGCCTATGCTTGGAGATCCCCACTAGCTAAAGCAAGGTTCAGAGCTGGTGTTAGACATCCTGGGGCCCAGGTCAAAAAATAAAGGAGGGGACCCTCCCAATCCCTGCCTCCCCTCCAATCTCCCCACCTGCCATTACTATCATACCAACAGACCCTCAGCAAATACAAAACAATGGATTACAAAAATTGAACTGGGAACCTCTAGAAGTTAAACTTGGAATGTACTGCAACACTAGAGAAACAAACACAGATATGCACTATGCACATTTCCAAAAGCTAACATATTCCATTTAATAGGTTTCATAATAAAATGCTTTTTTGTACCTTTGTTGTCTGGACACTACACCTACCTTTGACACTTTGATATTTCTTTTTTAGCTCTTTCCTCTCTCTTTTGTTTCTTTACTGCTTCTCTGTTCACTCAAATTTCACCCTCATTCTCATCCTTCACCTTTTTTTGCTTTTTAGCTGCCTATCAAATTGCATTTCCTTCTCTCACACACTAGATGTCCCATTCCTCATCTCAGTCCTTCCCCCAGCCTTCCATTCCCTTTCATCTTTAATCAACACTCCATTACCATATTTCTGCCCCCCCCCCCCCCCCCCCAATAATCACTATCCTCCTCTCATTTGTTTCCTTGCCATCTCCCCTTTGGCCTATCCCATATAGTTCCACCATTTGCAGCATCTTCCTCCCTCCAACCTTCTAGCCCAGCACTTGCTCCCTTTTTCTCCCCTCCCCATCCTTTTAACCTGATATCTCCCTGTTCCTTCCACATACACCCCCAGCATCTTCCGGCCCCCTTCCCCTGTGGTCCAGGATTTCTTCCTCTCCCCTCCTTCTAATTGTCCAGCATATCTCCCTCACTCCCTTCTATTCCTGGATCCACAATCTCCCTCTTTTTCTCTTCCCCCTCTAGTGCACCTCCCTCTCCTCCACCCCCATGTCCAAGCTCTCGTCCCTCCCTCATTTCTCCCACTGTCCACATCATTCTCGCTGTCTCCCTTCCTTGCGCCCTGGATCCAGCATCTCTTTCTTCCTTCTCCTTCCCCATATAGAATCCCTCCCACCCTCATACAGCATCTCTCTCTCCCTCCCTCTTCCATGTTCAACATTTCTCCCTCTCTCTTCCTGTGCATTTCTCCTTTTTCCTCAATATCCAGCATTTCTCCCTCTCTTTCTCCAAGCATCTCCCCCTCCATGTCCAACATTTCTCCCTCTCTCACCTCTACCCCCCTATGCAGCACCTGTCCCTCCCACCCCACGTACAACAATTCTCCCTCTCCCTGCAACCTATGCAGCGGCTCTTCCTCCCACCCCACCTCCAACAATTCTGTCTCTTCCAATGCATATAGCATCTCTCCCTCCCCTCCCATTCCATGTCCAACTTTCTCCCTCACTCCCTACCGCTCTGTGCAGCATCTCTCCCTCCCACCCCAACTCCAATAATTCTCCCTCTCCCTCCAACCCATGCAGCAGGCAGCTCTCCCATCCCATCTCAAGTAATTCTTTTTTCTTCCCCTATACCCTATGCAGCATCTCTCCCTCCCACACCTCCAAAAACGAACCCTCTCTCTTTCCTTCCTCATGTATAGCACCTCTTTCCTCCCCTCCCCTTCATTCATTACTTTACCTGTGTGATCATTTGTCTGAACTTCCCCTCCCCCTTCACAAACAAAGCTCTGCAATTTTAGTGCCGGCAGGTCCTGTATCTCCCTCCCTTCACAACGTTTCTTACATCAAAGGGTTGCCGCTGGCAGAGGTAGCGATTCACATACGCTACCCACAGCTAACCTGGATGCCTCCCCCCTGCCACATACCACTGCCCAGTCAAAAACAGGAAGCTACAGGAAGCTGTGTAGAGTGGGAGCTGTATATGGCAGAAGGGAGACTTCTGGGTTATCCGCGAGTAGCGTATGTGAATCGCTACTGCTGCTGGCAACCCTTGATGTAAGAAATGTTGTGAAGGGAGGGAGGTTGAGCCTCCGAAGCCCAGTTTGCTCCCTCACATGGCATCGCTGTCAAAGCTGCAGAGCTTCTAGCTGGCCCTGAGCCTAAAATGGGTGCGTGGCTATGCCCCTGTCCCTAACATATCAGGAAAAAATCTGGTTCCCCTATTTCAATAGTAGTTTGTTTTTCTCCCCCCCCCCCCCCCCCTTTTGGTTTCCTACTTTCTCAGTTTCTCTCCACTTTTCTACCTATTGCTGTCTGCCTTCCTCTTTCTGTAATCTCTTGTAGTGTATAAACACTAATCTTATTTTCCTCACCTTTTTCAGCTCCTTCTTTAGAAAACCACCATGGTCCATTTTAACAAAATTAGTTTTCCTGAAGGTTATGACCTTCACATTTAAATGAACCATCACTGCATGTTGTCTGATACTGGGCCATTGATCCAATGACCACAGTAACCGCTTTGACCATATATTGTAAAGGCGGTATATCCAATGAAATAAAACATAAAACATAAACACTGGATCCAAGATATCACCCATTTGTAAGCATCATGTCCAATATTGCCCCTCTCATGTGGGTTTTGTTACCCATCAACAGAATAGTTCCTCCTACAGAGAATGCAAGATTTGCCTGCTTCCAACCGGTATGTCCCCATCAACATCTAGAAGAATGAAATCACCTAGCAGTAGCACTTTCCCTTTCATAGCAGTTTTACAAATGTCTTCAAACTGTTTCTTGTCCCTGCGAAGGAGGTTGATAAACAGATTTTCATTCCTTTTCTCAAGATTAACCTTCAGTACTTTACAGCTGCTTTAATTTTAATACCTACTGTGTCTGAACGTAACATGTCTTTCTGATTCATTTTTAGTTTATGAGCTAAATCCAAAAATATATTGTGCCACTCCTTCTCCTTTTCTTTCCATCCTATCTTTCCTAAATAGACTGAAGCCTGCTATAAATATATTTCAATGATATATTGGACAATGATGAGGTTGGTGCTGTAATTCTCCCAGTGTAATGTTTAAGACACTGGTGAGTCGTATCACTGGGATCTAGTCATCTAAAACTGTGGAATCCTTTTATATACCTCATTGTTTGTGACTTTCCACAGTAAAGAGTGAGCCAAGTGACTGTAGTTGTTTCAATCATAAATATATTTCAGCCATGATTGGTGGCAATTTGACCTTCTAGTCCTGCACTTCCTCCCACACTATGGGGTCCTTCTACTAAGCTATGATAAAAAGTGGCCTTAGCCCACCCTTATGTGGGTATTTCCCCCCACACACTAAGGCCATTTTTACCACAGCTGTAAAAATTACCTTTGTATCTTTGTATTAATAGCCATGCGCTAATATTGCCATCAGCATACAGCCATTAAATAATTTTGACCACATGAGCACTTACAACCACCCATTTTGGAGGCAGTAAGGAATCACGCAGTATTTCTGCATTAACCAGTTAGTCCACAGTAATGTACTTGAGCTGATTAGCACAGGAATGCCCTATGTAGATCGTGATTAGTATGCGCTAATTTGGCAGTTACTGCAGGATGCCTGAATGCATCCCACGTTATGCCATTTTAAGCTGTATTAAGTGTGCATTGATGCCTAATGAAGCTTAGGAGAAGGGCTGCTATGAGCATTATTATACATAGCTTTCCAGATGTTGCCTTTTCCCCCTTGAGTGATCACCATGACACTTCCAAAAACACCAGGGAGGCGAGAGGCAAAAAGTGATCCTTTATTAATAAATAAGACTCGACATGGAGCCGTGCTTCAGCGAACACCACCTGCCTCAGGAGTCTATAAATTAAAATAAGATACATAATTTCAGTACATAAAAACATGTTCTAAAAATTAATAAATTAATAAGAGAATAAGAACGTAAAAAAGATACATATACATTAAGGTGCTAATTATTAAATTGTAAAATTATATAAATGTGAAGCACATTTCTTCCCAAGAAATATCTTTCGCACCCTAGTCCAGTCACTAGTTATAAGCCACCTGGACTACTGCAATGCCTTGTACGCAGGATGTAAAGAACAGACCATAAAAAAACTCCAGACAACTCAAAACACAGCAGCTAGACTCATCTTTGGAAAACCTAAATATGAAAGCGCGAAGCCCTTGAGAGAAAAACTGCATTGGCTTCCGCTCAAGGAACGAATTGAATTCAAGTTATGTACAACCGTGCACAAAATCATCCACGCAGATGCCCCACTCTATATGCTAAACCTAGTAGACCTGCCGCCCAGAAACGCCAAAAGATCGGCCCGCAAATTCTTAAACCTGAACCTTCCCAGTTGCAAAGGAGTGAAGTACAAACAAGCATATGCCACGACCTTTGCATACAAAAGTACACAGTGCTGGAATGCACTACCCAAAACCCTGAAAACCACGAACAATCTAACCAGCTTCCGCAAAGCTTTGAAAACGCATCTCTTTAACAAAGCTTACAAAAGTCTCCATCAATGATACAACTCTTCCCCCAATTCACCCAAACACACCTAAACACCTCTCATATAATCTACCCAAGCTTCCGCCCAACTACCACCTCTCTTACCTCTGCTTTTGATCAATTGTATGTAAATTAGGCACTGTCTTTATCATAACCTACTCTGTAAGCCACATTGAGCCTGCAAAAAGGTGGGATAATGTGGGGTACAAATGCAATAAATAAAAATAAATAAATAAATAAAAAGGGGTAAAAAAACATCATCCAAGAAGGATGTATATTACATGAAATATATTCTGGAGGGTGAGGTAGTATATAATGTAAAAAGCCAAACAGGAGATACACAAGTTAATATAACCATCAAAACAAGTTTGACATATTCAATAGATAAAAACATAATACTAAACATTAAAAAAAAGATTATGTAAAAACATATTGAGTAGGACATATATACATGAGTGAACAAAATAAAAATGCCAACCTCAATTAGAATCCTTAATCATTATGGAAGAAGTTTTAAGAACCAGAACCACCCATAGGCGCATTCCTAACCATCTCATTACCCTCATGAGTATAGCCCTTACTAACAATTTTTGTGTCTCCAGGGTATTTTTTATCAACAAATTAAGGGCATCGCGATGGGTGCAGCCACGGCTCCTGACTTAGCAAATTTTGAAAAAACTTTCCTTACTACACATCCTTATGGAGACAATATCAGGTTTTACAAACGTTACATTGACGATATTTTCATTATATGGCAAGGTGAAACAAGTACTCTGGAAAAATTCCACACCTGACTCAACCAACAAGATGACAACCTGAAGTTCAAGATGCAACACAGTTCCTCTCATATCAGCTTCCTTGATCTTCTTATCACCAAGGTAGACGGCTGTATTAAGACCAGCCTTTTTAGAAAACCTAGAGATCGTAACGCTTTCATGAACAAACTACTAGATATCACACCAATCACAACCAACAGTAAAGATACACCAGGAGCAGACAATCTCGCGAGATGCTTCAATGAGAAAATTGTACAATTGTGACTCAAAATACCCGTCAGTACTATCGACTACGCCGAATTCCTTCACTGTCTAGTTCCAGACCCTGGCATATACCCAGCAGACAGAACCTGGACCAACTTCGAGAGACTATCGGAGGATCTCATCTCCCAAACACTCAAAAGATTCGCCAAATCTCATTGCAAATTAGACATATGCCCAAACAACCTTATGACATCTGCCCCCTCAACAATTTGTAACAGACCTAACAAATCATGTAAACTATATGTTACAAAATGGACTCTTCCCGAAGGAGAAAGGAAATATTTTACTCACCCCCATACCCAAAGACGCAAAGAAAAGTGCTAGTGAACTAACTAATTACAGGCCAGTAGCATCCATTCCCTTAATAACCAAACTAACGGAAGGGATGGTGACCAAACAACTCACAAACTATTTAGACAAATTCTCAATACTACATGACTCCCAGTCAGGATTTCAGTCCAACCACAGTACTGAAACAGTACTAGTTACTCTCATGAACAAATTCAAACAAATGATTGCAACCGGCAAGAACATACTACTACTACAATTTGACATGTCTAGCGCCTTCGACATGGTTGATCATGGAATAATAATACATATCCTCGAGCACTTCGGAATTGGAGGCAACATTCTCAATTGGTTCAAGGGGTTCCTAACCACACGATCATACCAAGTTACATCTAATTCGACTACATCAGCCAAATGGATACGTGAATGCGGAGTTCCACAGGGATCCCCCCTCTCACCGACCTTATTCAATTTATTGATGATACCCTTGGCCAAACTACTATCCAACCAAAACCTCAACCCATATATATACGCAGATGACGTAACGATCTACATCCCATTTAAACAAGACTTGAAGGAAATCTCCAAGGACATCAACCAAAGCCTACATATCATGCATTCATGGGCGGATGCATTTCAGCTGAAACTCAACGCAGAAAAAACCCAATGCCTAATACTCACCTCTCTACATAATACGAACAAATTCACCACCATTAACCCACCAACACTGAGTCTTCCAATTTCGGACACCCTAAAAATTCTAGGAGTTACCATTTATCGACACCTAACACTTGAGAACCATGTGAAAAACACAACCAAGAAGATGTTTCACTCAATGTGGAAATTAAAAAGAGTAAGACCTTACTTCCCAAGGACCTTCTTCCGCAACCTGGTACAATCAATGGTACTCAGTTATCTTGACTACTGCAACACACTCTATGCTGGCTGCAAAGTGCAAATCATCAAGAAACTTCAAACAGCTCAAAACACTGCAGCTAGACTCATATTCGGCAAAACAAAATATGAAAGCACTAAGCCCCTACGAGAAAAGCTACATTGGCTCCCACTTAAAGAATGCATCACGTTCAAAATATGTACCCTAATTCACAAAATCATTCATGGAGATGCCCCAGCCTACATGTCAGACCTGATAGACTTACCATCCAGGAATGCTAAAAAAGCATCTCGCACTTTCCTTAATCTTCACTTCCCCAACTGTAAAGGCCTAAAATATAAACTAACGCATGTTTCAACCTTTGTCCTACTTGAGCACACAATTCTGGAATGCGCTGCCACGTAACTTTAAAATGATCTATGAACTAACTAACTTCCGCACACTTTTGAAGACTCATCTCTTTGACAAGGCATACCACAAAGATCAACAAACGTGAACTCCTACACAGAAACCCAGAACAGTATTACAATATTTGCTTGTTAAACTACTACCATGTTTTATCATAGTCATGTTACCCAAGATCTTTCTGCAATTCTAAATGTCTATTTTCTTATGTATTTCCACTAATCATGATGTATTGTAAGCCACATTGAGCCTGTAAAAAGGTGGGAAAATGTGGGATACAAATGCAATAAATAAATAAATAAAATAGTTACCATCACCAAGCTTTAAAAATGAACTTACTGCTGAGCCAATTTTTGCGCCTAAGAAGAATTGGTACGGACCTCGAAGACTTTAACCATGAGGTTCACCTTTTGCATCAAAGATTTCGCAATAGAGGCTATCCTACCAGACATATAATCAGTGGACACCATAGAGCCATTATGACTAGCAGAGAAGAACTCCTTGAATCTAAAACATCTAAAGCAAAACCTGATTTAGTTTGTACTCTTCGATACTCATACCTATCTAAAAATATACAGAAGAGCATACAGCACCACTGGCATATACTTGAGGGTCATACCTGTTTTATAGACAAACCTCTAATCATAGCACACTCCAGAAACAGCAACCTTAAAGAAAGACTGGTGCCTTCCTGTCTGCCAAGTGGTGTCAAGTTCATGTGAAACCACACATCCTTCACTGGCCATTCCAGCTGTGGAACATACAGTGTCTGCAAGCACTCCTTGGAAATAACTACTTTTGTTCATCCACAGAGTCAGAAATCATACGTTCTCTGACACAACTCTAACTGTAACACTTCACATGTTATATACTTCATCATATGTCCATGTAATCTGATTTATATTGGTAAGACCGTCCGCATGGTCAAGACTCAGATCATTGAACATAGCAGCAATAACAAACGTAATAACTTCAAGGCTCCACTTGTTCAACACTGGAAAGAGACCGGGCATACTATAGAGGAGAATTGGAGAAGGAACAATTTGGATAAAATCCTGTTACAAGAGGAGCAGAGACTCATTTTTCTTTTTCAAAGCCAGGCTCCTCTGGGTCTTAATTTGGACATAAACTATTCATCATTTTTATGACCTGTTCCCATCCATCCCCTTAAGACACTCATACAGGATCTCTCCCTGTCTCAATACTCTTTAGCACCATATCGTAGATTTCTTTTATTTATTGTTACAGACTGTTGGTATATTTGTTATATGTACGTTATTGCCATGTCTTCATTTGTATTTTCCCACCTTCCAAACTGTGGATGTGCACATCTTTATACATCTTTATCACCATTACTTCATCACTTTCTACATCTCTAACACCATCACTTTATTATTTATTTTTAGATTATCCACCATATTCACGATAAAGGAATCACAGCTCACACACTCTTTTATGCATTTCTTGCTTTTACAGCTGTTCAATTTTAACCCAGTCTGCAGTCTTTCTCCTTATTACACAGTTCTTTCATTTGCTTCATTAGCACTTTTCAGCAAATGTTGTTATTTCTCCTCCTCACTGATACTTGCCCTTCTTAACACTGACATTGTTTATAATAACACATTTGTATCATAGGCATCGACTCTGTGGGTGCTGTGTGTGCTCGAGCACCCCCAATATTTCACCCACCAGAAGTTCGTTCCCTCCCTCCCTCCCTCCGAGTTCCAGGGTCGTCGTCCCTCCCTTCCTCCCTTTGAGTTCCAGGCCCCCTCCCTCCAAATTTTAAAAGTCATCTTGACTTACCTCTTCTGGGTTACGGCGGCCGGCAGCAGCGGTAAAAAGCGTGCAGGCTCAGCGCTTACTTCAGTTTTCCCTTCTCTCTCTCTCAGCTCTGGTCGGGACAGTTGGGGGTAGTGGGCTTTGGGGGGCTCAGCACACAAGGTAGGGGAGCTATGTACCTGGGAGCATTTTATGAAGTTCACTGCAATGCCCCCTAGGGTGCCCGATTGCTGTCCTGGCATGTCAGGGGGACCAGTGTACTACAAATGCTGGCTCCTCTAACAACTGCTATTAGTTTGCTCTATGCTATTTCTCACCACCAGTTCTTGTGTACCCACGTTTTTGTCAGTCATATACCGCTTATCAGCACTAGTCTCTCTATACATCACTTACGAACATTTTGCACTCCCCATTTTCAGTCACACTTTTCTTCCTCTTATTAGCAGTTCTGCCATATCACTCATTTGTTAGTTTACTCTATGCTACTTCTCAGGTACCTGTTTTCATGCACCCGCTTTTTTGTCAGCCCAATACCATTTATCAGCACCAGTCTCTCTACACATCATTCACTCTAATCATTTAGCACTCCTCATTTCCAGTCACACTCCCCTTTCTCTACTTAGCAGTTCTACCATATCGCTTCATTATCAATGGCTCTATGTGACTTCTCAGCACTAGCTCTTCTGCGCTTGTGTTTTTGTCAGCCTAATACCGTTTGTCAGCACTAGTCTCTTGATACATCACCCCTGTGTTTAGTTTCTCTGTCTCCCCCGTTTATATGCTCATTGTCATTTTGTATCATACTTTTTCTCATACAGCACACAATTCCTGTTTTTCAGCACCACAATTTCGGCACTTTTTTACTCTTGCTTCTGCTCACATCCTTTTGCGCCTCACCTGTATTTCGCAGTTTTTTAATTATTTCTGCTCAGTGCTTGGCATACTCAACAATCACTAGTCTTTATAAAGGTATGTACAGTTTCCCTTCTTTTTTTTTTCTTCTTTTTATATATATATATAAATCATATTGAGTAGTATATTCATACATGAATATACTATATATATATATATATCATTCACTTTTTGTACTTTTCTACCACTCTAGGCTTGATTTGGTTTTCATGTCTATGTAGCTTCAATGATCCAGCTTATACAATATACTAGTTGGCATTTTTATTTTAGTCACTCATGTATGAATGTACTACTCAATATGTTTTTACATAATCTTTTCTTTGATGTTTAGTATTATATTTTTATTTATTGAATATGTCAAACTTTTTTTGATGGTTATATTAACTTGTGTATCTCCTGATTGGCTTTTGCATTATATACTACCTCACCCTCCAAAATACATTTCATGTAATATACATCCTTCTTGGATGACATTTTTTACCCCCTTTTCATGTGCTTCACATTTATATAATTTTACAATTTAATAATTAGCACCTTAATACATATGTATCTTTTTTACGTTCTTATGCTCTTATTATTTTATACATTTTTACATGTTTTTATGTACTGAAGTTATGCATCTTATTTTAATTTATAGACTCCTGAGGCAGGTGTTGTTCGCTGAAACATGACTCCATGTTGAGTCTTATTTATTAATAAAGAATCACTTTTTACCTCTCACCTCCCTGGTGTTTTTGGAAGTGTCGTGTTGATCACGCTATTTTTTGTTTTTCACTTGTCCTCCCATAGCAGATACAGTTTCTCCACTTTTGTGGTTTTTCCTTTGTTGCCTTTTCCCCCCTCCCATTTATATTAGGGATGTACAGACAGAAAGTTTGCTTTGTTTAGTGGTTTTGTTTCAGTGTTCATTTCACATCGCTACATTTTAGCCTGTACTAAAATGAAAAAGTGTGTGCTTTTTCATGCCAGTGCACACTATTTCATTTAGTATTAATTAATTAATTTATTTATTTATTAGGATTTATTTACTGCCGTTTTAAAGGAATTCACTCAAGGCGGCGTTCAACAAGAATAAGTCAAACATACACAATAGACAATTATAGCTGTAAAAACATTCAAATAACAATACTTGGAGGGCATTTTTGAAAGAAACGTCTAAGTTGGAATTTGGACGTCTTTGTAAAAACGTCCAGATTCGGAGGCAGGGAGAAGGTCTTTTTCAAAAAAAGATGCACATCCATCTTTGGTTTCGAAAATACCAATGTCCAAGTCTAAAACGTCCAAATGCAAGCCATTTGGACGTGGGAGGAGCCAGCATTTGTAGTACACTGGTCCCCCTGAAGTGCCAGGACAGCAATCGGGCACCCTAGGGGGCACCCACTACCCCCAACTGTACACCATTACCATAGCCCTTACGGGTGAAGGGGGCACCTAGATGTGGGTACAGAGGGTTTCTGGTGAGTTTTGGAAGGCTCGCTGTTTCCTCCACAAATGTAACAGGTAGGGGGGGTATGGGCCTGGGTCCATCTGTCTGAAGTGCACTGCACCTACTACGAAACTACTCCAGGGACCTGCATGTGCTGTCATGGACCTGAGTATGACATCTGAGGCTAGCATAGAGGCTGGCAAGTAATCTTTTTAATCATATTTTTTGAGGGTGGGAGGGGGTTAGTGACCACTGGGGGGTAAAGAGAGGTCATCCCCGATTCCCTCCAGTGGTCATTTGGGGCACCTTTTTGTGCCTTATTCGTAATAAAAACAGGCCCGGGTGAAAATATCCAAGTTTTAATCATGGACGTCTTTGCTTTTTTCCATTATGGCTCAAAGACGTCCAAGTCTTAGGAACATCCAAGTCCCACCTCCACCATGCCTCCAATACGCCCCCTTGAGTTTTGGACGTCCTTGCAACAGACTTCCAATAGAGACGTCCAAAATCGGGTTTCGATTATACCGATTTCGACGTCTCTGAGAGATGGAGGTCCAAGTGCCGATTTATGTCAAAAGATGGACGTCCATCTCTTTCGAAAATAAGCCTGAAAATACGGCATAGTATATTACATTACACTGTCAACACGATACACAATAAAACATTTTAATAAGCAGCATAGGGTATAAGCAAAGATGGAAAATATAAAGGGGCATTTTCGATATGACGTCCAAATCTGTTTTTGGACATTTTGCAAAAAACATCCAAACATCCAGTGCCAAACATGCTTATCTTCGAACCAGAAAAACATCTATCTTTTTGGTTCAAAATCACCCTATTTTAGATGTTTTTGTGCTCAGGGCCATTTTCAAACAAAATAACATTCGAGGGAAAAATGCGCAAAAAACATTCAATTGGGATATCTTGGGGCCAGCAGTCCTACTAGACTGGCCACACAGATAACCCAAGCAGTGGGGCAGCCTAGGGGGCACTACAATGAACTTCATATAAAAGGTCCCAGGTACACATCACATCAAAATCCCCTTATATAGTATGATGAGCTGTCCAGGAATAGCAAGATGTACACCTCTACAATAGCCCTTATGCCTGCTGGTGTCACCTATATGTGGGTTCAGAAGGTATTTTGTGGTTGTTGGGCAACTCACACTTTCCACAAGTGTGCTACTTAGAGTGGGATATGGGCCTGGGTCCCCTTCTCTATAGTCCACTGTACCGAGCACTAGGCTACTCCATGGACTTGCTTGCTGGTATAAGAGGAATGACCAATATATCTGCAGCTGTCATAGAGCCTGGTATGTACTGTCACTTTCACATCTTAGGGGGGGTCATCTGGTTAGTTTGGGCAACTTTTTGGCACTTAGTCGTTACTGAAACAGGTCTATCCAAAACGTCCTATTTTTTGCCCTGGACATTTTCACAATGTTCCATTACTGCAGAAAAATGTCAAAATTGTAAGCCCCTCCCAGTCCCACCCAAAACACACCCCTTTGAGATTTAGACAAACTGCGTAGAAAAACGTCTTACAAATGAGTTTCGAAAATAGCAATTTGGATATTTTTACGAAAAAACGTATTCGTATTTTTACTATGCACTAATATGAACAACATGAAATGAAAATGCACCACTAGAGCCAACTATTTAATGCTTTGTTGAACTGAAGGGCCTTTAATTTTCAGTAAGCAAACATGGTTTTCTTAGCGTATGCAGCAGATGGATCCAAGAACTGGTGGGCTGTGTCCATCTACCAGCAGGTGGAGATAGAGATTACAAAGCTGAAGGCAGTGATACCAGACGGCCAGCTCCTCCTTCACCTCAGTACCAGTGTTGCCAGGTGGGCGGTTTTACCGCCCAATTGGGCGGTTTTCCGCGACCCGCCGCGGGAAATTTTTGCCCGCAGCGAGTTGCGGTTTTTTGGGCTGTTTTTTGGGCTTCAGGGCAGTTTTTTGTGCGGCTTTTTCGGCCGCGGGGGGGGCGGGGTTAGTGACATTTTGGGCAGGGTTAGTGACGTGGGAGGCGGGGCCGATGACGTAGGAGGCGGGGCCGATGACGGGGGAGGCGGGGCCGGTGACGGCGGGGGCGGGGTTGATGACGGCGGGGGCGGGGGTGTCAGGGGCGGGGTTTGAGTTTGGGCGGGTTTTGGGCGGTTTTTGTGCTGGATTGGGTGGGAAAAAAATTTTCCACCTGGCAACACTGCTCAGTACATCTCTATCTCCAGCAGGTGGTGGACGGCGCTTCAGCAGCTCCTGGATTTGTCTGTTGAGGATACTCCTGGGTCCTGTGGGCCAGTTGAGTTTAGGGGTGTCTGGCTGGTGGTGCTGACTTTGGGGGCATACTCAGTCTTCTGGGTCCCTGCTTCACCCTTCCCCCCTTGCCTCCCGGTCTTTAGAGCTCTAGCCTTCCTCACCAGTAAAAAAAACAAAACCAAGAGAGCTCCTTTGCCTTCATTTGGTGTTTAAAAAACACAAAACAAAACAGAAGAAACAGAAGATTTCCGATAGGACAGGTCAGTACAGGGTTTCCCTGTCTTAGTGCTGTGCTTTCAGTCTGTGTGCCGGTTAGGCAGCAGGCTGCTGCATCTGTGGGACTCTGCGTCTCCTCCGGAGACACCTGCTGTTCGGTGAGTCCCTGCCTTTCTCTTTTCGGCGCATGGGGTACCGTGCTTTAATGTGGGCGATGCTGGCATTTGAAAGCTGTTACCATTGTGGGAGCGTGCACCTTTTTGCTGTTGTGGCTTTCTCTTTGCTCCTGATATCAGCTCTGATCCTTTCCCGCCCTGCGGACTTGATGTGGGCAGGGGGGAGGGGCGGCTTCTCCTAAAGGACCTTGTGTTCCACTAGAGACTGCTGGTTCAGGGGATTCCCCTTTATTTTCTCCAGCCTTTGGTTTCCTTTACCAAAATCACTGTTGAGTCATAAACTGTTTGCATGTAGCTGGGGCAGTGGCACAAATTCTTCTCAAACTGCCCCCACTATGCAAGGGGATCCAAGGGAAGAACAGAATTACTTTAAGCTGTTTCTATATCTTCTGAGCAGGACCTCCTCTGCTCTGGGACCCTTAATTTGAACCTTTCTTCTTAAGAGAGCTTGGCCTCTGTAGCCCTTTTTGTGATTGGGGGAGTTTTATGCCCATCTCGGGCAGATGGGTTCTAGAGGGCTAAGTTTTCCAGAAGGAATCTGATGGTCCTGTGATGTGCCTTGTTATTTTCAGGATGAACGTCAGCCACTGGGGGCTTCTCTGGGGCAGGGGATTTCTGACCTCCCCCCCCCCCCCCCCCCCCCCCCCCCCCCACACAAGCTCATTCTGCTGCTCTGTATGCCTATATGTTGCAGAAGTCTGGAAGGGGAACTGACAAGTTTCTTTTTAGTTCAGCCTTTGGAGTTTTCTGGCTTGTTCCCTGTCTGTCTCCTCTGATGGACCCTGCCCCAAAGAGGGGATGTTTTCTCTCCAGCTCAGCAGTAGGGTCCATTTCTCCCCTGTTTTCCTCTATTCGGAGGGAGTCTTTTCAGGGCAGTCCCATTCTGCACAAAGGCAGCAAGAATCACCTGAGTTGGAAAGCCATGTTTGCCTAAGTGGGTACATTGATAGCAATAGGCCTTGCTATCTGTGGTGAGTTTAGATTTTCTTAAGAGTTCCTGCATTGACTAAGGCTGTTCCTGGTGTGGGAAACAGTGAAGAGCAACGGAGCAGGACTCCTTGTATGTTGAGCAAAGGGCATATTTGGTTTTTTATTTACAGACTTTTCTGTCCCCTCAGTTTTTCTCTGAAGGCAGTTGCTTGAACAGCTTGGAAATTTCTCTCTATCCTTTGTGAAACTCTTTTTATACTAGCAGTACAGGCTTTTTGCCTATGAGCACACCACCCTGAGTGTACCTCATCTCTGATCTTGGACGCTCAGCACAGGGTTGGGCCTGGCTGGTTTCTACTTGGATGGGAGACTGCCTGGGATTCCAGGTGCAGTAGGTTTTCTTGTTTTTTTTTCTGTACATTTGGTCCTTTACAAATAAGTTTCTAGGCTTAGTGCCTTTGGCTCCACATTTCTGTGGGAAATGTTACATATTGTTATTTTCTGGGGCTAGTGCTCTGGTCTCCATGGTAACCATGGAACTTCAGTGCTGTCATGGGAGCATTTGCTCCAGGTGCAGTAGTTTCAACAAAATAGTTTTATTTTTCTGGAACATGGTTGGCTTTCAGCCTGAAGGTCACAGGTTTAAGGCTAGTTTGTGCATCATATTAGAAGCTGTGGCCCTCAGCTCCTTTTCTGTGGGGCATATTTTACTTCCTTCTCTCATATTGTTTGCCTTAACAAGCAGTTCTTTCCATAGCTGGGACAGTTAAGTTTACACTAGGCTACAGTGCCAAAGGTTAGCTATGGTGGTTTCCCACAGCAGCTCTGCTCTTCTAGTTTTGCTCTCTGACACTGATCAAACTATTGCATTCCAGTTCCAGCTTACTCTGCATCTGTGGCACCTCTAGCTAGCTGTTTGTTGCAGTGTCTCTAAGGCTTTTATTGCACTTTTTCTTTATATTGGACAGCTAGCTATATTTAGAGATACTTCAATTTAGCCTGCACTTTAATTTTCCCTGCACTTCTCCCTTAGGAAGCGTTTCTTTTCTTTCCTCTTTGGCCCCCTCATCTGCAGTTTCTCTGTTTGGCCGTTCTGAGCCCTCATGTTCAGTTCCAGGCTTTGCCTATCGGCATGGCTATGGCCCTATTTACCTTTTCCTAGGTTTGGGAGTTTTGCGGCATTCTCCGCAAGGACAGCATCAGAGTGCACCTCGCTCCAGATGAGATCCGAGAGTTTATCTTCACGGGTCTTCTCAGAATCCTTGAGCTGGGTGGTCACCCTTCATATGAGCCACCTCGTCCCATTCCAGACAGCTCTGGTACGATTTTTTTCTTGACCGAGGACTGGAGGATCTAGGTTCAAACTTGGGTGCGCAGTCTGGCTATCCATTCAGGTCTTGAGCTCTGTGGTGGACACTTTGGAGGTAGTGTTGTGGGTGGTACTCATAGATGACTTCTACTACTTGACATTTCTAAAGCGCTACTAGGGTTACGCAGCGCTGTACAATTTAACATAGAAGGACAGTCCCTGCTCAAGGAGCTCAGCTCTTCTTCTCGATGGGTGGTCTCCTGTGTTCCAGAAGTGTCAACAGTGTCTTCCGTGGCTGTTCTCGTTACGCCTGCGCATGAACTGGTGGCTTCGCAATCCCTCCTTGTGGAAGGGATGCCTTGGCGCCCCCGCAGTGGATGGTGGTGGTCACGGATGCGAGTCTCTTGGACTGGAGAGCCCTTTGCCACATCCTTCCGTCTCCAGGGTGGTGGATGGCACAGGGGATGGTGTAGCCGATCTCCCGCCTGGATCTGCTTTTGGTGCTGTTATTCTTCTAGCTTATCAGGACACACTGCAGGCCAGGTGGTGCTTGTGCCGTCTCCCCTGCCCGGACCTGCTTTTGGTGCTGTTCGTCTTCTAGCACTTCAGGACAAGTTGTGGGCTAGGCGGTGCTTCTGCCGTTGGAGAAGATGACGCAGTGGCTGCTTCTTTGACAGCGTGGGACTCGGAGTCAGACTGTGGCCATCACGGCTTGTCGCCCCCATGGAGTGGGCAGAGGGCCTCATGTTCCGTTTCTACGTGGCCCACTTTGTGGGCTTTTTCTACGGTGACTTCTCTTTTCTGCCCTCTTCTGGTCTCGGCAGAATGGTTATTCCGCACCAGTGCTTCTCCAACATAGCCTCAGGTAGAGAGCTCCATAGGTAGATCTGATGGCGTCCCTGCTGGATGCTGTGAGCACTCTGGAGGGATGGTGCGAGGGAAAGGGGATAGTGGGTCTTTCATCCGGCATCATCCCCGTTCATTCAGCCCAGCTAGGAGAACAGGGCGCCATCTAGGGATCAAACTGCCAGGGAAAGCGGTAATGCAGGAGAAAAACTACACTCCCCAGAAGCCAGTGCAGGGTCAGCTGAACTCCCAGGAGGGGGAAGGTGGACTGACTGATTGGGAGATGAGGTCTGATCCTGGAGATGGGGAACAGCTGGTGGAGCTTGGGGAGGAGGAGATGGAGTGGAATAAAGAGGAGGTAGAAGGAGAAGGTAAGGAGAAGTGCATGGAGGTTGGAGGGCTTGCTCAAACTTCCTCAGGAAAGGTAAAGGCTCTGGTGGCGGGAGTGTGGCCCAAGCTGTGCATACTTGGAGAGGATAAAATAATCCTGTGGGGAAGCCACTGGTGGAAGAAACTAACCCATAAACTATCTAAGGGTAGAAGATAGTGCTGATGAGGGGAGGCTACAATTGGGAGCAAGACAAAGGTTTGCTGGGTGTGATATTCTGAGTTAAGGTTGGACTGTGTTAATAAGCTGAATGTGGAAAAACTGAACTGACTCTTGCATTCTTGATGAAGAAACTGCTTGAAGATTAAAGCTGTATTAAAAGATGCTGAGAAAATAAAGACCTGTGGTTTTCAAGAACTATAAGACTGCTGGAGTTTTGTGTGTCCCAGTCGTGAGCTGATCCTGGGCGCAGGTCAGCTGGGCAGCAGTTAAACTAGGACAAGCAGTGCAGCAAGGCGGTGGTTGCAGCTCGTACCGGGGAAAAGCTAGCCAAGCTAAGCAGGGTCGACCCCGGCTCTCACCTGCAAGGGTGACCTGGTTACAACGCCCAGGTACCTTCTGTCATTGGAGAGAGGGTGATTCGGCAGGGCTGGTTGTTCTATTGCTTCCTTAGCTGGAGGATGTTCTTCGATAGTGTTTCCTCCATGGCCTCTCTGCGGCCGAGTTCTTTTCAGATCGCTCTCAACCATGATCGAGTCATTCTGGTAGCTCCGGATTAACCACGGCGCCCTTGGTATGCGGATATAGTGAGGTTCCTGGTAGTGCCTTCATTTTGGATCCGCTTGACGCCGGGCTCTTCCTTCTGGGTCTGCTCTTGAGTGGATGATCCCTCTCGCTTTGGTCTTACGGCCTGGTTTTTTGAGAGGCCGACTCTGAAGAACAGAGTTCTTTGGATGCTATGGTTACTGTTCTGTTGCGATCGTGTATGTGGTCCACGGTCCACTGCAACCGCGTATTCTCGGGCATTGAGGATTTTTTGAGGCTGGTTATGGCCCACGCTTGGTCTTCATTGCAGGCGCCTGTTCCTCAGCGATTAAGTTCTTTCTGCAGGATGGGTTGCAGAAGGGCTTGGCCTGGCCTTGCACTCGGAGGTGGTGCATTTCTTGCAGAGTGCTTTGCTCCTCCGCTGCTGCGACCTTCTTATCCCTGAAACCTCGTTAGTATTCTCCACGTCTAGCTTGGGTCTCCTTATCTACCGAGCATTGCTTCGGACTCCTTTTGTTCCTTTGCAGAATGCTTCGCTTAGGAACTTACAAGTAGTGTTCTTGGGCCCAGATGCACTAAAAAAACGTTAGAGCCCTTCCCTTACCGATTCCCTTAGTGAATCGGTAAGGGAAGGGCATGCATCAAGGAATAGGAATGCAAAAAAAAAAATGAGCTACTCGTTGTAGCTCACTTACATTCTCTATTCCATCAGTAAACAGTTGGACGGTGGAGCATGCGCAGAACAGCTAAGCGTTATGCTGGCTGCTCTGCGCATGCCAAGAACGTTGAGCACCTGATTTTTATAACATGATGTCTGTTTTAGTTGCCCTTTACAAGGAGAGAAAAATCTCTGCACGAATATAGCACGTGCTAGGGTGTCCCTATAACTAGCCCTTCCAAATGACACAATGATTACGATTTATAACAAATTACTACTCTACCTATGAAATGTTATTCCATCCACACAAGTCGGCACGTGGATGCAGCACCTCATAGGTTGGCTTGCTTTGTTTTGCGAGTACGGCGATGATGGCAGCGCAGGTAATGGGAAACCGAGACAAACCTAATTGGTTTCAACATTTTGACGTCTCCTGTCTATTAAATCTCCTTGTTTAACACAAAGGCACGCTACACAGAAAAGAGTCCCTCCCAAGTCCCGACTCCCGAGAAAGCCGCAAGCAGTGTCCAATTAGGAGCCGGCACGTTTAGCAAATCGGCAGCAGTCTTACTACTACTACTACTATTTAGCATTTCTATAGCGCTACAAGGCGTACGCAGCGCTGCACAAACATAGAAGAAAGACAGTCCCTGCTCAAAGAGCTTACAATCTAATAGACAAAAAATAAAGTAAGCAAATCAAATCAATTAATGTGTACAGGAAGGAGGAGAGGAGGGTAGGTGGAGGCGAGTGGTTACAAGTCAAAAGCAATGTTAAAGAGGTGGGCTTTCAGTCTAGATTTAAAGGTGGCCAAGGATGGGGCAAGACGTAGGGGCTCAGGAAGTTTATTCCAGGTGTAGGGTGCAGCGAGGCAGAAGGCATGAAGTCTGGAGTTGGCAGTAGTGGAGAAGGGAACAGATAAGAAGGATTTATCCATGGAGCGGAGTGCATGAGAAGGGGTGTAGGGAAGGACGAGTGTGGAGAGATACTGGGGAGCAGCAGAGTGAGTACATTTATAGGTTAGTAGAAGAAGTTTGAACAGGATGCGAAAACGGATAGGGAGCCAGTGAAGCGACTTGAGGAGAGGGGTAGTATGAGTAAAGCGACCCTGGCAGAAGACGAGATGGGCAGCAGAATTTTGAACCGATTGGAGAGGGGAGAGGTGACTAAGTGGGAGGCCAGCAAGAAGCAGATTGCAGTAGTCTAAACGAGAGGTGACAAGGGTGTGGATGAGGGTTTTGATAGAGTGCTTGGAAAGAAAGGGGCGGATTTTACGGATGTTGTAAAGAAAGAAACGACAGGTCTTGGCCATCTGCTGGATATGAGCAGAGAAGGAGAGAGAAGAGTCAAAGATGACCCCAAGGTTTCGAGCTGAGGAGACGGGGAGAATGAGAGAGCCATCAACAGAAATAGAAAATGGGGGGAGTGGGGAGGTGGGTTTGGGAGGAAAAATGAGAAGCTCGGTTTTGGTCATGTTTAATTTCAGGTGGCATTGAGACATCCAGACAGCAATGTCAGACAAGCACGCTGAAACTTTGGTTTGGATTCAAGGTGAGATATCAGGGGTAGAAAGGTAGATTTGGGAGTCATCAGCATAGAAATGGTAGGAAAAGCCATGGGATGAGATTAATGAACCAAGGGAAGAAGTGTAGATAGAAAAGAGGAGGGGACCAAGAACAGAACCCTGAGGTATGCCGACAGGCAGAGGGATAGAAGTAGAAGAGGATCCACCAGAGTGAACACTGAAGGTGCGGAGGGAGGGGTAGGAAGAGAACCAGGAAAGGACAGAGCCCTGGAATCCAAGTGAGGACAGGGTATCGAGAAGTATGCTGTGATCGACAGTGTCAAAAGCAGCGGAAAGATCAAGAAGAATGAGGATGGAATAGAGACCTCTGGATTTAGCCAGTAATAGGTCATTGGAGACTTTAGTAAGCGCAGTTTCGGTTGAGTGGAGAGGGCGAAAACCAGATTGTAGTGGGTCAAGAATAGCATGTGAGGAGAGAAAATCAAGGCAGCGGTGGTGAACAGCACGCTCAAGTAATTTGGAGAGAAAAGGGAGGAGGGAGATGGGTCGGTAATTAGAGGGACAAGTAGGGTCAAGTGAAGGCTTCTTAAGGAGAGGTGTGACCACAGCATGTTTAAAGGCAGTAGGGACAGTTACAGTGGAAAGTGAGAGGTTGAGAATGTGACAGATAAAAGGAATAAGAGCAGGTGAGATGGCATTAAGAAGGTGGGTGGGAATGGGATCAGAGGAACAGGTGGTACATTTTGAGGAAGAAAGGAGAAGTGTAGTTTCCTCTATAGTAACTTCAGGAAAGGAGGAAAAGGAATGAGGGGAAGAAGAGAGAGGGGAACGGACTAGTGGAGGGAGAGGTGGCGAGGTAGAGAATTCAAGGTTTATCTTTTGAACCTTGTCGTGAAAGAATTCAGCAAGGGTCTGAGGAGATAATGAAGGAGGAGTTGGGGGAGGGGGCACCTTGAGGAGAGAGTTCAATGTGGTGAAGAGGGTTAGAGCCAAGAGAGTTGGTCAGTTGGATATAGTAATCCTGTTTGGCGCGAAAAACAGCAGATTGGAAGGAGGTCAGCATGAACTTAAAGTGTAAGAAATCAGCAAGGGCCTGAGATTTCCGCCACAGGCGTTCGGCGGAGCGGGTACAGGAACGTAGATAGCGGATATTAGAAGTCAGCCAAGGTTGGGGTTTTGTACGCCTTACATCTGGGACTTGACTGATCTTGGTTTGGGACCACCTCGGGAGGAGGGAGCGGAAGCTGCGTGTGTGTGTCTGGCGTCCTCCTCCTGTTCATGTTCTTGTCCACGTGCTAGCGGGCAAAGCAGAGCAGGGTTGCTGTCTGGAAACAAAACCCTTCTGTGAGTTGTGAGCAGAATCATTCTACTGCTGCCTGCACGGAAAACCCTCTTGCAGAATGTGAGCAGGAACTGCTGCAGGTTATTCTCTAAAAGATGGCCAAAAAGGAAGTTTTTATTATTGAATGGATGTCTTTTTTTGAAGCGAAGCTTTATTAAGCTCCGCTTCAAAAAAAAAGATGTCCAATCAATAATAAAAACTTTTCTTTTTTGGCCGTGCTTCACTCAGCTGAGAGACCCGGAAGTCTCTGAGCCAATCACAACGTGTTTAGCTGAGCTAAACACGCTGTGATTGGCTCAGAGAGTTCCGGGTCTCTCAGCTGAGTGGAGCATGGCCAACAAAGCCATTTTTATTATTCCAGGGTCCAAAAAAGAGCCTGCAGCATTGGAGCCTGTTTGATTTTTTTTTATATATATATATAGTGAAGAACGTCCATAAAGGACGCTCCTGACGAGCACTTGGGCTGTTTTTCGGGTGGAGCACTCCCATAATGGCCGTCCATGACGAGGACTTGACTGTTTTTGCCCCCCCCCCCCCGATTTTTTAAAAACATTTTATGAAGTTTTCCAATCCCGCGCAGCCCCAACGAGAGGTACAGACCTCTTGTGAGATTTTCCACCGTTTTCCAGCGTTAAGGCAATCGGAAAAGGTTAGTGCATCTCATTACAATAGGGGTTTCTACACAATTTACTCATCTGCATTCTGTTTTCGTTAGCTGCTACAGTCGTCGGAAAAGTATTTAGTGCATGCCAGGGTTTACTACTTGCTCGTTAAGGGCTCGTTAAGTTTAGTGCATCTGGCCCTTGGTCGCCAATTCTTTGGCACGCAGCGTGTCTGAATTTTTAGCACAGCCATGCCGAGCTGGGTTTTTTTGCAATTTGCTGAGTCTGGAGTGACCTTGCTTTCGGTTCCTTCTTTCTTTTCTGGCTGTGGTTTGGCTTTTCTTTTTCAGCCTCTCTTTCTTCCCTCCTTACGGGAGGGGGATTTTCACGCAGAGTATATGGCGCTTCGTCTTCTGGATGTTCAGAAGGCTCTCCAGTATTTGCAGATGTTGCATGTTTTTCAGCGTTCAGATCTTCTCTTTGTGTTTGTCACTGGTTATTGCTGTGGGACGGCAGCTTCTGATCTGATCTGATTTTTTCTTGTTGGATTGCAGATACTTTGTGGATTTTTTGAAAAGGTTGCGTTCCGCTGGTGGCATTCCAGGCTCATTTCACGAGTTTGCTGTTTACTTCTTGGGTAGAACGGGTGTGTTTTCACTATTCAGATGCTGCCTTTGCAGCAGTGGTTCTGTTTCAGGGAACGGCGACTTCCCACCCTAATTAGGGATTGCTTTGGTACATCCCACCAGTTCTTGGATTCATCTGCTGCATACGCTAAGGAAGGTAAAATTATGCCTTACTTGCCGATAATTTTCTTTCCTTTAGTAGCAGCAGATGAATCCAGGATCCCGCCCTTTGTCAGCTGCGCTTATTTTGCCTATCTGTTCTTGACGTGGTCTTTAATTTCCAAAAAAAAAGGAGAAGAGAAAAGAGAACAGAAACCACTGAAGAGGACTCCATCGCAGTCGTGGTTTCTCTTAAGTCAGACTGACAAGTTTCTGTTTTGTATGGATGGTGAGGAAGGCTTCCTGGTTTCTTGTCTGATTCTGCTTGGTGATGACACATGTACTGAGGTGAAGGAGGAGCTAGTCATCTGGTATCACTGCCTTCAGCTTTGTAATCTCTATCGCCACCTGCTGGTAGATGGACACAACCCACCAGTTCTTGGATTCATCTGCTGCTACTAAAGGAAAGAAAATTATCAGCAGGAAAGGCATAATTTTACCTTCCAGTACTATTTATCCAGCATTCTAGACCAGGTACTCCACTAAGGAGCTAACCACAGAAAGCAGAGTTAAGACATGTACCTTGTATAACTGGTTTTTCACCTATGCTCTGGATATTGTTCAAAGCAGCTGTCAGTGTGTCATCTGGCAGGGACTCAGCAAACAGGTACCCCAGATACCAGGCACATACGGACGCCAGCAGAAGGGCCATGGCCTTTATCAGGTCTGGAAATCAAAGAGCAAAGCAGTGGTTGTAAGTTAAGAGCTAGGAAAGTGAATTCAGTAACATAATAGCTCTCAGTAGAAAGAAGGCTACATACAGTTTAGATTCTCAGATGTTCAGTTCCTAAGGGATAGTAACTGTTCACAGTTGTTGTCAGTACACAAGGTCTTTGTGGCCTTCAATATGCTTTATTTCTACCAAGTAAGCACAGATCCAACTTTTCTGGTCATGGCAACCTTCCGGAAATTATTAAAGACTTACTGTTCAAAGAGACTTATCATTTGGACCCTTCTTAAATGAACTGACATCACAACTTTATTTATTTATTTATTACATTTGTACCCCGCGCTTTCCCACTCATGGCAGGTTCAATGCGGCTTACATATTGTATACAGGTACTTATTTGTACCTGGGGCAATGGAGGGTTAAGTGACTTGCCCAGAGTCACATGGAGCTGCCTGTGCCTGAAGTGGGAATTGAACAAGTCAACATTGAACTCTTTTTTTATTTGTTTACTTTAATCTCATTGACATTATTGAATGTTTACATTATCCTTGTTCTCAAATACCTGAAATGAATTGTATATTCATTTCCAATTTATATTATATTTTCTGTACTTTAAATGCAATAATACTCTGTATTTCTCATTCTGATAATGGCGATCGCCATTACAGCATAATGTATGCCACATTGAGCCTGCAAAGAGGTGGGAAAATGTGGGATACAAATGCAGTAAATAAATAAACAAATAAAATAAATGTTCATAGCCTGTTCTTTTTATCTCTAAAATCTAAAAACTTAAAACACAAGTTAGAAGGTTAGAATGTGCATGGAATAAAAAGAAAGATGAGCCCACACTTAACGCCTGGAAGCAATTTCAAAGAAAATACAAATATACCATAAGACAAACCAGAAGATTATATTACAAAACTGTAATTGGTCCAAACTACAAAGAAACGCATAAACTCTTCCAACTCGTGAATAAACTGCTAGACACTACACCAATCACAACCAATAGCAAAGATGCACCAGGAGCAGACAATCTCGCGAGATACTTCAACAAGAAAATTGTACAACTGCGACTCAAAATACCTGTCAGTACTATTGACTATATGGAACTCCTTACCTGTCTAGATCCGAACCCTGGCATTTACCTAGCAGACAGAACCTGGACCAACTTCGAAACACTATCAGAGGATATCATCTCCCAAACGCTTAAAAGATTTGCCAAATCTCATTGCAAACTAGACATATGTCCAAACAATTTATGACATCTGCTCCTCAAAAATTTATAACAGACATAACGAAACACTTGAATTATATGTTACAAAACGGACTTTTCCCGAGGGAGAAAGGAAACATTTTACTCACCCCCATACCCAAAGACGCAAAGAAAAGTGCAAGTGAATTAACCAACTACAGACCAGTAGCATCCATTCCCTTAATAACCAAATTAACGGAAGGATTGGTGACCAAACAACTTACAGACTACTTAAATAAATTCTCAATACTCCACGACTCTTAGTCAGGATTTCGGTCTAACCACAGTACTGAAACAGTACTAGTTACTCTCATGACCAAATTGAAACAAACGATTGCATCTGGAAAGAACATTCTTCTCCTACAATTTGACATGTCAAGCGCTTTTGACATGGTTGATCATGGAATATTACTACATATCCTTGACTACTTTGGAATTGGAGGTAACGTTCTCAACTGGTTTAAGGGATTCCTAACCACACGATCATACCAAGTGACATCTAACTCAACTACCTCAGCCCCATGGAAACCAGAATGCGGAGTCCGACAAGGTTCTCCCCTCTCGCCATCTCTATTCAACTTAATGATGATACCCTTGGCGAAGCTATTATCAAACCAAAACCTCAACCCATACATATATGCAGATGATGTAACGATCTACATCTCATTCAAACAAGATCTTAAGGAAATTTCCAATGACATCAACCAAAGTCTCCAGATCATGCATTCATGGGCGGATGCATTTCGGCTGAAACTTAATGCAAAAAAACTCAATGCCTAATACTCACCTCTCAACATAACAAGAACAAATTCACCGCCATTAATACACCAAAATTGAACCTTCCAATTTTTGATACCCTAAAAATTCTTGGAGTTACCATTGATCGACACCTAACTCTTGAGAGTCACGTGAAAAACACAACCAAGAAGATGTTCCACTCAATGTGGAAACTAAAAAGAGTAAGACCTTTCTTCCCAAGGACCGTCTTCCACAACCTGGTACAATCAATGGTACTCAGTCATCTAGACTACTGCAACGCATTATATGCCGGCTGCAAAGAGCAAATAATCAAGAAACTTCAGACAGCTCAGAACACAGCAGCTAGACTCATATTCGGAAAAACAAAATATGAAAGTGCGAAACCACTACGAGAAAAGCTACACTGGCTCCCACTTAAAGAACGCATCACATTCAAAATATGTACCCTAGTTCACAAAATCATTCACGGAGATGCCCCAGCCTACATGTCAGACCTGATAGACCTACCACCCAGGAATGCTAAAGAATCATCCCGCACATTCCTCAACCTCAACTTCCCCAACTATAAAGGTCTAAAATACAAACAATCGCATGCGTCAACCTTTTCCTACTTGAGCACACAATTCTGGAACGCACTGCTGCGCAGCCTGAAAACGATCTATGAATTAACTAACTTTCGCAAACTACTGAAGACCCATCTCTTTAACAAGGCATACCACAAAGATCAACAAATATGAACTCCTACACATATATCCAGAATTGTCTTATAATATTTGCTTGTTACACTACTACCATGTTTCATCAATATCATGTAACCCAAGATCCTATGTAATACTAAATGTATATTCTCTTATATATTTTCACCATTCATGATGTATTGTAAGCCACATTGAGCCTGCAAATAGGTGAGAAAATGTGGGATACAAATGCAATAAATAATAATAAATAATAATAATAATCATTTATGCAGAATTGTATCAAAGGTCTTGCTGAAATCCAGGTACAGTATGCAATTCTCTATCTGTTCCAAAAACACTTGAATTCTATCATGAGAAAGGGAAGGGGATTTGATATACCACATTCCTGTGGTTACAATCAAAGTGTTATATATATTAGACACAGGTATGTCTTTTGTATCTTAGGCAATGAAAGGTTAAATGATTTACTCCACAGTCACAAGGAGCTGCAAAGGGAATCAAACCCAGTTCCCCTGGTTCTCAGGTCACTGCACTAAGGGCTTTTCTTACTAAGCGGTGGTAAGCCCAACGCGGGCTTACCACTTGCTATAACGGAAGTACCACCAGGCTACTGCAGCAGCCCGGTGGTGCTTCCTTCCCCTATTGCGCTGTCATTTCTGGTGCTACAAAACTTTATTTGTTTTTGTAGCACCGGACTGTACCCAGCAGTAATCAGACAGTGCTGTGCTGCCCAGTTACCGCCAGGTTAGTGTGGGAGCCCTTACCACCACCTCAATGGGTGATGGTAAGGCCTCCCCCCCCCCCCCCCGAAATGGCTGCGCAACAAGTGCTTTACTTGCTGCCCAGCCATTTCCTGCAGGAAATGGAGACCTTCCCTTTTACCAGCGCAGGGCCCCTTTTGCCGCAGCTTAGTAAAAGGGACCCTAACTTCTAGGCTACTCCTCCACTCCCATGCTTTGGTAACTACCACCCTCTGCTGGTGGTGGTAATGTATTCCAGTACTTCCTCACTTCTGTTCTTCCCACCAGTGAAATGTCCCCCCCACCACACACACACATATAGTAAGTGTTGGCAGATAAGGATCAGTTAAACCATCCAGTCTAATTACTTGTTCCTATCTACACTGTTCTAGCTAAGGCTGTTAAATAGTTGCCAACATTACTAATTTGACCCTCTAACCCAGAGGTAGGAAACCTTTATACACAGAGGGCCACATGAATGCCAGTACTACCTCTAGCAGACCACAATATTATATAATGATGGAACCAGAAATGTACAGAGCTTCAGAGACCTTCTGTAATAAATAAATATTTTACTAAAAACAATGGAAACAAACTACTAGAGTGGCTGTTCTGAAAATATTTGTTAAATAGGGTTTAAAATCACCAAAACTCTGTGTATACTTCCCTCAAATCTTGCCATTGATCTTCCGAAATGTTGTTCACTTTGATCAAAGTCATTCCTAATTCAGAGGTCTGGTAGGTTGCTCTTTATTTTGTCTCACCAAAACTTCTCCTTTGTGCTTGCCTCTCTGAAGGTTTTAACTTTTTCTCTTGTTCAGGTGCTTCTGGACTGACCACTTATTTGTCTCCTTCAAACTGGACCTTCCCTGCCCCTCCCCTCTGGGCTCTGCACCTGGCTCTGGTTATTGGTATAGACAGCTGTCCTTGGTTGCTCCCTCTACCGTCTCCCCGTCAATTTTTTCAATGCCGGATATTTCTCCATTAGATCTCTCAATGACCCGACTTCGCTTTGGCATTCCATTCTACAGTCAGGACTTCATACGGTTGCCCCCCTCCCCAATTTTTCTTATCCTAAAGTTTCTCAAACTCATGGTATTCCCCTAATCTTCACTTACTCAAGAGACAATACCGTAGGGTTGAACATATCTGGAGGAAATCTAAATCCCTACCTAATTTACAAAAATGTAAATCACTTCATCACTCTTATAATTTCTATCTTAAGAAAGAAAAGAAAAAAAAGATTTAGTGACCAAGATATTATTGAACTATCACGCCGTCATACCTGCAGGGCGCATCCTGGCACTCATGAACACCTTCCTCCTCCTCCCGCTCTAGCACATGCTTTGGGCCACACCCAGACAGACAGACATGCCCCCAGTCTGTCATGCATGATAGTAACATAGCAACATAGTAGATGACGGCAGAAAAAGACCTGCATGGTCCATCCAGTCTGCCCAACAAGATAACTCATATTTGCTGCTTTTTGTGTATACCATACTTTGATTTGTACCTGTGCTCTTCAGGGCACAGACCGTATAAGTCTGCCCAGCACTATCCCCGCCTCCCAACCACCAGCCCCTCCTCCCAACCTCAGGCTCTGGCACAGACCGTACAAGTCTGTCCAGCACTATCCCTGCCTCCCAACCACCAGTCCCGCTGCCCACCACCGGCTCTGGCACAGACCGTATACGTCTGCCCAGCACTATCCCCGCCTCCCAACCACCAGCCCCGCCTCCCGATCTTGACTAAGCTCCTGAGGATCCATTCCTTCGGCACAGGATTCCTTTATGCTTATCCCACGCATGTTTGAATTCCGTTACCGTTTTCATTTCCACCACCAGGCCAGGCATGTTGGATGATGCTCTGACGTCAGATGCATGGCTCTCTTCTTCTTCCAGCTCTGTCAGCACCGTGGTAACAGGTTCTGGACACTCCTGCCTCCTGTGAGTTGTCTCTTCCCTGCTGGGATTTTCTACGCCTTGCTCACTGCCTGACCTGACCCGGTCTGGTATCCTTACTATGACTTGCTCGCTGCCTGACCTGAGCCTGCCTGGTATCCTCTACGCCTTGCCAGTGCCCCCTCCTGAGGACCCCAATCCTGCTGGCTGCCTGAACCTGAGGGCTAAACCCTCAAGTAATAGTGGCTGGTCCAGGTGAAGACTCCAAGAGCTTTATTGGCTGCCTCTTTGCCCTTTTGGGCAACAGCACAAGGGCTCACACTTCAGCTAGTGTGACAGGACGGGACAGATTGACATGGCCATCAGCTCGTCCGACAAGCCCATGCTTCCAGATCTTGCTCAGGTGCTACAGCAGCAGCAGAATCAGCTACAGTTTTCCGGAGTTCTGCACAACGTCTGTGTGCAGTTGACTGCCTTGCGCCCTTCTCCTCCGCTGGACCCGAGCCCTTCAAGCCTGGCAATGCTGCCCGTGGCTGCATCCATGATCCAACGTGTATATGGGTCAACATAGGCATCCAGGACAAGAAGCAGGCAGAGAATCTTCCACCCCACCGGTGCTTTGATTGTGCAATTGACCTACTATCTGGGAAAATGCCACCTCAGGGACGAATCTATACTCTGTCCCAATCCGAGACGCAGGCTATGACCAAATATATCCAAGAAAATCTGCAAAAGAGTTTCATTCGACCATTTTCTTCCCTGGCCAAAGCCAGGTTCTTTTTTGTCAGTAAAAAGGATGGAGGCCTGCAGTCATGTATAGATTATCATGGACTGAATGCTATCATGGTGAAAAACTGATATCCACTACCACTCATTCCCAAACTCTTCAATCATGTCCAGGGCTCTACTCTCTTCACCAAGCTGGACCTGCGAGGAGCCTATAATCTAACCCGTATTAGAGAGGGGGATGAGTGGAAGACGGCCTTCAGCACCCATGATGGACATTATGAATATTTAGTCATGCCCTCTGGATTCTGCAGTGCCCCTGCCGTCTTCCAGCATTTCGTGAATGAAGTCTTCAGAGACCTCCTCTACATCTATGTCATTGTCTACCTAGACGACATCCTAATATTCTCCTCCTCTCATTCAGAACATCCAAAGCATGTCTGGACGGTCCTCCAACAACTTAAAGACAGCTTGTACGCCAAACTGGAGAAATGTGCTTTCCACCAAGAAACCATACCCTTTCTAAGGTACATCATCACTGCCTCTGGCTTACAAATGAACACCAGTAAGCTCCACACCAACCAAAACTGGGCCTGACTAGTCAAGCTTCAAGCCCTTCAATGCTTTCTTCGGTTCGCTAATTACTATCGGCAATTTATTGACCATTACTCTGCGATTGCCACACCCTCAGCGGATTCACTTTTGCAATTCTTTGTCACAAAAATTCTCTCTCTGATCAGTTCATTGCCAATCCAATCTGGTCTCACTACTATTGATATCCCCTCTCCAAAAAGTTCCTCATCTTCATCCTTAATTGGTGCAACTGCTTAGACTACTTTCCAAGTCCAATCCTTAGTTTCTTTGAGGAAGATAATGACAAATATATGGCATATAGCTCCTATGACCCTTTACCCCCGTCGTGGCTAAAAACCCCAGAGTTAGGACTACTGTACTTCCTCCACTATTATCTATTATCATTCTTAGCCTTACTAGTGGGCAATTCCCAGATCTCTGGAAACCGTCTGTAGTTCGACCACTTCTTTAAAAAGCCATGCTAGACCCTACAATTCCTAATCTCTAATCTGTGTTTCATGTCAAAAGTCTTGGAAAAAGCAGTGTTCCATCAACTCTCCTCTTTTTCTGGAAAAAAATCAATGCTTTGCACCCCTGGCAGTCAGGATTCCATACTTACCATAGTACAGAGACAGTTATCATCGCCCTTCTCAGTGAACTCCATTCACACTTTGACCAACACAAAACAGTTTTGGGAGTATCTTTGATCTTATCAGTCAAGCTCTTCTACTTGCACATCTGTCATCTTTGGGGATTTCTGGTGCTGTTTATTCCTGGTTCTCTTCTTTTCTGTCCTACCATTTTTTTCAGGTCATAACACAATCATCTACCTCTGTTACACAGACTCTGACATGTGGTGAACCAGAGGTTTAATCCTCTCCCCTCTTCTAGTCAACCTTTTCTTAAGCCCTTTAGCTGCTCTAATTCAATCCACAGGTATTTCTATTAACTTCTATGCTGATGACATCCTTCTTCTTTATACATCTTCCATTGCCCCTCTCCAACAGTGTCTTGAGCTGGTCTCAAACTGGTTAACTGAACATAAGCTAATATTAAACAAAAAAAACTTGCCTGTTGGTTTTCAGGGAATCTCTCTCCACCACCTACCCCTCAAACTCTTTATGGTACTTCTATTACTCCAGTGACTCAGTCCCAATATTTAGGTGTTATTCTGGATTTTGCCCTTACATTTCTACCCCAGATTTCACACCTAACCAAAGTCATTTTTTTTTTGTATTTCGCCAATTAAGGCTAATTCTTGTTACTTTGACCACAATACTTTTCATGCATGGATTCTTTACTTGTTTATGACTCGACTCAATTATTGTAACATTATTTATGCCGATCTACCACACTCTTCTTTGAAAAATCTTCAGTCACTACAAAACAGCTATCTGCCTTCTTTGTCGAGTTAGACGTAGTGAGCATATCTCTTCACTTATGAAAACTCATCACTGGTTACTGGTTAGCCAACAAGTCACCTACAAAATAGTGACCCTTACTTTTAAAGCATTTCGCATAGGATCCCCTGATTATTTATCCTCTCTCACCATCCCATATTCACCCAGTAGCCTTCTTCGTTCACTGAACAGCCACCATTTGGTTTTTCCTGATCCAAGATTAGCACAATTTGAATCTACTAGACATTCTGCCTTCTTTTTCCTAGCTCCTTTTGTTTGGAACGGGCTTCCACTTACATTGCATAGCAACCCGTCCTTTAAAAAGTTTAAAAGTGAATTGAAATCTTGGCTGTTCAACCAAGCTTATGGAGATGATACCTTAAGACCTCAATAGAGCAACTCTTTTATTTGTTTTTCTGCCCTGTCTTCTTCTTCTTTTTTTTCTAGTCTCCATGTAACTGGTGTGCTGTCCTATTGATATTGTAGTTACTTTTCCTTTCTTTCTTTCTTTCTTTCTTTACTGCTTGTTGTTTTAAATTAGTCTGTACACCGCTTTGTTCTGCTCACCAGTTAAAGTGGTATAGTAAGTTCAATAAACCATGGTCTCAGTGGCCACATTAAGCCCACGGGCCACAGGTTGCCCAACCCTGCTGTAACCTCATCTATCTCTGGTCATCATCCTTGCCCTTATTATCATGTACTATGACTATACTAAGGGTATTAGTCTGCTATCAACCATAGAAATGACCACATGCAGATTTCACTTTTAATCCAAGTCAGATTTGTCACTGAATTCAATTCTATTTTATTCAAACAGACCTTCCCATCAAAATACTAAAGATTAACTATGGCACAGTTTTAATTTTAATAACCTAGTAAAATACAAAATAAACATCACAGACATAAAACCAGTTAGAGTACAATAGCCAGAGCAAATTATACATTTGCCAATGGGGGTGAATGCATAATTTGCCTATCTCTGAATTTAGATAGAAAAATTATCTGGTAGACATTCAGCCAGTAGTTTCAGTATTTTTTTTTTAAACACTGACTGCTGCAGGCAAAATTAGCCCGAATATTCAGTGCTGGACCATGTCCGGGCACCAGCATCAAATATCTGGGGCTAAGTTGCTAGGTGCTAGCTGCTGGAGTCTATGCAGGCCCCCTGCTCCCCTGATTCCAATCCCCACTTCCTCCTACTTCCCCGACAGAAGATGGACCCTTCCCTCCACCCCGACCTTTCGTATCTTCCTCCTCCACCTCCAGATCTTGACAAAGCCCCACCTCCGATCCTCCCTCCCACTCGCCAGAACATGTCGAAGCCCTCTCCGTTCTCCCACCAAGACAAGATCCCCTCTCAATTCCATACCCACTCCTCCCACCAATCAAGATAGACCCCCCTGACCTACCTAAAGTCCCTGGTGGTCCAGTGGGGTGGGGGGTGGGGGAAGGAATGAACCCCACTTGCTCCTGCCCCTAGTGGCTGTATCTGAGAAATGGCTGCTGCAGCCTCATGGTACTTCGTAGTGTGGCAAGGTTGCTGTGAGAGGTAACAGCAGTCATTTAAATCGCTTCAAATAACTATCCCTAAATGGATAATATCAAACCACTTAACTCACTAATTGGCTCAATATTTACCCAAAAAACAAGTGCGAAACATGTAGAGCATGGCTCATGATGTTCTTTCTAACCACTCCACACATTCACGTGTGTATGTGTATACGTGTGAGTGTACGAACTGCATGCGTTGGTCTGTGTGGGATGGGGGGGCGGGTAAGATGGGACAGTGATGCATTTGTAGGGATATTTTTAGGGGGGGGATCAGGGTAGGTTGGTGGTGTTTTGGGTGGTGTTTTGTTGAGGTAGAGGCAGTTTGCAGAGTGCTGAGGCAGTTGGGAGTGTAAATTCTTGGGGGTGGGGGTAGTTTTATGTCAAGGTGGTTTACAATCAAAATTTGTGGGAGAGGAACTCCAGTTAAAAGGATAGAAAAAGGAGTGAGCAAAGGGTTGGGTAAGTTGTGTGGAGGTAGTTTAGCGGGGTAAGGTAGCTTGAAAGGAGGAGTTCCCTAATTGCTATGCTTTTGTTTCACTGTATCTAGGTTTCTACCCTACAGAAGCTGGAACTCCTCCCACATAAATGCTACTCCTAGTGGAACTCTGCAATGGTAGCTGGGAGCAGCCACAAAGCCTGGATGGTTTGGTGGCTTGGCCTCCCTTGCTCCCTCTCTCCCTGTAACTAGCAAGAGAAGGTGAACGGCTGCACATAGGGCTATATTTTCCTTCTCTCCCACTCTGGTCCCAAATGATCTTTTGAATCACCCAGCTCTACTGAGGCCCGCATATTTTGAAGAACAGTTGGACCTAAGGCTGCAAAAGGAGGTGGATGCAGCCCAATGTCCACACATGCTCCTCTTCCTCCTGATCATGGCATAAGGGGAAAGATGTGCCTCAGGGTAGTGGCCTGAAAAGCTAGGAGGCACATGATATGAGTAGAGGGACTGGAGAAAGCTGAAAGTAGCGTGTGCCTTGAGGGGGGGGGGGAGAGAGACACCTTCAGGGAGTGCGTTTTATGGGGGTTAGGTAAGAGAAAGATGTGAGAAGTGCTGAAAAAGGAGAAGTATGAAGTATTTGCTAAAGGCAGAGAGTTGCTAGATGGTAGAGAACAGATAAACAGAGTTGGGGGGTAAGGCAGGAGGAGAAAACTGGGAAGTATTTACTCTGGAAAAGGGCATAGAAAACTGGGCGCTGAACCTACTAGAGAGGGGAAGGAATTCAAGTTATGAAAGTACTGGTGAAAGTGAAAAACTGGATGATGAAAAAGTGGGAGGGATTTCATGCCTGGGAGGAGTCAGGTCTCATGATTCAGGAAATGTGTTCAAAATTGAAAAACTGCACATTTTGGGGCCCTTTTACTAAGCTGTGCTAAAATGTGGCCTGCGCTATGATTAGTGTGTGGGTTTCCCAGTGTGCTGAAGCCACTTTTAGCATGGCTGTAAAACGGCTGCATTTCTATTTTTCCAATTAGTGCGAGAAGCCTTAACAACACTTATTTAGTAAGTGAAAAGGTCTCAGGTGCTAACCATGCACTAATCAGTTGGCATGCTGCAATGTAGCTGCCTTAACCGATTAATGCTAGGGCCTGAGGAGGAGGGTTCAAGAGCTGATATCAAATCTGATCATGTTATGATTACTGTTATCAAGCAGTCCTAGCACCATGACCTCCTGCACCAGATCATGTGCTACACTAAGGTCTAGGTTAGAATTTCCCCCCCTCTTGTTGGTTCCTGAACAAGCTGCTCCGTACAGCAGTCGTTGAGTTCGTCAAGGAATTTTACCTCCCTAGCATGCATTGATTTTACACTTACCCAGTCAATTTCAAAAGTAACTGAAATCACCATTATTGCGTTGCCCAGTTTGTTAGCCTCCCTAATTTCTGATAACATTTCTACATCTATTTATTCATCCTGGCCAGATGAACAGTAGTACACTCTTATCACTATCCTTTTCTCCTTTACACATGGAATTTCTATCCATAGAATTTTTAGTCTATTTGATTCAAGGCCCTCCTTAACACACAATGCTACCCCTCCACAAATTTGATCCACCCTATCACTGCAATATAATTTGTATCCTGGTATGACAGTGTCCCACTGGTTATCTTCCTTCCAGCAAGTCTCAGAGATGCCTATTATATCTATCTTTTCATTTAGTGCAATATATTAAGAGAAGAGCAGGGAACAGTGCTTTGACCTGTGTACTGAGCAGAGGATTTCTTGACTGGTTTGGTTTGTTTGCAGAAGCTGCTAAGAGATCTAAAATCTTTTCTGTATCTTTAAATTCATCTACCTAGTGGAGGAGTGGCCTAGTGGTTAATGTGGTAGACTTTGGTCCTAGGGAAATGGGTTTGATTCCCACTGCAGGCACAGGCAGCTCCTTGTGACTCTGGGCAAGTCACTTAACCCTCCATTGCCCCAGGTACAAATAAGTACCTGTATATAATATGTAAGCCACATTGAACCTGCTATGAGTGGGAAAGCGCGGGGTACAAATGTAACAAAATCAAACAAACGTAGAAAAAAAACGCTATTTGTTTTTTGCTAGGGGGTGTCGTCTTTAGAACTTTCTGTCTCTTATACTATCCTCTGAAACTGCAAAGTGTGCTCTACTTTTCCTGTGTACTTTGTTTCTTTGTTCTGAAGCTGTGATTCCTGGGCTTGGGGGCAGGGCTACCTGAAGTAGTTCTCTGGGGCAGGGTTTAGAGTAAACATACCTTTAACAGATTGATTCCGGCAGGGACTAAACACAAGACTTGGTAGAGATGAGGGAGATAGAACAGTACATAGATGAGACCTACAGGGATGTTGTAGAGTGGTCCCACCTCCAGTCGGGTAGCCCCTGTGCTACTTCGGAGGAGAGAGGTCTCCTAGAAGGAAAGCATTGCCCTGGTGAAGTAGGAAGTACTCCTGTAGCCAGGACCTGCCCACCAGAGGATGTATTATCCTCTCGCACCGAGGATATGTCTCCGATTACAGCCCACAGGGGAAAAGATAGGACCACTGTTGTAGTTGGCGACTCAATCATTAGGCATGTAGCTAGCTGGGTGGCTAGTGGACGTGAGGATCGCCTGGTGACTTGCCTGCCTGGTGCGAAGGTAGCGGACCTTACGCAGCACCTAGACAAGACTTTAGATAGTGCTGGGGAGGAGCCGGCTGTCTTGGTACACGTGGGTACCAACTACGTAGGAAAATGTGGGAGAGAGGTTCTGGAAGCTAAATTTAGGCTTTTAGGAAGGAAGCTCAAATCCAGATCTTCTAGGGTAGCATTTTCTGAAATATTATCTGTTCCATGCGCATGGCCCAAGTGACAGGCAGAGATCCGGAATCTCAACGCATGGATGAGACAATGGTGTGGGGCGGAGGGATTTCAATTTGTCAGGAACTGGTCAGCATTCTGGGGAAGGGCAAGCCTATTCCGATCTGATGGGCTTCACTTTAACCAGGGTGGGACCAGGCTGCTGGCGTCAACTTTTAAAAAGGAAATAGAGCAGCTTTTAAACTAGAAACGGGGGGGGGGGGGGGGGGGGAGGCTGACAGTCACTCAAAAGCGCATGGTTCGGGAAAAGGTATCTTTTGAGGATATCACTCAGATAGGGAAAAAAGGGTTACTTGTGGAGTAAGGATGACAAAGAAATTATAGAGGATCAGATGGACTTAAATAAAATTAATAATGACCAGACAGAAGACAACATATTAATAATGCCATGTATTAATCATAATAAAAAACGGAACAAGCATACATTGAAATGTCTATACACAAATGCCAGGAGCCTGAGGCATAAGATGGGAGAGCTGGAGTACATTGCATACAATGAAAAACTGGATATTATAGGCATCTCTGAGACCTGGTGGAAGGAAGATAACCAATGGGACACAGTCATACAGGGCTACAAATTATATCGTAGCGACAGGATGGATAGAATTGGAGGAAGGTTAGCACTGTATGTAAATGAGAACCTTGACTCGGATAGGCTGCAAATATTGCAGGAGACAAAACCCCTATTGGAATCCTTGTGGATTGAAATTCCACGTGAAAAGGGGAAAAAGACGGTGATATGAGTGTACTACCGTCCGCCTAGCCAAGACGAGCAGACAGACGCAGCAATGTCGAGGGAAATTAGGGAAGCGAATAAAAAGGGCAATGTAATATTAATGGGTGACTTCAATTATCCGGATATAGACTGAGTTAATGAAACATCGGTACACGCAAGGGAGGTGAAATTTCTTGATGAAATCAAGGACAGCTTCATGGAACAGCTGGTTCAGGAGCCGACAAGAGAAGGAAAAATACTAGACTTAATCATTAGTGGAGCTCATGATCTGGTTTGGGCGGTAATGGTGCGAGGGCCACTTGACAACAGTGATCATAATATTATCAGTTTTGATATTGGCTACAAAGTAAGTGAACTCAGGAAATCAAATACACTAGCATTTAACTTTAGAAAAGGAGACTACAATAAAATGAGACGAACAGTGAAAAAAAAGACTGAAGGGAGCAGCTGAAAGGGTAAAAAACTTGAATCAGGCATGGATGCTGTTCAAAAACACCATATATACACCAGGACAAATATATTCTGCATATTAGAAAAAGAGGAAAAAGACCAAACGTCTGCCGGCGTGGCTAAACAGTAAGGTAAAGGAAACTATTAGAGCCAAAAAACAATCCTTCAGAAAATGGAGAAGGGAACTGACTGAAGACAGTAAGATAAAACATAAGGATTGTCAAGCCAAATGCAAAAAGGAGATAAGGAGGGCTAAGAAGGGCTTTGAAAAAAAGAGCATTAGAAGGAAAAACATATAGCAAAATTTTTTTAGGTATATTATAAGCAGGACGGCAGCTAAAGAGTCGGTAGGACCGTTGGACGACTGTAGTGTTAAAGGGGCAATCAGGGAAGACAAAGCCATAGCGGAGAAATTAAATGAATTCTTTGCTTCAGTCTTCACCGAGGATTTGGGAGGGATACCGGTGCCAGAAAAGGTATTTGCAGCAGACAAGTCAGAAAGACTAAATGATTTCTCTTTAAACTTGGAGGATGTAATGGGGCAGTTCTGCAAACTGAAAAGTAGTAAATCACCAGGACCGGATGGTATTCATCCCAGAGTATTAATAGAGCTGAAAAATGAACTTGTGGAGCTACTGGTAGTAATATGCAATTTATCCCTAAAAACAGATGTGGTACCAGAAGATTGGAGGGTGGCCAATGTAACACCGATTTTTAAAAAGGGTTCCAGATGAGAGCCAGGAAATTATAGACCAGTGAGTCTGACATCGGTGCCAGGAAAAATGGTGGAGGCTATTATTAAGAATAAAATTACAGAGCACATACAAAAGCATGGGCTACTGAGACAAACAGGCTTATTTTTGAAAGTGATCGCCAGCCATCTTCCAACATAAATTGGGAGATGGCCGGCGATCTCTCAAAAGCGGCGAAATCAGTATAATCGAAAGCTGCTTTTTTGACACCATCGCTGAGCTGGCGAAAGTTCAAGGGGGCGTGTCGGCGGCGTAGCGAAGGCGGGACATGAGCATGGCTACCAGATGGCCGGATTTCACGGATAATGGAAAAAAAAGCGGCGTTAATCAGTATTTCGCCGGGTTTACTTGGTCCTTTTATTTTCACGACCAAGCCTCAAAAAGGTGCCCCAACTCACCAGATGACCACCGGAGGGAATGGGGATTGACCTCCCCACACTCCCCCAGTGGTACCCCCTCCCACACTAAAAAAAGTAAAAATAAAAACTTTTTTTGCCAGCCTGTATGCCAGCCTCAAATGTCCCAGCTCCCTGACAGCAGTATGCAAGTCCCTGGAGCAGTTTTTAATGGGTGCAGTGCACTTCAGGCAGGCAGACCCAGGTCCACCCCCCCCCCCAAAATTCACTGTACCCACATGTAGGTGCCCCCTTCAACCATAAGGGCTATGGTAATGGTGTAGAGTTGTGGGGAGTGGGTTTGGGGGGGGATTTGGAGGGCTCAGCACCCAAGGTAAGGGAGCTATTTGTATATATATTTTTTATTTTTAGAAGTGCCCCTAGGGTGCCCGGTTGGTGTCCTGGCATGTCAGGGGGACCAGTGCACTACAAATGCTAGCTCCTCCCATGACCAAATGCCTTAGATTTTGCCGAGTTTGAGATGGCCGGCATTCTTTTCCATTATCGCTGAAAAATAAAACCGGCGAACTCTGGCATTTGGCCGGGCCAAACCGTATTATCGAAAGAAAAGATGGCCGGCCATCTTTTTCGATAATACGGTTACGGCCAGCTGTTGCGTCGCAGCCAAAATAGATTGCCGGTGGTCTATTTCGCTGGCGCTGTTCGATTATGCCCCTGCACGTGGACCAAGATGCAGATTTTGAAGATGATTCTTTCTTTGATTGGGAACCAGTGCAGCTTTTCTCGGAGGGGTTTAGCACTTTCAAATCATGTTTTCCCAAATATCAGCCTTGCTGCTGTGTTTTGGACGGTCTGGAGTTTTTCTAAGAGTTGTTCTTTGCATCCCGCGTAGATTCCGTTGCAGTAATCCGCATGGCTTAGGACCATTGATTGTACTAGGTTTTGAAAAATTTCTCTCGGGAAGAAAGGTTTTAATTGTTTAAGTTTCCACATTGAAAAGAACATTTTCTTTATTATGAAGTTTACTTGGCTCTTGAGGGTAAGGTTGCAGTCAATTGTGACTCTGAGTATTTTTAGGCTGTCTGAGGTAGGGAGGGTGTGTCCTGGGGTGTTTATGACTGCAGGTGTAACCTATATGTGGGTACAGTAGGTTTTTGGATGGCTCACACTTTCCAACGCAAGTGTACCAGTTAGTGGGATATGGACCCGGGCCCCCTTCCCTACAGTGCACTGCACCAACCACTAGGTTACTCCAGTGACCTGCTTGCTGCTGTAATAAGACTGGCCATAGTATCTGATGCTGTCATACAGCCTGGAATGTACTGTTTCTTTCACATTTTTGTGGAATGGGAGGGGGTCAGTGACTACTGGGGGAGTAAGGGGTCCATGCCTTAATCCTTCCAGTGGTCCTCTAATCATTTAGGGCATCTTTTTGTGACTTAGTCGTGATTGAAACTGGTCTAGACCAAAACATCTAACTTTTCGCCTTGGACGTTTTTGCTTTGTTCCATTATGCCATTATGTTCTAGGAACACCCAAACTCTGCCCCTGACATGCCCTCTTGTGATTTGAACACACTGCAGACAAACTGCATAGAAAAATGTCTTTAAAATGGGTTTCAAAAATAGCAACTTGGACATTTTTTCAAAAAAGGTCCATCTGCCGCTTTGTGGACACTTTTCTGTTTCAATGAGCCCCTAAATGTTATTTAATAATAATACATAAGTATGATGACTAAGTATGTAAAATTTCTCATTGAAATTCAAAACAGTTGCTGAGAAAATGGCGAGAAACTGTAGAGGGTTACTTTTTTGCCTCAACCTATAGATCGATCTTCAGGGCCTCTCCTCTGGTCCCCTCCTGTTCCTTCAGGCTTGATCTTTCAAGTTATTTCCATCTTTCTACTTGGAAGGATGTAACGGTAGCCTAGTTCCCCATTCCAGTTTCCACCTGGTGAAAATACAGCAGCTTGAGCAGCTGTCACAGCTCAGGGTAGGTGAGTCCTTTGGCCATAGTCGGGTTTACACCGCCTACCCAACCCGAAGGCTAGGCAGGCCCCAGTTGGCGGCAGGTGAATCACACCCTGACAGAGACCAGAAAAGAGATTGGCTCTTAAAAGATCCCTTGGGGGTGCCCCAAAAAGTCAGGGTGGAGCATGGCTCTGATGCAGTCGAGCCAGGAAGTAGCGGGAACAAAGTTGGACCAGTACTGGAACACAGGCTGCAATACACACTAGACTAGGCTTGTGTACCCATTGCAAAGACACTGGTACAGAGTAAGGTACTTCCTTATATACCACAAGGTAGGAAGTGATGACATCAGTCTGCACCCTTTGCAGGGCTATAAAGGAAGTGCAGAGTTTCTAAGAAGTACATCAAACTCTTCTGGTGTGGAATGCTGCTGGAGACCATGGAAACAGGTGAGGGGTGTGACAACAGCTCTGGCACTGCTCCCCACTCCTTCGTTGTTCTGGTACATAATGGTTGTGTTAGCCAGAGACTCTCTTCCCTTTACAGGTAAGCTAGAGCTAAAGACAAAGGAATTTAAATTGGGCTGGGGTAATATACCAGACACAGATTCCCTCCAAGAAATGTCTCCAATCTCCATTAACATACAGGTCAGGAGAGACCTTCCTTACTTTCTGAAACTGTGGTGGTATTTACAAGTCAACATTCAGTACCTTAGTAGAGCCACTAGAGGTCTCTGCAGTTCATAAACAGTACAGCCTTATAGGTCTCTACATAAACATGAGGTTAGCAGAACACTTCAGTTCTTTCTCCAAACACGTTAACAGGAATTGTCATTTGTAAGAAGTTAGTAGAAGAATATTTCCTTGTGATCTTTGCTGCTGTAGAATGGATCTCTTTAATCATGTGCCCGCTAGGAGGGCAATTCTACAACAGGGTGTCTCCATTTAGGAATCTCAGTGCTGTGCGGGGAGTGAGTATTCTATAATGGCACCTGGGCACCACACCTGGTGTGCCTAAATTTAGGTGTCACCATTTACTCCAGATCAATGACAAGTGTAAATGGGCACGCCTAAGTGTGCCATGCAACGTGTGTAACTTATAGCCTTCTATAAGTTGCCCAAGTGGGTGATATGCCCATGCTATACCCATATGTATGCCCCCCTTGCAGTTATGTGCTATCTTATAGAATAGCACATAATGCCCTTACCCATGACCAGTTATTCAAGTCTCTGTGTCAGTTTATCCTTTAACCTTTCAATTTTCTACATATTCTTGCCTCTCCAGTAAAAGCCTTCTTGTCAAGAAATGAAAAAATATATATGTATAGGAGGAGGAATTATATGTACATTAGGAAGATTTATTTTCTCTCTGGTAAGCTCCAGTCTTATACTTGGAGGAAGAAAATTTCCCTCTCCCCCTCCCTGAAAGAAATGCTAAGACATCCTGGTTCTGCCCTATTTATCCTAAAATACACAAATGCATTCAGGTTTATTTCTACTGATGTCAATGAGTCAGCTCATCAGCATTTCTATGGTCCCACTTTAATGATTTCTGTAAGTTGCTTCATTTTGTACTGTTATTTGTATGTGTGAACCTGGGTCCCTAAGAGGGTATCATCCAAACTAGTGAATAAGCCTGGGATGTTGCAGAACCAGAGAAGGGCTGTCAGCTGCTATATAGAATCTTAACCTCTTGTTGTGAAGGTTGTGAAACAATAAAAGATTATATGTGGCTATTTGAATACCAGATAAAAACAAGGTGTGCTCACTATATGAAAACTCGGCTCCTCCCTGCTTCCTCTTAAACAGGACTTTGATTTCATAATCATAGGCGGCCTCAGATTTTAAGCAGCTGCTGTCTGGCCTTTCCTAGTGCAACAGCCACACAATCCTATAAGAAGCACACTGGGCTGGGCTGGGGATAGCAGAAAGAATGCTCTAGCTCAAGCACTTATCAATCTATCTGTGACAGTAGCCACATTGGCCACAGAAAGTATATGACCTTCCTAAAGGTGTGGGCCAATGGCGTTTTTATGGAGGATCCATCCAGGTCATGACCTAAACATAAGTTTCACAACCCACAGTTTGAGAGGCCCTGTTCTGGCTTCATCACATTACCAGAACAGGTAATCCACCTAGGTAGATGAACAACAAAATCCCACAGAGCAAATGAACAGGAAAAAGGAGTGGGAAGTGGACCAATGACTTCAGAGACTGGGACAGTGGGGTCAAACAAAAGATAGTGCAAAAACAAGGTACCATCTTATTCTTCTCCTTTTTTTGTTTTGTTTCTATATATTAAGCTTTACAGTGGACTAACACAGCAACCAAGGCAACTACTGTACACATAATCCCGGTTCCCCACCACCACCACCTCTAATACACTCCAAAAATACCTGGTAGTCTAGTGGACCCCTTCATCCCTTGATCCCACACTCCCTGACATCCAAAATTGAAATTCAATAGTAGTCTAGTGGACTCCAACCCTCCCCAGCAACTCCCCACCACCACCACCATAGGCTTCTGGACCACTGGACCCCTCCCCACACTTGGTGCACCTAGATGATGGGAAGCAGGAGTAATTTCCACTCACTTATGCTCCCAAACCACTATCTTGCAAAATGGCAGCATGGGAGCAGGAGTGAATGGGCATCACTCCTACCTTCCATCTTCCAGGTGTGTGGGGAGTCCATTAGACCACCACTAAGTTTATATTTTAGGTATTGGGGGGTAGGGAAATGAAGGGAAATTATGCACTTCACCTCTGTTTCAAAGCCAGAATAAAGTTGTGGGTTCTCTACACCTTCACAGCACTTCTCTGCATCTCCACTGAATAGTGAATTAGCCTTACTACCACTTTTTAAATGTGCCTTGTGCTCAAGGCTTTGCGCAAGGTTAACTGGTGCTCAAAACCCATTTCTGCATCATGTGCCCACAAAACTGTGTACTAATGTCACTCTAACCCCATGCAAAGCCTGAGCTAACTTTGCTGCACTGGCTCGAAAGAAAGGGGCCAATGCAGACAGCCTCACCATAGAGCTGCAGCTCTATCACAAAATTAGCTCTACAAACCTAATGTGGCATCAGAGGTGTAGCCAGGTTTTGATCTCAGGGGGAGCAGACTTTTATAAAATAGGCGCCAGCTGGTGTCAGCTACACAGCAGTGTCTGTGTTGTTGCTCAGGGGCTGTAGCGAGCACTGATTAAGACAGGCTGTCTCTGTTGTGTCCTGCCTACAAGGAAACAGTAAGTTTCATCAGGAGGCAGGACGCAGAAGAGATCCCTGGACTGGCCAGAGAAGGCAACCTGTCTTCTTAACTACAAAGTAAAAATATTCAAATCGTGACCATCACCTCAGGAATAGCACACACATTCCTTCCACTGCTAGACACCTTGTTTAAATCAGATGGGCTTTTGTTTGTGTGGTGACTCTACAGGATGTGAAGAACACTAGTCTGGAGCATTTTTACTTGGGTGACAAGTGCCACCAAACCTTGCCCTAGAGTCTACTTTCAAATAGGGATAGACACTTTGTGAAATAACACAAACCACTGCAAAAAGACAACAAAAAACTTATAATGAAAACTTATCACACCATATCAGCCCTAACCCACCTATGAAAAGACGGTGCTATAAATATTACAGTGGAACCTAGAGAAGTGTTTCCCTAGGTGGTCCTGGAGTACCCCCCCCCCCCCTTGCCATTCATGTTTTCAGACTATCCACAATGAATCTGCATGAAAAAGATTTGCATGTAATGGAGACAGTATATACAAATCAATGTCATTCGTATCTATTGTGGATATCCTGAAAACCTGACTGGAAGGGGGTACTCCAGGACCAACTTAGGAAACAATGCCATACAACACAAAACTTACCACACCATAACAGCCCTAACCCACCTATGAAAAGACAGTGCTAAATATATTACACTGGGCTTTGGAGCATCAATTAACCTACTATTGGGAAACTGGAACAAACTGCACTGTTACACATTCCTACATAAATGCTACATGCTTGCAGAATCCTTCACCTCAGTCACACATGCAGAACATGGACAGATCCTCATCTATATAATATAAACCAATGGTCCATCTAGCCCAGTATCCTGTTTCCAACAGTGGCCAACCCAGGTAACAAGCACCTGGCAGAAACCCAAATTGTGACAATATTCCATAATACCAATCTAATACAGAATAGGGAGCCACAAAAAGAAAACAGAAAACACTATCACCACCAACAACAAAAATTGAAATAGAGACCCCCCCCCCTTCTCTCTGCCCAAGGAAGCCAGACTCTATAAACAGTGCAAGGAAAGCAAGTTTGGGCCAGTGAAGATTAACTCAAAATAACCTGGTCCTTAGCTGGGCCCTAGTATTACCATATTAAAAATGCGACCATACCATGCTTCTGTGGCTATGTTCCACTAATGTTAAACTAACTGGATTTCTTGAAAGGATTATATACATTTAGGATGCATGACTAGGGACACAAACATACACTTATTTATTCAATAGCACAATTCCTTATGTACAGCCACAAAACAACTTTTTAGGGTGGATAGTATTCCTATTATCATCGACCAAATAGAGGTAAGAGTTTTTAGTTTTGGCACAGGATAAGTCATCATCATAAGAATAAAATATAAGAAAACCAATGGACTGCATTAGGGGCTTACAGCCCATTTATGTTTAAGCAAAAGAGATCTGCAGGAAACAAAATATTTAATTTTATTTTGACTTATAAACCACTTGTCCCTGAAACATGCACAAACAACAGAATAATCCATTTGTGTACCTAAAAGGCTGTGCGGGGGAGTGAAAACAAATTAATCAAACTGTCTGGCTTCCTTGCATACAGTGGACTAGATGGCTCACTTTCACTTCGATCTAATAATCGAAATTGGCCAGCTTTTTCTCCCTTCTCCACCCCCCCCCCCCCCCCACGACTTACATTTTTCTCCACTGCCCCGCGTCTTACACCTCTCTCCCTCTCTTCAGCTCGCTCTCTCCCATCTGCATGGTCATTTTGACTGAAGCGTTCTTCTTCTACTGCCGGCGATTGACACAGCCAGCCAGCCAGCGTCGGGGCCTCTCCTGAGGCGCGTCCCGCTTACTATAATGCAACTTCCTGTTTCCAGAGGTGGGACGCGCCTCAGGAGAGGCCCCGATGCTGGCTGGCTTGCTGTGTCAATCGCCAGCGGTAAAAGAAGAACGCTTCAGACAAAATGACCATGCAGACGGGAGAGAGCGGCAGAAGACGCACGACTCGCGCGGGAGGGGGCAGAGAAGATATTGGTTTGCATGTTGCATAGGTGCCATTTTTCGTAAAAAATCTGTTTAGGGGAGCGACCGCTCCCCCTGCGCCCCACCTAGCTATGCCACTGTGTGGCATGCTATATACAATGAGCATGCAGATTACTGCCACATTAAAATCACGATAGTAACTGACAGGTCAATGTGAAATGTCACTCAAGTGCCTGAGCAGCAGTTGGCTCAGACACCGACAGGAAGGGTGACATTAAAAAAAAAGTTGCCAGCAGTCTGTATAATTTATTTATTTATTGCATTTGTATCCCACATTTTCCCACCTATTTGCAGGCTCAATGTGGCTTAATCTAATTAATTAATTAAGCACAATCTCCTTCCTCTCTCACCCTAACTCGACCCAACCCCACTTCCCCTGCCCCCCCCCCTCCCAACAATGACCGGCTTTGGACCCCTCTCCCCAATAGGGCTGGCACTGGACACTCTCCCAACAGGACCAGTCCCCTCCCTCCCCAAACTTAACATTGCCCTGGTGTCTAGCAGCACCATTCCCTCCCACCCCCGCAATCTGATGACATTTTTTTGTCCCTGGTGTCTAGTAGGGACCCAGACCCAACCCCACCCCTTGACCCCTGGCTCAGGCCCTATCCAGATCCACCTCTTAAATAACGCAAGTGCAATGCCCATTCACTCCTGCCTCTGTTACCATCATCTTCAAAATGGAGGTACCCTGCCCCACACAGTGCAATCCAGGTGCCATGAGACACCAGGGATTTATTTTTAGTCAGGAGGAGGGAGGGGTAATGAATGGTGGGTGGCTTAGACACAAATGCTCTTTTAAGTAGTGGGGAGATGCTTGGGTTGGTGCCCTGGGTCAAGAGTGGGGAGGTGCCCTAGACACCAGGGAATCATACATAAGAACACAAGCATCACCATACTGGGACAGACTGAAGAGCCATCAAGCCCAGTATCTTGTTTCCAACGGTAGCCAATCCAGGTCACAAGTACCTGGTAAGATCCCAAAAGAGTAAAACAGATTATATGTTACTTATCCTAACAATCTTGTTTTATTAAGTCAGGAAAGAGTGTGGTCGAGTCCAGTATGAGGGTGGGAGTGGTGCTTCTGCAGTTAACTAACCGGGTAGAGACATCAAGTTGGGCTATGCTGCCCTGGACCTGGCGAAAAAATGTATATGGTAACTGCGCATCAGAGGCCACTTTTTTCTTTTGTGGATTGCCATGACATACTTAATGGTCTTGTATGCATTCGTTTTAATGCAATGTGTGGCCATGTAAGCCATGCAAGGTAAACTCATGCATGGTTCCCTTACTGCATTACTCGTGCACATACACCTTGCGTGGAGCTGGCAGCAGCTTTCTGCAACAGTCCCCTTACTTTATGGACCATGTTTACTACTTTTACTTAGTTAAATCTGATGCTTGCAGTTAAAAGGCCAAAGCAAGATGTAAATGACAATTCCTCAGTACACCAACCGAAACAGCAAAAACGAGAACAGGATTTTGCTATTGCAAACCTCGTCATGCAAACACTGGATCATCTCATCTTAAATTTTGCTGTTCAGTGAATATAGCCTATAAGAACAATGGAGTTCCTGTGTTTGTTGAACTGGTTACTGGTCTCCAGCCAAACAGAATAGTGAGGAGTTGGGTCACTATGAAATGGAGATGAACCTGAAGCTGGTAGCAATTCTTGCTGAACAGACTGTTGGTTATCCCATGGAAAATTTTACATTGAGGTGACTGTTCATTGGATTGATAGTTATTAGAGAGGAAGTCTGCTTGTTTGGCCTTAAGACTGAAAGGTTCTCACACATTTGATGTGCTTGTCTCTGTTCTCGAAGATATGCAGAGTTTGCCATCAGGTGAAAAACTGTTAGACCAACAGATAATGATTCCAACTTTGTGAAGCCTTCTCTGTACTTAGACAGTATGATGATCAGGGCCGCTGAGAGACTGAGCCGTGCCCAGGGCAGGGTCACCGCTGCTGCCTCCTCCCAGGACCGCCACTACCGCCTCCCCTCCAGACTGCCGTGTAATGAGACCACAAAAATGAGGGGGGGGGAGGGCCTGAACCCAAAGTGGGGGGGCACATTTTGTCCCTCCTCCCTGCCCTCCCCCACTGCAACTCCACATACCTTGGCTGGCGGGGGTCCCCAAGCCCCGCCAGCAGAAGCCTTCCTCCAGCACTGTTCTCCACCACAGGGCAGGCAATGTGGCAGAGCACAGTGCTGGAGGAAGGCTTCTGCTGGCGGGACTTCAGGATCCCCACCAGCCAAACCAGAGGCCTGAAGCCATGTGTCTGCTCCTCCCCACCCTCTAAGGGGGGCCCGGCCCTGGAGTTTTCTCTCTCCTGCTCCTTTTGGGACACGATCACCCAAGTCCCATCAGGACCAGGAGAGAGACAGACCCCGGTGCCAGACCCCCTTTGGAGGCCAGGCCCAGGAGAATGTTGTCCCCCCTCTTCTGTCCCCCTCCTTCTGGGACATCCTGAGCACAGCAAGCAAAGCTCCTTGCAACCTCTCTCATTTTGCAGTTCTACAACTCCAAATATCTTAACTTTTCAGCATTTATTTTCCAGCATTTTCTCCTACAGTTGTTCCCTTGATTCTACAATCCATCCAGTTAGGAACTACAACTGAAGCAGATACAGTTACATTTGCTTTCACAAATTGATTATTATAATATAATTTATTCAGGATGTCCTAGCTTTATTTTTAAAGAAATTGCAAACTATATAAAATATGGCCATCAGATTAATATTTTCAGCTTGTAGGTCCTCTTTTGGATAGATTACATTGGTAACCAGTGGAGGCACGGGTGGAGTTTAAAATCTGGATGATTATATTTAAAATTTTATATGATGTTGCCCCAGAATCAGGGCTGGCAATGGGGGTGGGCAAACAGGTCAGTTACCCTGGGCTCCTATGTCAGTTGGGACCCCAATTGTACCTGAAGTTGAAAGAGGGACAATCTGCAAGCAAGCTTTGAGGTCCCCTCCCTAGCTTAAGCCCTGGGCCCCATCATGTCTAACACCAGCCCTGCACAGAATACATGAAGTCTATGATACAAGTATTATCAGGGAGCAATAAATATAGTCTTCAGAATCAAATGTTGTTAGTTTTCCTAGTTTGTCAAAAATTTAATCCTAGAAACCTTTTTCTTCGTCTATATCCAGTGTCCAACTTTGGCCCTCGCCAGGTCAGGTTTACAGGATGTCCATAATGAATATGCACAAGATCTATTTGCATACAATAGAGGCATTGCATTCAAATAGCTCTCATGCATATTCATTGGGGAAATCCTGAAAACCCGTCTGGATTGCAGCCCCCGAGGACTAAGGTTGGATAGCCCTGGTCTATATCATACCAAGGGGTCAGGATCTGGAACTCATTGCCTTCCTCTATTCAAATAATGTAAGATTATAGCACTTTTAGAAAGGCAGTAAAGACCTTTTTATTTTGTAAGTTTTTGGCAATTAACAGTTAATTCCTTATAAGTAAGGACTTTAATGGGTATTGGGGATAAGGAATTAATATATATAGCATTCTGTTTCCCTGGTATTGTCTTCTTGCGTTTAATCCACACTGAACCTAATTAAGGTTGTAGTGGGCTATAAGAATTGTATAATATAATATAATGTAATGTAACACCCATCTTGCATGTATTCATCAGAATCCATGCTTCTTCGTCGCAACTTACAAAATAAGTCCCTTAGGGGCATAGGAGCCAACTTTTCAAAATGATTGGGGGTGCTGAAATTTTTTTTTTTTTACAGGTGATGCATTCCCCCATCCCCCCTCCCTCCCCCTCCCTCTCATCCCCCTCCCTCTCCCCCGTCCCCCCTCCACCTCCCTTCGAGTTCCAGGCCCCCTCCCTCCCCTCTCTCTCCTTTCCCTCCCAGTTCCAGGGTCCCTCCCAGTTCCAGGGCCCCCCTCCCTCCAAGTTCCAGGATCCCCGCTCCCTCTCTCCCTTCCTCCCAGTTCCAGGGTCCCCCTCCTTCCGAGTTTCAGGTCCCCCCCTCCAAGTTCCAGGGTCCCCATCCCCTCCCCCCTCCAAGTTCCACAGGGTCCCCAATCCCTCCCTCCGAGTTCCAGGGTCGTCTTCCCTCCCTCCCTTCGAGTTCCAGGCCCCCTCCCTCTGAATTTTAAAAGTCATCTTGACTTACCACTTCAGGGTTACGGCGGCCGGCAGCAGCGGTAAAAAACGTGCAGGCTCGGCGCTTACGTCAGTTTTCCCTTCTCTCTCTCTCAGCTCTGGTCCCACTACTACTACTACTATTTAACATTTCTAAAGCGCTACCAGGATTGTGCAGCGCTGTACAAAGAGGGACAAGTCTCTGCTCAAAGGAGCTTACAATCTAAAGGACAAAAAGTGCAGTCAATCAAGATTGAGGCAGTCTAGATTTCCTGGATAGAGGTACAATGGTTAGGTGCCGAAAGTGACATTGAAGCGGTAGGCTTTGAGCAAGGATTTGAAGATGGGTAGGGAGGGGGCTTGGCGTATGGGCTCAGGGAGTTTATTCCAAGCATAGGGTTAGGCGAGGCAGAAAGGGCGGAGTCTGGAGTTGGCGTTGGTGGAAAAGGGTACTGAGAGGAGGGATTTGTCCTGTGAGCGGAGGTTACGGGTAGGAGTGTAAGGGGAGATGAGGGTAGAGAGGTAGTGAGGGGCTGCAGATTGAGTGTATTTGTAGGTTAGTAGGAGAAGCTTGAACTGTATGCGGTACCTGATCGGAAGCCAGTGAAGTGACTTGAGGAGAGGGGTGATATGAGCATATTGGTCTAGGCAGAAGATAAGATGCGCAGCAGAGTTCTGAATGGGGGGATAGATGGTTAAGTGGGAGGCCAGTGAGGAGTAGGTTGCAGTAGTCAAGGCGAGTGGTAATGAGAGAGTGGATGAGAGTTCGGGTGGTGTGCTCAGAGAGGAAAGGGCAAATTTTGCTGATGTTATTGAGAAAGAAGCAACAGGTCTTGGCTGTCTGCTGGATATGGGCAGAGAAGGAGAGGGAGGAGTCAAAGATGACTCCGAGGTTGCAGGCAGATGAGACGGGGAGAATGAGGGTGTTATCGACTGAAATAGAGAATGGAGGGAGAGGAGAAGTGGGTTTGGGTGGAAAGACAATGAGCTCGGTCTTGGCCATGTTCAGTTTCAGGTGGCGGTTGGACATCCAGGCAGCAATGTCGGATAAGTAGGCCGATACTTTGGCCTGGGTTTCCGCAGTGATGTCTGGTGTGGAGAGATAAAGCTGGGTGTCGTCAGCATAAAGATGATATTGGAAACCATGAGATGAGATCAGCAAGCTCAGGGAAGAGGTGTAGATTGAAAAAAGAAGGGGTCCAAGGACAGATCCCTGAGGAACAACAGAGAGCGGGATGGGGGTGGAGGAAGATCCATGAGAATGTACTTTGAAGGTACGGTGGGTGTCGAGTGTAGAGGGCGAAAACCGGATTGAAGCGGATCGAGGATGGCATGAGAGGAGAGAAAATCAAGGCAGCGGCTGTGAACGGCGCGTTCAAGTATCTTGGAGAGGAAGGGTAGGAGGGAGATGGGGCGGTGGTTGGAAGGGCAGGTAGGGTCTAGTGATGTTTTTTTGAGGAGTGGTGTGACTACAGCATGCTTGAAGGAGTCAGGGACAGTTGCAGTGGAGAGAGAGAGGTTGAGGATATGACAGATGGGGGGGGGGGGTGACAGTAGGAGAGTTGGTGTTTAGTAAGTTAGTGGGGATGGTATCAGAGGAACAGGTGGTGCATTTCAAGGAGGAAAGAAGGTGGGCGGTTTCCTCCTCGGTGATATCAGGAAAAGAGGAGAAGGAGGCCTGGGTTGGTTGGCTGAGGGAGTGGGTTAAAGGGTGAAGAGGAAGAGGTGGCTTGGTAGTGAATTCGAGGTTGATCTTCTGCACCTTGTCGCAGAAGTAGTCAGCCAGTGATTGAGGAGAGAGGGGGGGGGGGGTGGGAGTGGAGGCCACTTTGAGGAGGGAGTTAAGGGTGGCGAAGAGACAACGAGAATTAGTCAATTGGGTGTAACAGTCCTGTTTGGCAAGGAATAGGGAGGACTGGAAGGAGGATAGCATGAATTTGTAATGAATGAAGTCGCTATGGGAGCGAGATTTCCTCCAGAGGCGTTCAGCAGATCGGGCGCAGAAGCGAAGGTATCAGATGCAAGGGGTCAGCCAGGGCTGGGGATTAGTACGCCTTGTGGGATGGGAGATGGATGGTGCAAGAGTGTCCAGAGCAGAGGAGAGAGTGGCATTGTAAGTAGAGACAGCCTTGTCGGAGGACATGATGGACGGGAGGATATTAGAGATACTAGAGGATAAGGTGGGAGGGTCGACAGCCTGGAGATCCTGAAAGTAGTGGTTAGTGTTGGGCGGGACTGAGGGGGAGGGTGATGAAGTGTGAAGGTGATCAGGTGATGATCTGAGAGAGGAAGAGCAGAGGCACAGAAATTGGGGGGTGAGCAGGTAGAGGAGAGGACGAGATCAAGACAATGGCCAGTTTGGTGAGTAGGGGTGGTGGAGCTCAGCTGGAGGTTGAAGGAGGATGTCAGAGTGAGGAACTGAGAAGCTTAAGAGTCGGATGGGTCGTCAGCGTGTATGTTAAAGTCTCCAAGAATGAGGGACGGAGATGAGGGTTCAAGAAAAACAGAGAGCCAGGCATCAAAGTCAGTAAGGAAGGAAGAGGGGGACATCAGGGGGGCGGTAAATGACTGCAACTCTGAGTGGCAGCGGGTAGAATAGACGGATGGAGTGAACTTCAAAGGATGAGAAGCAGTGAGACTGCGGTAGGAGGAGGGGTTGAAAACTACAGGAGGGCGAAAGTAGAAACCCGACGCCTCCTCGGCGGCCAACTGGGCAGGGAGTGGGGGAGAAAAGATAACCTCCATGGCATAGGGCCGCGACTGAGGCAGAGTCATTGAGGGTGAGCCAGGTTTCAGTTAGGGCGAGCAGTTGAAGGGAACGGGAGATGAAGAGATCATGGGTGAAGGGAAGTTTGTTGCAGACCGAGCGGGCATTCCACAGGGCACACGAGAAGGGGAGGGAAGAGGGGGGGAGGAGGGGAATACAGATGAGATTGGAGACATCCCGGAATCATTTGCATGGATAGGACGAGGACAGGTGTTTGCATGGATAGGACGAGAGCTGATGTGGAGGACCAGGATTGGGATTAATGTCCCCAGCGGAGAGCAGGAGAAGGAGTAAGAGAGTAAGGAGAAGAGTAGGAGAGGTACGACGACAGCGACGAAGGCAAGATGTACTCAGATAGAAAGGAGATGGATGAATAGAAGGAAGGAAATGTTTAAGGTTGAGAGCTGAGAAAAAGGAAGAGGAAAAAAAGAGATGGTGAGATGATGAATACAGATGGTGGACAATGTGTTCCTGCAGTGTACAGTGGTTTAAGATGGAGAAACAAATTAGGAAGGGACAGTGCCAAGAAGAAAAAGTGTACTGGAGCCATAAGTAGTAACTGAGAGAAAAGTAGATGTAAAGAGAAAAATGCCCCGCGGGCCTAAAGGCAGGCGGCACCTAGAGCGGAGGCCCTGAGTGGATCGGAGTGGACCTGGGAGTCACCCCAGAGAAGGCTGTAAATGATATGCAGATGATATGCAGATGGTCCCGCCCTCATTTCCTGTTTCCGCAAGGGCGGGACCAGAGGGCGGGACCAGAGATGAGAGAGAGAGAAGGGAAAACTGAAGTAAGCGCAGAGCCTGCACGCTTTTGACCGCTGCTGCCGGCCGCCATAACACCGAAGAGGTAAGTCAAGATGACTTTTAAAATTCGGAGGGAGGGGGCCTGGAACTCGAAGGGAGGGAGGGAGGAAGGAAGGGAGGGACGACGACCCTGAAACTTGGAGGGAGGGACGACGACCCTGGAACTCGGAGGGGGGGACAACCCTGGAACTCGGAGGGAGGGAGGGAGGGAATGAACTTCCGGTGGGTAAAATATTGGAGGTGCTCGAGCACCCACAGCACCCATGGAGTCAGCGACTATGCTTAGGGGCCCTTTCACTAAAGGACATTAAGCTATAATGTGCACTTAGCACGCAAGAAAAGGCATAACACAAAACATATTAAAGTTTTTGCAGTAGTTAGCACATGCTAAACCACATGTTAGGACAGGTTTTTCTTTTAAATAGTTTGTGCAGGAGGTGTGTCATGGATGAAGAATGAGCATGGAAGTGTTACCCAGCTAGTGTGTTTGCATTAGTGCATTAGTGCATGCTAACTGGATCACCTGGCATTTAACACAGAGCATTTAGTGCCTCCTGAATAGGAGGTGGTAAATGTTCCCCTGCTAACTTGTTGAAGTTACTGCACACTAATATGAACATTAGCAGAGAACCTGTAACAAAAAAAAACCCAAAACACAAACACGTTGAAAATAAAAGGGGCAAAGGCGCTCGTCAGGAGCGTCCTCTGTATGGACGGCCTTTCCCCCCTCCCCCCCCCCCACAAGGTCGCCGCTGCTCCCAGCTTCCCCCTGTATTAAATAAAAAATCAAAAGTTTAGCAGCCCCGGCCCCCCTCCCTTCCTCTCTCTTTCTCTTTCTCCCACAGCTCCGCCTCCCGCCATCCTCCGCCCCCATGCCCCGCCTCCCTGAGGTTGTCGCCGCCGCTCTCCCCCTCCACCTTACTGGGCCCGCGCAGCGCCTCTCACCTCTGTGTGAAGGCGCTGCACAGGCAAGAAGAACATCTGATCGCCGCAAGTCTTCAGGACGTCTCTCCTTCCCTGACCTGGGCCCGCCCCCGTCTGACGTAAAGGGGGGAAGGTGCTTCTGTACTATGCTGTTTCTGCTGATATACAGGATTGTTCTCACTCGGCTGATGAAAAACACCTTTTTAGCAATCTTAATGGCAATCTTATCTTTCTTTCCCTATTCTTACAAAAAGTCGCTAAATTTTCTTCCACTTAATGAACAAGTTAAGAGCTAATGTTTAATCAAACTGTCACAGGTCAAATCACCAGTGGGCAGTAGCCCAATATATTGAATTTCCATTAGCTACTGTAAAGAAATGTAATGTTTTTTTATTTCTTTCTAACATTATTCATTTATTAGTGAACAGTTAAATACTTATTGTCTCATATATTTTTGGAACATGCAGGGTCCTTCTTTGGGGGTTGTCTTGTCTCTCCTCTCAGTCTCTCTTATTATCTTGCATTTTCTGGGCTGAATTACTTGTTAGTTTTGTATGCCATTTTTCTGTTTAGCTATTCAGTTATACCTCTCCTTTTTTTGTTATTTTCTTGAGTGTCTATCTCACAATGGGCAACATATCTACTCATGTACCTCTCTCTCTAACCTTCAATGGCACAGTTCAATCCTTTCTTCCCTTTAAGTATAGTGACCTGGAATGTTAATGGTTTAATTCACCCTATAAAGAGGAAACAAGTTTTGATTTATCTCAAAAAACTTAAACCTAAGGTTATTTTTCTTCAAGAGACTCACTGTGTCTCAACCTTTTCATTTGTTAAGCAATGTAATTGGATTTCATTTTCCATAGATTCTCCTTCAGTGGGCAGAAAGCATGGTGTCTCAATACTGTTTTATAAAGACCTTAATCCAATTATTTTGGATCAGAGTGTGGACACACAAGGTAGATGGGTAATTGTTAAAGTATCTATTAATAATATTTCTGTATTGATGGTCAATATATATGCCCCAAATACTTATACTCCCGGCTTTTTTTATAAATCTTTTTCAAAGCATACAAACATTGGAACCACTTCCCATAATTTTGGCAGGGGATTTTAATATACCTTTAGACTATTTTCTAGATAGATATTCTAAGATAAAGGCAACCCCCTCAAAGTCATCTATTGTGTTGCATTCTTTCATTGATCATCTGCATCTTATCGATCCATGGAGGCTATGTAATCCGACAGCGAAAGAGTTTACATTTTATTCTTCCCCTCATAACAGCTTCTCCAGGCTGCATTACTTTTTAATCTCCCACACTTTGACAGAGTCAATAGGCACTTCTAATATTTCTCCAATTGTTGTCTCCGATCATGCACCAGTCTCACTAGTTTTGAACTGGTCTTCTATGTATAATAAGCAGCCCCCATTGTGGAGACTCCCTCTAAATCTTCTTGCAGATGATGATATTTCTCTAAAAGTAAAGGCTTTTATCAAAGACTTCTTCTGTACCAATTCCTCTGCTTCTCTTAGCTCGCTTACAATCTGGGAAGCCTTCAAAGCTGCTTTGAAAGGTGAACTTATATCCCTTGTGGCTCATAAAGCAAAAAAAGATCGTGTCTCAATTCTGAAACTTGAATCTCAAATTAAAGAAATAGAAAACACATATCTTCAAACAGATAGTCCACACCTTCTTACTACTCTTTGTAAGTACAAATATGAAATAAACAAACTGCTGAGCTTAAAGGCCAGGCAGGAGATCTTTGAGTTTCATTCAAAACACTATGCTGAAAAGGACAAATCTAGTAAATTATTAGCCAACTATCTTAAAAGGAAAAGAACTAAAGTCCAGATTGCTGTAATAGCATCTCCCAATCACAGTATTGCCACTTCTCAGATGGATATCTCTCGGGCTTTTCATCATTTCTACTCTGAGTTATATTGATCAGATGCCCCTCAATCACAACAATTAACCAAAAACTTTCTAACCTCATTAAAAAGCCCCAAATTGATGGGAAATGATGTCCTCTCTCTTCAGGTACCAATCAATGAGGAAGAAATCCAAGTGGCAATTAAAGACTCCCCCATAGGGAAGTCCCCAAGTCCAGATGGAATCCCCGCAGAGTTCTATAAAGTTTTCAAACAAGACCTCTCTCCTCTCCTTTTAAAGCTATTCAATGATTTGTCTCCTGAAAATATCAGATCTAGCCGCTTCTCTGAGGCGGTTATTACCGTCATCCCCAAACTGAATGAAGATCCTCACTTAGTATCTAATTACCGATCAATCTCATTACTAAACGTAGACTATAAAACATATGCTAAAATTCTAGCTAACCGAATTTAAACAATTATTTTTAAAATTATTCATCACAGTCAAGTAGGTTTCATGCCTGGATGACTTATCAGTGACAATACAAGCTCTTTCTTCACATATCTCACTTAGCCTCTTCAAGATCTCAACCAATTGTGGCTCTATCACTGGATGCGGAAAAGGCCTTTGATAGGGTTGAATGGAACTACCTTTTTGAGGCACTATCTTGGTTTGGTTGTCCTCCAGAATGTTTGCTTAGGGTTAAGTCTCTCTATGCAAACCCAATAGCTAAAATAATCACTAATAATCTTTTATCGGATAATATTATTTTACATCGTGGCACGAGGCAAGGTTGCCCCCTTTCCCCATATCTATTTAAAATAGAACTTGAGCTACTCCTAATTGCTATTCGATCCCACCCTTCCATTAAGGGAGTTGTTTATAAGGATCTAGAGATCAAGTGCTCTGCATATGCAGACGACGTCCTACTTTTTTTTATCTGATCCTTGTTTATCTATTCCTATCCTGATTGATTTAATAACTCACTTTTCACAATTCTCAGGATATAAAATTAACCAACAAAAGACAGAACTACTACCTCTTAATAAGTTTGCGCTTCCAAATATAGCCAAATCTTTTAATCTAGTGAGGGCCATGCCAAAAATCAAGTATTTTTTTTGGGAGTTGATCTCTATACTGTACTTGCAGATACTATTCAGCATAATGCGGACCTAATACTTAAAACTCTTAAATCACTTCTGCATTCATGGCATCCGCTAAATCTGTCCTGGTGGGGTTGACTTGAAGCTATTAAAATGTTGATCTCCCCTAAGATCAACTATATTCTAAGCATGCTTCCAATCCTCTTTTCTTCCTCATTTTATCTACAGATTTATAAGCTTTTATCCTCCTTTCTCTGGTTGTCCAAAAACCCAAGAATTGCTCTCAGAAAACTTAAAGGTACAAGGGAGACAGGTGGGGTTTTGTTTCCTGATTTTTTAACTTACCACAAATCTTTTGTCTCTCAACAAGGTTGCAGATGATGGTTCTTGCAACAAATGGAATATAAGCCCCTGTGGCTGCAGTTAGAAGAGGCAATGATAGCTCCTTTCACTTTACCGCTTCTTCTCACCTCCACCTCATTTCCATCAAACAGAACGGAACAAATTATAGTCTCAACGGTCAAATGTCTATTAGATCTAGATAAACTTCAAACTACTCCTCTCAATATGTCTCTCCGTATGTCACTCTGGTATAATCCACACATCTTAATTAATAAGGCTCCATTCTTCTGGAAAGAATTGATAGATAAGGGAGTTTTCCAGCTGTCAGATAATAGTCTGTGGTCTTTCTCAGAATTGATATCTAAATTCTCTTTGTCTCAATCTCGATACTTTCAATGGTTACAACTCTCACATTATGTCAAGGCACTCATGAAGTCGACATCATTGTCACCCTACTACTACTATTTAACATTTCTAAAGCGCTACCAGGGTTACGCAGCGCTGTACAATTCAAACATAGAAGGACAGTCCCTGCTCAAGGAGCTTACAATCTAAAAGACAGGTGTACAATCTATAGACAAGTGTCCAGTCAAAGACAAGTGTAGAGTCCGAATAATAGGGCATACTATATTTCACGGACAGTTAGGTGCCGAAAGCAGCATTGAAGAGGTGAGCTTTAAGCAGAGATTTGAAGATGGGTAGGGAGGGGGCTTGGCGTAGGGGTTGAGAAAGATTGTTCCAGGCATAGGGTGAGGCAAGGCAGAATGAGTGGAGCCTGGAGTTGGCAGTGATGGAGAAGGGAACTGAAAGGAGGGATTTGTCGTGGGAGCGGAGGTTACGGGCAGGAACATAGGGGGAGATGAGGGTAGAGAGGTAGTGAGGAGCAGTAGACTGGGTGCATTTGTAGGTAAGGAGGAGAATCTTGAATTGAATGCGGTATCTGATCGGAAGCCAGTGAAGTGACTTGAGGAGAGGGGTGATGTGAGTGTATCGGTTCTGGCGGAATATGACACGTGCGGCAGCGTTCTGGACGGATTGAAGGGGGGATAGATGGCTAAGTGGGAGGCCGGTGAGGAGCAAGTTGCAGTAGTCAAGGCGAGAGGTAATGAGAGCTTGGACGAGAGTTCGTGTGGTGTGCTCAGATAGGAAAGGGCGAATTTTGCTGATGTTGAAGAGGAAGAAGCGACGGGTCTTGGTAGTCTGTTGGATATGGGCAGAGAAGGAGAGGGAGGAGTCGAAGATGACTCCGAGGTTGCGGGCAGATGGGACGGGGAGGATGAGGGTGTTATCAACTGAGATAGAGAGTGGAGGAAGAGGAGAGGTGGGTTTGGGTGGAAAGACGAGGAGCTCGGTTTTGGCCATGTTTAGCTTCAGGTGGCGGTTGGACATCCAGGCAGCAATGTCAGATAAGCAGGCCGATACCTTGGCCTGGGTCTCCGTGGTGATGTCTGGTGTGGAGAGATATAGCTGGATGTCATCAGCATAAAGATGATACTGAAAACCATGAGATGAGATCAGTGAGCCTAGGGAGGAGGTGTAGATTGAGAAGAGAAGGGGTCCAAGGACAGATCCCTGGGGAACTCCAACAGATAGTGGGATGGGAGTGGAGGAGGATCCATGAGAGTGTACTCTGAAGGTGCGGTGGGAGAGATAAGAGGAGAACCAGGAGAGGACAGAGCCTTGGAACCCAAAAGAGGACAATGTGGCAAGAAGTAAGTCATGATTGACAGTGTCAAACGCAGCGGATAGATCGAGGAGGATGAGGATGGAATAGTGGCCTCTGGATTTGGCGAGGATCAGGTCGTTGCAGACTTTAGAGAGAGCTGTTTCTGTCGAGTGTAGGGGGCGAAAGCCTGATTGAAGTGGATCTAGGATGGCATGAGAGGAGAGAAAATCAATGCAGCGACTGTGGATGGCGCGTTCAAGTATTTTGGAGAGGAAGGGGAGGAGAGAGATGGGGCGGTAGTTGGATGGGCAGGTAGGGTCAAGTGATGGTTTTTTTAGGAGAGGTGTGACTACGGCGTGCTTGAAGGTGTCAGGGACAGTTGCAGTGGAGAGAGAAAGGTTGAGGATGCGACAGATTGAGGTGGTGACAGTATGGGAGATGGTGTTAAGTAGGTTGGTGGGGATGGGATCGGAGGAGCAAGTGGTGCATTTCGAGGAGGAAAGAAGGCGGGAGGTTTCATCCTCGGTGATCTCAGGAAAGGAGGAAAAGGAGGCCTGGGATGGTTGGTTGAGGGAGAGGGTTAATGGGTGGAGAAGGGGGGTGGGGGGTGATGGCTTGGTAGTGAACTCAAGGTTGATTTTTTGCACTTTATCATGGAAGTAATCAGCCAGTGATTGAGGAGAGAGTGAGGGGGGAGTGGGAGCGGGGGGGACCTTGAGGAGGGAGTTAAGGGTGGCGAAGAGACGACGAGGGTTGGAGCTGAGAGAACTGGTCAATTGGGTGTAATAGTCCTGTTTTGCAAGGAATAAGGAGGAGTGGAAGGAGGAAAGCATGAATTTAAAGTGAAGGAAGTCTGAATGAGTACGAGATTTCCTCCAGAGGCGTTCAGCAGATCGTGCGCAGGAGCGAAGGTAACGGATGCAAGGGGTCAGCCAGGGCTGGGGATTAGTACGTTTTGTGGGACGGGAGGTGGAAGGAGCGAGGGTGTCCAGAGCAGAGGAGAGAGCGGCATTGTAAGCGGAGACCGCTTTGTCGACAGTCTCGGAGGATATGATGGATGGGAGGAGATTAGAGATACTAGCGGATAAGGTGAGGGGGTCAATGGCCTGGAGATTTCTAGAGGTGGTGGTTAAGGTTGGGCGGGGCGGAGGGGGGGTGACGAAGTGTGAATGTGATCAGGTGGTGATCAGAGAGAGGAAGAGTTGAAGCTTGGAAATTGGAGGGTGAGCTGGAAGAGGAGAGGACGAGGTCAAGGCAATGGCCGTCACGGTGAGTAGGGGTGGTAGAGCACAGCTGGAGGTTGAAGGAGGATGTGAGGGTGAGGAACTTAGAAGCGTGATGGTCGGATGGGTCATCAGCATGTATATTGAAGTCTCCAAGAATGAGAGACGGAGATGAGGGTTCAAGAAAAACAGAGAGCCAGGCATCGAAGTCGGTAAGGAAGGAAGAGAAGGATTTATCAGGGGGGCGGTAGATGACCGCCACTCTGAGTGGTAGCGGGTTGAATAGTCGGATGGAGTGGGCTTCAAAGGATGAGGAACAGTGAGACTGCGGTAGGAGGAGGGGTTGGAAACTACAGGAGGGTGAGAGTAGTAACCCAACACCTCCACCACGGCCAGCTGGGCGGGGAGTGAGAGAGAAGTAACCACCATGGCAAAGGGCTGCGACTGAGGCAGAGTCGTCCGGGGAGATCCAGGTTTCGGTTAGGGCGAGCAGTTGAAGGGAGTGGGAGATGAAGAGATCGTGGGTGAAGGGCAGTTTGTTGCAGAGTGAGTGGGCATTCCACAAGGCGCAAGAGAAGGGGAGGAGGAGGGGAATAGAGACAAGATTGGAGACGTCCCGGGAGCGTCCGCGTGGATGGGACGGGGACAGATGAGGGGGACCTGGATTAGGGTTAGTCTCCCGCGGATAGCAGGAGGAGGAGCAAGAGAGAGCGGAGGAGGGAGGGGGAGGACGGGCGACGAAGGCGACAAAGACGGGGTGCACTTAGGAGGAATGGGGATGGGTTAATAGCAGGAAGGAAGTGATGAAGCTTGAGAGCTAGGCTGGAGGAGGGGGACAAGAGGGATGGTGAGGTGGTGAGGGATGGGGGTGATAAGGGTATTACCGTGGCGGGCCAGGCGGGAGGGCAACGAGTTCCAATGGTGGACAGTGGGGGTGGGGAGGAGAGGAGATTAGGAAGGGACAGGGCAAGGAAGAGAATGTGGATAGGAGCCATACGTAGTGACTGGGGTGTAGCAGGTGACAGTGTGGTGACTGAGGTGTTATGCAGATAGAGTGGAGAGCTGGGTTGGAGGTTTGGGATTGATGGACTGGTAAGTGAATAGTTGACAAGCTAGCAGGTAAGTCAGTGGATGAGAAGCTTGCAGGCAGGCAGGCGAGCAGGTGAGTCAATGCTTGCACGGTAGCAGCAGGCAGGCAGGTAAGTCAATGGATGAGAGGCTCGCAGCGGATCAGGCGGACTGGAGCACGTTGGAGCAGATGAATGGAGCAGGCAGGCTGGGCAGGTGTACCGGAGCAGGTGGGCTGGAGCAGATGGGCTGGAACAAACAGGGAGGAGCTGGAGCAGGTAGACTGGAACACTGGAGCAAGCATGGAAAGCTGGATCGGTGGACTGGGACAAGCTTGGATCAGGTGGATCAGGTGGACTGGAACAAACTAGAGCATTTGGACTGGAACAGCAGGCTGGAGCAGATGGACTGGAATGAGCAGGGGGGAAGCTGGATCGGCAGACTGGAACAAGCTGGGATCAAGTGGATCGGAACACGCTGAGGTCAGGCGGACTGGAACAGCAGGCTGGAGCAGATGGACTGGAACAAGCAAGGGGGAGCTGGAACACGCTGGGATCAGGCGGACTGGAACAGCAGGCTGGAGCAGATGGACTGGAACAGGCAAGGGGGAGCTGGAGCACGCTGGGATCAGGTGGAGTGGAACATGCAGGGATCAGGCGGACTGGAACACGCTGGGATCAGGCGGACTGGAACAGCAGGCTGGGGCATCTGGACTGAAACAAGCAGACTGGAACACGCTGGGGCATCTGGACTGGAACAAGTAGGCTGGAGCAGATGGATCGGAACAAGCAGGGGGAAGCTGGAGCCGCCGGTCTGAAGTGAGCAAGCAAGCAGGCATGGTCTGAAGTGAGCAAGCAGGCAGGCAGAGAGAAGCTGGCTCGGGAGGAACAAGCAGGCTGGAGCAGGGGACAGGCAGGGAGGTAGCTGGAGCCGCCGGTTTAGAACGAGCAGGCAAGCAGGCAGAGAGAGCTGGTTCGGGAGAGCTGGAGCAGCAGGGCTGCCCTCAAAGCAGCAGAGCAACCAGGCTGCCTGGGGAGGACCGCCCGCTGTGCGCTACCCCCAGCTGCCCAGTCCGGAGGACCCGCGGTGCAGGCAGGCCGCACCACGTGGCGGGAAGGGCAGCGAGAGAAGGGCAGCGAGGGCAACGGGCCGCCGGGCCCGGGACCATAGGCCGCAGGCGAACTTCCTCTACCTGGGTCGCCCGGAGCTCTCAGCTGACACGGTCCCGGGCAATTCCTGCCGGGGAGCGCGACGGCCAAGGGCGGGCTTTCAGGCCAGGCGAGTTGGGTTCGTGAGCCGCTGACCTCTGCTTTCGCTGACGGCTCCGCTCCTCCGCGAATCTGCGAGAGTCTGTGCTGGTGCTCGGCTGCCGGCAACGCTCCCCGGCAGCCCGCTGGCAGTTGGGCCAGGGCCGGTGGGTCCACGTGGTTGCAGACTCGCCCTCCGGAGCACCCAGGACCACCGAGGCTCGCTCGGATCGGCTTGGCCCGCCCGGATCGCCTCCCAGCCAGCCGCGGCCAGCTGCAGCCCGAATCCGGTCCGCTCCAGACCGCCTCATTCCGCAGGAGGATGGTCCATGTAGGTCGAATTCAGGAGCTCCCGAACAGAGCTCCTTACCTGTCGGCCATCTTAAAAATGACAGAAGACCCCTTCTCTATATTCTCATGGTATTAAAAGGCCATATGGCTTCTGCCAACTACAAAATGTTTGTCAATGTAACATATATATTTAATACTACTCTTCAAAATAATTGGCAAGTGGATACTGGTTGTATTTTAAATGAAAAAATGTGGTCCCATTTCTGGTCAAAAGTAATGAAACCCCTTTCCTCTGAATCTGTTTTACAGTCAATGTTTTTTCTATATCATAAAACAATCTGGACTCCTAGGAAACTTGCTATTACTGGACTGAACTCATCAGACAAATGTTGGCAATGTTCTCAACTAGTTGGCACTCTCCTTCACATGATGTATGAGTGTCAAGTGGTTTCTAAATTGCTTAGACAGCAACTCCAGTAGTTGGGAAGTAAAGCAAGTACCAGGTAGATTTCTATGGTGTATGACCCAAAAATGGCAACGAGATCAAGATGGGCTGGAGTGGGCTTTTACAGCACTTCCAGTAGTTGGGAAGTAAAGCCAGTGCCATCAGACTTCTACATGGCAAAGACAGATCAGGATGTACTTTATTCCACGTTGTTGGGTACACTGGATGGTCTTTACCTGCCATCATTTACTACGTTACAATGGATCATCAGGGGGTCCTTATACTAAGGTGCATTGAAAAATGGCGTGCGGTAGTGTATGCACGGGTTTCGGGCATGCGCAAAATCCATTTTTCAGTGCGCCTTTAAAAAAGTCCTTTTTTAATTTTTGCTGAAAATGGACATGCGGCAATATCAAAATTGCCGCTGGTCCATTTTGGGTCTGTGACCTTACTGCCAGCCATTGACCTAGCGGTAAAGTCTCACACGGTAACTGGGCAGTAATGACCTAAGCACGCCAAATGCCACTTGGCACGCAGCCGAAATAATCGGCCATGCGTACTGGATGTGCGCCAAAAATGAAATTACCACAAGAGCCACGCAGTTGTCGGGGTGTAACTCCATTTTGGCACACATTGCACCCGTGTAGAGCCTTACGCGGCTTAGTAAAAGGGCACCCAAGTTTTTAAGCCCACTCTGAATATCTGAGGGAAAGTGAAATAAGGAACACTTTAGCCTTCCTGGGAAGATCCACCTGGAAAATTATATGCAGCCACCAGGTCACTGTCCTCCACTCCCTGGCAATCCCACCATACATTAAGAAAGTATGGTCCTGCCTGCAGGGTCTCTAAATCTTTGCTTGCAGAAGGAAAAAAACCTATGAATCCTGGTAGATGGAAGGAGTTGTATACCACCAATATAAACTTTATTCAAATTTTCAAATAAATTATTCACAAGCAGAAATCTTGTTACAGAAAACTAAGTCACCTTCCAAGAAAAGAAAAAGGAAAAATAAATATACTATAGGAAACCTCAAACTCCATTCGACATCAAGCAATGAATGGGAGGGTACCAGGAATAAGAATTTAACTGAAAAAATGGAAGCCTCGCGAGGCCGCCGCTTGAAGTTTCGGCAACCATTCTAAAGAAGCGGCGGCAGCAAGTGGTTCAGGGGTAGTGGGGCAAGAAATAATGGAGACCTTTCCTGCCCCAAAGAGACCACTAGACCACCAAGGTGTATAAAGGTATGTGCATCCCTCAGAAACTCCACCAACCTCTCCCAGATCCCCCAGACCACCTGACATCCTTCAAAATTGCCTTTGCCCCCATTACCCTATCCTTCTAACATGGCAATGATCTTACTGGGAGTGCCTTGTATATACTGCACACCTGTTATTTGTCAGCCTGACCCCTAGCAAAGGTACTTGGGTGGGTTGGTAGGAGGGGGCCATAAAAAAGGTGGAGGGACGGAAGCTGGAAAAGATCGGGAAAGTAGGTGGGAGGGAGCTGTAAATGGTGGTGGGTGGATGGATGGAGGAAGGGGGACTGAAAAAAAGGGTAGGTAGTTGGGAGGGGGCTGTAAAAAAGACGGATGGATGAATGGAGGGTGGGGTACGGAAAAAAGGTGGATGAAGTGTGGGTGTAGGAAGGTAAGGGGGACGTACACGGAGTGGTAAGGGTCATGTACATGGAGGGGGAAGGGAAAAGGGGAAACAGAGCACATGGGATAGAAGGGGATGGGAGGGAAAGGGGACATTCTGCTCATGGATGTTTACTTTTTTGGAAATGTACATCTTTTAAAATTTTATATTGAGCAGACTATAGAAGGAAATGCATTTATGTTACTTTTTACCAGTATTTTCACTGCTTATAGAATCTGGATTTCTTAGGGGGGGGGGGGTCAAGGTGACTAAGTGGTGGGATACGATGCGGTGCATAGGGCTGGGTGGGCCAGGGATGAAGGAGATTACTTGAGACAGGGATGGGCAAGGACTGGTTAGATTTCTGTCCCTATGCATCTCTCTATATTAGACCTGGACGTTTTTGGTTTGTTCCATTATGGCAGAAAAAGTCCAAGGGAACTCCCAAATCCCATCCCGATATGCCCTCAACACGTCCCCCTTGTGATTTAGATGCACCGCTGATGAACTGCGTAAAAAAAGAAATGGGTTTCAAAATAGCAAATTGGATATTTTGCCAAAGCATCCTTCTGATGCTTTCTGCCACTTTTTGGACATTTTCCTTTTCAAAAATGAATCCCATAGCCAATTATAAAAACAATCTTATTCCTCTTCCAGCAGCACAAACATTATCCCCCTGGATTCTATATATGGCACCCAAAATTTGCTAAGGTAAAATTATGTATCATACCTGATAATTTTCTTTCCATTAATCATAGCTGATCAAGCCATAGACTGGTGGGTTGTGTCCATCTACCAGCAGGTGGAGATAGAGAGCAATCCTTTTGCCTCCCTATATGTGGTCATGTGCTGCCGGAAACTCCTCAGTATGTCGATATCAAAGCTCCATCCGCAGGACTCAGCACTTAGAGAATTACACCCACAAAGGGACACTCTGCCAAGCTCACCACCGCCGAAACGGGGGAGGGGAATCAACGCAGCTCATCTCCGCGGAGCGGGGGAAGGACACCACACCCGCCGATGTGGGGGGATCTGGCTTATCCTGCAACCGCAACCGCGAGAGGAGCTGACTGACCCTAACACCGCCGAAGCGGGAGGGGTACAAAGCTGCCCTACAGCCGCACGAAGCGGGAGGGAGCACCGGCAGAATTTAGGTCTCAATCCAGCCCCGAAAAACGGAGGGGAGAGGAATGCAGCAGCTCACTGTAACACAAAATCGTCTCAACTCCTGAAGAATCCAACTGAAAAAACTTGAACACGAAGTCCTCCTGAACAGGAACTGAAGACTAAACTTGAACCTGAAATGCAACCAGAATATAAACAGTACAGATATCTGGGAGGGGCTATGGATTGATCAGCTATGATTAATGGAAAGAAAATTATCAGGTAAGATACATAATTTTACCTTCCATATCATCATGCTGATCAATCCATAGACTGGTGGGATGTACCGAAGCAGTACTCACCGAGGGCGGGACATAGAAATCCCTGACCGCAACACTGAAGCTCCAAACCGGGCCTCCGCCCGAGCAGCCACAGTCAAGCGGTAATGTCTGGAGAAGGTATGAGCCGATGCCCAAGTTGCCGCCCTACAAATCTCTTCCAAGGAAACGGACCCGGCCTCTGCCATCGAGGCCGCCTGTGCTCTAGTGGAGTGAGCCTTCAGCTGGATAGGCGGCACCTTCCCCGCAGCCACATAAGCCGCTGCAATGGTTTCCTTGACCCATTGTACTACTGTAGGCTTGGCAGCCTGCATACCCTTACGAGGACCTGCGAACAGCACAAACAGATGATCCGACTTCCGGAAATCATTGGTCACTTCCAAGTATCTGATGATGACTCGTCTCACATCTAGATATTTGAGAGCAGAGTACTCCTCTGGGTAGTCCTCCCTACGAAAGGAGGGTAAACAGAGCTGCTGATTCACATGGAAGCGAGAAACAATCTTGGGCAGGAAGGCACTGTGCGAATAGACACTCCTGCCTCAGTGAACTGCAGAAAGGGCTGTCGACATGATAGCGCCTGGAGCTCAGAAACTCTTCTGGCTTAAGTGATAGCCACCAAAAAGACTGCTTTCAACGTCAGGTCTTTCAGAGATGCCCTCGACAAGGGTTCAAAAGGCGGTTTCTGCAAGGCTCTTAGCACTAGATTGAGATTCCACGCAGGCACCACCGAGCGCAGAGGAGGGCGTAGGTGATTAACTCCCTTGAGAAAGCGCACCACATCTGGCTGCGAGGCCAGGGAAGCACCCTTCAGGCGACCCCTGAAGCAAGTCAGAGCCGCTACCTGGACTTTAAGGGAACTGAGCGACAGGCCTTTCTCCAGACCTTCTTGCAGGAACGCCAACACTGAAGAAATTGGAGCAGTGAAGGGAGAAAGAGAGCCTGCCTCACACCACGATGCAAAGGTACGCCAAACCCTGGCGTAAGCAGTAGAAGTACAGCACTTCCACGCTCTCAGCATAGTGGCGATGACCTTGTCTGAGAAGCCCTTCTTCCTCAGACGCTGCCGCTCAATAGCCAGGCCGTAAGACCAAAGGGGGAGGGATCCTCCATCACCACGGGACCCTGATGCAACAGGCCCTGCTCCGCTGGCAGCCGCAGAGGACCCTCCACTGACAGCCTGATCAAGTCCGCATACCAGGGACGTCTGGGCCAGTCCGGACCCACCAGGATTATCCGGCCCGGATGCTTTGCCACCCGGTCTAGTACCCTGCCCAACATGGGCCAGGGCAGGAACACATAGAGAAGCTCCTGTGTCGGCCACTGTTGGAGAAGAGCATCTACTCCCAGAGATCGAGGGTCCCGTCCTCTGCTGAAAAAGCGCGGCACTTGGCAATTGGCCGATGACGCCATCAGATCTAGGCTCGGCTGGCCCCAGCGCTTCGTGATGTCCAAGAACGCCTGAGTCGATAACTGCCACTCTCCGGGATCCAAGGTATGGCGACTGAGAAAGTCCACCTTGACATTCATGACTCCGGCAATGTGGGCCGCTGACAGCTGTTCCAGGTTCGCTTCCGCCCACTGGCATAGATTCATGACTTCCTTGGCTAGAGGGGCGCTCTTGGTACCTCCCTGGCAGTTGACATAGGCCACAGCCGTGGCATTGTCCGACAGGACCCGTACTGGCTTCAACGCCAGTACCGGGAGGAATTCCAAAAGCGCCAACCGAATGGCTCTGAGTTCCAGGAGGTTGATAGACCACTTTGCCTCTGCAGGAGACCAGAGCCCCTGCGCTGTCCTTCCCATGCAGTGGGCTCCCCAGCCCGTCAAAGAGGCATCCGTCATGACGACAATCCACTCCGGGGTCACAAGAGGCATCCCTGCAGACAACTTGTCTGTCTTCAGCCACCAGCTCACTGCTGGGTCCAAGGGAAGGCGCACAGCATAATCCTCCAACACCGGAGTCCAGCGCTGCAGCAGAGAGTGTTGTAGTGGTCTCATATGAGCCCTGGCCCAGGGCACTACTTCCATCGTGGCCGTCCTAGAGCCCAACAGCTGCACATAGTCCCAAGCCCAAAGCGGAGAGGCTACTAGGAACTGGTCCACCTGAGCCTGAAGTTTGACAATCCGATTGTCCGGCAGGAACACTCTGCCCACTTGGGTGTCGAATCGAACTCCCAGATACTCCAGGGACTGAGTCGGGCGCAGCTGGCTTTTCTCCCAGTTGATGATCCACCCCAGGGAGCTCAAAAGAGCAATCACCCGGTCCACAGCTTTGCCGCACTCTGCATAAGAGGGGGCTCGGATCAACCAGTCGTCCAGATAAGGATGGACTTGTACTCCTTCCTTTCGCAGGAAGGCCGCGATGACCACCATTACTTTGGAGAAGGTCCGCGGAGCAGTAGCCAACCCGAACGGGAGGGCTCTGAACTGGAAGTGTCGGCCCAGGACTGCAAAACGCAGAAAGCGTTGATGAGGAGGCCAGATGGGAATATGCAAGTACGCTTCCTTGATGTCCAAGGATGCCAGGAACTCCCCTGCCTTCACTGCCGCTATAACAGAGCGGAGAGTCTCCATGCGAAAGTGCCGAACTTTCAAGGCCCAATTGACCCCTTTGAGGTCGAAGATAGGCCGTACAGAACCTCCTTTCTTTGGTACCACAAAGTAAATGGAGTAACGTCCCTTGCCAAGCTGATTTTCTGGCACCGGAACAACCGCACCCAGGCGGATCAGATTGTCCAAGGTCTGCTGCACTGCCACAGCTTTGACCGGAGACTTGCAGGGAGAGAGTACAAACCCGTCTCTTAAGGGTCGGCAGAACTCTAGCTTGTAGCCGTCTCTGATGACTTCCAGCACCCAAGCGTCTGAAGTTACCCTGGTCCACTCGCCCAGAAACGAGGACAGGCGTCCTCCAATCTGCACTGGGCCATGGGCCATGGACCAGGACCCCGTCATTGGGTACGAGACCCTGGGGGAGGACCGGAGGGCGCACCTCCGGGACGGCGGTCTCTGCGAAAGGAATGCTGCTTGGGGGAGAAGTTCCTCTTGAAGGAAGAGGGGGCAGAGGAGCCCGACTTGCCCGGGCGGTACCGACGGGCTTCCTGAAATCGTCCTCTGGAGTTACCAGGGCGAGCACTGGCCCGAGCCCTCACCTCTGGTAACCTCTTGCCCTTAGACGTGCCGAGATCGGTCACAATTTTGTCCAGCTCGACCCCAAAGAGCAGCTTGCCTTTAAAAGGCAACTTAGCCAGGCGGGACTTAGAGGCGTGGTCAGCAGACCAATGTTTCAGCCAAAGCCAGCGCCGCGCAGAGATTGTCTGAGCCATACCTTTAGCCGAGGCTCTCAAGGCATCATACAGTAAGTCTGCCAAATAAGCCAAGCCCGATTCCAGGGCCGGCCAATCAGCCCTCAAGGAAGGATCCGAGGGGGAAGCCCGCTGCACAATCGTCAGGCACGCCCTGGCCACATAGGAGCAGCAAACTGAGGCCTGCAAACTTAAGGCAGCCGCCTCGAAGGACGACCTTAAGGCCGCCTCCAATCTTCTGTCTTGGGCGTCTTTTAGGGCCGTGCCACCTTCCACCGGCAACGCCGTTTTCTTAGTCACCGCAGTGATTAAAGAATCCACGGTAGGCCAAAGAAAGGCCTCACGTTCTCTTTCAGGCAAAGGATAGAGGCGGGACATAGCCCTAGCCACTTTGAGGCTCGCTTCCGGGATATCCCATTGAGCCGAAATTAAGGTGTGCATGGCATCATGCACGTGGAAGGTTCTAGGCGGGCGCTTTGTCCCCAGCATAATGGCGGAGCCAACAGGGGCTGAGGGAGAGACATCCTCTGGAGAGGAAATCTTCAAAATGCTCATGGCCTGCACTAACAGGTTGGGCAAATCCTCTGAGCGAAAGATCCGCGCTGCAGAGGGGTCATCTGCTCCATCCGAGCGGGAATCCGTCTCCTCCAAGGAATCCCCAATGGACCGTTGGGAGAACTCAGATACGCTGCCCTCATCTACATCAGAGGAGACAGAGTCCTCTAAGCCCTGGGAATCCACCCGAGGGCGTTTACTTCCGGGGGCCTCAACCCCTTTGTCGGACAAGAGAGAAGGGGCAGCGTTTTGCATAAGGAAGGCCTGATGCAGCAGCAAAATAAACTCGGGGGAGAAACCCCCCAGACTGTGTATTTCAGCAGCCTGGGCCACAGCCTTAGACGCACCCTCAACCGGCGCTCGCAAGAGCGGGGGAGAAACATGCTGCGCATCCAAGATGGCGTCCGGCGTGACACTCCGCGAAGGAGCCGCGCGGGAAGAACGGCGCTTAACTTTAGCCGCTTTTTTGCCGTCGCCCAAATCAAGGGCGGCCATGGCATGAACGTCTCCCAGCTCAAGGGCGGCCCAAGAAGAAGCCGTCCGAGCAGAGTGGCCGGCCAAGATGGCGGAGGCGAGCAGCGGGGGATGGGCGTTTATGGCGGGAAAAACCGCCGCACCGGAGGAAGACCTGGGACACTGACCGGCCTCCAAACTGACACCCAACAAGGGCGAATCAGACTTTAAAACCCCCGCATCCCCGCTAGAAGCGCACACGCGGTCCGGGGAGCGATTCTTCGCGCCCTCGCCCTCCGACGCCATAGGCCACGTGGAGATCGATCGGGGAACCCCCTGCCCGCTATAAAAAGGTAAAAATTACCTGCTTCTCGCTCCGAGCTGTAACGACCTGGTGTCCCAGTGAGTAGCTGCAATAAACGTTTAAATAAACGTCGAAATAAACGCCCTTAAGGACGTCCAAAATTTTTTTTTTTTTTTTTTTTTTTTAACGGAGCCAGCGGGAGGGGGGAGAAAAGGAGGGACCTGGCGCCACCAGGTTTGCACTTGCTCAAGAAGAGCCCTCAACCCCAGGTACTCAACAAAACCTAAAGATTAGGCTTGGAGACCTAGCCAGAGCTGCTGCTGCTGTGTGTGACCACCACCTGCTGAGATAGAGAACATACTGGGGAGTTTCCGGCAGCACATGACCACATATAGGGAGGCAAAAGCTTTGCTCTCTATCTCCACCTGCTGGTAGATGGACACAACCCACCAGTCTATGGATTGATCAGCATGATGATATGGAATGAGCCAATTAGTGCCAATAATTGTGTGCCAATTATCTATATGTGCACATCTTGCTACACTCTAGTCTATAAGAACATGTGCCCAAATCCCACAGTGTGCATCCCATGGGAGGTACATGGACAGGGCCAGGACATCCTTATAATCTGTGCGCAGGGGTATAGAATATTAGGGATGTGCGCCAAAATTGGGCTCCAGGAAATTACACATGGTTTCAGCAAGCATAAGTCCTGGCACCCAAATTTGGGCACCGAAATCAGCACTCAATGCTATTCTAAAATGGGCGCTCATCTTTGAATGCTCATTTATAGAATACCATTGAACGCTGATTTTTCTCAGCGCTAATTTTTGAGCGCCATTTACTAAATAATCCTATGTACTGTTATTCCTCATTCCTCTTAGATGTTCAGACCAACTCACTGGGTGAGTGAGGGTCCTGAAAACAGGGCCATCGGGGGTGGGGGGGGGGTGGGGGTGGTAAGATTTCCCAAGCCCCTGCATTAGTGCTGTCTGATTCTCAATTCAAACTGATTTCCCAAATCATTTTTGCCAAATCAATTCAAATCGTTTCATTTTTGTAAAAATTGAAGCCCCCACCTTCGTGAGCATGAGCAGCCAGCAACGGATATACACTGCTTGCACCAGCCACATAGACTTCCCTGTGATGCAATTTCCTGTTTCCGCATAAGTGGGAACAGGCCAGAGGGAAGGGTGTGGGGCTGGCAGGAGCAGTGTGCATGAGTCGTTGGCTGCTTGTGCTAGCTGATGGCAGGGTTCCCAGGTGGAAATTTTTTTTCTAGCCCAATCCAGCCCAAAAACCAGCCCAAAACCCGCCCAAACACAAACCCCGCCCCTAACACCCCCACCCCCGCGTCATCACCCCCGCCCCCGCCGTCACCGGCCCCGCCTCCCCCGTCATCGGCCCCGCCTCCCCGTCATCGGCCCCGCCTCCCCGTCATCGGCCCCGCCTCCCACGTCATCGGCCCCGCCTCCTACGTCATCGGCCCCGCCTCCCACGTCATCGGCCCACCCAAAACGTCACTAACCCCGCCCAAAAAACGTCACTAACCCCGCCCCCCCCGCGGCCGAAAAAGGCAAAAAGCCACCCAAAAAGCCGCCCAAAAAACCGCAACCCGCCGCGGGCAAAAATTTCCCGCGGCGGGTCGCGGAAAACCGCCCAATTGGGCGGTAAAACCGCCCACCTGGCAACACTGGCTGATGGCAAAGAACTGCTGTTTAAAATGGTACACAGGGGGAGGGGCTCGCTTTTTACAAAAATGGGGGTAGGGGAAGTGGTAAGGGGTGGTGGCGGGGGTGCCCTTGTTTGCCCCAGGCCCAGCTTTGTCTTTTGGCAGCCCTACCTGAAAAATACAGGTCCTTACATATGCTGTTCTCAGAAACTGGATTTTTAAAGTTATCAGCAGAGATGGGGTGGTTACTTTATTAAAAGTACTGGCTTCAAAAGCAGTGAAGTAAAAGTAGAAAGTCTTATCCAAAAAAAAAAAAAAACTAAAGTAAAAATAAAGTACAGCTCTTAAAACTACTTTTTTATTACAAAGTAAAAAGTATTCCTAACGAGTTGGACCACAGAATCTAGTATGTTTACAAGCAATACTACAATTGTAATGATGTACGTATCAACTCGTAATCTGTCTGGATCCCTGTAGGCACAATGGAACAGAAACTTAATTAAATTAGAAACTTAATTAAATTACAAATTTAAATACCTTTTTAACAAGCTTATTTTACATTTGTAAATATTTTCTTTTAATTACCTCCATGAGAGTTTTCCAGTTGGCTCTCTTGGCTTAGTGGTGGATCAATCGCTTAGCTTGCTGTAGCAAAAAATAATACATCCAACCTGCTACTGCTGCAGAGTGCAGAGGAGATACAGTGAAGAGTCTGAGAATGACAGCTAGCTGACTACTAGTTAGTAGCAGTGACTAATACTACAGTCGCAGACAGCAGGCGAGCAGCACTACTTCCTCCTGGCTGCATGTGGAGGTCCCTACATGAATGCACCAGTAGTCAGGTGACCTCTGATGCTGTTGGCCCATGCATGTGTCAGACAGTGTGAGACTACATCAGCCCGGGCAGAGAGGGCTTAGATCCAGGGAGGCTTTTCCTGCAGACTGACTGCAAACTAGCAGAGCAGTGCCAGCCCATCTCTGCCAAGAAGCTGCACCAGGTCCTGCAGCCCTGGCAGCTGAGCAGCACTAACAGAGTGGGCGACAGCATCACAACCATAGGAGCCAACTTTTCCAAAGGATTGGGGGTGCTCAACTTGGCACAAATGACCAACTCCATATAAAGGAAATGCACTGGCCTTAAATATAAGACGACATACGCGTCCAATTTCACCTATTTAAGTACGAAACTGTGGAATGCATTACCAAAAGCAGTGAAAAGGATACATGACCATCTACAATTCAGGCGAACTATGAAGGCCTATCTGTTTTGTAAGGCCTACCCTGCTGTTTCTGATTAGCAGCCTCAACACTGCACTGATTTAATAGACAATGTTATTTCTTATATCTTTGCCTTTTATTGTTCCCATTTACCCCTACCTTCTCTTACCCTGATTCTATTTGTATTTTTTAACATCGACCATATTGGAGTTCCCAAATACGGTGACTTGTAAGCCACATTGAGCCTGCTAATGTGTGGGAAAATGGGGGATACAAATGCTGCAAATAAATAAATAAATAAAGCATGGAGGGATTATGGGCAGCTTGGTCAGGCTGCAAGAGCAGGACTTCACTGAACACAGCGTGTACATGTGACGACTTCAGGTCATAAGTACTGTTTCCTCCGAGTCCTCCTCCCTTCAGACAGCATAGCCACACTAGTATGTTGCTAAATTAGGAGGAGGAGGAGGCAGGAATGGGGGGGGGGGGCTGCTTCGCAGGACTCTGGGTAGGTGAGAGGCTGATTGCACACTTCCTCAGGCCAATCATACTCGGGGGGGGGGGGGGGGGGGGGTGAGAGGACTAGGGTTTCCAAGTGATGTCAGCTGTTTCTGGGACCGGAAGTTCGGGCCCAATCAGTTGCAATTGTACTTAAGTACTGCCGATTGTACTTAAATACTGTAACAAAGTACAGTACTCCATTACTACCCATCTGTGGCTATCAGCGCTTACTACAGGTGACAACTTACAGGCTAGCAGACAAACAAACACTGTGACTCTGTAGCGAGAATGTTATCAGTCTTTGGAGGAGTAGTCTAGTGGTTAGTACAGTGGACTTTGATCCTGGGGAACTGAGTTCAATTCCCACTGCAGCTCCTTGTGACTCTGGGCAAGTCACTTAACCCTCCATTGCCCCTGGTACAAAATAAGTACCTGAATATATGTAAACTGCTTTGAATGTAGTTGCAAAAACCTCAGAAAGGCAGTATATCAAGTCCCATTTCCCTTATCAGATTATTACACCCATCTGCCCTGGGTGGAACTTTGCCCCTTGAGAGCTGGAACAGGGCACCTGGTTAATATAGCAGGTATCTTGAATGAACTCCACTCCTCTCTCTGGACTTTTTAGGGGTGTAGAGGTTCCCCATAGCTCCACACTGCACAAGCCGGTAACTCCTCATGTTCTGGTACTTGTCCTTCGTCCTTGACCCCTTGCTCTGGAGCAAGTGCCTCTGTATTTATTTATTTATTTACTGGGATTTATTAACCACCTCTATGAAGAGATTCACCCAAGGCAGTGTACCATAGGTACAGTTTAGCATCAAACTTACAATTTTGTTAACAGCATAACAATAGTAAAATGTACAATTACAAACAAACTTTCTGCACATCTATTAATTTACTTCTTGAACTTATTGTAATTTGTGTTACATTCTGTACATTATGTTTTATTCACATTATTGTTTGTAAGCCACATTGAAATTCAGTCTGTTTTGTTATAATGTGGGGTATAAATGTCATGAATAAATACATACATACATACATACAATGAAAGAAGAAAACTTGAAAACAGTAAATTGAAACCTAATAATAAGTCTACCATGAAACAGGATAAAAATCAAACATATAAATGGCGAGTGACCGTACTCACTTGCAAATGCGCAGTAGAGACTTCCCTCTCTGTCTCGCTCCCGCGTCAATACGTAATGATGGGGGGGCGGGACAGAGAGGGAAACTGCGCGAAGCCGCCGACGTCGCTACCGCTCCCCCCCCCCCCCCACCCGGCCCGAGCACTCTCTTCGGTATTGAACTTACATCGGCGAAACGCAGGCAGCACACAGATCAGCTGAGCTCCCGTCGGCCTTCCTTCCCTGCCTGTGTCCCGCCCTCGCCGACGTTACGTCACACGAGGGCGGGACACAGGCAGAGAAAGAAGGCCGACGGGAGCTCAGCTGATCTGCGTGCTGCCTGCGTTTCGCCGATGTAAGTTCAGTACCAAAGAGAGGGCCCAGGCCGGGTGCAGGGGTGTTGGCGGCGACTCCGGGGGGGGGGGGGACCGGTAGCGTCGACCTCGGGGGAGGGGGGAGGGGCAGCTGCGAGGGGAGGGGGCCTTGACAAAACCCCATACTAGCCCATTTTAACGGGCTCATCGGCTAGTATATATATATATTAAACAGCACTGAAATTCAAATAACAGAGATATAATACGATGTAAGCAAAATAACGATCATGCCCAGTATCCTGTTTTCAACTGTGGCCAATCCAGATCCCAAGTATGTAAATAGCCTCTTGCTACCTGAACAGGAACGATACCCACCAGCGAGCCTTCTCAGGAGCTGCCCCCACGCTCTGGAATTTACTCCAAGAGGGCAGGGTTGCCGGGGGGGGGGGGGGGGGGGGGCCTGGCACTGGGGTCTCTCTTTCTCTCCTGCTCCTGATGGGACCCGGGTGATCACGTACTGACAGACCCCCTCTTAGAGGCTGAGGTAGAGTAGACAAAGGGCTTCAGGGCCTCTTTTTTTGGCTGATGAGGATTCCCAGGCCTCACTAGCAGAAGAAGCCTTCCTCCAGCATTGTTCTTCACTCCGCCACATTGCCTGCCCTTCGGCTCTTTTCCCCTCACATCTCGTATGCTAGGTTTTGCTGAAATTCAGCATGTGCGATGTGAGAGGAAAAGGAGCCACAGGGGCAGGCAGGCAGGCAATGCGGCAGAGTGAACAGCGCTGGAGTTTCTTCTGCTGGTGGGATCTGGGTTATGTGGAATTGCGGCAGGGAGGGCAGCGGCGATCTGGGGGGGGGGGGGGGGCGTGGCCCTGCCCTGGACACGGCTCAGTCTCTCAGCAGCCCTGCCAGAGGGACTAAGTATAACTTGAGACTACTTCTACTTCAGGAAGCAGGTAAAAGCTTGGCTCTTCTCCCAAGCCTTTAATACATAGGGTGACTGACTATATACTCATTCTGCACCTGAATTAGCTTGCTACACACACTGTAACTTAACAGTTCCTTATATCTTGATTAACTGTACAAAGAACTTTCCTTTAGCTTGCCACCTATTTATTTATCCTAACTGACTCTGTACCACGCATCTTGTCCCCATCTATATATCTGCATTTGACACCTCAGCTATATGGTAAGCTGTATTGTAGAAAAGCATTAGCATCATAGCAATATTATTTGAATGTTCTAATTCTGTTTGGGCTTGATGGATCTTCGGTGGTGCTAATCCGTGAGGATATAGGAGGATGATTCCTCATTCAGGTTATTTGCAAAGAAGGATGTCCCTGTGGACTATGTGTCAGAGGCGGGAGACATGACGTAAGACATTGTTAAGGGGCAGAGGCTCCATAAGGGTCTCTGCTGCCACCAGGACCACCTTGCTAATTTTAATGGGCATCCCCCTTGTTGTGGGAATTTCCAAAAGCTTCTACCTTTTTCTGTAAGGGTCCTGTGTTTTCCTAGCAGGTGTCAGGAAGCACAGATGTCACACAAAGGCCACTGTTTGCTTGAAGTACAGGGCTGCCTGATTGCTGATGACGTCAGACATAGATACATAGAAACACAGGAAAAAATGTATCTATGTTTCTATGATTTCTGCTATTGGTGGATTATCCTAGCAGCACTGAAACTATATTGAATAGTGACAGCAATGGAAACACTGACACACTAACGAAACTAGAAACAGTATTGACGATTCACAGTCTCATCATTGCTGAATTCCTCATGATGTTACATGAGTTTTGATTGATTCATCTGATTTTATTGACTGTTATGCAGTGCGTTTTTTGTAGAAAAAAAGGTGCCGGTACTCATTATGGGCGGGGTCACCACATATGTCTCCACCCATATTATATCCATACCCACATTAGCCACATCCCTTATACCAGCCATGGCGCATATAAACAGACATCATTGAATATATTATACTAGTATAGGAGAAAAAAATAACGTGATTTTTTTTCATTATAAGTAATTTCTGTAAGCTGTTACAGCTCCAGTATACCCAGTGCAAAATAAGACAGCAGATGTAAATTCCCAAATTGGACATATTCCAAACACTAAAATGAAAATAACATGATTTTTTTCTACCTTTGTTGTCTGGTGACTTTGTTTTTCCTACCCATATTGGTCCCAGTCTCTGATTCTGCTGCTCTCTATCTGTTCTCTTAACTCCGTTTCCAGGGCTTCCTTTCCATTTATTTCTTTACTTTCCTCCTTTCTTCATTTCTTGCCCTACATCCATAAGTAAAAGCTGGGCCCTCCTCCGTGGAACTGACTGGAGGAGGTATAACGTGGATCCAGCTTTTGCCTATTTTCTTCATCCATGTGCAGTTTTTCTCCTCTCTTCCCTTTCCCTCATCTCCATCCATGTGCATCTTCTTCTTTTTTCTTTCCTCCCCTCCATCCTTGTCCAGAATTTCTCCTTTCTCCTTCCCTCCATCCATGTCTAGCATTTCTCCTCTCTCTTCGCTCCCCTGTATCCATATAAAGCAATAATTCTCTCTTCCCTCTCCTCCATCCTCCAGCATTTCTCCTCTCTCCCCGCCAACTCCTCCATCCATCCATATCCAGCAATTCTCCTCTATCTCCTGCTTTCCTCTCGATCCATTTCCAGCATTTCTCCTCTCTCCCCTGCCCTCCCCTCTCATCCATGTCCAGCAATTCTCCTCTCTCCCCTGCCCTCCCCTCCTATCCATGTCCAGCAATTCTCTCTTCCCTGTCTTCCCCTCAAATCCATGTCCAGCGATTCTCCTCTCTCCCCTGCCCTCCCCTCCATGTCCAGCAATTTTCCTCTCCACTGCCCTCCCCTCCATGTCCAGCAATTTGTTCAAACCCCAGCCCCCCTCCTGCCCTCAGCTCCCCGACTTTCCGTTCGTGCACCCGTGCTCCCTGCCTTGAAATTATTAGTTTACCCGAAGTCGTGGCAGGCAGGCACTAGCAGGCAGGCTCACCTCCTCGTCGCTTCTCTTCCCTCTCAGCGCATCCCGCCCTCGCGGAAAGGAAATTACATCAGAGGAAGGCAGGACGCGCCGAGAGGGAAAGGAAGCGAAAAGGTGGCGTGCCTGCCTGCTGCTTTTACTGCCGGTTCACCGCGACTTCGGGTAAATTAAAGATTTCAAAGCAGGGAGCATGGGTGCACAAACGGAAGAGAGTGGGCAGGTGAGCCGGACCTCACAAAAAAGGTGCCGGTATGCTGTACCGGCGCATACCAGCACAAAAAAAGCACTGCTGTTATGTGACCGGCAGCATTAGTACATAAGTACATAAGTAGTGCCATACTGGGAAAGACCAAAGGTCCATCTAGCCCAGCATCCTGTCACCGACAGTGGCCAATCCAGGTCAAGGGCACCTGGCACGCTCCCCAAACGTAAAAACATTCCAGACAAGTTATACCTAAAAATGAGGAATTTTTCCAGTCCATTTAATAGCGGTCTATGGACTTGTCCTTTAGGAATCTATCTAACCCCTTTTTAAACTCCGTCAAGCTAACCGCCCGTACCACGTTCTCCGGCAATGAATTCCAGAGTCTAATTACACGTTGGGTGAAGAAAAATTTTCTCCGATTCGTTTTAAATTTACCACACTGTAGCTTCAACTCATGCCCTCTAGTCCTAGTATTTTTGGATAGCGTGAACAGTCGCTTCACATCCACCCGATCCATTCCACTCATTATTTTATACACTTCTATCATATCTCCCCTCAGCCGTCTCTTCTCCAAGCTGAAAAGCCCTAGCCTTCTCAGCCTCTCTTCATAGGAAAGTCGTCCCATCCCCACTATCATTTTCGTCGCCCTTCGCTGTACCTTTTCCAATTCTACTATATCTTTTTTGAGATACGGAGACCAGTACTGAACACAATACTCCAGGTGCGGTCGCACCATGGAGCGATACAACGGCATTATAACATCCGCACACCTGGACTCCATACCCTTCTTAATAACACCCAACATTCTATTCGCTTTCCTAGCCGCAGCAGCACACTGAGCAGAAGGTTTCAGCGTATCATCGACGACGACACCCAGATCCCTTTCTTGATCCGTAACTCCTAACGCGGAACCTTGCAAGACGTAGCTATAATTCGGGTTCCTCTTACCCACATGCATCACTTTGCACTTGTCAACATTGAACTTCATCTGCCACTTGCACGCCCATTCTCCCAGTCTCGCAAGGTCCTCCTGTAATCGTTCACATTCCTCCTGCGACTTGACGACCCTGAATAATTTTGTGTCATCGGCGAATTTAATTACCTCACTAGTTATTCCCATCTCTAGGTCATTTATAAATACATTAAAAAGCAACGGACCCAGCACAGACCCCTGCGGGACCCCACTAACTACCCTCCTCCACTGAGAATACTGGCCACGCAATCCTACTCTCTGCTTCCTATCTTTCAACCAGTTCTTAATCCATAATAATACCCTACCTCCGATTCCATGACTCTGCAATTTCTTCAGGAGTCTTTCGTGCGGCACTTTGTCAAACGCCTTCTGAAAATCCAGATATACAATATCAACCGGCTCCCCATTGTCCACATGTTTGCTTACCCCCTCAAAAAAATGCATTAGATTGGTGAGGCAAGACTTCCCTTCACTAAATCCGTGCTGACTTTGTCTCATCAGTCCATGTTTTTGTATATGCTCTGCAATTTTATTCTTAATAATAGCCTCCACCATCTTGCCCGGCACCGACGTCAGACTCACCGGTCTATAATTTCCCGGATCTCCTCTGGAACCCTTCTTAAAAATCGGAGTAACATTGGCTACCCTCCAGTCTTCCGGTATTACACTCGATTTTAGGGACAGATTGCATATTTCTAACAGTAGCTCCGCAAGTTCATTTTTTAGTTCTATTAATACTCTGGGATGAATACCATCAGGTCCCGGTGATTTACTACTCTTCAGCTTGCTGAACTGACCCATTACATCCTACAAGGTTACAGAGAATTTGTTTAGTTTCTCCGACTCCCCCGCTTCAAATATTCTTTCCGGCACCGGTGTCCCCCCCAAATCCTCCTCGGTGAAGACCGAAGCAAAGAATTCATTTAATTTCTCCGCTACGGCTTTGTCCTCCTTGATCGCCCCTTTAACACCATTTTCGTCCAGCGGCCCAACCGACTCTTTGGCCGGTTTCCTGCTTTTAATGTATCTAAAAAAGTTTTACTATGTATTTTTGCTTCCAACGCTAATTTCTTCTCAAAGTCCTTTTTTGCCCTCCTTATCTCCGCTTTGCATTTGGCTTGGCATTCCTTATGATCTATCCTGTTACTTTCAGTTGGTTCTCTTCTCCACTTTCTGAAGGATTGTTTTTTGGCTCTAATGATTTCCTTTATCTTACTGTTTAGCCACGCCGGCTGACGTTTAGTCTTTTTTCCCTTTTTTCTAATACGTGGAATATATTTGTCCTGAACCTCCAGGATGGTGTTTTTAAACAGCATCCACGCCTGATGCAAGTTTTTTACTCTGCGAGCTGCTCCTTTCAGTCTTTTTTTCACCATTTTTCTCATTTTGTCGTAATCACCCTTTCTATAGTTAAACGCTAGCGTACTTGATTTCCTAGTTTCACTTCCTTCAATGCCAATATCAAAACCGATCATATTATGATCACTGTTATCAAGCGGCCCTCGTATCGTTACCCCCTGCACTAGATCATGAGCACCACTAAGGACTAAGTCTAGTATTTTTCCTTCTCTTGTCGGCTCCTGAACTAGCTGTTCCATGAAGCTGTCCTTGATTTCATCAAGAAATCTTATGTCCCTTGCGTGTACAGATGTTACATTACCCCAGTCTATATGCGGGTAATTGAAATCCCCCATTATTATTGTGTTGCCCAGTTTGTTTGCGTCCCTGATTTCCTTTAACATTTCCGCATCCGTCTGTTCGTCCTGGCCAGGCGGACGGTAGTACACTCCTATCACTATCCTTTTCCCCTTTGCACATGGAATTTCAATCCACAGTGATTCCAAGGAGTGTTTTGTTTCCTGCAGAATTTTCAATCTATTTGATTCAAGGCTCTCGTTAATATACAATGCTACCCCTCCACCAATCCGATTCACCCTATCACTACGATATAATTTGTACCCCGGTATGACAGTGTCCCACTGGTTATCCTCCTTCCACCAGGTCTCAGAGATGCCTATTATATCTAATTTTTCATTTAGTGCAATATATTCTAACTCCCCCATCTTATTTCTTAGGCTCCTGGCATTCGCATATAGACATTTCAAACTATGTTTGTTGTTCCTAAGTACATCATGCTTAGTACTTGACAGTATTAATTGGCAATCTTTTGTCTGATTTTTATTGTTATTTAAAGATACCCGATCTACTACAATCTCTTTTGCAACCTCACTATCAGGATACTCTATCTTCCCTGTTATGGTGATATCTTTGAAAGATACCTTATCCCGAACCATGCTCTTTTGAGCGACTGTCGGCCTTCCCCCCATTTCTAGTTTAAAAGCTGCTCTATCTCCTTCTTAAACGCCGATGCCAGCAGCCTGGTCCCACTCTGGTTAAGATGGAGCCCATCCTTTCGGAATAGGCTCCCCCTTCCCCAGAATGTTGCCCAGTTCCTAACAAATCTAAAGCCCTCCTCCCTGCACCATCGTCTCATCCACGCATTGAGACTCTGGAGCTCTGCCTGTCTCTTGGGCCCTGCGCGTGGCACAGGTAGCATTTCAGAAAATGCTACCCTGGAGGATCTGGATTTCAGCTTTCTACCTAAGAGCCTAAATTTTGCTTCCAGAACCTCTCTCCCACATTTTCCTATGTCATTGGTACCCACATGTACCAAGACAGCGGACTCCTCCCCAGCACTATCTAGAATCCTATCTAGGTGACACGTGAGGTCCGCCACCTTCGCACCAGGCAGGCAAGTCACCAGGCGATCCTCACGTCCACCAGCCACCCAGCTATCTATATGCCTAATGATCGAATCACCAAGTACAACAGCTGTCCTAACCTTTCCCTCCCGGGCAACATTTGGAGATATATCCTCGGTGCGAAAGGATAATACATCCCCTGGTGGGCAGGTCCTGGCTACAGGAGTACTTCCTACTTCACCAGGGTGATGCTCTCCTTCTAGGAGACCTCCCTCCTCCAAGGTAGCACAGGGGCTACCTGACTGGAGGTGGGACTTCTCTACATTGATTTCAATGGGTAGAATTAGAGATTACGAATACTACACTGGCCAAAAATGTTTTCTCCACACGTATTACAACAACCTTGAATAGTTTTGTATCATCTGCAAATTTAATCACCTCATTCGTCGTTCTGATTTCTATATCATTTATAAATATGTTAAGTACCACCGGACCCCAGTACCAATCCCTGCGGCATTCCACTGTTCACCCTCCTCCATTTTTTCCTTATATTGATGCAGTGGGCAGGGGCTGGGTGCCACCATTTTGCGAAGAGCGGGCCCAGAGGCAGGATGGAGGAGATGTTGCTCCTGCCTCCAATGTTTTAAGGTATGAGGAGGGGGTCACTAGAGTGAGGAGGGCTTGTGGTCCACTGGACAACCAGGGATTTTTGGTTCACGGGAGTCATGGGGGCATGCTGGGGGAGTCAGAAGAGGGTTCACTGAACCATCAGGGATTCTTGACTCAGGGGAGGATGCAGGAAGGAGCACCAGGAGGGGGGGTCCACCGGACCTCTAGGGATTTTTTTATGGGGAGAGTGCAGTGAGGTGGGAAGCACAGGCAGGCAGTGTTTGCAGCTGTCTGTTTTTCCTTCCTCCCTGACAGCTCTAGAGCTGCCATAACATCTGGCTAGTGTGAGATTCAGAGAAGCCACAGAGCCCAGAATGAAGGGGGGAAGAGAGAAAAGCCAGAGTGGAAAAACTACAGATCCCAGAATGCATTGCGGGAGGGGCGGAGGCAGGAGCGTAGAGAACACAGATTTCAGACTGCCTGGAAGAATAGGAGAGAGGAGGACAAACGAGTACCTGAGCCACATGAGAGGAAAGGAGAGGGGGCTGATTGGGAGATGGAATCAGCTGAGGAGAGGGTGGAACACCTGAGGGAGGGGGTGGAGAATGGGGGGATGGAATGGGAGGAGTTGGAGCAGATAGGAGGAGGAGGTGTGGAAGAGGAAATGGAGAGGAAGTGGCTGGAGAAGAGTGACTTCTGGAGGAGCCCAAAAGTATCAGGAAAGAGTAATAGTCAGGAGAGATCCAGAGGTGGTTGTCAAGAGGTAAAGTGTTGACAAGTGAGGGTGGTGGATCTTTAAAAGCCTGGCTAAGCTGTGCTGGGGAAAAAAGCCTAGCTAAGCTGAACGGTTTTGAGGCCTTGCTGAAGAGGGCGTTGTTGGGAAGCCTGGCTAGCAGAACTGTGGTTAAAGCCTGACTAGCTGAACTTTGTGGGAAGTCTGGCTAGCCGAGCTGTGTTTGAAGCCTGGCTAGCAGAACTGTGTTCAAAGCCTGACTAGCTGAACTTTGTGGGAAGTCTGGCTAGCAGAGCTGTGTTTGAAGCCTGGCTAGCAGAACTGTGTTTAAAGCCTGACTAGCTGAACTTTGTGGGAAGTCTGGCTAGCCGAGCTGTGTTTGAAGCCTGGCTAGCAGAACTGGGTTTAAAGCCTGACTAGCTGAACTTTGTGGGAAGGCTGGGCTAGCCGAACTGTGTTTGAAGCCTGGCTAGCAGAACTGGGTTTAAAGTCTAACTAGCTGAACTTTGTTTAAAAGACTGGCAAGCGGAACTGTGTTGCACCGCCTTGCTAGCGGAACTGTGTGGCAGTGAGAGCGAACTGCACGGACGAGTGTGGAGTCGGAAGCGGACAGCACGGATAAGTGAGAGAGACAACTACGCGGCTGGGAGGGGCGGCTGACACTAGTTAAAGATACTCCTTTCTGTTCATTGCACAGAATGGTCATTATAATACTAATGAGCTCATTGTAATATATTTACATAGGATCCTTGGCAGCTGCTAACGACATACATTAGAGACATGGAAAACCCCTTTATGCATTACTCTTTTAATAACGTTTGCTTTAGACCAGCTACAACTAGTCTAAAGCAAAGGTTGCAAGCTCAGTAAGCCTTGTGCATTTCTCAATGGAGGAAGGTGAATAGTGGAGTGCCACAAGGATCGGTACTGGGACCGATGCTATTTAACATATTTATAAATGATCTGGAAATCAGAATACAAGTGAGGTGATTAAATTTGAAGATGGCACAAATCTATTCAAGGTTGTTAAAACACATGCAGACTGTGAACATTTTCAAGAAGACCTTAGGAAATTGGAAGACTGGGCATCCAAATGGCAGATTAAATTTAATGTAGACAAATGCAACGTGATGCACACTGGGAAGAAGATACCTGATGCTAGGATCCACCTTGGGGGTCAGCACCCAAGAAAAAGATCTAGGTGTAATTGCAGATAGTACGCTGAAATCTTCTACCCAGTATGCGGCATTTGCCAAAAAAGCAAACAGGATACTAGGAATTATTAGGAAAGGGATGGTGAATAAGACCAAAAATTTATTTATTTTTTTGTTACATTTGTACCCCGCGCTTTCCCACTCATGGCAGGCTCAATGTGGCTTACATGGGGCAATGGAGGGTTAAGTGACTTGCCCAGAGTCACAAGGAGCTGCCTGTGCCTGAAGTGGGAATCAAACTCAGTTCCTCAGTTCCCCAGGACCAAAGTCCACCACCCTAACCACTAGGCCACTACTATAATGCTTCTGTATCACTCCATGGTGTGACCTCACCTTGAGTACTGCATTCAGTTCTGGTCACCATATCAGGTCTGGTTGCCATATCTCAAAAAACATACAGCGGAATTGGAAAAGGTTCAAAGAAGAGCATCTAAAATGATAAAGGGGATGGAACTCCTCTCATATGAGGAAAGGCTAAAGAGATTAGGGCTCTTCAGCTTGGAAAAGGGACAGCTGAGGAGAGATATGATCAAGGACTAAACAGTTCTGAGTGGTGTAGAACGAGTAGAAGTGAATCAATTTTTTATTCATTCCAAAAGTACAAAGGCTAGGGAACACTCAATGAAGTTACATGGAAACAGGGCTGCTGAGAGGACACTGCCAGGCCCAGGGCAGAACCGGACCGCCCCTCCCCCCATGTGCCACCACTCCCTCCCACCAGCCCATCCCCTTACCTTTCTGTCTCTTCCTCCAAGGGGGGGCCAGCGTTGGCAAGCCTCTTCCTGCCTGCCTGCTCCCATGGTCTGTCCTCTCCTGCTCCTGTACATGCCAGGAGTCGGGGTTCTGGGCAGCACGCGGGAGCAGGAGATGACTGCCAGAAGCAGGCAGGCAGGAAGAAGCTTGCCAGGCCTGGGGAACCCCCACCCCTCCTCTCGGTGGCCCTGCATGGAAATACTTTTAAAACAAATAAGAGGAAATATTTTTCACTCAACAGATAGTTAAGCTATGGAACTCTTTGTTGGAGGATGTAATAACAGCAGTTACCGTATCTGGGTTGAACAAGTTCCTGGAGAAAATGTCCATAGTCTGCTATTGAGACAGACATGGAGAAGCTACTGCTTGCCCTGGGATTGGTAGCATGGGTTTCTGAGACAATAAAGAGGAATGTCCTAACCGAGCAAGAGTGCTGGAAATCATGTAAGAATATTTAAACAAACTACCAGAAAAACTCTCCAAGCTTGGAGGCATCATACTGCAGTTGTATCAGCTATGTGATCTCCTATAACCTGAAGCTATTCCAGATCTGCAGCACTTCATACGTACTGATCATCTGCCTCCAATGCTGTAATGACTTTAAAAAAAAAAAATTATTATAAACAATCTTTGAAACACATTTAAAATCCCAAATCAGCAACCCCAGTACTTAACTGACACCAAACTGGCAGAGCGCTGAAGATAAGCTGAATTTACCTTAGCCAGTTTTTTTGGTAGTCTTACATGATTTCCACCACTCTAGCTCGGTTAGGACACTCCTCTTTATTGTTCCTATTTTGGAGTGATAGCTTTTCCCTTGTTTTCTTTTGTGACTATTTGGGTTTCTGCCAGGTACTTGTGACTTGGATTGGCCACTGTTGGAAACAGGATACTGGGCTAGATGGACCACTGGTCTGACCCAGTATGGCTTATCTTATGTTCTGTGCCCTTAAGTAAGCACATAAAGTTAGCACAGCAAAACAGGCATCCTAACCTTATGCGCTGTGTTAACCAGGAACTGGTCTGAATATCAGCCAGTGCTCAGTAAAATTCCTGGTCAGCACATACACCTGGATATTCAAAGCCAGGAGCTGTGCATGCCCCAGGTTGAGTATCTGGAGTTAAGTCAGCCCGCAGCTGGAAGTGGCCTATAAGCTGCTTACCACCACCAGGAGCATAGCCACAGGGAGCCTCAGGGGCCCAGACCCCCCCCCCCCCAATGTTGACTTAGGCCCATCAGTATCCGTGCGTCCACTGACTCTCTCCTCCCATTCAGTCTCTGTCCCTCCCCACCCATCCCATATTAACCAGTTCCTTTCTCTCTCCCCTTCCATGTACCCACGTCAAGCAGCACAATTTTCCTCCTTCCCTCCTCTCGCCAGCCCACGCTAATAAATAACCCAAAGAAGACGTGCAGGACCACGACTCTCTGCCTGCCGCTACTGTTTCCTGTGCCAGCCCTAGAAGTTTACGTGAGAGGAAGCGGGACCAGCACAGGAAACAGTAGTACCAGGCAGTGAGCCACGGTCCCATGCGTCTTCTTTAGTTTATTAGTACAGGCCCGCAGAGCTGCAACAGGAGGGAGAGATGTAGATTATGCTGCTTTACGTTGGTACATGGAAGGGTAGAGAGAAAAAAACCAGGTAATAATGGATGGGTGGGGAGGAACAGAGAAATGGGGTAAGACTGGATAAGAGGGGGATAAAGGGGAGAGAGAGAAACAGAGCTAATACTAGATGGGGGAGACAAACATGGGGCAATACTTGATAGGGGGAGAGAGACTACTGCATGGCAGATGGGCAAGGAGAGAGACAGAAAGAGGGGCAGGGATGGGTTGTGGGGAAGAGAATAGGCGGGGCAATGCTAAATGGTGCAGGGAGTAGAAAGGCAGGGGCAGTGCTGCATGCAAGTAGGAGAGAGAGAGACAGGCAATGCTGGATAGGGGGATAGGAAAAACAGAGGAGATGATAGATGGCAAGAGAGAGAGAGAGAGAGAGAGAAGCAATACTCTATGAAGAGAGAGAGACAGAGCAATGCTGGATGTGTGAGGAGAGAGAGAAAGAGATAAGGACAATGCTGAATGGTGCAGGGGGATGTGGGAAGGAAGAGAGATGGGGCAATGCTTAATTCCAAGTGCAGATACTGACAGACAAGGCAGTGCTAGATGGCGTGGCAGGGGAGAGAGACAGAGGAGATACTGGATGGCAGAGTGGGGAAAGAGAAAGAGAGGAGAAGGGATGCTAGATGGCAGATGGTAGAGGGAGACACAGAGGGCAGAGATACATGACGGCAGAGGTAGAAAGAGAAGATTCTGGATGACAGGGGGAAGAGGAAAGAATTATTGTAAGACTGGGAAAGAAGAATGGGAGGCCAGACTGAAGGAAAGAAATGGAAAGCTGTAAGTAGACACAGTAAAAAAAAAAGGGAGATTACAATTAAAATGGAAGAAATCTAAAAGGCACAGAATTAAAAGAAGACAGGAAAGCAGTAACCAGAGACTAGGGGCAACACAATTAGAACAATTAAATAGCCAGACAGCAAAGGTAGAAAAAAATAATTTTATTTTTAATTTAGGATGAAGAATGTGGTAGCTGTGTTAGTTCACTTTAAAAGTTAATACATAGAAATAAAAGAAAAAAATGTAAAAGAAGGTGACACCGTTTTATTGGACTAAATATATTTTTTTACTAGCTTTCTTAAGCCAAAACCTCCTTCCTAAGTCAAGACAAGCTTACTATAACAGCAATATACTGTTCAGACCAGAAGAAGGAGATTCTGGCAAAAGAAAGCTAGTCAACAAATGTATTTCTGTTTACTAAGCCATGCTAGTGGCTTCCACGCAGCATTGCCAACACAGCCCATTCAAAGTGTTGGCACTAGCACACAGCCACCCACGCTAGCGGCTTAGTAAACGCCAGCATTTATTTGTTAATTTATAATGTAGGAATTAGCATCTGCTTTCTGCTCAGTACAGAAGGCCATGCATCTCTGTCTCTATTTCTCTAGTGTTGCACTGTATGCAAAGTCTTGCTTCTTGGGAGTTTAGTTTAATTTTTGTCTTCATATTTTCACTTTTAGTTTGTGGTTACTTATTCTGTACTTGAGGGTCTACATGTATTCGTGTGTGAAAAAGGCCAGGTATTCTGTTCACATTCAATGTCTGTGTATGATTGATCTGTACTAATCCAGCTTGTTTAGTTTTACAATAGGGGTACTGATGTTCTACTGCCCACTGCAATATTTACTGTGGTTAATGTTTCTAGGTAAATTCCTTGTTGTGTTACTTCTGTGGTGTTATGGTAACGTAGATTAGCTCTATAGGTCCTGGGTAATTTTTCTAGGTTTGGCATTAAAGGTACTTCACAATAAGCTTGGAACTGCAGAGTGTTTGTTTTTACTTAGATGACACCAAAATTAGAACTTTTTATTTTTTGGAGGGGGGGGTTGTTTTTTGTACGGTGAATTCCTGAAGAAATGCTCCTTTTCTGATTTACATAAGAAGAGCCAGCAATATTGGGGCAGACTGATGGTCCATCTAGCCCAGTATCCTGCTTCCAGCAGTGGCCAATCCAGGTCACAAGTACCTGGCAGAATCCTGAGTAATAAGATTCAATGCTGCCAACCCCAGGGATAAGTAGTGGCTTTCCCCATCTCCACTTTAATAACAGTTTATGGACTTTTCCTCCAGGAACTTATCCAAAACTTCTTAAAATGCAGATATACTAACTACTGTTACCATATTCTCCAGCAGAAAGTTCCAGAGTTTAACTATTCATTGGGTGAAAAAATATTTCCTTCTATTCATTTTAAGAGTATTACCATGTAACTTCATTGAGTGTCCCCTAGTCTGTACTTTTTGAAGGAGTAAAAAAATTGATTCTACTTCACTCAGGATTTCAGAGAACTCTATCACATCCCCCCTCAGCCGTCTCTTTTCTAAGCTGAAGGGTCCTAACCTCTTAAGCCTTTCCTCATATAAGAAGAGTTCACTCCCCTTAATCATTCTTTGAACCTTTTTTACTGTTGTATTAACACAGACTTATAAGAAACTTATATTTGTTGTAAAGCAAAGTTGAAGGATATGTGCCATTGTGGTAATTATTTTGCCAGATACTGCAAAGTGTGTTGCGATGTTGACCAGACACAAGTCTACTATAATTTCAAAGTTCAAGTTATGAGATAAAGCTACTATATTAAAAAAATGTTACTGTGTCCAAAGTGTCCATAAATGTGTATGGGTTTATTGTTGCTACAGGACAGATCATTATGGGAGGGGTGGCTTTGGGACAATTATGATTGTCGAGTTTAATTATTACAAAATATTTCCTTCTATTCATTTTAAGAGTATTACCATGTAACTTCATTGAGTGTCCCCTAGTCTTTGTACTTTTTGAAAGAGTAAAAAATCAATTCACGTTTACCTGTTCTACTCCACTCTTTCATAGAACTCTCACCCCCGTAATCTAACCTCACTCATACCTTTACCCACAGAAATATGTATACCACACATAATGCCCTTCTAGCTACCCGCTGTCTCCTTCCAATGTTTCAAGGCTTTGATCCATTGTTATATTCTTCAACAATACTTTGATTGTCTCGCATAACTCTTCACAATGTAATCCATAACCAAGTTGTAACAAATTGTACTTCCATCATTCATATCATATTGTAAGCCACACTGAGCCCTCAAAAAGGTGGGAAAATGTGGGATACAAATGCAATAAATAATAATAATAATAATACCCTTCCTCAGCCGTTTCTTTTCTAAGCTAAGCGTCCTAACCGCTTAAACCTTTCCTTATATAAGAGGAATGTGGTAGCCGTGTTAGTCCACTCTTAAGGTTATCAATAGAAATCAAACAAAATAAAACATGGAAAAGAAAATAAGATGATACCTTTTTTATTGGACATAACTTAATACATTTCTTGATTAGCTTTCGAAGGTTGCCCTTCTTCCTCAGATCGGAAATATTTATCTGAGGAAGAAGGGCAACCTTCGAAAGCTAATCAAGAAATGTATTAAGTTATGTCCAATAAAAAAGGTATCATCTTATTTTCTTTTCCATGTTTTATTTTGTTTGATTTCTATTGATAAACTTATATAAGAGGAATTCACTCCCCTTAATCATTCTCTGAACCTTTTCTAATTTTGCTATATCTTTTTATTTTTTTAATATCATTCTTAGAGGAGGGATTATGCGACTTTATGTGGATGCAAAATATATGTTTAAATTAACAGCATAATGGTCCAGTGTGCAGTGTCAGGGGTTGATATTTTTTGTATATTAGATTTCCAGGCTATATAATTAAACTGCTACTTCAGAGTATTTTACTGTTTTATCAATACAGCCTTATAAGGGGGGGGGGGGGGGCTAAGGCTGGGGCACTCAATATCCTTGAACCAGCCCTGCCATATATCTTCACCAAAGCACCGAGCTCTTTGGGCTACATTGAGCACCTGCACATAATGTACAAACCTGACACAGAGCTGTCAGGAACTCACTGCACACCAGTGCGTTTTTTCTAGTGAAAAAAGGTGCCGGTACTCAAATGCCAGGCCACCCTTTGGGGGGGGGGGAGTGATTACTGAGGCCCCCTGCAACGAGTCACAGAATCTATGACAAGGCAGAATGTGTGTGTAGAATCTGAGCTCTTTCATTAAAACTTGGAGTCCATGGGTCAATTTTAACAGACAATGGGAATGGTGCTGGTACTCAGTACCCCCAAGTACCACAGGAGCCGACTCTGTGGGTGCTTGAGCACCCCCAATATTGAGAAAATTCCTTGTATGTGTCCAGGGAGGGGTTATTTCCACAGGGCTTAGCACCCCCAATAATTTTGAAAAGTTAGCTCCTATGCCAAGTACCCCCCTCAAAAAAAGCCCTGCTGCACATACATATTTTGGTATAGACAAGACTCAATACAAATACATACATTCACATCCAGAAGGCTGGTCCTGTACTTACTTTGGGAATAAAAACGACACGGCAACATGTTCCCCACCACTCGCAGAAAGTCAGTACAAGTTGGTACAGCAGACCTCCTGGGACTCGCGTCTTACACCTTCCTAGCCTCAGAGTCCCGAAACACTTCCTGCTCTCCGTATAAGAAGATGGCAACGTTCCAAAACAACACCTGTAACCTGAGCCTGCAGCTCATCCATGTAGCTATTTTATGGACGGCAAAACACTGCAGTTCGTTGCTCTCACACAGGAGGAGTCCAGAAAAACTCACCCCGCCAGGTCCAGCAATGTTACTAAACCAGTTCCTTCTCATGGACACGCCCATTGACCTTTCACAAGCAATTCTTTGTACAGCAGTGCAGTTGCTTTTTATGAAACATCAATTGGAAAAAAAGCATGGGGTGGTATTAGTTTCACTTTACTTGGTATTAAGGGCGATGTATTGCTGTGAATTCAGTACTGTTTTAAAATTGTTTCTGTCATTAATTTAAATGCTTCAAAAAGTCTGGTCTGGTTATAGGTTGTATACAGGGGCTCTTTCAACACAACCTGTTTAAACAAAAAAAAATTAAGCTGCCCCATTTATACATTTAAATCTTGAGCTATTATGGTTATTTTGACCATTCTTTTAACCAAAGCATCACTGTTCATTTTTTCAGGAAATTCTCTGTATGGATCAAAGCTATACCAAATCTAATTTGATTATTTACATTTTTTACAGTAACAAATGGGGGGGGGGGGGGGGTCAGCAGCTCGTATTTAAATTATATTATCAAGGAAAAAAAAAAGCACAGACTACAATATTTCCACTTGTGGTGGAGGAGAGGGGATTAATTTTATTTTCCCTTGACATGCACACACGTGACCATAAGAGCCAACTTTTTTAAACAATTGGTGGTGCTCAACTTGGCACAAATTACCAAGTCCATATAATGGAAATTAAAGCATGGAGGATTGTGAGCACAACTGGCCAGGCTATTTTTAAGGGCCTCTTTTATCAAGCCTCGCTAGCGGCTCCTGGTGTGATAATGCTGACCAAGCCCAATCAATTTGAATGGGTTCCATCGGCATTGCCACGTGGGAACCACTACTGCAGCTTGATAAGAGGTCCTAAATGAGCACAGCAGGTGGCACATACACAAGGACTCATGGGTAAAAGAAATGCTAGGGCTAGCACTGCAACTGCCACCAGTCTCTCTTCTTCTCCAATCCATCGTCATAGTTTACCATCCTACTCCCAGCCAATCTACATCACTTTCACCCAGTGCCTTCCAATCCTCTCTGGCTCATCTACACAACCCATATTCTTCCCCTCCCAGACAATCCTCAATAGTTTCTCTTCTTTACCTAACTTGTGCACAACATACCCTTTATTTTCTCTCAGAACATCCCCATTTCTTTCTCAGCTCCTCCCTGCCTTAATATCTTTTTCCTCTTCTCATCATCTTATTCTGTTTTTACTGTACTTCTTTCTCCCAATGCAATTTGACTTTTGTTTTAGGGTAGGATGCTTAATACCTCCCTCCTCACTCGGGCATAGTTTGAGGGGACAATGGGGCAATACCCCCCCCCCCCCCACACACACACACATACACACACAAATGAGCTGCTACCCATTTTTCTTTCTCTTTCAACTTCCTATTGTTATGTCTGGGAATGTGAGTGAGCCCTTGTGCCCCGACTGAGCACAGTGAAGATGGAGTGACACCGCACTCGGTCAGGCAGCCAGACAACCCCTAGCTTCACCTGGAAAGCGACCGCCGTTCCCCGGCAGTTGAGCCCCCAAGTGCAGGCGGCCACCAGGACTTCCAGAACCGGCGGGGTTGCACAGCCACTGACCCGACAGGCAGGGAGAGCAGACACCGTAAAGGAATCAGCAGCGCAGTGAATAGTCAGAGAAACAGTCCGAGGTCTAGGCAGGCAGCAACACAGCTCGTAGTCAGGCAACAATCCAGGGTCTGGTACACAGGAACAAAGATAGCCGGCTGTAGAACACAGACTTAGACCACGACCTCTAAGCACTAGAAGCCGAAGCATGGAAGGACTGGTGGCAGGGCTTTAAATAGTGTAGGAATTAAGCTCAAACATGTGCAGCTGTTCCAAGATGGCTGCCCCCATCAGAGGAGATGCTCTACACCCAAATATGGGCTTCCTTCCTGAAGCTGCCCAACTTCAAGATGGCTGCCACAACCTGAGACACCCATCTCCAAGATGGCCGCCCTATCCCACATCCAAGATGGCCGCTGCATCCTCAAATGCCCATACCCTGCGCAAGCAGGCTGCACCTCTGGAGGAGTGTAACAGAGTGTAACACCTATTCTCATGTAGGCGGGATGTTGTAGGAGAGAGAAGGGCTTCTGGGGTAGGTCTAAAGCAGAATGTGTACTGCTTTCTTGCTGAGGCCGCCGGTGACTTGGGGGATTGGAAGATTGGGGGGGGGGGGCGATACCAGGTGCCACAGGGCTGGAAGGAGAGAAAGAACTGGAAGACTCCAGTGCTGTAGTGGTGGTGGTGGCAGAGGGGAGACGAAAGGAGAACAAGAGAGACGGGGCGGGCCCTGGTGGGAAAGGGTAAAAGAAAATGAGGCCACCAGGGAAGAGGGAGTAAAAGAGAGAGAAGGAGCAGAAGATGGATGTGAGTAGGGGTTACATGGACCTAGCTTATTGTAACCAGCGGGTTAGATAATAAAATATTGTTTTACCTGGGTCTGGGCGGGGGAGGTCTGGGAATTAGGCCACTCTGGTAGCCCAGCTGCTTCACTGGTGGCTAGCAGGAAGGTCTGTTTGAGGTCCAGAGGCATTTATGGGCCCTCGGGGCAGGAACTATGCTATCCACAGCTTGCTGTGGTGCTGTCCGGATGAGTTGTGCTATTTTCCTCCTGGGCGTGCTCAAGAAAATGGCTGGATTAAGCCTGTGTGGGGCGCTCCAAGCATGTGTGGCTTTTTTTGCATGTGCGTTAGTGCTCCCATGCTGGCACTAGGCCCAAAATGAAGTCGGGGCCTAGATTTGAAAAGCACCCTTGCAAGGCTCTGTGGTAAATCACCGTGTCTTCCCATGGCCATGAAGGGTCAACCGGGACCTGAACTAGAGGTAGTGGTCAAGTGAGCCTGTGGGGGACCAGGTAAGGGGTCTGGTGGCCCAGATTCCGTTTAGTTTTAGGTGAGCTAGTACTTTGAAGTTTTTGGAAGAAAATTATTATTGAGGTAAAATGAGAAAGTTTTGGTTTGGGCTAGTTCTGAGCTTTAAATTTGGCTTTTTTGAGCGGGTATCACTTAGGGGTGTGCATGGGGCGATTGCAGAATTTTATTAGAGTGGATGTCTATTTTTTATGGGGGTTTTGAGAGTAACTTGTGACAAAAATGTATATGCATGAAAAAAGTACAGTATGCTTGATTTGACGAGACTAATGGTTATAAGACATTTTGAACAAATTTAATGGTAATTTTTGTGGTATTTTTATTAAAAATTAAACTTTTCTATTCTCTATGGAAAAATTATCTTTCAAAATGGAGATTGTGGAAAGTTCAGTTTGGGTCCACGCTTCAAAACCTTGATTGGCTAGCGGAGGCTGCTGATACAATCAGAGTCGCTGTCTCCCTCAGCAACAGCATCCCTGGCAGTGGGGAGAGGGGCTGAAGACACTGAAGAGATAGGATATATGTGAGAGCTCTGACTGTGTCAGTGGCGTTCCTAGGGGGACTGACACCCGTGGCGGATCGCCGATGCGCCCCGCCCCACGGGTGCAGCGCCCCCCCCCCGGCGAAAGAACCCGCCGCTGGGGGGGTGCCGCGCGCCTGTTCGCTTTGTTCGTTTCCATGCTCCCTCTGCCCTGGAACAGGAAGTAACCTGTTCCAGAACGTAGCAGACAGGCGCGCCCCCCCCAGCGGTGTGCACCCGGGGCACACCGCACCCCCCCCCTTGGTATGCCACTGGACTGTGTGATAGATTTCGGATCCAAAAAATGTTTGAAAGTTAATTTTCCCTCAAAAGCTTAAGTAGTGAGTGAAGGTAAAGTGAGTTGGAAGTGAAAGGTATGTTTTTTTTTTTAATCTGAAACCGGATTTCTTATTACCTGTGTGCTGGTTGAAAGTTTTGGAATTAGGACTGATGGCAAGAAAACGATTGTGTGACTGTGTGAAACAGGTTTATTTAAGCGGATTAGCCCAAGTTAAGTCCCAAGGGAAATGGACCTTCAAGGCCTACAGTTTGGCCTGAAGTAAAACAGTTTTTGTATTATATATGATTTGCTAGTGTGACAGTGTAGGAGCTTGCACCCTTTTGGAGAGACCTAGTTGCTGTGGGTAGTGTGATTGAAAGGTTCAAAGAACAGTGCTCTGCTTTAGTTAGGGTATACATTGAAAAGTATAGGAGAATTATTTAGAGTTGTAAAATTAACATTTATTTTCTCACTTGCTTGCTGCTTTCTTTCCTTGCTCTCAGGCTCAGCCAGTGCCGTGTGTGTGTGTGTGTGTGTGTTGGAGGGAGAGGGCGGGAGGGGGCCACCACATAGCAGCGAGACAGAGCACAGCAGCAGAACTGGAATGTGCCCGGCTGCTGAGCAGGTTCAGTCCCGGTGGCCAGGTCCAACAAACAAAAACATGACCTCGAGAGATGACTACTTCCTGCTGGGTCCTTCCTTGTGGCTGCCAGCTGGGGCTGCATGCAGTGCTCAAGGCTGGTTGAGGGAGTCACATGAGGATTGATGCATGCCACGAGCTGACAGCTACATACCACACATGTGCCCGTAGATCAGCTGTCTGTAACAGTGTGGCCTCACTGGCATATGTGTGCTGTCTGGAAACCAGATGAACTCTCCAATTAAAAAAAAAAACAGCCAAACACCAGACAGTGCCCTCGAAAAGAGGACACATCCGGGGAACCCAGTCATAAGGTAACCCTACTCAACAGTGCCCTTGAAAAGAGGACATGTTTGATGAAACCCAGTAACATGGTAACCCTACCCCAGGAATCAGGACTTCTCCCGTCCTTGCACTCAGGTTAGGCTTGGCCACATTCCTGGCTTCTCCATACTCTGTACCTTATGCCTGGTTCAGCACAGTGGCATACCTAGCATATTTGACACCCGGGCCGATCATTTTTTAACACCCCCTCCTCTAAATGAAAATATTATTTTTACTAATAATCCATGAGTCACACAAGGGTGTACCTAGGAAAGGCAGCATCTTAAACATTGCAGTGATCACTAGAACATCAATACATCCATTGTAAAACAAAACAAGACATTAGTAAAAATGATCCTGCCAACAGAAAACCATGTCTTTTTCACAAACATAGAACACAGATACATCCTCACAAACTAAAATAGAAATATGTAGACAAAAATTAAACTGAACCCCCAAGAGGCCAGATTCCACATACAAACCAACACCACAGAAACAGTGATGCATGTCCCTAGTACGGTGCAAAATATAAAGTTAGCAGACGTAAATTTGAAAAAACTGACAAATACCAATCACCAATTTACAAATTAAAAAATAGAAATAAAACAAAACATAGAAAATAAGATAATACCATTTTATTGGACTAATAATTTTTCAATTAGTATTCAGAGGCCAAAACCTCCTTCCTCAGGTCAGTACTGTATACTACTGTTACGGTCCTGTCCTGACCTAAGGATGGAGGTTTTGGTCTCTGAAAGTTGGTCAAAACTGTATTAAAATTAGTCCAACAAAAAGATTACCTTATTTTCATTTTCTATTTATAACCACAGCTACAATACTACTTTATTCTAAAGCAAATAAATAAATACATCTTTTTTTTTTCTACCTTTGTTGTCTCTGGTTTCTGCTTTCCTCATCTTCTCTTCACTCTCTCCCTTCCCATCCAGCATCTGCTCTATTTCTCTCTCCCTTTCATCCAGCATCTGTCTGCTTTCTCTGCCCCTTCCATCCACTGTCTGCCCTTTCCCCCTTTCCATATGGTGTCTGCCAGCTTTCACTGCCTGCCTTTTCTTTCTCTTTTGCCTGTGTATCCCTCTCTTCTTTTTACATGATGCATTCCAGTATCCCCCCTCCATCTTTATTTCTCCTCTCTCTGTTCCTCATCCATATTCATCTTCTGCTTACCTCCTATTTGACTTTTTTCTCTCCATGTCCACTGTCATTCCCTCTGACTCACTATTTCTCCTATCCATAACCTCCCCTCTGTCTCTGTCCCTATTCCACTCATATTCAGCATTTGCTCTCTGTGTTCCCATCCATGTTCCCCCCCCCCATGTTCAGCATTTGCTCTCTGTGTTCCCATCCCCTTTCCCCCCATGTTCAGCATCTGCCCTCTGTGTCCCCTTCCCATGTTCCTCACCCTTCTTTCTCCCTCTCTCCTGCACTCCCACCCCAGGGCCAGTATCTCTCCATCCTCTTCTCTCCACCCCCCACCCCTTTCCCTTTGGTCTGGCTGGAATCGCTCTCCCTCTATCCTCCCCTACCTCGATTAGTGGGGTATTGCACTCCCCCCTTCTCACTCCACGCCCGCTCTGCTCCTGCATGCCTCCAAGTTTCCAGACCCACCAGTAGCATCTCAGCAATGAATGTGCTGCCTGCCTGCCCCGGAAGCCTCCTCTATACAACTTCCCGCATCGGCGGGACGCTGTATAGAGAATGCTTCCAGGGCTGGCCGAAGGCAGCGCTCACATTGCTGCCGGGAGGCCTTGAAGTTTAAAGACCAGCACAGTGGGGTGAGTGAGGAGGGGGGAGAGCGATACCACACTAGACGGGGGGAGGAGAGACAGGACACCCCATGCAGCACCGCACCAGTCGGAGGGGGGGGGTGAAGACGTACGCAGCAACACCACACCAGTTGGGGAAGGGGGAAGACATCAATGGGTGGCCGCACCCCCTAACGAGTTGCACCCGGGGTGGACTGCCCCCACCGCCCTGCCCTCAGTATGCCACTGCTTCAGCATCTACTTTGGGGTCCTCAATGGCATGGGTTGGGTAGCCCATTTACTCCAGCTTGCCAGCTCTGAGGGAACTTCTTTCTCCCTCCTCCTCTCTCCCTCCCCCTTTCTTACAGGGTCATTATATACTGATGGATGTCTGCTCTTTGCCACCCCTTTTCTCCAGCTTTCCTCCCCATAGGATTTTCTCTCTCAGAGCTTTGGAATCCCCTCCCCTTGTATGGAACTCCAGTTTGGGTTTTCCTTCCCATCAAGGTTCAAGTCCCATTCTGCTTTTCTACTAGGGTATGTGTGTGGTGAAGGAAGGCACAATGTCTTACTCACCACAATACGTAATCAGGAGTGGGTATACAAAAGTGATGTACTTCATATTAAAACATCTTATATGCATCTTAGTTACAGACAAAAACACACCTCGATACTTGAGATATCAAACATATAAATGGCAAGTGACTGACTCACCTGCAAATGCGCAGTAGAGACTTCCCTCTCTGTCCTGCCCTCGCGTCAAGACGTGATGATATCAGAGGGCGGAACAGAGAGGGAAATGGATGCTGTTGCCACTGGGAGCCTGAAGATGAAGGAAGAACATCGCCGGCACACCAACCTCCAACCCCCCCATCCCCAATGTCGTCACCGCCGCTCCCCTCCGCATCGGGACCCCTGCACTGCATGACAGCACCTCTCACTTCCGTGTGGTAGCGCTGCAGGCAGCAGCAGAGCAATCTGCTGCTGCCTGCAGTGCTTTCACACAGAGGTGAGAGGCCCTGTCATGTCAGTGCAGGAGGCCCGGCATGGAGGGGGGTGGGAGTGGCGGTGAGGAGGGTAGCTGGACATGGGGGGAGGTCGGGGTGAGAGAGGAGGGTTGCTGGACATGGGGAGAGAGCAGGGCAGAGAGGAGGGTTGCTGGACATGGGGGGAGGGCAGGGGAGAGCAGGGTGGGGGGAGGCCAAGGGAAAGAGGAGGGTTGCTGGATATGGGGAGAGGGCAGGGGACAGAGGAGGGTCGGTGGACGGGATGAGGCCAGAGGAGACAGGAGGGCTGCTGGACATGGGGGGGAGGGCAGGGGAGAGAGCATGGTTGCTGGACATGGATCGATGGAGGGGAGGGCAGGGGAGAGAGCACAGTTGCTGGACATGGGGGGGGAGGGCAGGGGAGAGAGGAGGTTTGCTGGATATGGGGGGAGGGCAGGGGAGAGAGCACAGTTGCTGGACATGGGGGGGAGGGCATGGGAGAGAGCACGGTTGGTGGACGGGGGGGGGGGAGGCCAAGGGAAAGGGAGGGTTGCTGGATATGGGGGGAGGGCAGGGGAGAGAGGATGGTTGGTGGACGGGGGGGGGAGGTCAGGGGATACAGGAGGGCTGATGGACATGGGGGAGAGGGCAGGGGAGAGAGCAGGGTTGCTGGACATGGATCAGGGGAGGGGAGGGCAGGGGAGAGAGGAGGTTTGCTGGACATGGAGGTGAGAATTACAAATCTCGCCCGTTTTAAACGGGCTTAACGGCTAGTGTCTACATAAACTATGTAAGTAGGAGTGACTATACATGAGTGATGTACATATTTAAACATCTTATATACACCTAAAATAACAATATCTCTGTGTAAAAGAGCTAAGAGATAGCAATACTATTAATTAATAATAAACTAAAACTAAAGACTGTGCATCTCAGAGGTAATAAATAATCAGCAATTGAGAGATGAAAAGAGGGCAAGCTTGTAACTGTGCAATAGATAATGAAAAAAGTACCTCAATAGGACATATGTGAATAGAACATCGTACTGCTCTAAAAAAAAGGCAAAAATAATTATACTCAGAGGGGCATTTTCGATATGACATCTAAGTCCAACTTTGGACGTTTTGCTAAAAACGTTCAAAATTCAAGTGGGGGCTATTTTCAAAATAGAAAAATGTCAATTATTTTTTAATAGCTATCTGCTAGATGATTTTGTGCTCTGTGCATTTATCTTTTTGGTCCATTTTTGAACAAAAAAAAGTCTAAGCCATTGGGATGTAGGAGAAGCCAGCGTTCTTAGTAGACTGGCCACACAGATATCCCAGGAGAGCAATATGGCACCCTAGGGAGAACTGTAGTGAACTTCAAATAAATGCTCCCAGGTACACATTTCACTGTTGCTCCCTCATCTTGTTTACGGAGCCCCTCAAACCCCATGCAAAATGCACTACCCCCAACTGTACACCAGTACAACAGCCCTTATGGGTGAAGGGGACACCTATATGTGGGCACGGTGAGTTTTGGAGGGCTTACAGTTTCCACCACAAATGTAATAGGTAGGGGAAGGTATAACATTTGTTCAAAGTGCAGCAGAGAAATTGCATGGTATGACCTCAGCCCAGCCCCGATGAGAAGATGCTGGAGCTGCCATGCAACCTGGCGATGGTTCATTGCAGCCCAGCTTAGGGTCAACTGGCTTCGGTTGGGGAGGCATAGAGGGGCATAATCGAACGATAACGCCTATCTCCATGGGCGTTTATCTCCGAGAACGGGTCCGTGAAGGGGCGGAGCCAACCGTATTTTCGAAAAAAATAGACGCCCATATGTTATTCGCTACTTTGTGAGCTGGGCGTTTTTGTTATTCAGTGATAATGGAAAATGAAAGCGCCCAGCTCAAAAACGAATACATCCAAGGCATTTGTTCGTGGGAGGGGCCATGATTCGTAGTGCACTAGTCCCCCTCACATGCCAGAACACCAACCGGGCACCCTAGGGGGCACTTTTACAAAACAAAAAAAAAAGGTAAAAGAGCTCCCAGGTGCATAGCACCCTTCCCTTGTGTGTTGAGCCTCCCAAATCCCCCTCAAAACCCACTGCCCATAAGTCTACACCATTACTATAGCCCTAAGGGGTGAAGGGGGGGCACCTACATGTGGGTACAGTGGGTTTGGGGGGGTTGGACGACTAACGCATTAAGCAGCACAATTGTAACAGGTAGGGGGGGGATGGGCCTGGGTCCACCTGCCTGAAGTCCACTGCACCCCCTAATAAGTGCTCCAGTAACCTGCATACTGCTGCCAGGGAGGTGGGTATGACATTTGAGGGTGAAAAGAAAAAGTTGTGAAACGTCATATTTTGTGCTGGGAGGGGGTTTGTGACCACTGGGGAAGTCAGGGGAGGTCATCCCCGATTCACTCCAGTGGTCATCTGGTCATTTAGGGCACTTTTTGGGGCCTTATTCGTGGAAAAACAGGGTCCAGGAAAAGTGCCCTAAATTCTCGCTAAAATCGCATATTTTTCTTCCATTATCGGCGAAAGGGCGCCCATCTCTGTTCGCCCGATAACCACGCCCCAGTTCCGCCTTCGACACGCCTTCGACACGCCCCCGTCAACTTTGTCCGCATCCGCGACGGAGTGCAGTTGAAAGCGTCCCAAATTCGGCTTTTGATTATACCGCGTTATTCGTTTTTGTGAGATAAACGCCCATCTCCCGATTTAGGTCGGAACTTGGGCGTTTTTCTCATTCGATTATAAGCTGGATAGGGTAGCAAGGTGATATTTTGGGGTGGCACCTGCCATCCAATAACGACGCCTGTGCATGAACCAATTAACAGCCCGGCACTGATGAGAAGATGGAGCTGCAAATAGTGATTACCAGCACAAGCGCAGCAGGCTTGGTTGTTTGTGCCCTGGGGAATGAAGGGGAGCAAAGTAGAAGCTGGATGGGAATATAGGAGGGGGGAGCAGTGGCGTTCCTAGGGGGGGGGGGGCGGTGGGTGCGGTCCGCCCCGGGTGCACACCGCTTGGGGGGGGGGGGTGCCGCCCACGCCTGTCCTTCGTTCGTTCCATGCTCCCTCTGCCCAGGAACAGGTTACTTCCTGTTCCGGGGCAGAGGGAGCATGGAACGAACGAAGGACAGGCACGCGCTTGCACCCGGGGGGGGTTCTTTCGTGGGGGGGTGTCCTTTCGCCGGGGTGGGGGTCGCGCTGCATCCGGGGGGCGCTGCACCCGGGGGGGCGGGGCGCATCGGCGATCTGCCCCGGGTGTCAGCCCCCCTAGGAACGCCACTGGGGGGGAGAGAAGCTGGATGGGAATATGACAGTGAGGGGAGAAGCTGGATGGGAATATGATAATGAGGGGAGAAGCTGGATGGGAAGATGAGGGGAGGGGAGAAGCTGGATAGAAATATGAGAGGAGGGAACCTGGATGGAACTCGGGGGTGTGGAAGGAAGGAGAACAGAGCAGTAGCTAGATGTGACTAGTGGTAATAGGGGAGGGAAGGAGGGGAGGTAGGGAACACAGAAGAAGCTGCATGTAACTAGGAGGTGGAGGGGAACAAGGCAGAAGCTGGAAAGGGAACAGAGCAGCAGGGATGTGACTGATGGTGATGGTGGGAAGTACAGCAGAAGCTGGATGTGACTATGACGGAGAAGGGAACAAATCAAAAGCTGAATGGGACTGGGGGAGGGGAACAGGACATAAGCTGGATGTGACTCAAGGGGAAGGGAACAGAGCAGAAGCTGGACTGGACTAGGAAGGGAGAAAGAGAACAATGCAGAAGAACTAGGACTTTGTGGTTGAATGGGAGTGCGTTGGGGAACAGAACAGGGAATTATGGATGGGAGAGACTGAGTGGAACTTCGGCAGAGATAGTGAGGTGTGTTTATATTTGTTTACTGTAGTCTTGATAAACCGCATTAGTTAACAAAAAGGTCAAAGCGGTGTAGTCACGAGCCTCGAGTCATTGAAGTGTGTGACCTCTTGTGCCCTTTCCCTAAGGTAGGAATAGGTGGTCTACAAGCTTGAGGTACTTCACCTGCAGCAACCGCCATTCCCCAGGGTTGAGCCCCCAGGTTTGGGAAGCAGAGCTGAACAAGGAGTGGAAGGAGCGATTATCACTGCCTGCCCAGCAGGGCAAGGTCAAAGCCCAGGCAGATTCCAAGACAAAGAGTAGAAATGATCAGTAGATAACCAAGTAAAGTATCAGGCGGGCAGCAAGGCAGATCAGCGAAGGCATCCGGGCAAGGTTCAAGACAGGCAGCAAGGCAGGTCAGCGTTGTTATCTGGGCAAGATTAAAAAATGGGCATGGAGAATAGCACACCAGGAATTACAGACATGAATAGTAGCTAATCACCAGACAACGCGCCAAGGCCGCAGATAAGAGCGAGGGTGTCTGATGTCATCTAGTAGTGTGGTGAACAGCACGGTGTGGAACCAACACAAGCAGTGTGCATGTGCGACAGCAGGAAAACAGTGTGATTACACCACTCACAGCTGGGACGGCATCATGGCTTGTTCTGCTCTGGTAAGGCACCACCATGACAGGTGTACAAATTACAACATTAAAAATAGAAATTAACTCCATTTAACAGTGGCGTACCTAGGGTAGCTGACACCCGGGGCCGGTCATTTTTTAACCCCCCCCCCCCCCCAAATCCAGTACTAGGCATACCGAGAATACAAAACATCAGGACCTATAGAGCGATTCTACCATACCATAAGCAGTAATTTCTACGAGTCACACAAGGAAAAGGAAAGCATCTTAAACACTACAGTGAGCACTAGAACATCAATTCACATTGTAAAATGAAACCAGACAGAATAATACAGATCGTCGATCCTGCACAGTCAATGCCAACTGAAAGCCATGTCTTTTTCACAAACACAGATATACCCTAATCCACTATAGAATAAGTAGTAATATTTAAACTTTCTATTTAGACAAAAATTAAACTGAACTCCCAAGATGCCAGACTCTGCATACAATGCAACACCACAGAAACAGAAAACGTCCCCTAGTACTGTGCAAAATATAAAGACAGCAGATGTAAATTTGAAAAAACTAACAAATACCAATCACCACTTTACAAATTAACAAATAGAAATAAAACAAATAATATCATTTTATTGGACTAATACATTTAGCTTTCAGAGACCAAAATCTCCTTCCTCAGGTCAATACAGTATAGTGCTGTTACATTATCCTATCCTGACCTGAGGAAGGGGGTTTTGTTCTCTGAAAGTTAAGTCAAAATGTATTAAAATTAGTCCAATAAAAAGATGACCTTATTTACATGTTCTACTTATAAACATTTATTAACACAGCTACAATACTATATCCTAAAGCAAAATAATTAAAATATATATTTACAGTTTGTTGTCTCTGGTTTCTGCTTTCCTCATCTTCTTTTCACTGTCTTCCTTCCATCCAGCATGTCTTCGCTCACTCTCTGCCATCCAGTGTCTGCCCTCTCTAATGTCCCTTCCATCCAGTGTCTGCCCTCTCTCTCTGCCCCTTCCATCCACTGTCTGCCCTCTCTCTTCCTTCCATCCACATCTGCCCTCTATCTCTGCCCCTTCCATCCACCATTTACCCCAGTCTGCCTCTTTCTCTCTCCCCCTTCCACCCACCATCTGCCCTTTCTCTCTGCCCCTTCAATCCGTCTGCCCTCCCTCTCCCATCCATCCAAGGTCTGCCCTCCCTCACGCTCCCCACTTCCATCCAGGGTCTGTCCCCTCTCTCTCTGCCCACTCTTTTCAGCCCCCTTATTCCACCTGCCCCTAGTTCCAGCCCCAGCCCACATCTCCCACCTGCCCCCCTTTTCAGCCCCACTATCCCACCAGTCCCCAGCCCTTTTCTCCCATCAGTCCCGAGCTTCAGCCCCAGCCAGTTCTCCCTGTCCCCTTTAAAGCCCCCAGTTTCAGCCCCTGCCCCGTTTCAGCCCCCAGTTCCAGTACTAGCCCCCTTATCCCAAATACCCTCCTTTTCAGCCCCCAGTTCCAGCCCCCTTCATCCACCACATGCCTTGCATCTCCCCTTTTCAGCCCCAGACCCATTCTCCCACCTGCCCCAGGCATGGACCCATTTTCCCTCCTGCCCCCTTGTCAGACCCCCAGACCCCTTCTCCCATCTGAGCACTCCCCTCCCCAATCCCCTTCTCCCCTATGAGCACCCCCACCCTCCCCAATCCCCTTCTTCCCTCTGAGCACCCTCACCCTCCCCAATCCCCTTCTCCCCTCTGAGCTCCCCAATCCCCTTCTCCCCTCTAAGCACCCTCCCCAATCCCCTTCTCCCCTATGAGCACCCCCACCCTCTCCAATCCCCTTCTCCCCTATGAGCACCCTACCCAATCCCCTTCTCCCCTACGGTATGAGCACCCCCACCCTCTCCAATCCCCTTCTCCCCTCTGAGCACCCTCCCCAATCCCCTTCTCCCCTATGAGCACCCCCACCCTCCCCAATCCCCTTCTCCCCTATGACCACCCTCCCCAATCCCCTTCTTCCCTCTGAGTACCCTCACCAATCCCCTTCTCCCCTCTGAGCCCCCCCTCTCCCATCTGAGCCCCCCCTCCGTCGAGAGGCCTGAGCCCTCTTCACCCTAAAGCCACCACCCTGCTTTTTTTTTTTTAATCCGTGCAGCGATGCAGGCAGCGCCTCGCGTCTGCCGTGCATGAACTGAAAAGAGGAAATTGCTTTGCTGACGTCGGGCCTTCCCTCGCTTGTTGTCCCGCCCTCTTTTGAGGTAACTTCCTATTTCCTCGAGGGCGGGACAACAAGCGAGGAAAGGCCCGACGTCAGCAAAGCGATTTCCTCTTTTCAGTTCATGCACGGCAGACGCGAGGCGCTGCCTGCATCGGCGATCGCTGCATGGATTTAAAAAAAAAACTGCCGGCTCTCGCGGAGCACCCCCCACCCGCTGACACCCGGGGCGGACCGCCCCCACCGCCCCCCCCTTGGTACGCCACTGCCATTTAAGATAGTAAAGAGACATTCACACATAGAGAAAAAGAATAGTAGGAGAAGAGAAGGTAGGTGTGTGTTAGGGAATGGTGAGACTGATAGGAATTTCTAGGGGTGAGATATTAATGGGGTTGTGTTAAATGGGTTAGTAGTATGAGTGAACATGTGAGATGGGGGTAAGTAAAAGGGGATGAAGTATAGGGAGAGGTTAAGAAGTAGTAATGACCTGGAGGACTGGAGTGAGAATGAGACATATTGAAAAGGTATGGGGATACTGTGGAAGGGTATGAGAGATGAAGAGGGGTGAGTCTTTAAAGGGGTTGAATGAGGAAGGAAATTAGATTAAAAAGATGGTGAAAGAGAGGTAATAGGAGATAGAAGAATGGCCTGGGGGTAAGGGAGAAAAGGAAGGAGAGACAGGGATTGGGCTGGGGCTTTCAAGTGTACAGCGCTGCTTACGTCTAGTAGCGCTATAGAAATGATAAGTAGTAGTAGTAGTATTAGATTAGAGGCATTGGAGAGTAGATGAGAGCAGTGAGGATGAGTACAGGGGACAGAAATGGGGGGGGGGGGTCTAGGGAATGGGTAGAAGATGAAAAAAGAGACAGAGGGGGCAATGGGAGTCCTGAAGAGTGGATGGGAAGGATAGAGGAAAAGCTGGTAGGGAGATGAGGGGTGAAAAGAATGATATGGAAAAAAGGGAGAATGAGGGGTAAAATCATAAAGGAATGGATATAAAGGCAAAGAAGAGAAAAGGGGGAAAACCCCATAAAGATCAGTGCCAAACAGATAGAGATGAAAAGGAAGAAGACCATGCTATGGCTTAGATACAAGAAAACCTCCTAAGCTCTAGGAAATAGGGCCAATAGGTTTGCATGGGTTAGAGCACTGCAGGCACTGGTGTGCCCTGCTCCATGTTAGCTTAGTTGATGCTTTCAGCCAAGATTGAGGTTCTGTGGACTGCAGTTCCGGGTTGGGTGTCAACTGGTGGGCATTTCTGGCTTCCCAAACTCCTTGCATTACCTATCATAAGGTAGAATTTAAGGGGAGAGGGCTACAACCATGGAATGGTAATGTCCAGAGGGTTCCTATCTTTCTCCCACCACTGGTCTAACAGCTTTGGTATGTCCCACTTGTCTGGACTGGTCTAACAGGATGATAAGAAAGGTAAAGTTTGTTATTACCTGCTAATTTTCTTTTCTTGAATCCTGCTAGACTAGTGCAGTATCCACCCTGGAATACTGCACTTGGAAATTCCCCTCAGGGTTGATTGGCAGGCTCAGCTATACCAGAAAGTTTCTTTGTAGCCTGAGGCCAGATAATAGTTGAGCTTATTGTGTTGGTGGCTCCAGGTAAGAACCAGCCTGTTCCTGTTCCTGAGGAAGTCAGAAGCCTGGATTTAGTTATGATTGGCCTATGCTGTTTATCCATGTTATGGAGCTATAACATTGAATTGTTGTTGCTTTAGAATGTTACCCTATAAGGTTGCCTTATAATGTGGCTCTGTATTGTTTTTTTGCAATGCTGCTGTATAATAGTGCTGCATTGCAATACTATTCTATTCTATAATGTTGCTATTTAAGTAGGCCTATGAAGTTAATTCATAATGCTATTTCTTTTTGTTCCTATATTATATTGATCTATGAATTTGGCTCATCAGCTTTAGCAGTAATGTTAATCTATAAGGTTGAGCCTATAATGTTCAAGTGATTCAGATCTGCTTTGTTAATATTATACTGGCAAGTTCCAGGGCTGCACTATCTCTTCTACTGATGATGATGCCATTGAATTGTCATTGTTCTCTGCCTCCATCTGCTGGTTGGAGGATATAATCCACTTGTCTGGACTGGTGTAGCAGGTTTCAAGGAATGGAAATTAACAGGCAAGAACAATTTTCACCATTTAAAAGTCTATTGCAAAAATTATGCACTCCACTTCTCCCAAACCTTCTTTCACCATGCCCACAAACTAATAAAGATCCCCTAATGGCAGGCTTAAAAGCTGATAATAATAGATAGACATAATAGAATAGCTTCAAAGCAAAAAGTTAACTAAGAGATGGTTCTTTTGGGCTCTCCAATAATATACAAGTATACACAAAAGTAAGGATAGAAAAACAATAAGATAAATAGTCCATAAATACAAGGGGGAATAGTTACAAAAAGAATCAAAAAGTCTCACTTGGAGGCGTATTTTCAAAGCACTTAGCCTTACAAAGTTCCATAGGCTTCTATGGAACTTTGGAAGGCTAAGTGCTTTGAAAATATGCCTCTTGGTCTCCTCTGAGCAGTACTCTCTGCTTCAGACTAAGCATTTTTCTCACCTGGCTTCCAGATTGGATATTTGAATACTCTTCTGTGTGGTGCCCTTATACTCCTTGGTGTTAGTGAATAACCTTCCTTTTTTACCAGTTACAATGGTCTTTTGAACATTGGTTTAGCCAAGTATTTAATTTTTCTCTCTTTCGGGAGCAAACAGTTCCTCTGGGTTTCACTCACACTAGTATCTGCTCTTATTCCTTTGTAGCTTTTTGTTCCCTAGTGTGTATTCTCTTCTATCTGGATAGGCAGATTGACAGATCCTGACTAAGTTCTATTTCCTGTCATATTAAAATATCAGTAATCACCAGCTCCACTGCTTCCAGCTTTCAGAACTTTTCCCCAATAAGGACTGTCCTTTGGCCGCAGCTTTACTCTGTTGCTCGCTATTTCTGAGGATCAAGATTAGGTGTGTCTTATGACCACATCACTCTTCTTTTATATGTGGCACTCTGTGGCTCCCCCATAAGACTAACTACACCAGGGGTGGGCAACCTTGGTCCTCGAGGGTCGCAACCCAGTCGGATTTTCAGGATTTTCCCAATGAGTATGCATGGGATCTATTTGGATACAATGGAGGCAGGTATGCAAATAGATTTCATGCATATTATTTGGGGAAATCCTGAAAACCCGACTGGGTTGAGGCCCTTGAGGTCCGAGGCTGCCCACCACTGAACTAGACGCTGTGGATCAGACTGGCAACCAATGTGCTTTTCTCGCCTTCTCTTTAGCCCTTAGAGCAGAGAGCCAAAGCTCATTGGGCCCCAGAGTGAAATACCCACTCACTACAGCTTTATGTCTTCTCCTTACTGGACTTCCTATCAGGGGGGAAAGAAACAAACTCCTTTCTTGAATCAGAGTTTTATACTTCCTTCCAAAAGCTTACATTTCAATTCTATTGGCCACTTTCCCCGCCCCCCACCAATTCAATTTTGATGGGCACCTTCTTTAACCAAGGGTTCAGAATGTTCTTCCTGCAACTAAACAGAAAGGCACATTTCGGTAGCCTACTGCAACTTTAACTGTTAATCAGTCTATCCCATCCTGCTTAAGGAATTTTGGCCTATTCTTTCATATGAAAGATTTTTTAACTCTGAGGGTTTTCTTTTATGAACAGCTTGCTTCAGATCTTGCTATAACAGTTAAATAGGGTTTAGGTTGAGACTTTGACTTGGCTAATTCAAAATACGAAATTAGGTTTGCTGTCTCGCTGAATAACTCATTATACAGTTCACAAACAGATGGCTTGGACAGTTTTCCAATATAAAGCAGAATTCATAGTTTCATCAATTTTGGCAAGCCATCAGATCCAGATGCAGCAAAGTAGTCCCCACCCCATGGTACCTTTTCCACCATAGTTGACAGATAGGATTAAGTTCTTACTGTGGAAGGCAATGTTTGTTTGTTTTTTTGCCAAATAAAACATTTGTTATTGTGACTCACCTGTTAATAGAACATCTTTCCAGAAATCTTGTAGGTCATCCAATGGTGTTTGGTAAACCTGATGTGGGCAGCAGCATTCTTTTTAGAGTATAGTGGTTTCTTTGTAGCTATCCTTTTATGAACACCATTCCCATTTATTTTTTTCCCTGAGGATTAATATTTGAACCTCACATCAGTCACAGCAAGAGAGGCCTTCAGATCTATAAATGTTAGTCTGGGGAATTATTAGGCTTTGTGGATGAGTTTTTTTTGGTTTGCAGGTAGTGATCTTGGCAGTATGGCCACTCTTGGGTACAGTCACCACAGTTGTCTGCTTCTTCCATTTGGCGACTATTTGTCTTTGACAGTGGTTGAATGGAGCCCCAAATGGTTAGAAGTGATCTTGTAATCCAGTTCAAATAGATGAACATCAACTATTCTTGTTTGTAGGTGCTGATGAAGTAAAATAGCAAGACCTGAAACAAGCTGTTCAGACAAGAAAGCCCTCAAGAATCACAAAATTGAAATAGGGTTAGTATCTTACTGTGCTGTGCCTCATCCTGCAGGAGAGTTAGTGTCCAGAAGTTGAACTCAGCTATCAGTGGCACCGGGGAACCTGGACAAATAACTACTATTATCATTTGTCACCACTGTGGTCATGATCCCTCCTTGACTCACCTTATTTCCCGATGGTCAGCTTCTGAGCTGGCTCCTGTCTGCATTGTTGTTTCTTTCCTGTGTGTTTCAAGCCTCAGTTTGGTGTTCAGTGTGTTTCCTGCCTCTGTCCTGTAAGGTTTCCACTTCCTGTGTGTTTCAAGCCTCAATTTGGTGCTCAGTGTGTTTCCTGCCTCTCTCCGATTTATAAGGAAGTGGTGGACTTTCATTCAGGGCCTTTGCAATGCCAAAGGTCTCTAGGTTAGTCCGTGTGCAGTGAAGCACTTCTGCCTTGTTCTTAGTCTGTGTGCCCATGGGCACTTCTGTCTTGATTTCATGTTGCCTTCTTCCTAGTCTGTTTGCTCGTGGGCACTTCTGTCTTGATTTCTTGTTACCTTGTTCAAAGTCTTTGTACCTGTGGGCACTTCTGTCTTGATTTCTTGTTTAGGGTGCCTGTGTGCACTTCTGCTTCTGTTCTTCTCTGTTTGTCTGTGTGGGTCAGCTTTGTGTCCTGCCTAGTCTGCCTTGCTTGCTCTAGTCCCCTCTACCTTCAGCTTCAGCTCCAGTCCTGTTTGAGAATCCTGAATCCTGCTTGAGTATCCTGAATCCTGTTCCAGCCAAGCCTGTTTGAGAATCCTGAATCCTGCTTGAGTATCCTGAATCCTGTTCCAGTTTGAGAATCCTGAATCCTGCTTGAGCATCCTGAATCCTGTTCCAGCATTGCCTGCCTACAGCTTAGCTCCATTCTTGCTTGTTAGTCCAGTCCTGGTTGGGGGTTTTGCCTCCTGCTCCCGCTCGATGACAGTAGGCCAAGGGCTCACATTGTTCCAGAGTCCGTGACTGTTTGTTTAAAGCCTGGGACCGTGACATCATTTTGTAACCCACCTGCTGTACACATACACCTCATTTGCTCCTTATCATTTTTCCCATCTGTTCCTCCTCATCATTTATTGCTTCAACTTCTACCATGTGCCATTCTGGCCAGCTGCCCTGATCACCCCTTCCTAGTTACACCACTCAGTAAAAAGAAAAAATTAAAAGCACAGAAGAGAAATTTATTTATTTATTTGTTGCATTTGTATCCCACATTTTCCCACCTTTTTGCAGGTTCAATGTGGCTTACATATTACCGTTATCGGCGTTAGCCGATTTCGGTCTGAACAAATACATGGTTTGAATGAATACAAATTGAATTGTGGTAGAATGAGGTACATGTAAGGTATGTACAATCGGAAGAACTTAGAGAGGGAGAGGGGAGGAAGAGTCAAGTAATGTCCATTATGGTCCTTGGTTACATTGTGTCGCAAGTGTCCGGTATTTTATGTTGGGTCAGTGGGGTATGCTCTTCTGAACAATTCTGTCTTTAGTGCTTTCTGGAAATTAAGGTGGTCGAGCGTAGTTTTTACTGCCTTTGGCAGTGTGTTCCACAGTTGTGCGCTTAAGTAGGGAAAGCTGGATGTATAGGTGGATTTGTATTTGAGTTCTTTGTTGCTTGGGTAGTGGAGATTTAGGTATGACCGTGCAGATTTTGTGGTGTTTCTGGTTGGCAGGTTGATAAGGTCTGTTATGTATCCCGGTGCCCCACCGTAAATAATTTTATGAACAGTCATGCTGATTTTGAAAGTGATACGTTCTTTAGTTGGTAGCCAACGTAGTTTTTCTCGGAGTGGTTTGGCGCTGTCAAAACACGTTTTTCCAAATATAAGCCTAACCAAGGAAGTCCTGGTTTTTGGTGCTGAACTATATATTTCCTGTTCAGATTACATTTCTGGCCTAGAGGAAGTATACAACATATTTTGCTGCTCTGCTGCTGTGTTATTTTCCCTCAGGATTAAAGAGAATTTTTTGTGCTCCTTGTCTTGTGGAAAGTCTTTGATTTTCTCTGCTAGTTTTGGGAAACGTGCATCTCTTCTGCCTTTGTATTTTGCATCGTACGGGAGGAAATTTGTTTCTGTTCCTGTTTCTCCAGTGTTGCACTACCTGCAAAGTCTGGCTTATTAGGGTTTCATTTCATTAAATTTTAGACTCTCATGCTGTAAAGATTGAAATAACATACAAACTAGAAACAAGCAACCAGTGGCGTACCAGGGGGGGGGGGGGGGCGGTCCGCCCCGGGTGCACGCCGCTGGGGGGTGCCGCGGCGCGCGCCTGCTGCGAGAGTTCGCTAACTTCTCTCGTTCGCTGAAGCTCCCTCTGCCCTGGAACAGGTTACTTCCTGTTCCGGGGCATAGGGAGCTGCAGCGAATGAGCAAAGTTAGTAAACTCGCAGCAGGCGTGCGCTGCGGCACCCCCTCCCCAGCGGCATGTACCCGGGGGGGCGGGGGGTCCGCGCTGCATCGGGGGGGCGCTGCACCCGGGGGGCGGGGCGCCACCCCGGGTGTCCGCCCCCTTAGGAACACCACTGCAAGCAACAAAAGGTCTCACAACTCTCATTCACAGGACTGACTGCCCTCCTACTGACTAACCCTCTCAACCCAGACCTCCTGAACTCTCAAAGATTTGCCTAAAAAGCAAACCTTAGCTTGTTTATAGAAGGCTAAAGTGTCCATAAGCAACCTAATTTCCTATAAGAAACAGTACCACAAAAGCAGAGCTGCCACTGAAAAGGTGTACCTGCGAGGAGTTTAAAGATGACCTCGCTCACATCTGGGGCCATTAGAGGGGCATTTTCAATATGAAGTCTAAGGACCAGATGCACTAAACTTTAACGAGCCAATAACGAGCCATTAACGAACATGCACTAAACAGTTTTTTCCGACGGTGGTAGCAGGTAACGAAAATGGAATACAAACGAGTAACTACCATTGTAATGTGGACGATTCGGGATGCACTAACCATAACGACGATTGCACCGACTCAGGCCACGATGCATCAACCAAACGTAAAAGAAAGTAAAACGTAAAAGTTCTTACCGAAGTTGAAAAAAACGAAGAATGCACTAAAAAAAGCACTTCAGAAATGTTCGGTGTGGTATTCAAAAGTCGGATGCATGAATACCTTCGGTAAAATGTCGGCCCCCCCTCCCTTCCTTCCTTCCTCTCTCTCTTTCTAAACAGCTCCCGCCATCCTCCGCCCCGTGCCCCGCCCCCGCCGCCCCCCCTGAGGTTGTCGCCGCCACTCCCCCCTCCACCGGGCCCCCCCTCCATCTTACCGGACCCTCGCAGTGCCTCTCACCTCTGTGTGAAGGCACTGTGAAGTCAAGAACAGCTGATCCTCTTCGCTGAAGAGTCTTCGGACGTCCCTCCTTTCGTCCAGGGCCCACGATTTTTTTAATGCAGGGGGAAGCGGGGAGCAGCGGCGACCTCGGGCGGGGGGGGGGGGGGAAGGACGTCCATAACGGACATGCATAGGCACTTTTTTTTTTTACGTATCGACCCTTTACCGAAGGTATTTATGCATCTGACTTTTGAATACAGCACCGAACATTTTTGAGGTGTTTTTTAGTGCATTCTTCTTTTTTTCAAATTCGGTAAGAACTTTTACATTTTACTTTCTTTTACGTTTGGTTGATGCATCTTGGCCTAAATTCGATTTAGGATGTTTTACTGAAAACATCCAAAAATCAAATGGCAAACACAGCCTTTTCTGAACCAGAAAAACGTCTTTTGTTTCAAAACTGGTAATTTGCTAGATGTTTTTGTGCTCAGTGTGACTATCTTGGTGGACCATTTTCGGGAAAAAAAAAATCCAAGGGAAAAATACACAAAAACAAGCCATTTGGATGTATGGGGGAGCCAGCATTCTTAGTAGACCGGCCACACAGACATCCAAGCAGAGCACGGGGCCACCCTATGAGGCACTGCAGTGAACTTCACATAAAGGTCCGAGGTACACATCTCACCATTACCCCCTTATATTGTATGGTGAGCCCTCCAAAACTCACCAAAAACCTCCTGTGCACCACTACAATAGCCCCTATGGCTGCAGGTGCCACCTATATGTGGGTACAGGAGGTTTTGGGTGAGTTGTGGATGGCTCACACTTTCCACCACAAGTGTAAGAGTGGGACATGGGCCTGCATCTCCTTCACTACAGTGCACTGCACTGACCACTAGGCTACTCCAGGGACTTGCTTGCTGCTCTAATAGGACTGGCCATAACATCTGAAGCTGTCATAGAAACTGGTATGTACTGTTTCTTTCAGGGTAGGAGGGGTCAGTGACCACTGGGGGAGTAAAGGGGGGGGGGTCATTTAGGGCATCTGTTTGTGACTTGGCCATGATTGAAACAGGTCTAGATCAAACATCTAATTTTTAGCCCTGGACGTTTTTGATTTGTTCCATTATGGCATAAAAACATCCAAGTTTTGTATTGCAATAAAATTGTTGGGGAAAAATGCTAACAATAGTTGCATTCATTCTAGTTGCGGTACTTTTACTTTTTATTCAAAAAGTATTATATGAGGGAATAACTTTTTTACTTTCACTTAAGTAAATTTTTTAATGTGTTCTTCGCTGTACTTTTACTTAAGTATTAAAATATACATTTATTTTTACTTTTACTTAAGTACTTTGACCTAGTACTTTGAACAACCCTGCAACCCCCCCCCCCCAAAGTCCCTGAGCCAATCTACTAAAATCTGGTAATAAACTGTGTTAAAAGTAGATATTATATCTAAAGAGGAGGATAGCTCCTCCCCTTTAACCCCTGCACAAGACTTAACTCAAAACGGGGAATAAGGAACTAATTTTTAATGATTTTTAGGGTTTTTAATTTTGGGGGTATAATTGTATGCTATATTGTGTATGGGAAAGAGGGAGGTGGTTGCAGGGAGAGGCTGGTTGTTTTTTTCTTGTGTGTTTTTCTAATATTTATTTTCATATGTGCACAATGTGTTGTTGTTTCTACACTGCTTTGATTGTTTTTATTAACTTGTAAGTGGCATATAAAAAAACTTTATAAGATTAGATTCAACATAGACATTAACATTATCTCAATACCATAACCAATATGAAACCCTGAATGGTACTGATCCAAAACCTGAGCATTCATAACATTCACTAGTTGTCTAGCTATCGACTTCTCCAGTAGCTTACTCAGGAATGGTAAATTTGACAAAAGCCTATAATTCTCTATATGCAGTATATCTAAAATTATCCTTCTTCAATAGAAGGTGCATCATGGCATGTTTAACTTCTACAGCTGCTATCCCCTGAGGCAAGGAGCTATTCACCAAAGCATTCAGTTTATCAACAATTTTTGGCCCCAATGCTCTCACCAGTAGAGAAGGACGGGGATCCATTGGATCAGTAGTAACTAGTAAGCCTGACATCCTGAAGAGCTTTGCACATTTCTTCCTTGGCAACTAAATCAAACTCCATCTTGTTACCCACCCTCTCTTTAGCATTTGCCTGCACTCTCAACGTCTTTATCCATTTCTCTTATCTCTTGAATCCCATCCCCAGAATCCTCCTTATCCCACTCTCTCACCAAGGAGAAAATTTTATTATAAAAAAAATGTAGCAAATTCTTCTACCCCTAACTCTTACCACCCATCTCTAACTTCTTTGAAAGATGGTTAGACCACTTCCTAACTTACAAAAATAAAGAATTAGGGCCCTGTTTACTAAAGTGTGATAGCATTTTTAGCGCCCACTAAAAATTAGCACGGAATATATAGGTGTCTCTAGCGTTAGTGCATGCTAAAAATGCTAGTGCGCCTATAACACGGCTTAGTAATCGGAGCCCTTAGAATCTCCATCTCCCATTCTATTCACCACTCCATTGATACAATCCTTTGCTGCCTGAATAATTTGTTTATGTGCTTTAATATGCATTTTCCAGGCAGCTAAACCAATCATAGACTGTGTCAGGGGCGGACTGAGTGTAATCTGGGCCCTTGGGCAATAAAGATCATTGCCCCCCCCCCCCCCCCCCCCCCCCCCGGCCCCATCCCCTGCATCTCTCTGTGCCAATAGGAAGGAATGGTCCAGGTTCTGCTGCCTCCATCTCCCCCTGCCTTTAAGCTGCCACTTATCTAAACTCCCTACTCTTGACCACCCAACCAAAGGAAAAAAAATCAGTTAAACTGTTCCTATGCAGTAATTATAACTGCATGGAAATATATAACAGCAATACAGCAGGGTACAGGTTTTTTTTAAATAATCCTCTAAATGCATGGGGTCTGATTTTAACCTGAATTCAGTGCCAGGTTAAAACATTTAGTCAGTGGTAGAGCAAATGAAGTAAGGACCTAGTGTACCGTCACTCTTTACAGCTCCATGTGGAATGTTGCCAGTGGCTCAGTTCATATGACAGTCCATGCAAGACTAAGCCACCGCTGGCTCCCCATTTTCAAAAGTCTACATAGTTTCATTGGCAATTAAAAAAAAAAAAAAAAGATCCAGGTCCCAGCCCTTCTCTTCATCCTGATTTTAATTTAATTTCCAACACAAAATAAATTGGGGTGCTGTTGCATATCATAACCCCTATGGAGATGATAAAAGCTGAATGCAGCATAAGCAGCTGGAGTCAGGTTCAGGGAAGAATACAGAATTATAAAAAGCAAAACACACCTTATTTCAAAACAATATGTAGAAACATAATAAATTATATATATATATATATATATATATATATATATATATATATATATATATATATATATATATATATGTGTGTGTGTGTGTGTGTGTGTGTGTGTGTGTGTGTGTGTATATATATATATGTATATATATATACAGTGCAATCCACTTAAGTGCAAGGGTCTGGGACCAAAGAAATGTATGCAGTTAACCAGAGCATGCACTTAACAGTTGTGACCCAAAGAAGCTTGACATCTGATAAATATATGCACAGTACTGTTTATTATTATACGTACAGTATATAGTCTCAGTTAACTGACATTAGGCTTGCTTGAAGTAATCAGTTATAGTCCTCTGTACACTCTTGGGTCTGTGAGTTCCATAGACTACGTATGCCAGACGATAAAAACTGTCATAGCACTGACATCCAGTGGCCTCCAGATAGGCCCACACGGTGTTGAGACTCTCCATCGCTCTTGCGAAAGTGACAGGAGGAGGTTGTTGAATTTCGTCAGCATGTGCCTCGCTGCTCATTTCTTCATCTATTTCATCATCAGCCATTGTTGCCTGTGTGTAGGCGCATATCTCGACATCAGTCCTGTCTTCAGCTGTTTGTAGATCGTAATCAACAGCTACGTAGCGATGGAACTCCTCTTCAGTAACACCGGCTCGGATGTCACTAACCTCTTCATCTGACGCGTTTGCAACAGCTGCATCTGTTTCGTCCTTCTCCACATCCATAACAAAACTTGCCCGCTTGTAGCAGTTCACAATGGTTGCCTGTGTAGCATGATTCCAGGCTTCTTTCTGCATATGTAGGGAATCCAACAGTGATAGATTATGAGCCAGTTCAACAGCACATTTATCCCTGCCAGTCTGGTCATCCATAAAGCTCATCAGACAACGTAGCACAAGAGCCTGATAATGTTGTTTGAAATTGGCTATTATGCCCTGATCCATAGGTTGGATCAGAGAGGTAGTGTTTGGTGGCAGGAAGACCACCTTGACATTAGACAGCCTGACATCATCCCTGTGTGCAGCACAGTTATCACAAAGCAGCAAAATCTGACGCTTTTGTGCCCGCGTTCTAGTGTCTAACTTCTTTAGCCACTGCTTCCAAATTTCCCCAGTCATCCATTAATTTGCGTTAGCCTCGTATGACACAGGAAGTCGCTTAACTTTCTTGAAGCAACAGGGCTGTTTGCTCTTTCCAATGAGGGGTTCCATCTTCTCACTCCCATCCATATTGCAGCAAAGGAGGATTGTCAGTCGGTCCTTCGATGTTTTACCTCCAGTAGTTTTGGCATGTTTGAATGCAAGTGTTCCATCAGGAATCGCTCGCCAGTAGAGACCGTTTTCATCAGCATTGAAAATGTCAAGAGGTGCAAACTCGTTCAACATGTATAGGAAGAACTGAAACAACACAATTTTCAGCACCAAAGTCATCAGAGTCTTGTTTCTCACCATACTGTTTCTTGAATTTTATGCTGTTCCTCTCCTTCCATCTTTCCAACTATCCAACAGTGGCTTTGAATTCAGTTAGTCCAAGACTTTCTGCTAGCTGGTTAGCTTTCTCCATAAGCAGTGGATCACTGACAGGAAACTGTCTGCTCCTGACTTGAGAAAACCACCGAAGAGCATCTTCTACCTCCTCAGCTTTTCCCGCCTGTTTTCGTTTCCATTGTGGATTTGTATTGTTTTGCCAGTCTTCCAGAAGCTGGGATTGACACCATATTCTTTAGCAATAGATGCTTGACTTTGTTTGTTTTCAAATTTTTTAAGAACTTCTATTCGTTCAGCCAGTGTTAAAGTCTTACAGTTCTGCCGCGACGACGACCCCGGTGTACACCCTAACAACATTCTTTCGCTTATTCTGCCTGTGGCAGTTAAAGAGGCAGTAAATTTGAAATCTTGTTGATTGTCACACGCCAATAGGCTTCCATATTCCATGCATGCACTTATGCGGAGTCTTTTCTGCAGAGGAGCGGTCTTGAACCTTGCATATAAGCGAGTCTTGCACTTATCAGTGGTGCGCTAAACTGAAGTTTGTCCCCATAGAAATTGATGGTGCCAAAAACGGGACCGAAGTACGGCATGCAGTTAAACAGAGCATGCGCTTATCCGATGTGCACTTAAATGAAGTGCACTGTATGTATGTATGTATATATACCCAGGTAACAATATACAAACGGGGAACTCCCGCTTGAAAAAATGATAACGACAACAAAATTGCAAGCGGGTTTTTCAAAAGCTTGAATGAGAACGGCGGAAAGGACCTCAGACAAGTGACGTACAGCGAACGTGCTGAAATATTATGCTCACATGAGCGTCACTACATACCAATCATTGGTCACTCTCCAACCTTCCTCCACTGTGCTGGTTAAATATCAAAAAAATCTTTAATTTACAAAACTTCAACCATGTATGTCCGCAATATCAAGCTCCATGTTACTTAGCTGTAAAGCGGTTTCAATCAGGCGGCCCTGCCCAACGGCCCGTTTCGCCCCACAACCGGGACTTCTTCAGGGGAAACACACAGGGAGACCTACAGCATACGCCGCTGGAGCAACTGGACAATCCTTCAATTGGCGTCCCCACAGCTAACTCCACCTACAGCTGTTTGAGTTCCCGTAGGTGGAGTTAGCTGTGGGGACGCCAATTGAAGGATTGTCCAGTTGCTCAAGCGGGGTATGCTGTAGGTCTCCCTGTGTTTTTCCCCTGAAGAAGCCCCGGTTGTGGGGCGAAACGGGCCGCCTGATTGCAACCGCTTTACAGCTAAGTAACATGGAGCTTGATATTGCGGACATACTTGGTTGAAGTTTTGTAAATTAAAGATTTTTTTGATATTTAACCAGCACAGTGGAGGAAGGTTGGAGAGTGACCAATGATTGATATGTAGTGACGCTCATGTGAGCATAATATTTCAGTGCGTTCGCTGTACGTCACTTGTCTGAGGTCCTTTCCGCCTTTCTCATTCAAGCAGTGAACCTATTTTGAAAAACCCGCTTGCAATTTTGTTGTTGTATGTATATATACATATATAATTTTATTTTTTTCAAACCTTTCTGGCAGGGAGTTTTGACATGTTGCCAATGTTGTCTCTTTGCACAGGTACAAAAAAGGTAGCCCAAACTGACCAAATCTTCCCCACATTTTAAACAAAAGCTGTCGGTACCAATGCCTGTTCTATGCACAGCACTTTAACCGGACAGGAATCTCTTCTGCCCAGTAAAATAGCACTCCCGCCCAAGTCTTTAGTTGCTTTCTGAAACTCAGGTACTCCTTAAATTTGTTTTTAATCTTCTGGTAAATTTCAGATCCCCAATACTGCTACTAAAAATACAAGATAACAGATCTTTTCAAGTCTAAACTCCCTAACTGGGAGTAATAATATATCCAGCATCCCACTATAATGCAATCATCTCTTTGGGACATGACTTCAATTTTCTATACAGATAATCAGGTCCTATCCCATGAATGGCCTTAAAAAGGTCACACACACACTGAAGTTTTGATTTTTTTTTTTTATTTAAATTCTATCTTTCATAGGCAACCAGCACAGCACATGAAATAATGGCCCAACTCTATCCCATATATAACTATATTGACTGCAAAATTTTGAATTCAGTACAACGTTTTGTTTTGTTTGTTTGTTTTAATCATACTTGTGACTGTCTCTAGGAAAACTTGACCAAAGCCTAGTAACTTTAGTCATATTTTCCAAGAGAGGGGACCTGTTTGGGGAGGCCCAAGTAAACAATGTCACAGTAGTCAAGGTGACTTAAAACAAGCAACTTAACTATAGTACACAAATCTTACAGTCACAAATGCGATCTCAGTTGTCATGTTAGTTTTAATTTGATCCATCATTTTCAAATCACTGCAGCTATTTGAGATTTCAGTGGAAGGTGGAAGAGTGATACACCTAGGGACCTGCTTACTAAGGAATATTATGGGCATCTACACTTGTTGTTCCGATTTCTTAACTGAAAGGGAAAAAACATTAACCAAGGGTGGTATTGTTTGAGGATCCATATTCAAAACCTCATGGATTTACTGCTTGTTCATCTTGTAGGGAGAGAAAAGCCTTGATTTGAGAAAGTTAATCATTGCAAGATTCCTATATCAGACTCTGTTTTCAGTTTGACAATATGATAACGCAGAAGCAGATTGTTATAGACTGGGGATTCTCAACTCAGTCCTTGGTGCACACCTAGCCAGTTAGGGTTTCAGGATACCCACCATGAACATGCATAAGATAAATTTGCATACAGTGGAGATAGCGCATGCAAATGTATCTCATGCATATTGAAAATCTGGCTGGCTGGATGTATCCCAAGGACTGGGTTGAGAATCCCTGTTTTGGAGCTTTATTCACAGATTCTAGAGCAGCTGGTTGGGTAGAACAGTCCTTTATTTTATACCAGTCGTATATTTGTTCAAAACACTGCTCTCTTAGAGAAAGAACAGAATTGCGAAGCACAGCCTGCCAATACTGAATCTACCCTTAGCAGGGTTTTATCAAGATCTTCCAGAGTAACAGGTCTTTTTCGCTGCTATAGATCAGACCTGCCAAGTCTCCTGCTTTCAGCAGAAGACTTCCAACTTTGGCGGGTCATCTCCCACATTCCTGCAAAAGTGGGAAATTCTCCCGTTGAGCCACTGCCACCACCACAACGCCGTAACTGTTCCTGCTTCTCCTGATGAGCAGCAGCAAACCAAGAAGAAGCAGGTGCGGGGATGCAGTGTTCAGGTGTGCACTGTTGGCTCTGCCGGTCCCCTGCCCTGGAACAGGAATTGACATCAGAGGGGGCAGAGGACTGGCAGTGTTAACAGTATGCGCCTGAACATCGAGAGAAGCAGCAGTGGAGGAAAGACACTGGATGGAAGGCAACTATCAATGCCTCTACAAAGAAATTTCACATAGAAGTGCTAAGTACAGCCATTTGTTTCTCTATTACTTGAAGCCTTTGATCTCACAGGCCTGGTCTGAATTTACAACTTTAAAAAGGTCTGTTCTTTTAGATCATTTAAAGCTTTAACCCTGCATTGCCAACTAGTAAGTTTGCTGATCTACAGGATGAACGCCACAAAATGGACTGCAGTGCTACCCAGTGAAATTTTGCCTAATTAGCTTCTGACACAAAAATAGGCATTGGTCCCAAAGACCATGTGAGCATCCCAGTGGTGTGTGGGAGAGGAAACTATAATCCCCACCAACCAAAGAGAAGGCAAACGTGCAAGAGGTCAAACACCTACATAACAGTACTTAAAAGATCACCTCATTGCCACACCAAAGCTACCCCCAGCACCCCCCTTGGGAACTATAGGACTGGTGAATGCAGTGGCATAGCGAGGGGGGCTGCCACCCGGGGTGGGGCGGTTCGCCGTTGCACCCCCCCGGGTGCAGCACAATGACATACCCCCCCCCCTTGGCGCATCGACACCCCCCCGACCCAGTGCCCACCCTCTTCCGTCCAACCAGCTCCCTACCTTTAAAAAAATATCGGAATCCGAAGCGAGGCGCAGCGCCTCGCACCTCCACGTAAAAAAAATGTGCAGCGTCTCATTGGGCCTTCCCTCGCTCTGTCTGTCCCGCCCTCCACTGACGCAACTTCCTATTTCCACGAGGGCGGGACAGACAGAGCGAGAGAAGGCCCGATGAGACGCTGCACATTTCTTTTACATGCAGGCGCGAGGCGCTGCGCCTCGCTTCGGATTCCGATATTTTTTTAAAGGTAGGGGGAGCTGGTTGGACGGAGGAGGGTGGGCACTGGGGGGGGTGTCAATGCGCCGAGGGGGGGGGAGTTGGTAGGGATCACCCCCCCCCCGAGCTGACACCCGGGGCGGACCGCCCCTCCCGCCCCCCCCTTGCTATGCCACTGGGTGAATGCCTGATCAGCTGCAAAGAAATCCTCAGTGATCTATGATGCCATAAATGAACAGCATCTTGACATCCTAGGAATAAGTGAAACCTGGCTAGATGAAAGTGGGGGTTTACCACTGGCTGAAATATGCCCAACAGGTTTCAACATCCAACATCAACCAAGACCAGGAAGACAGGGGTGGAGGGGTAGCAGTACATTTCCAAACTACATGAATCAGAATCTCTTAATCCAACTTGAAGAAGAGAAACCAATCTGGCTACTCATGGTATACAGAGCCATAGGAGCCAACTTTTCAAAATGATTGGGGGTGCTGAAATTTTTTTTTTTACAGGTGGTGCATTCCCCCTTCCCCTCATCCCCCCTCCCTCTCCCTCCTGTCTCCTCTCCCCCTTGACCCCTCCCCCTCATCCCTGTCCCTCGTCCCCCCTACATCTCCCTCTGTTCCAGGCCCCTCTCCCTCCCTCCCTCCCTCTGAGTTCCAGGGTCCCCCCTCCCTCCCAGTTCCAGGGTCCGTCCCCCCTCCCTCCCTTCCAGTTCTAGGGTTGTCGTTCCCTCCCTTTCTCCCTCCCTCCCTTCGAGTTCCAGGCCCCCTCCCTCCGAATTTTAAAAGTCATTTATTTTACCTCGTCGGGGTTAGGGCGGCACAGCGAAAAAAAGCATGCAGGCTCGGCTCGATGCTTAGTTCAGTTTTCCCTTCTCTCTCTCTCTCTCAGCTCTGGCCCCACCCTTGAGGAAACAGGAAATGAGGGCGGGACCAGAGCTGAGAGAGAGAGAAAAGAAAACTGAACTAAGCACCAAGCCGAGCCTGCATGCTTTTTTTCACTGCTGCCGCCCTAACCCTGACGAGATAAAATAAATGACTTTTAAAATTTAGGAGGGGGCCTGGAACTCGAAGGGAGGAGAGAGGGAACGAACTTCCGGTGGGTGAAATATTGGGGGTGCTCAAGCACCCACAGCACCCACGGAGTTGGCACCTATGTACAGAGCACCTCGTAACAACACATGATCTGTGCAAGAACTCCTAGACCTGATTACTCAAGTGACCCTGAATTACCCTAGGCTGGTCATCATGGGAGACTTCAATCTACACATCGAAACCCCAGATACTACCACAGCTGCCTTTCTGGACACGATGACAGCACTAGGATTTACACAGGTGATCAATTCTCCAACCCACGAAAAGGGTCACATACTAGACCTGGTATTCTACAAAGGGGTGGATATCCCAGAATTCTGGGATAACAGTATTGAAATAACACCCCTATCATGGTCAGATCATTTTCTAATTAAATTCTCCCTAACTGACCATCTGAAACAAATGGCACCTCCCAGAGTTTGGAAGGAGATCAGAGACAATAAAAAGCTGACCACTGAGAATTTCCTCGAAACCTTGGACTATCCACATGTGGATGAAAAGACAACAACAGTGTCAGAACAAGTTGACATCTGGAATACACACTTAGCCAAGATCTTAGGGAAAACAGAACCACTAAAAAAGGTCTTATGCCCCATGCACAAACGCTCACCTTGGCTTTCTCCAGAACTTCGGCTCCTTAAACGCGAAGGACGAAAACTGGAAAGGAAATGGCACAAATCTCACCTGAATGAAGACAGGCTAAACTGTAGAAAGCACATGGCAAAGTACCGCCAAGCTTTAACAGCAACCAAAAAACAGTATTCCTCTCAATGCATTGCACAGGCTGCCAATTCAACCAAGCAGTTGTTCAGTATAGTAAACAGCCTACTGCAACCCCCACAACAGAACCAGCCTGCTGTTAATATGTGTTGTAGCTTGAGGCCTATCCACTGGAATGGTGGTAGGCCAAGTTACAGGACTTTGGTCAGCTGAGAAGCCTTGACTAGGCCTGATAACCCACTAATGGCATTACAGTTGAGAACCTGCGAAAGCAGGACTATATGATGAGTCTTAATAAAACTTGGTACACCTTATAAATTGAATGTAGCACATATGATGATTGAATAATGGACTAAAATGGATAAAATCTGGTTTTTAAAATGAAGTTTGTGGTACTCAGATCATAAGAGCATATGAAAGCTGATATGAAACTGAGATGTCAATAATAAGATATTTTTGTAAAAAGAAGATGTTGACAAAAGCGGAAACAGGTGCAAGATATTTTTGTAAGAAATAACTTGTTGTTTACAATAGCGGAAATGTTTCAAAATAGCTAGAACAGGAAGGGAGATGGTACAAAAGGTACAGATGGACATCTGCCGGAAAAGAGAAAAAAATGATTTAGAGGTTGTGAAATATTGAAAAAAAAAAGCTCTTACCATTGACTTGTATTGAGATCTGCGCCTATAAAAGAGATGAGATTTTGGCAGATCATTGGAACATTCCCCAACTTGTCTTGGAGAACAGAAGCTCTGTTCCATTGAACCCAGAACCTGTCTGATGAATGTATTGAATAGAAGACTTTATTTTGGTAAGAATAAACAAAATCCTATTTCTGACAACTATCCTTGTCTTTATTTCTATATTTCTATATTTCTATTTACTCTCTACTTATCATTTGTTCTGCAAGGTAATCCACACATAAGTAGTACTCTGTCTCTGAACTAATTTGGGTTGACTTTCAATAGAATATATGTGGGAACATAAATGGCCAAAGATCTATCTACATCCTAATAGACAGAGAGCTGTGGTCATGGGAATTGGATGTGAACTAAGCCTTCTAATGCCTCCCCAGGTGTCTCAGGAATTCAGGGAGGCGGTCTATAAGATCATAAGAGAACAGACCCTCTGTACACCTCCGTGTGGAAAACTCAGACGGGGGTCTACAGAGGGTCAATAAAAACACTGCCCAGTCTAAACTGAACTGCATGATTTTGCTGCATTCTTTGCCAACAAAATTAAAAGTCTCTGCCACGATTTACAGGCAATCCCACCCAGTCAACCATGGGTGCACAAACTCGCCCCCTCCTGACAGAGACAGATGGGACACTTTTAACCCAATGACAGAGGAGAGCCTTAGCAAAATCCTAAGAGACCTTCGACCAACTACCTGCTCCATCAACCCCTGCCCATCAAAGATAGTGCAGCAGGCCAATGCCAGACAGACTGCTATGGTCTATGTCCCACAAATAGCAAAAGACAGGTTGTATATTACTTTATCGTCACATGCTGCAAGTGAGGGTGCTGTGCAGCTCAGAGGGGAGGGTAAGATATTGTGACTGATAAGTCAAATACTGTCAGCAATTCTTTCTTGGGAGGTGGTCGCCTGGATCCTTGTCCTCATGGGCTGAATGTTTTTTGTTGTTATTACTGTTTGGTATGTATGAGTTTTTCTAGAATGATTGATTGTCTTGCTGCTTTTTGGATATGATGTTGTGGTGTTTCTTATTTTTTAATGGTGTTCCTTTCTTGGCTTTTATTTAGTTTTGTACACTGCTTGGATCCACTGGTTTGGTACATATAGTATAACAAGGTTTTCTATTTTTAATAAACATAAACATATATATGGTTATAACCAATGTTTGGCTGCCTATATGTGGTTGGCATGGTAGAAGCTTGCCAACCAGTGTTTAAGCATAGTGGCTGTGGCCCGCACTGAGTGACTGTTACAGCTCTGGCCATTCTGTTGGGCAGACTGGATGGACCATGCAGGTCTTTATCTACTGTTATTTACTGTTACTGTGTGTATGTTTTGGTATATACCTAGTTTGACTTCTTGGGGTTCCCAGTTCAATTTTATCTTTATATTTCTGTTTCTAATTTGTGATCCCTTGCTCTGTATTTGGTGAGGGTTCCTCTGTGTTTTGCATGTAGTTTCTGTGTAGAACTCATGTACGTTGAGTTAGTATTTCTTCATGTAACCCAGTGGGTTAGATTTTTTTAAATTTTACCTGGGGTCTAGGGTCCTTTTGCTGGATCCAGGGGGGCTCCTGGCACAGGCAGTGTCGTTGGTGGCTAGTGCTGTGGCTCTGGAGGCAGTCCTGGGCTTCCGGAGCAGAACTGTGCTGTCCACGGCTTGAGGCAATGCTGCTCAGCTGAGGAGCACTGCGTCCCAGCCGGGCGTGAGCTGAAAAATGGCAGGTGTCAGCGTATGCACAGTAGCACTCCCGGATTGCCACTAAGCCCGAAATGAAGCCAGGGCCTCGATTTTTGAAGTGCCCCGACAGGAGTTCTGTGGCTACCGCAGTAAATTGCAGTGGTTTGCTGCGGCTGCAGAGGGACCCGGACCTGTGGTGTAGGACAAGTAAGGACCCTTCTGGGGATCAGTTAAGGGATCTGGTGGCCCAAGAAATTGCTTAATTTTTTTAATGTATTTTTTGGTCCTGTTGGGCTAGCATTTTAGTGGTTACTTTTTGAGGGATTCTAATGGTAATTTTGGGTCCCTGAGAATCTCTTTAGGTGGCCTAGTACTTTTAAACTTTACAAAAAAATTACTTTTGGGGTTAATTGAGAAGGTTTTAGTTTGGGCTACTTCTGATCTTTGTATTTGTTTTTTTTTTGAGCAAGCGTCACTTGAGGGTGTGCGTGGGGCGATGTAGACTTTTATTAGAGTGAACATCTCTGGTTTCATAGAAGTTCTGATAGAGATTTATTACAAAAATATGTAAACATCTTTAAATGTGTGTTCACATTTATGAAAAATGTACTATATGTGTAGTTCGATGCATTAATGGTTATAGGATATTTTGATCAAATTGTATAGTAATTTTTATGGTATGTTTTTCTAAAAATGTAATTTTTCTATTATTTTCTATGAAGAAATTATTTTCCAAATGGAGACTGTGAAAAATGTTCAATAGGGTCCATGCTGCAAACATCCTGTGTTCTGAGACCTGATTGGCTAGCAGAGATCAGCTGGTGACTCAGTCACCATCTCCCTTAGCAACAGTTGGCCTGGGAGTGGAGAGAGGGGCTGAAGACACCGGAGTGAGGATGTGTATGAGGGAACTCTGACTGTATGATAGGATTTCTGAGCCAGCAAGTATTTGAAAATGAGTTTTTCTGCAAGTGTTTGAGCACTGAGTGAAGGTGAAATGAGCTGGAAGTGAAAGGTGTTGGATTTGAGCAGAGAAAAAAAAATCTAAAACTGATTTTCTTTTTTGTTACTTGTGTGCTGTTTAAAAATTTTTGTAGTCTTGCAGTTTGTGTGTTCTGCATGATCTGCTGGTGTGTTAGTGTGGGAGATTGCATGCTTTTGGAGAGACTGAGTTGCTGTGAGCAGTGTGACTGCAGGATTGAATGAGTGCCCTTCCTTAGGGTACACAGTAAAAAAAGTAAAAAAAAAAAAAAAACAGAAGAACTATTTAAGGTTGCAAAATTATTATTTATTTTGTCAGCTAGAAAGCCACAGTTATCCCTGTACCCTAGCTAGGGCTGTTATTGGTGTTAAGACAGGAAGAAAGTCTTTTATGCTGTTGATTTTCTTTAAAGTGTGAGGCAGTAGGTTCCTGAACTGGAAAAAAAGAGTCTGAGCTCCAACGTTCAAGCAAGGAGAAGAAAGAAGCTCCAAGAAAGACCAAAGTAAAGATAAGTCTGCACTTCCATGCACAGCTAAGGAAAGGACACCGAGAAGTCACTGAGTTTAATCTAACTTACCTGTTCTAGAGACTGGATCTGGGTGTTCACACCTGAAATACATAAATTAGTTCAAAAAGAATCAATTCTTGAGACATACACTACAAAGGAAAGTTATAACTATAGAGTAAGAGATAGCAATAAGATAATTTGGTCAATACTTATCTGATGGTTTCACTGTTGTTCCTAAGCAATACTACTGCACGTTAGAAACATTTCAGTTGTTAGTTTATGTTTAAATGTATGTTTATGCAACAAAAGAATCTAATGTGTTAACAACACCACATTTTCTATACCCCCAAATTGGGTTTAAATAAAAAACTTGTAACTTGTACTTACTATCTGTCTGGTTACTGGGTCTTAAAATCCTTTTAGTTTCCTTTCCTCTCCATAGTTTAGAACTTTGGAGACAAGGTTAGTTTGTCTCTGAGCTCAGAGGTGAACTGCAAGCTTGAGGTATTCAGTTACGGGTAATAGCAGGGCCTTCTGAGACTCGAAGCTACATTCAGGTTTTGTATTTTTTTTTTCTTTACAATGTGCCTAGTAATGGAAAGATTTTATGTTGCTATTTCCCAGATGACATGAGAATCAGGATGGATGGATGGGTGGATAGATAGATCTATTTATATGGTAACTTACATGGAGAAAATGTACTAGTTATGATCTGCACTTCTGTGGGGGGAGACAGGGTTTTATTGGATGCAGAACATGTGTACATTTAATTCACAAGAATTGCCATACTGTATCAGATCAAAGGTCTGTATGTAGTGTGTCACGTAAATGAGCATCGTCTGTCAGGTATGTCCCAAATGAAAAAAAGAACCACTGCTCTAGAGTAAAGCCCCCAGTAACAGTGTCAGCCCAAGTGAGAATGCAGATTAGCAAGTAGTGGGAGGTCATATTAATTTTTAGCGTGGGTGCATTTGTTTCCTTCTTTTTAAGTTTTTTTTTTTTTTTTTTTAATGGCAGTATCTACTTCTCCTTTTATGGCAAGTTAAAGTGTTCACACGTCCCATGTTTGTATTCTTGCTTACTTCTGTTTTGTTTTCTTTTCTCCTAGCAAAGATCATAGATTACTATGTGAATAATTTTCTTCTGTGTCTGGTAATTTTGTTTGTAATTGGAAATAAATTTGCAAATAAAACAAATAATGAAAATATTATAAATCAAGCTCCTGCTAAACATTTAAGGCTCATTAAATCTCCCAAATGGAGTGAAAGATCAATTTAGTAGATCTATTAAACTGAAATATACTGCTCTACTGTCCAATAATTTTGAAAGAGGAATTTCCTTGTTTGTTAAAAAAAATACTAAGAATTATTCCACCTTCCTACAGACCAAACAATGGCAGTAAACAATGCAAATGGATTTTTAATCCAGATTTGCAATTACAGTAAGTCTTATATTTATAATTTATTTATAACTATTCTCACTATGATAAAGATTAGGTTTTGAAAAAGCTCAAAAAAAAAAAAAACATTAGGGGCAAATTTTGAAGACACTGAAGAGCTGACTCGTGACTATTTTATTTATTTATTGCATTTGTATCCCACATTTTCCCACCTCTTTGCAGGCTCAATGTGGCATCAATACATCATGAGTGGTGGAAATATGTTAGAAAATAGACATTTAGTGTTATAGAAAGATCTTGGACTATCAATTGCCAAGTCATCGTTTTGATTATCTGCAGCTCACTCAGGGGCCCTTTTACTACCATGCAGTAAAAAGGGCCGTGGGCAAGTGACGGAGGCCATTTTTGCTGCACACTGAGGCCCTTTTTACCGCAGCAGACAAAAAAAGACATGGCCATGTGGTAAGATTGCTCTTACTGCTTGGCCATGTGGGGTGGAGAACTTACTGTCACTGATTGAGGTGGCAGTAAGGGCTCCAGTGTTAACCCGGCTGTAACCAGATAGCACATGGCACTACCCGATTACTGCCAGGTAACGCCCTGCAGAAATGTTTTTTTAATATTTCTGCTAGCGCTGGAAATGCTGCATGCTGGGGTGGAGCTACTGCTGGTGCCTTCATTGGCTGGTCTTTTGTTCTCTCTGTGGATTAACTTGTTTTTATAACCACGTGCATACATAAAGGAATTATTCAAGCCAATCAGCTTCTTCTCAGAGAAAGTTGTTTGTGACCCCTGAGGCAGGCGCTTTGGCACTGAAACATGGACCATGTCGGGTCCTTGATATGAATATTCTGAATAAACTGTTTTTTTTTATATTATCTCCCTATTGGTTTGCTCATTTGTCAGCCTCTACTTTTGCTGTTTTGCTTTGACTCTTCGTGGAGGCTCCTCCTGTCTTCATGGATTTGCCCGCATTGGGCCTGCTGTAGCACCAGATTGGCATATGGTAAGCCCACGGTGGTCTTACAGCCGCTTAGTAAAAATGCCCCCTCATTTCTTAACTTCAAAATCTATTAAGCCTGTTGTCATGTGGAAAAACACTTTCCTGAAAGATTTTATATGAAGATTTTCATAACGTTCGTAAATTAACTTCAGTGTTGTATCGTTATCCTAGGGATAGACTGCCCCTTGATCTGTGTCAGAGAGCAAAATGGGAAACTGAGCTAGGTACTTGACATGAGGAGTGTGATTGGAAGGCAAAGAAAGCAGCATTGCCACAGTTGTCTAGAGCTATTACATTAATTGAACCCCATTGTCTTGAAAGTTATCATTGGTTTCTTACTCCTGTCAGACTCCATCACATTTTTCCTCCTGTTTTGGTGCTTTGTTGGAGAAAATGTGGGGAAGAGAAGAACTATGGGATACATTATAGACTGGTGAGTCTTACGTCGGTGCCGGGCAAAATGGTAGAGACTATTATTAAGAACAAAATTACAGAGCATATTCAAAAGCATGGATTAATGAGACAAAGTCAACATGGATTTAGTGAAGGGAAATCTTGTCTTACCAATCCAAACGCATTTATTTTCTCTTGCCTTCCCCTTAGGCAGCTAGATCATCGATCTGGGAAACAGTTTGGTAGCACAATGGTACTTTATTCTCTCTCTCTCTACTCTGTCCTTTCCTTTGATATTGTAGTTCCTTTCCCTTTTCTCCATATTAGAATTGTACACTTCTTTGGTTTTCTGTTAAGAAAGGCAGTATATCAAGCCTCTTTTAAACATTAAACATTATCAATCAGGGCTGCTACCTGGACCTGGGGAAGATGACTGGAGAGGCAGCATTTCCGGAAGACAAGGGGCCCAATCTTGTTCAGAGTCCCGAGGAGGGTGGAACCGTCGAAGCTTCTGTTGTGGGGATGAGGGAGGAACTTAGATGCTTGTCTTGCTGACTGCTGGAAGGAGGAAGGGAGGGTGGAATATTGAATATTACTGTGGTGGGGAGGGGTAAGGGAGCAATGAGGAACCTGCTGATTGCTGATGTTGGGGGTATGTGCAGATTTTTAAAAATTTCTGTGGGGTTGGGGATGAAGGAAGAATTGTGAAAATTGATGTGGGGGGTGAGGACGGAATTGTGAAGAAGAATTGTGAAAAATGCTGTGTGTGCGTGAGAGAGGTGAAGACAAAATTGTGAAAATTGCTATGTGGGGGGGGGGGGGGGGGGAAGGGGGTGGTGAGGAAGGAATTTGTGCAACTCATATCCCCACGTTGGCCCCAAGGTAGGGGGGATGCAAAAAAGAAATGTTGGTCTAGGGCACTACAACCTGCTACAAGCTGAACATGCTGCTGAGATAATGGCAGATGGGGTACAGGCACAACATAAAAGCAGGCAGTTCTCTCGAAAAAGCCGGTGGCGAAACAGGACTCAGTCGGGATTGCTGCAAGAAGTTAAGTGCTGGCTATTTGTGCTTGATAAAATAAGTTCTATTTTGATATTTTAATTGCAAAGAAAAAAGAAAAAAATGGAGGTTTTTGACCCATGATCGAGCTGTGTATCTATTTATTGCTAAAAACTGTCTGTGCTACGGCACTGAGCATGGTAGGCTTCCTTTTTTTTTTTCCTTCTAATGAAAAAATGTAAAACCCTTAAAACAGAAAAGATCTGGGGAATACTGATCGTGTTAACACTACAAGAGTATATATAACATTGTCCACAGTGTGTGGTTGGAAATACACTTTAGAACATAATCAATGCAGGAAAATATATTTTACAGGCTTAAAACACTGTTTCTTCACAGTCAGCAAATTTTGTTGATGCAATTTGGCCTCTCTAGTACATTCAGTGCTGGGCAGACTTATACGGTCTGTGCCCTGAAGAGGACAGGTACAAATCAAGGTAGGGTATACACAAAAAGTAGCACATATGAGTTTATCTTGTTGGGCAGACTGGATGGACCGTGCAGGTCTTTTTCTGCAGTCATCTACTATGTTACTACATTTCTTTGAAGGGGTGAACAAACATATGGATAAAGGGGAGCCGGTTGATATTGTGTATCTGGATTTTCAGAAGGCGTTTCACAAAGTACCTCATGAAAGACTCCAGAGGAAATTGGAGAGTCATGGGCTAGGAGGTAGTGTTCTATTGTGGATTAAAAACTGGTTAAAAGATAGAAAACAGAGAGTAGGGTTAAATGGTCAGTATTCTCAATGGAGAAGGGTAGTTAGTGTGGTTCCCCAGGGCTCTGTGCTGGGACCGCTGCTTTTTAACATATTTATAAATGACCTAGAGATGGGAGTAACTAGTGAGGTAATTAAATTTGCTGATAACACAAAGTTATTCAAAGTCATTAAATCGCGGGAGGATTGTGAAAAATTACAAGATGACCTTACGAGACTGGGTGTCTAAATGGCACATGACGTTTAATGTGAGCAAGTGCAAAGTGATGCATGTGGGAAAGAGGAACCTGAATTATAGCTACGTCATGCAAGGTTCCACGTTAGGAGTCACGGACCATGAAAGGGATCTAGGTGTCGTTATTGATGATACGTTGAAACCTTCTGCTCAGTGTTCTGCTGCAGCTAAGAAAGCAAATAGAATGTTAGGTATTATTAGGAAAGGAATGGAAAACAAAAATGAGGATGTTATAATGCCTGTGTATCGCTCCATGGTGCGACCGCACCTCGAATATTGTGTTCAATTCTGGTCGCCGTATCTCAAAAAAGATATAGTGGAATTAGACAAGGTGCAGAGAAGGGCGACGAAAATGATAAAAGGGATGGGATGACTTCCCTATGAGGAAAGGCTAAAGCGGCTAGGGCTCTTCAGCTTGGAGAAAAGGCAGCTGAGGGGAGATATGATAGAGGTCTATAAAATAATGAGTGGAGTTGAACGGGTAGATGTGAAGCTTCTGTTCACGCTTTCCAAAAATACTAGGACTAGGGGGCATGTGATGAAGCTACAATGTAGGAAATTTAAAACGAATCGGAGAAAATATTTCTTCACTCAACATGTAATTAAACTCTGGAATTCATTGCCAGAGAATGTGGTAAAGGTGGTTAGCTTAGTGGAGTTTAAAAAAGGTTTGGAAGGCTTCCTAAAGGAAAAGTCCATAGACCGTTATTAAAAGGACTTGGGGAAAATCCATTATTTCTGGGATAAGCAGTATAAAATGTTTTGTACTTTTTGGGATCTTGCCAGGTATTTGTGATCTGGATTGGCCACTGTTGGAAACAGGATGCTGGGTTTGATGGACCTTTGGTCTTTCCCAGTATGGCAATACTTATGTACTTATATATTTGGTGACTTTCTCTCAAGGTCCATACTTATTGGAAGATGGTACAGTATAAGTTGCAATCTTGGTTGGATCTTGAGATACCATGGGACCTGGGGATCTACTTCCTTAATAGACTGGTTCTGGATTCATGCTTGAGACTGCACTATCTTATCCCAGTGGTTCCCAAACGTTTTTGGTTCACGGCACCCTTAGTATCTGATCAAGTTTTCACGGCACCCCCACCCCGGCCACAGAAGTCTTCACCTCACCAGCCACACAGTTCTCTACTGCCCCCCCCCCCCTCCACCACATGTTTTTCCACTGCTCACCTTCACCTGGAACAGTCCTGAGGGTGTGTGTGGGGGGGCTCCTCTGCAGTCTTCAGCTCCACTTCAGGCTCCCTGCCATTGCTGCTGCTTCTTCTCTAGATGAGCAGCAGCGATGGCAAACAAGCTTCAGTCATGCAGGACTGGACTTTCCATACAAATGCTGCCAGCTGTGCCTCGGAACAGGGGTCAGGATCTTCAGCGCGTATATGAAGAGTCCGGCCCCATGTAGCTGCAGTTTGTTTTACCGCTGCTGCTGCTGCTCAACTAGAGAAGCGGCAGCAACAGGGATGGGTTCAGGTGGCAGCAGGAGGGAGGACAGGATTTGCCATGGCACTGCTGAGTGCCGCAGAGCACAGTTTGGGAACTGCTGTCTTATCCAATATTGTCTTAATGCAGCACGAAGCACTCTGGCTACTGCTGGAAAATCGGAAACTCTTCCACCTGCCTATAAATAGATTACAAAACTTTGATTTATAGCTAATACAGAAAAGGTCATAGCACAGTATAGCAAAACCCTGGCTAAATGGGAATGCATATGGGAACTCTTCCTTATTACTCATTGCTCATAGAAATTGTTTATGGGCATTCATTGCTCATTTCTTTTATTGTATAGTCTGGTGGAGGAGAGAGGGGATTGGGGGGAGGGGTTGAAGAACAAGTGTGTGTGTGTGTGTGTGTGTGTGTGTGTGTGTGTGTGTGTGGGGGGGGGTTATATATCTCTCTAAAATCTGAGGTTCCTGTTTGGGCCTTTATGTTTGAGAAGTGATTTGTTTTACATGGAGGGGCATGATCGAACAGGGCGCCCAAGTTTTCCTGAGGATGTCCTTGCAGGACATTGCCGCAAAGGGATGGGGAAACTCATATTATCGAAACAAGATGAGTGTCCATCTTTCATTTCGATAATACGGTCCGGGATGCCCAAATCTCAACATTTAGGTCGACCTTAGAGATGGTCATCCCCGGTTTTCGGCGATAATGGAAACCGAGGACGCCCATCTCAAAAACGACTAAATCCAAGCCATTTGGTCATGGGAGGAGCCAGCATTCGTAGTGCACTGGTCCCCCTGACATGCCAGGACACCAACCGGGCACCCTAGGGGGCACTGCAGTGGACTTCAAGAAAAGGTCCCAGGTGCATAGCTCCCTTACCTTGTGTGCTGAGCCCCCCCAACCCCCCCCTCCTCACTACACCACTACCATACACTACTACCATAGCCCTTAGGGATGAAGGGGGGCACCTACATGCGGGTATAGTGGGTTTGTGGTGAGTTTTGGAGGGCTTACATTTACCACTACAAGTGTAACAGGTGGGGGGGGGATGGGCAGGGCCGCTCCTAGGGTCTCTGGTGCCCCCCTGCAGACCATGAGTTGGTGCCCGCGCCCCCCCCCAGCACCTCCTTTCTCTCTTCTCCCACCCTGCCCCTGTCCAGCGATTCTCCTTCGCCCCATCCCCCGCCGCCCTTGGTGCTTTAAATCTTTAATTTACCTCCATTCCAGCAGCCACGTCATTTGAAAGCCCTGCCCCATCTCTAGCCTTCCCTCCCTTTGTGAGTTCGTTCCCTCAGAGTCTCGCCCTCCAGGAAATGACGTCAGAAGGCGGGACTGCAGAATGAACTCACAAAGGGAGGGAAGGCTAGAGACGGGGCAGGGCTTTCAAATGACACGGCTGCTGGAACTGAGGTAAATTAAAGATTTAAAGCACCAAGGGCGGCGCGGTATGGCGCCGCAGCGGCGCCCTTGAAGGCAGGTGTCCCCCTGTGGTGCTTACCCCGCTTACTGGATTTGACCGGCCCTGGGGATGGGCCTGGGTCCACCTGCCTGAAGTGCACTGCACCCACTAAAACTGCTCCAGGGACCTGCATACTGCTGTCATGGTGCTGGGTATGATATTTGAGACTGACATAGAGGCTGGAAAAAATATTAAAAAAATTTTTTTTTGAGGGTGGGAGGGGGTTAGTGACCACTGGAGGAGTAAGGGGAGGTCATCCCCGATTCCCTCTGGTGGTCATCTGGTCATTTAGGGTACAGTTTTGTGGCTTGGTCGTAAAAAAAAGGACCAAGTAAAGTCGGCCAAGTGCTCGTCAGGGATGCCCGCCTCCCAGTCCCACCTTTGCTATGCTTCCGACACGCCCCCGTGAACTTTGGTCGTCCCCGCGACGGAAAGCAGTCGAGGACACCCAAAATCAGCTTTCAATTATGCCGATTTGGGCGACCCTGTGAGAAGGACGCCCATCTCCCATTTTGTGTCGAAAGATGGGCGCCCTTCTCTTCCGAAAATAAGCCTGATAGTGTATATTTTTGCTTCTTATGTTTGATGTATATTGCCATTTCTTTGTAATGCTGACTTGAGCTTCTAATAAAAAGGCCTCTAAAAATAAAAACAAAACAAAACATTAAAGTTGGATAGTTCACAAATATCTTTGTGTTTCACAGATTACTAAAAAATGGGAGATTTTTAACATTATGAGAGCAGTTTTCAAAACCATTCCTAGGGGTGGAACTTTATTTTAACCACACAAATGGGCTTTTTTTTTTTTTTTTTTTTGGAAAACTGCCCTTCCTGTGTGTGGGTAGTTCTAACCCATCTCTGTAGTTTTAACCCACATTTTTGGAGACATTCATGGGGATAAGGATTTCAGTGACACACCCAATTTGGATTTTCAAAAGCACACACATCATTTTAGCTCTAAAAATACCTTCATAAAATTAAGCACAAGTGTATGCAGGTACCATTTTATTTGGCAACTTTCGTAATGAAAGCACACTACTGCAGTAGTTTGCCTTAATGTCCTCCCTTCAGTAATTAGGTCAAATTTAATTACATCATGATTACAATTGCCAGACGGCTCCACCACCTTTTGGACCAGGTCCTGCATTACTCCACTGAGGATTAGGTTTCAAGTAATTCCCCAGGACCAGCTGGTTCCTCACATCTCATCTGGGCTCTCCACCCACTAACACTGTATTACAACCCATTGTCCTTGGCCTGTTTCTTCTATGAAAATTGCTTTCATATGCCCTATGGAAGTAAAGTAAGCTGGACATTTGAATGCTCTATCGTGTTTTTTTCCCTTCTGTTCTGCACTCACTCCACGTGTTGGTATGCAGTTATGACACACAATTAAATACCTGGCTCAATTTCAAATATTCAGCAAGTTGTTTCTTCCAAAACAATTAAGATACAGAGCAATTGAATAAACAAATAACTTATTGTAAGATGAAATGGTAGCTATACAATGTCTGGTTCCATACAAACATGATATATTCTCTGTACACCTGAATTCAATGTGAAAAGGTAATGTGTTCTTGAGGCTCACAGAGAGTGGCTGCAAGGGTCAGCTCAGAATCCTTTATCTGTAATGGAGATTTACTGTTTAGAGCAGGGGCGTAGCTACAGGTGGGCCTGGGTGGGCCCAGGCCCACCCATTCTTGGCTCAGGCCCACCCAGTCCTAGTCTGCGACAGGGGCGTAGCTACGGGTGGGCCTGGGTGGGCCCAGGCCCACCCATTCTTGGCTCAGGCCCACCCAGTCCTAGTCTGCGAGCCAATCGCAGCTCTGATGTTATTTATTTTGTACCCGCAGCGGCGAACGGGTGGCCCTAAAAGCAGCAAGCAGCCAGGCTCGTCGACTCTATCCTTCCTTCGCTTCCTGCCCTCTCAGCGTCCCGCCCGCTCGAAAGGAAATGACATCAGAGGAAGGCGGGACGCACGCAGAGAGGGCAGGAAGCGAAGGAAGGACGGAGTCAACGAGCCTGGTTGCTTGCTGCTTTTAGGGCCGCCCGTTCGCCGCTGCGACTTGGGGAGTGGAGTGGAAGTGAGCCAGCAGCCTATCTATTCCACTCCCTCGAGCAGCCGTCGCCGTTCAGGCAAGTTAAAGCAGGCAAACCTGTGAGCTGCTGCAAGCTGCATCCACGTTGTCGTTCTTTATTGAGACAAATGGGAGATGCTGTGAAGGGGGAGGGAGATGCTGGATAGAATGGGGAAGGGGATGGATAGAAACAGGATGGGCAGGGGAGAGAGGAGAATTGCTGGACAACAGGGATTGCTAGAGGGGACATGGGAGAGAGGAAATTTGCTGAAGATGGATGGAGGAGAAGGCAGGGGAATGGAGAGTTGCTGGACATGGAGTGGAGGGCAGGGGAAGGAGGATAATTGCTGGGCATGCATGGATGGAGGGGAAAGGGGAGAGGAAATTTGCTGGAGATGGATGGAGGAGAAGGCAGGGGAATGGAGAGTTGCTGGACATGGCGGAGGGCAGGGGAGAGAGGAAATTTGCTGGAGTTGGATGGAGGAGAAGGCAGGGGAATAGAGAGTTGCTGGACATGGCGGAGGGCAGGGGAAGGAGGAGAATTGCTGGGCATGCATGGATGGAGGGGAAAGGGGAGAGAGGAAATTTGCTGGAGTTGGATGGAGGAGAAGGCAGGGGAATGGAGAGTTGCTGGACATGGAGCGGAGGGTAGGGGAAGGAGGAGAATTGCTGGGCATGCATGGATGGAGGGGAAAGGGGAGAGAGGAAATTTGCTGGAGTTGGATGAAGGAGAAGGCAGGGGAATGGAGAGTTGCTGGACATGGAGTGGAGGGCAGGGGAAGGAGGAGAATTGCTGGGCATGCATGGATGGAGGGGAAAGGGGAGAGGAAATTTGCTGGAGATGGATGGAGGAGAAGGCAGGGGAATGGAGAGTTGCTGGACATGGCGGAGGGCAGGGAAGAGAGGAAATTTGCTGGAGTTGGATGGAGGAGAAGGCAGGGGAATAGAGAGTTGCTGGACATGGCGGAGGGCAGGGGAAGGAGGAGAATTGCTGGGCATGCATGGATGGAGGGGAAAGGGGAGAGAGAAAATTTGCTGGAGTTGGTTGGAGGAGAAGGCAGGGGAATGGAGAGTTGCTGGACATGGAGCGGAGGGTAGGGGAAGGAGGAGAATTGCTGGGCATGCATGGATGGAGGGGAAAGGGGAGAGAGGAAATTTGTTGGATATGGGTGGATGGAGGAGAGGGCAGGAGAGAGGAAATTTGCTGGAGATGGATGGATGGAGGAGAGGGTAGGAGAGAATGGATGGATGGAGGGGAGGGCAGGGAAAAGGAAAGAGGAGACTTGCTGAACATGGATGGATGAATGGAGGGGGCAGGGAACAGAGGACATTTGCTGGATATGGGTGCATGGAGGAGAGGGCAGGGGAGAATGGAGAGTTGATGGATGGAGGGAGGGGAGAGAAGTCAGGGAGGAGATGCACATGGATGGAGGGGAGGGAAGAGAGGAGAAATGCTGGACGTGGATGGAGGGGAGGGAAGAGAGGAGAAATGCTGGACGTGGATGAGTGGAGGGCAGGGAAGAGAGGAAAAATGTTGGACAAGGATGGAGGGAAGGAAAGACAAAGGAAGGAGATGCTCATGGATGGAGGGGAGGGAAGACAGAGGAAGTAGATGCACATGGATGGAGGGGAGTGAGGAGAAATGCTGGACATGGATGGAGGGAAAACTGCTGAGTTGAGGAAGGATAGGGACAGGGCTACAGATGGTAGACAGGACACATAAGGACACAAGAGGATGGTGGACATGGTGAGAGAAAAAATATCAGATGGAAAGAAGACACTGCATGAAACAGAAGACACTGGGACCAAAGCAAATAGATCAGACAACAAAGGTAGAAAAAAGTATTTTATTCAAAATTTATTAATTGGAATATGTCAGCTTTTGGAAATGTACATCTGTGATATTTTGCATGTAAATTTCAATTTTTCTGGTATTGCTGCATGCTGAGTCTGACTTCTTGAGTTAACTTTCCAGTTCAGTATTTTGCCTTCATATTTTTTGATTTCTAGTTCCTTGTGTCATGTCCGTTGTGTCATGTGTTTTTCATGTGTGTTCAAGGTGCAGTATTCTGATAGCGTGTAGTATTTGCAGCCCTTTTTGTTTTGCTTTTTTTTTTCACGAGGTAGTGTATTGGTGTTTTAGAGCCTAGTGTAATTACAGTTCTGCCTTTTCAAGCATAAGGTTGTAGCTCGTCCTGTCCTTGGAATTAGTGCTGTTATGGTTTAGTAAGGATATGAGTGCGTTTTTGCACAAGTTTGTGTATAGCATTTTGCAGTGGAGCGATTGTGGGATAATGTAATTATATTTAAAAATATCAATTTTTCCATTAAGTATGTATGTGGTTATTCTGATGCAGGGCAGCTTTTGGGCAGACTACTTAGAAATCCATCATCAAGTGAATTCTAAGGCATTATTTTGTAGGATCCCAAGAGACACTGCTCATACTTATATAGACAGTGCGTGCCCACCCATATTAGCTCTGGGCCCACCCAAAATCTCAGGTCTGGCTACGCCACTGGTTTAGAGTGAAGAACATTCCACAACAGAGATGCTAAGGGTGACCCATCCCAAAACTGGAGATTTACCACTGCTATGCTGGAGCTTTAAGGTCAATGAGTGGGATTTCTCTCGCAGCCTCAGCCATGTGTTAAACTAGTTCTAGCATATGTACATTCCAAAAACTGACACAGCCTAATCAATACTTAATCAAGTATGGGATTGAAGCAATAAACCTGGTGTTGGATATCGTTTAATTCTTAATGTCACCAGTATCAATCTATCAAGAAACAGGGGAGATATCTAAATGTGCTCCTCCCTGCAGTTAAAGCAGGGAGGAGCACATTTAGATATCTCCCCTGTTTCTTGATAGATTGAAGATTAATTCCCTCGACAAAACTTTGAAGTGAAATGTGGCTCCACGTTGGGGATTATTATGGAGTCAGCATTTAATCACAAAGCACTAGTTTTATGGTGTCTGGAGGTGCCACAGTCAGCGCACATCGCCAATCAAGATAAGTTTCATTCTCCTATAAATGTTTACAGTATATATAACATTCAGAGTATCTCAGTGGCTTAACCAGACCTAACATTTTGGGTGGGCCCAGAGCTAATATGGGTGGGCACTATGTATATGGGTGTGAGTAGTGTTTCTTGGGACACTCCTAAATAATGCCTTAGAGTGCACTTGATGACAGATTTTTAATAAACAGTCTGCCCAACAGTTGTGCTGCATCAACATAAACCACATCCATACTTGGAACCTATGTTGCAAACCTTACCACCACCAGTTCTGAACACACAAATGCCAACAACAGCACCTTTAAAAAGGCAGCAGTAAACATACACAACAGCAATATGTGTTCCATTGGAAAAAACAGACAAGTCAGACTGATACAGATCCCATACAAACCATATGCCAGCAGAATCTCTCACCTGGGTCACATACAGAACACAGATTAACCCTCATCAATTGAGACTAGAGGACCAAAAATTTGAAATTGGCCTGTAGCTCAGCATCAACCCTGCCCTTCCCTACCCCCATCCCTCTCTGTAGCCTGGCATCAGCCCTGCCCTTCCCTACCCCCATCCATCTCTGTAGCCTGGCATCAGCCCTACCTTCCCCTCCCCCCATCATCCTTGTAGCCATCTCCCCTACCCTTCCCAATCTCTCCCCCCCATCCTGATGCACACCAGCATTAAATATAAAACCCACCAACATTTATATTTAATGTTGATGGGTTTCTCGGTAGGGGGTGGTCTCTGCTGTGCCCAAGTTTTAAAAAAAGTTTTATAGATGAACCTTTTTTTAACGTCCTTGGCACTACAGAGCCCACCCCCACCCAGAAACCCACCAACATTAAATACACAACATTTTTGTTTAAACCTGGTATTACACAAATTAAAACATTTTTGTTACCTAGTCATAAGCTTCCTATAGAGATCTATTGCCCCCAATGAGGTCCTAATGAATGTGCACATGGGATTCCGGGTTCTAGGGGCTGCTCAGTGCTCACACTCTGTCTGCCTGGTACAGGGGAATCCCGAAGATCGAAGATCGGTGTGCATGGGCAGGCTGTGTGTGCACAGGCTGTGGAGGAGGGGCAGGGCCGGCAGGCTCTGTGTGACTGAGCTGCAGGGAGCAGACTTTATGTGAGAGTGGGGAAGGCTAGAGCTATCAGCCTGCAGGAGCAGCCTTGATGACAGCAGATTACAGCCGCATACCAGAACAGGCCTCCCGGCCCGGCTGCCTAACGGCCCCGATTCAAAATACAATTGGAGGACAGGAAGCGTGAGAAGGACAAAGGTGGTATATGTGGAATAAACAATAACATAGGCAGCCGAGAGACCTCGGTTTACAATTTTATAGCCGTAACAGCATTAATCATCACAAGACACAATGTATTTAATCTGGTATAACTCGGCGCAGCTTTATTTATATACAAACATCTCACATATGGGTATACCCAAGCCTCCCACAGCCTCTGTCTCAATGTCCATCCTCAGTCCGCCGTCCTAGCAGGACTGACCAATCGTAACCTGAGCTCCTCGCCGTCTAGCAAGGGAGCTCCACCATACTCGCAGCTGCCCCAGCTGCTTAGCTTACACCATCAGGCTTGGTTACCCCGCCAAAGCTGCGACAGTATAGAATGTACAGTAAACATAGCATAAATTGGGGAGGGAGGGCTGGGTGCACCTGGAGCCCGGACACGAAAGAGGTAGCCAGCGATTGACACCATCAACTCTGTGCACGCAGGGGTGGGAGTCGGGACCTATGGGCAGTGGTGTACTGGTGGGGGCGGTCTCGGTCTGGTTAGGGGGTGCGGGTGCTCCGGTGCTGCCATCCATTGACGTCTTCCCCTGCCCCGCCCCCAACTGGTGCGGTCCTGCATGGGGTGTCCCAGCATCTCCCCCCCGACTAGTGCTGTATCTCTCTCCCCGCAGCATCCTTAGGTCAGGACAGGCCCGTAACAGCAGTACTGACCTGAGGAAGGAGGTTTTGGCCTCTGAATGCTAATTGAAAAAGTATTAGTCCAATAAAATGGTATTAACTTATTTTCTCTGTTTTGTTTTATTTCTATTTTTTAATTTGAAAAGTGGTGATTGGTATTTGTCAGTTTTTTCAAATTTACGTCTGCTATCTTTATATTTTGCACAGTACTAGGTATATGCATCACTGTTTCTGTGGTATTGCATTGAATGTGGAATCTGGCCTCTTGGGGGTTCAGTTTAATTTTTGTCTATATATTTCTATTTTAGTTTGTGGTTACTTATTCTATACTTGGTGAGGATGTATCTGTGTTCTGTGTGTTTTTGATGACTTATACTGTGCCAAAATAGAAATTTGAAAACTGGTCGTTAATAAAAGGAGCTCATTGTGAATACCATCCACCCTAAAATGATGTTTTGTGGCTGTACATGAGAATTGTGATATGATTCCTTGTTTCATATTGTCAACGGTCTGTGATGTTGTCCGTATGGGTGGTATATTGGTGAATTAGGGTCTGCCCAGTATAATATTTATGGTAGAGTAAGGTTCTGAGTGTGTTTTTGAACAAGTTTGTGCATAGTGTTTTGCAGTTGAGCGATTGTGGTTAGCATATACTTTGAGCAGCCACTTTATTCTTTGACATATGATACATATCTAATATCTAAATTTAATAAAAGGTATTAATTGTGACTATTATTTTTACTTTTTTTTCTGTGTGTTGTCAGACAATTATGGATGTAAGCTCCACCCCTGGCCCCACCCATAACCCCACCCCCATTAGCCTCCCCAAACAGTTGGGCCACCGACCGCCTATGTCTGGATGTTAATTGATCTGCATTTGAGTGAAGCCATAAAGCAACGTGGATGGTTTAAAGTTTAAAATGCATTTGTCAGAAAAGCTAAGTTGTGAAAAAGCAGAAAATTTGCAGAGGTTTAAAAACCAAAAGCTTTGAGAAGACTTTGCTAGCACTGGGTCACATTCCAGAGAGCCATTAAGTCAAAAGTACCCTCCCTGCTCGGAAAGCGCCCCCTCCCCTCTGGGTCATCGGGGATCAAAGACAACCAGAGAAAGAATCTCCCAACTTCAGTGCTTTGTGTTGCCCGTGTCACACCTCCATGTTAAATTACCTTGAAAGAGCTTTGAAGCTCTCCCCCCCCCCCCTCTTCTCTGCACCAAGCTCAGTCAGAACTCTGAGCCCTAAAGATGTCCCGCAAACCGGTTGAAGCAATCAGTTGCTAAGAGACTAACTGAGGGAGGACTACTCCCCCCTCCCTCCTTCTCTGTCCATTAACTTAGCAGTGAAACCTGACCCAGCACAGAAGAGAGACGCCACTAGCACATTTTCAGCACAGCTTCACACTGAGTAATCCTTACATCCCCAGTCCCCCTGCACCAGTGTTGCCAGGTGGGCGGTTTTACCGCCCAATTGGGCGGTTTTCCGCGACCCGCCGCGGGAAATTTTTGCCCGGGGCGGGTTGCGGTTTTTTGGGCTGGTTTTTGTACTTCGGGCGGTTTTTTTCGGCCGCGGGGGGGCGGGGTTAATGACGTTTTTGGGTGGGGTTAATGACGTTTTGGGCGGGGTTAGTGACGTGGGAGGCGGGCCGATGACGTGGGAGGCGGGGCCGATGACGGGGAGGCGGGGCCGATGACGTGAGAGGCGGGGCCGATGACGGGGAGGCGGGGCCGGTGACGTGGGAGGCGGGGCCGGTGACGGCGGGGGCGGGGTTGATGACGGCGGGGGCGGGGGTGATGACGCGGGGGCGGGGGTGTCAGGGGCGGGGTTTGTGTTTGGGCGGTTTTTGGGCTGTTTTTTGGGCTCCAGTGGGCTGGAAAAAAATTTTCCACCTGGCAACCCTGCCCTGCACACAAGAGCTGACTTTTCATTTAATAAAGACAGAGAAGCAAACCAGTGCAGGATGGCAGAACTTAATGCCTTACAGACAAGACCAGATGAAGTGTCCCCTGCACCAAGCATGCAGAAACAGCCAGAGGGCAGTGCAGGGTTCAAGGGCAGAAGAACTTGTCAGTTAACCCAGAAATTCCTGGAAGTTATCAAGCAAGGCAGGAAAAGTACAGTGAGAAACTAATCGAGCGCTGGGAGGAAGTGGAAGAAAGTATACGTAGCGCTGCAAAAGCAGGGGCAGACAATGACGCAAGATCCTCCAGGTCACGTACAACAAATCGCTCCAACCATTCGAAAACCAGCGAGGCAGCCTTCCACCAAATTAGGGCCCTCATTGAACAAGAAACCGCCCTGAAGTTAAAACGAGCTGCGCTAGAGGCCAATGAAGCACATAGAGAGGCTGAGGATGCATATAAAATTGCTGAGCTGGACATCATGATGGAAGCACTCCAACACGAGGGAGAGGTAGCAGCACTTGAGGCAAAGGCCAAGGTCTTAGAAGCTGCCGTGGGTCGGAACCATGGAAAGAACAGACTCAGCCGCCTTGCCTCTGAAGACTACGCCCCTCGAGCCAAAACTCATGCGATGGCACACACCCCATCACCTACTAGCACATTAAAGCAACTCGAGTCAGAAGAACCCTCATATACCGAGGAACCTGATCTACTTTCGTCAGAGTTTAATGCACCCGAGATGAATGAACCTAAAGCAGAGCACCCTACGGAGGCAAGCTCGTATGACAGTGATCCACAAGCAAGCATGCACACGGATGCACTACCACTAGCACTCGCTCCAGAAAGATGCGCTAACGGAGACGCTTCATCTCAGCAACAGAGTCTGAGCCTTCACACAGACTGGGGGCAGGAGACACGAGCAAGAACGCTCACTGCAGAGTCTGAGCCCTCACACAGGGCAGAAGCAAAAGAGAAACGAGCAAGAATGCTCATCGCAAAGTCTGAGCCCCCACACAGGGTGGAAGCAAAAGGGAAACGAGCAAGAACGCTCACCGCAGAGCCCGAGCCTTCAAGCAGACTGGGGGCAAGAGAGACACGAGCAAGAATGCTCGCCGCAGAGTCTGAGCCCTCACACAGGGCGGAAGCAAAGGGGAAATGAGCAAGAATGCTCACCGCAGAGTCCGAGCCTTCACGCAGACTGGGGGCAGGAGAGACACGAGCAAGAACGCTCACCGCAGAGTGTGAGCCCTCACATAGGGCGGAAGCAAAAGGGAAACGAGCTAGAACGCTCATCACAAAGTCTGAGCTCTCGCACAGGGTGGAAGCGAAAGAGACCGGAGCAGTCGCTCTCAAGCAGAATATTGGCTGAACTCCCTTAGTCTAAACCAGAGGGAGCTGGACAGCCACACTCCGCATCAGGCATCGGAAAGGCGCAAGCCAGCCAACTGGCAGTGATGTCAGCTGCTCGACTTGAAGCCACAGCAAGAGAGGAGCCAGCAGAGTATCTGACCAGCAAAGATCTGGGGAGCGCAGAGCTTACCCAGTCCAATGACCGCCCTGAGCGCCACAGGACGGAGAAATCTGATTCCGAGGATGCCATAGCAAGTATGAAGCTTACTCCTAAGCAAGAGAAGCACACGATGCTGCACAGGCTGAGAAAGGAAACAGCCGCACGTATAGAAGAATTGAATTCAGATCATCCTGCCAAAAACGGCAAAGTACCTATCAAGGGTACAGAATATGGCAATGACCAGAGCGTCTATGCCGTACACCCAGATGATGCCGAACCGAGTTCTAACCCCGCGTCGAATCATGGCAGGGAAACGGAGGAGGAGAAGGCACCAACATTCCAAGCCAATCCGAGATGCACGAAGGTGTATGAAGGAAACCGCAAAGGTAGATGCCACACCAAGACATGCTTGACCGAAGTGCACCTTGAAGGACAACGTGACAAAGCAGCCAAACGTACGTTGTCATAGATGAGAAGAGCAACAGGCCTCTCGCAAGATCAGAGCGCCATGACCTATTCGTCACCCACCAAAACTACTCCCCAGACAGCATCAAACTTGTGCAAGGGCCATACAGACAGCAGGGCAAGCAGCAAGTGGTTATGCGATAGAGGTTGTGAATGGCGACACCACACCACAGTCACCCCCACAAGCTGAACGCGACCAGATACCAGATGACAAGGCTGCCCGGAATCACCCCTACCTGAGGCCCACAACTGACCAACTTGCACACTTGAATCCAGATGCTGAGATCTCACGCTTGCCGGACAGAGATGTACCAGAACCCCTGGACATCCGTGAATCATGCAAGAGCCCACGCAGTGCTCTCTATGCACACCCACCCAACTTGGGTTGGACAACAGTAGGCGATGCCTGCCTCAAGCGAACAAGAAAGTCAAATGTCAAGGTACTTCACACCAATGTCCTAGACAGCGGGCGCTCTTCCTTGTTCGAGCCATGGACCAACCACTTAACCACCAAAGAAGCTCCTGCCCAGAAGAAAAAGAGCATTGTTCCAACGCTCTACAAAACAGTCTCTCCAGCAGACCTAGGAGAACACCTGGGAAGCTCAGTGTTCCAGACCACCGAAGATGGAGGCAAACCTGCCTTCTCCGTAAAAGATAAAGTGTTTCTGAACATAATGAGTACAGAATTCAGTAAAGATGAGTCATTCCCTTCAGTGGACCATACCAGAAACCTGAAGGACCTAGACTTGGGTGTGGACAGACCCTCATTTCAACACCGCCTTGGCCTAAGCTGGGAATTCACCTTTTGGGTCTCCACCCAGCTGCAACAGCGCACCCAACGAAGCATCCTGTCTACAATGAATAGCCCGTATGATCCACCACCAAGATTTCGCTTCCTGGACCACCCGAAGAAGCACAAGCACAGAGAGTCGCCATCCTCCCATGAAGACCAAAGACTCAAAGACTCTCTCTTTTGTGTTATCTAGTGTTGTTGTTGTTGTCTGTCTCTCGTTTCAGCTCCTGTGCGATGAAGAAGACGACCCTATAGCCAGTGTCCCAACTGTGGTCGTGATCCCTCTCTGATTCACCCTTTGTCCCGAGGGCAGCTGCTGTGCTGGCTACTGTCTGTGTTGTCTCTCCCCCGTGTGTGTCAAGCCTCACCTTGAGTTCTGTGTATTTCCTGCCTCTGTCCTATCTATAAGGAAGTGTAGCACTTCTCCCTCGTTCATAGTCTGTGTGCCTGTGGGCACTTCTGCTTCTGTTCCAGTCAGTCTGCCTGTGTGCTAGGTTCAGCCTTCAGCCGTAGTTTTGTTTGTCTGAGTAGGTCAGCTTTGTGTCCTGCCTAGTCAGCCTTGCTTGTCCTAGTCCCCCTCTACCTTAGCTTCAGCCTTAGCTCTGTTGTTTGTCTGTGAGGGTTAGCTTTGTATCCTGCTTGTGTCTGTCCTGGTTGTCTTCGGCTCCAGTCCCCTGCCTGCTCGTCTCTGCTCTGTTTGCTTTCAGCTCCCGTTCCTGCCAAGTTTGTTCCAGCATCCTGAATCCTGTTCCCGTCCAGCTTGTTCGAGTATCCTGAACCTGGTTCCAGCATCCTGAATCCTGTTCCTGCTAAACCAAGTCCATCCCAGAAACTGGTTCCAGCCAAACCAAGCTTGTTAGTCCAGTTCTGCTCAGGAGATTTGCCTCCTGCTGCCGTTTGACGACAATAGGCCAAGGACTCACATTGTTCCAGAGTTTGCGACTGTTTGTTGGAAGCCTGGGTTCGTGACAGCCGGTGGACAGCCTGAATGTCAATAATGGACCTTGCATGTGATTAATTTGATAAAGTGTGATAATAAGGATAGTGGTATCTACCGATACCAGGCGGGGAGTCTTCTGTCCTCCGACAGCCTCGCACTAGTTTATAACGTGATCCTAAAATGTGTGTAATGCTTTTACTGTTATTCTCAGTTCCAAGGACTATCATTGCTGCAGTTTCTCACTGCAAAAAATACATGAGCAATGCACTGTGGGTAATGTAGTTCACAGGCAGTGCAACCACACTTGTTTGGCTGTGTAAGAACTGTTACCACTGGTTGTGAGGCTGCCCAGACCTTCTCTCTCTCTCTGCCAAGCTTGGCTCTTTTGTCTTCCTGCTGTCACTTCCTGTTCAGTCTTACTATCTCTGTCCTCAGAGGTCAGCCAGGTATGACCTTTCCCTCCTATCTCTAGGACTACCCCTTGCTACCCGATAGCAGGCTCTGTTCCCATTGGCCTCTATCTGCTCCTCCCTGAGCCTGTGGAAAGCCCCAATACCTCTTTGTCCTTTCAGCCACGAGGCATTCCAACATCATCTAGCCAGGGACATGGCGCTAACACCATCTTGCTCCAGACAGCTCTGTCCTGCTGAGAACTCCCTGTAAAGAACCTGGATTTTTACCCTGAGAATATCTCCTTCCAAATGAGATATCGCACGTTCCAGTCACCCAACTTTGGACTATTTCTACCTGTTCAACTACCTTCCCCTCCCCCTGCAATACAACTACCTCTCTTCAGATCTCCACCTCCCACAGCCTCCAGATTAAGAAGTCTCTGTATCCTGAACATCTATCTGTGAGTAAATTATCTGTGATTTATTCAATAAAAAAAGACTTCATAAAATAATAGATACTTCAGCTGATTGCTGTGCCAGGGTTATACTCCATGATATTGGGGCTTCTAATTACCAAGCTCCAAGAGTCATGACAACTGGTGACATTAAGAATTGAACAACAGCCTAATCAATAAACAGAAAATAAAATTCCTTTTTTATTTTCTGGTCATTTTATTTTTATAATTGTGTTGCTCACAGTCTCTTGTTTCTCCTTTCCTCAGTTCTCTTGCCAGTCTCCTTGTCCATATACTACTACTTATCATTTCTAAAGCGCTACTAGACGTACGCAGCGCTGTACACTTGAACATGAAGAGGCATATACATAGTAACATAGTAGATGACGGCAGAAAAAGATCTGCACGGTCCATCCAGTCTGCCCAACAAGACAAACATATGTGTAAACCTTACCTTGATTTGTACCTGCCTTATTCAGGGCACAGACTGTACAAGTCAGCGCAGCAGTACTTCCCGCCTCCCAACCACCAGTTCCGCCTCCCATCACCGGCTCTGGCACAGACCGTATAAGTCTGCCCTCCACTATCTTTGCCTCCCAACCACCAACCCCTCTTCCCCCCACCTGCTCCGCCACCCAATTTCGGCTAAGCTTCTGAGGATCCATTCCTTCTGCACAGGATTCCTTTATGCATATCCCACGCATGTTTGAATTCCGTTACCGTTTTCATCTCCACCACCTCCTGCGGGAGTGCATTCCAAGCATCCACCACCCTCTCCGTGAAAAAATACTTCCTGACATCTTTCCTGAGGCTGCCCCCCCTTCAACCTCATTTCATGTCCTCTCGTTCTACCGCCTTCCCATCTCTGGAAAAGATTTGCTTGCGGATTAATACCTTTCAAATATTTGAACGTCTGTATCATATCACCCCTGTTCCTCCTTTCCTCCAGGGTATACATGTTCAGGTCAGCAAGTCTCTCCTCCCTAAGTGCATCACTTTGCATTTCTTCGCATTGAATTTTAATTGCAAAACCTTAGACCATTCTTCTAGCTTCCTCAGATCCTTTTTCGTGCTTTCCACTCCCTCCCGAGTGTCCACTCTGTTGCAAATCTTAGTATCATCCGCAAATAGGCAAACTTTACCTTCTAACCCTACGGCAATGTCACTCACAAATATATTGAACAGAATCGGCCCCAGCACCAATCCCTGAGGCACTCCACTACTCACCTTTCCCTCCTCCGAGCGAACTCCATTTACCACCACCCTCTGGCGTCTGTCCGTCAACCAGTTCCTAATCCAGTTCACCACTTCAGGTCCTATCTTCAGCCCCTCCAGTTTATTTAAGAGCCTCCTGTGGGGAACCGTGTCAAAAGCTTTGCTGAAATCTAAGTAGATTACGTCCATAGCTCGTCCCTGATTCAATTCTCCTGTCACCCAATCAAAGAACTCAATGTGACTCAAAGTGACCCAAAATCGCGGTAAAAACACCTTTTTTTCGATTATCAGCTAAAGACGCCCATCTCTCCTCGGCCGATAACCACGCTCCAGTTCCGCCTTCACCACGCCTCCGACACGCCCCCGTCAACCTTACCCATTTCCGTGACAGATTGCAGTTAGAAACGCCCAAAATCGGCTTTCAATTATACAGATTTGGGTGCCCACGGGAGAAAGACGCCCATCTCCCGATTTGGGACGCAATATAGGGGTTTTTCTCTTTCGATTATAAGCAGGAAAGTCAACGTGGATTTAGTGAAGGGAAATCTTGCCTCACCAATCTACTATATTTCTTTGAAGGGGTGAACAAACATGTGGATAAAGGTGAGCCAGTTGATATTGTGTATCTGGATTTTCAGAAGCCATTTGACAAAGTACCTCATGAAAGACTCCAGAGGAAATTGGAGAGTCATGGGATAGGAGGTAGTGTTCTATTGTGGATTAAAAACTAGTTAAAAGATAGAAAACAGAGAGTAGGGTTAAATGGTCAGTATTCTCAATGGAGAAGGGTAGTTAGTGGGGTTCCCCATGGGTCTGTGCTGGGACCGCTGCTTTTTAACATATTTATAAATGACCTGGAGATGGGAGTAACTAGCAAGGTAATTAAATTTGCTGATGACACAAAATTATTCAAAGTCGTTAAATCGCAGGAGGATTGTGAAAAATTGAAAGAGGATCTTACGAGACTGTGAAACTGGGCGTCTAAATGACAGATGACGTTTAATGTGAGCAAGTGCAAAGTGATGCATGTGGGAAAGAGGAACCCGAATTATAGCTACGTCATGTAAGGTTCCACGTTAGGAGTCACGGACCAAGAAAGGGATCTAGGTGTCATCGTTGATGATACGTTGAAACCTTCTGCTCAGTGTGCTGCTGCGGCTAACAAAGCAAATAGAATGTTAGGTATTATTAGGAAAGGAATGGAAAACAAAAATGAGAATGTTATAATGCCTTTGTATCGCTCCATGGTGCGACTGCACCTTGAATATTGTGTTCAGTTCTGGTCGCCGCCAGTGGCGTAGCCACAGGTGGGCCAGGGCCCACCCACTTTCGACTCAGGCCCACCCAAAATTGTGACACTTGCTGTGGCTGGTGGGGATCCCCAAACCTTGCCAGCTGAAGATTTTCTTTCCTTCCAAATGTCAGCCAGCAGCACTTGCCTTGAGCTGATGGCTGAGACCGGCCCTTCCACACATGCTCAGTTTTCGCACATGCAAAAGCAATGAGCATGCACGGCCTGCCGGCAGCAACATCAGTTTGAGGCAAGTGCTGTTGGCTGCTGTTTGGAAGAGTGCTGGCTGCTCGAGGAGGAGGAGGAAAGCTTCAGCTGGCAGGGTTTGGGGATCCCCGCCAGTTCAAGTATTTAATATTTGGGGTTTGTGGGCAGGGAAGCGTGGAGAGAGGAGCAAACCAGAGGGGGCTGGGAGGACGAATTCCATGCCCACCCACCTTGGGCTCAGGCCCACCCAAAATTGGCCATCTGGCTATGCCCCTGCATCTCAAATAAGATATAGTGGAATTAGAAAAGGTGCAGCGACAAAAATGATAAAGGGGATAGGACGACTTCCCTATGAGGAAAGGCTAAAGCAGCTAGGGCTCTTCAGCTTGGAGAAAAGGTGGCTGAGGGGAGATATGATAGAGGTCTATAAAAAATGAGTGGAGTTGAACGGGTAGATGTGAAGCGTCTGTTTACGCTTTCCAAAAATACTAGGACTAGGGGGCATGTGATGAAGATACAATGTAGTAAATTTAAAACGAATCGGAGAAAATGTTTCTTCACTCAACGTGTAATTAAACTCTGGAATTTGTTGCCAGAGAATGTGGTAAAGGCGGTTAGCTTAGCGGAGTTCAAAAAAGGTTTGGATGGCTTCCTAAAGGAAAAGTCCATAGACCGTTATTAAATGGACTTGGGGAAAATCCACTATTTCTGGGATTAGCAGTATAAAATGTTTTGTACTTTTTTGGGATCTTGCCAGGTATTTGTGATTTGGATTAGCCATTGTTGGAAACAGGATGCTGGGATTGATGGACCTTTTGTCTTTCCCGGTATGGCAATTAAGTTATTCTGTTCATGCAGCCCACATTATGTACATTTGTGTTACACTGCCACCATGTGACACTTCTTTATAATGTTTGATCCTAGAAGTCAGATGAATAATTCCTACTCCTGCTCTGAATGTGCCCTGAAGCTAGTCGCCTTCAGAAGTAAAACATTTGGCATGTGCCACACACATTTGGGTCCCTTCTCCAGCTCACATGCCTAAAGGAGCTTTTCACACATTGATGTGGCTGCTCCCCCACCTGTGCAGACTGGCATGACTTTGCTCCCTTTAATTCTGCATCCCCAGCCCGGCATCTCCCCCCCCCCCCCCCCCCGAGCAGACTGCAAACCTTACCTAGTCACCAGCTTTAAAGCGCTATTGCGTTCAGTCAGCAAAGGCATCTTTTCCTCTGCTTTGTCCTTCCTCTAATGCAAAAGGAAGTTGTGTCAGAAGAGGTGGGATGCAGCAGGGGAATGGGTGCATGGAACAGTTTAAGGCAGTGTGTCTTTGATGCTGGCAGCTATATAAGGAAGGTTTGTGGTCTGCGGCAGGGTCAGTGGGAAAAGTAAATGATGCCAGTCTAGGCTGGGAAGGGGGCGGTGGGTGGAGAGTGAGAGATGCCAGGCCGCAGGAGGGGAGGAAGAGATGTGGGGACTTAAGAGGTAGGAGGCAGAATGGGGTGTGGGCAGAGGGAGGAACACTGGTTGGTCTGAGGGGAAGAGGAAGAGATACTAAGGCTTGGGGGAAGGAGAATGAGAAGAGATGTTAACCCTTGAGGGGAGTCAGGATGGAAGAACAGAGATGCTGGATCACAGGGGGATAAAAGAAGGAAAATAGATGCTGGTTTCCAGGGAGGGGAACACAAGGGAAAGAAGATAGATTTTGGATTTAGGGGATTGGGTGGGGGGGGGGGCAGGAGGGAAGGGAGAGGTGGGCTCCGGGGAAGGGTGCTGGAGGGAAGGAAGAGAGGCTGGTCCCCAGAGACTGGGACAAGGAGGAACAAAGAGAAATGCTGTTCCTGGGGCTGGGGGATTATAGGTGTGAGAGGAGAAGCTGGAAATGGGGAAGGCTAAGGACACGGGCAATGCTGGGCAGTAGGGGAGAGATATAGATAGAGAGGAGATAAGGCAAGAATAATGGAGAAGGGAGATGCTCAACATAGAGGATAGGAGCAGGACACAGATGGGAAATACTGGACAGGGGTGACTAGAGATGCAGAGAAAAAATGAATGATGCACTTACAGAAGAAATATCGACGTGCTATAGACGTAATCTACTTAGATTTCAGCAAAGCTTTTGAAACGGTTCCCCACAGGAGGCTCTTAAATAAACTCGATGGGCTGAAGATAGGTCCCGAAGTGGTGAACTGGATTAGGAACTGGTTGACGGACAGACGACAGAGGGTGGTGGTAAATGGAGTTCGCTCGGAGGAGGGAAAGGTGAGTAGTGGAGTGCCTCAGGGATTGGTGCTGGGGCCGATTCTGTTCAATATATTTGTGAGTGACATTGCCGTAGGGTTAGAAGGTAAAGTTTGCCTATTTGCGGATGATACTAAGATCTGTAACAGAGTGGACACCCGGGAGGGAGGGAAAACATGAAAAAGGATCTGAGGAAGCTAGAAGAATGGTCTAAGGTTTGGCAATGGAGGGTTAAGTGACTTGCCCAGAGTCACAAGGAGCTGCCTTCTATCCTCTGACAGCCTTTCCCTGGTTCTGATGTGGCTCTCGGGTGAGTGTGACACCTTTTCTGTTATGCACACTGCAGAGTCACATCAGCAATGCATTGTGGTGGGTGTAGGGTATTGGGCTCCGTGATTCCACTAGCTTGTGGCAAATGCTCACGTTGTTGGTAGGCTCTACTCCCATGGTGCTTTTCCCTCTGCTTACTGGGTCAGAGTGTGCCCTGTTTTGTTTCTGGTAGTCCATGAGGTAGTGGCCATTTTTGTAAGCCAGTTTTAGATCCCTTTCACGTGTTAGCCACGTTACAGAACTTAGTTATTACCTTGAATGTGGCTGAAAGAGGGCATTGTACACCATTCTGCCAGCTCTGACCTACTGCTTATCTCAGTACCAGGGAGACTCGTTGCCAGTGGGGCACAACCTCTGATCTGCAGTTAACTGTGAGTAAGCGTGCTTATTCCAATAAAGGACGTTTTCAGAGAGATTAGTCTTCAGGTGTCAACTGGTGTGCCAATGTTATATAGCAGCAACAAGTCCTAGAGGCCTGCGGGTATGCAGATCCCTGGAGCACTTTTAGTGGGTACCGCAGTGCACTTCAGCCAGGTGGACCCAGGCCCATCCCCCCTACCTGTAACACTTGTGCTGGTAAATGGGAGGTCTTCAAAACCCACTGTACCTACATGTAGGTGCCCCCTTCACCCCTAAGAGCTATGGTAGTGTTGTACATTTGTGGGTAGTGGGTTTTGGGGGAGGGGGTTGGGTGCTCAGCACCCGTGGTAAGGGAGCTATGCATGTGGGAGCGTTGTCAGAAGTCCACCGCACTGACCTCTAGGGTGCCCAGTTGGTGTCCTGGCATGTCAGGGGGGGCGAGTGTACTACGAATCGTGGCCCCTCCCACGACCAATTGGCTCGGATTAGGATGTTTTTGAGCTGGGCGTTCTTAGTGTCCATTATCGCTAAGAAAAAACAAACGCCCAGCTGAAAAACGTCCATTTTTTCAAAAATACGGTCTGTCCCTCCTCTTCACGTACCCGTTTTCGGACATAGACGCCCATGGAGATAGGCGTTCGCGTTCGATTATGCCCCTCCACGTCTCATTAATCCATGCTTTTGAGTATGCTCTGTAATTTTGTTCTTAATAATAGTCTCTAACCATTTTGCCCAGCACTGATGTCAGACTCACCGGTCTATAATTTCCCGGATCTCCTCTGGAAAATTTTTAAAAATCGGCGTTACATTGGCCACTCTCCAATCTTCTGGTACCACGGTCAATTTGAAGGATAAATTACATATTACCAACAATAGCTCCGCAAGCTCATTTTTCAGTTCTAGCAGTACTCTGGGATGAAAACCATCCAGTCCAGGAGATTTGCTACTCTTCAGTTTGTAAAACTGCCCCATTACATCCTCCAGGTTTACAGAGAATTCATTAAGTTTCTCTGACTCGTCAGCTTCGAATACCATTTCTGGCACCGGTATACTACCCAAATCTTCCTGGTTGAAGACCAAAGCACAGAATTAATTTAATCTCTCTGCTACGGCTTTGTCTTCCCTGATCGCCCCTTTTACTCCTTGGTCATCCAGTGGTCTGATTCTTTTGCCGGCTTCCTGCTTTTAATATACCTAAAAAAAAGTTTTTACTATGTGTTTTTACCTCCAACGCAATCTTTTTTTCGAAGTGCCTCTTAGCCTTCCTTATCAGCGCTTTGCATTTGACTTGACATTCCTTATGCTGTTTCTTATTTTCAGTCGGTTCCTTCTTCCTATTTCTGAAGGATTTTCTTTTAGCTCTAATAGCTTCCTACATCTCACCTTTTAACCACACCGGCTGTCGTTTGGTCTTCCGTCCTCCTTTTTTAATACGAGGAATATATTTGGCCTGGGCTTCCAGGCCAAATTTTAAACAGCATCCACACCTGATGTAAATTTTTGACCCTTGCAGTCGCTCCTCTAAGTTGTTTTTCACCGTTTTACTCATTTTATCATAGTCTCCTTTTTTAAAGTTAAACGCTAACGTATTTGATTTCCTATGTATACTTACTTCAAAGCTAATATCAAATCCGATCATATTATGATCACTGTTATCAAGCGGCCACAGCACCATTACCTTCTGCACCAGATCATGTGCTCCACTAAGGACTAGGTCTAGAATTTTTCCTTCCCTCGTCGGCTCCTGTACTTGCTTCTCCATAAAGCTGTCCTTGATTTCATTAAAGGAATTTTACCTCACTAGCATGCCCCAATGTTACATTTACCCAGTCAATATCGGGGTAACTGAAATCACCCATTATTATTGTGTTGCCCAGTTTGTTTGCGTCCCTAATTTCTTTAACATTTCTGCATCCGTCTGTTCATCCTGGCCAGGCGGACGGTAGTACACTCCTATCACTATTCTTTTCTCCTTTACACATGGAATTTCAATCCACAGTGATTCTAAGAAGTGTTTTGTTAATATACAATGCTACCCCTCCACCAATTCGTTCCACCCTATCACTATGATATAATTTGTACCCCGGTATGACAGTGTCCCACTGGTTATCCTCCTTCCACCAGGTCTCAGAGTTGCCTATTATATCTAACTTTTCATTTAGTGCAATATATTCTAACTCTCCCATCTTATTTCTTAGGCTCCTGGCATTCACATATTGTCAGCTGGTCCCCCTTCGGCCAGTGTCAACCCTGCTTAGCCTGTAGGCTCCAATGTAGGCCCGGACCTTCGGACTATGAGCTTGTCCTTATTCCATACCCCCAGCTCCTGCAGCTCCTTTGGGTAACTGTTCCTCAAGCAGTCCTTAAGGTAGTAGTTCAACAAACATGCAGCAACTCCAACACTTTTATAGGTAAAGGGTTTGTTATTTTACACCGGTCCAGTCACAGAGACTTTTTTTTTGTTACATTTGTACTCAGCGCTTTCCCACTCATGGCAGGCTCAATGTGGCAGGCAATGGAGGGTTAAGTGACTTGCCCAGAGTCACAAGGAGCTGCCTGTGCCAGGAATCGAACTCAGTTCCTCAGTTCCCCAGGACCAAAGTCCACCACCCTAACCACTAGGCCACTCCTCCACTACTATTCTATCCTCCACTCCACTATTCTAGTTTCAACTTCATCATTACAGGACAGTTCTTCATCTCAAGTCTCTTACATTTATTCCACCTCAACAATATAATTCAAGTTCCTGTCTCAAGATGTTTTAACCACAGCCCAGTTTCTCTTGGCACTACCTTCTGTTCTCAGGTAGTTTACTGGCTACTTTCACTTTTCACAAACAGTTCATTTCATTAACATAGCTTCAACCTCCTCCTCTATGGAGATTTTAGTCACAGTGCAACCTTTCAAGGCACTCCCTTCGGTGCACAGTGAATCTGCTGAGTTACTCTCCTCCACAGGTCCCTCCCCAACTGCACCAGTTTTGTTTCCCCAATTTTAAACAGTTGAGGTAATACTGCAGCTAGGAAACCTCTCACCTTGCCATCCAGAGCCTGTGCCAATGCTGACACCTCCATACACTCCTCTTCTATCTCCTCCCCTGCCTCCATTTTATCCCATTCCATATCCTCCTCCTCCCCACAGGGCTCTCCCAGCTGCTCCCCATCTCCCTGATTAGAAACCATCTCCCAATCCTGTCCCTCCCCCTCTATTTCCTGTGAGTCCTGCATAGGGTCTGGTGGTTTGTGGGAATGTTAGTCCCTATCCTTAGTTATTATTCTGGTCGGCCTTTTGGCCACTAGGGGGTGAATTCCATGTCTATAAGGAACCTATGAATGACATTTACTCTTCCTTCCGAGCACACTTCCCTCCTGTCTCTGCCTTCGCCCTCCTTGAAGCAGTCTTCTCTCAAACCCCTTACAATATAGACATTTCAAACTATGTTTGTTGTTCCTAGTTACATCATGCTTAGTACTTGACAGTATTAATTTTCAACCTTTTGTCTGATTTTTGTTTAAGGACACCTGATCTACTATGGTCTGTTTTGCAACCTATCAGGATACCCTATCTTCCCTGTTTTGGTGATATCTTCAAAAGATACCTTATCCTGAACCATGTGCTTTTGGGTGACTGTCGGCCTCTCCCCCCCCCCCCCCCCCCCCCCGTTTCTAGTTTAAAAACTGCTCTATCTCCTTTTTAAATGCCAATGCCAGCAGCCTGGTCCCACCCTGGTTAAGGTGGAGCCCATCCTTTCAGAATAGGCTCCCCCTTCCCCAGAATGTTGTCCAGTTCCTAACAAATCTAAAACCCTCCTCCCTGCACCATCGTCTCATCCACGCATTGAGACTCCGGAGCTCTGCCTGTCTCTTGGGCCCTACGCATGGAACAGGTAGCATTTCAGAAAATGCTACCCTAGAGGATCTGGAGTTGAGCTTTCTACCTAAGAGCCTAAATTTGGCTTCCAGAACCTCTCTCCCACATTTGGTACCCACATGTACCAAGACAGCCGGCTCCTCCTCAGCACTATCTAAAATCCTATCTAGTTGACGTGTGAGGTCCACCACCTTCGCACCAGGCAGGCAAGTCACCAGGCGATCCTCACGTCCACCAGCCACCCAGCTATCTATACGACTAATGATCGAATCACCAACTACAACAGCTGTCCTAACCTTTCCCTCCCGGTTAGCATTTAGAGACATATCCTTGGTGCGAGAGGACAGTGCATCCCCTGGTGGGCAGGTCCTGGCTACAGGAGTACTTTCTACTTCACCAGGGTGATGCTCTCCTTCTAGGAGACCTCCAAGGTAGCACAGGGGCTACCAGACTGGAGGAGGGACTTCTCTACAACATCCCTGTAGGTCTCCTCTATGTACCTCTCTGTCTCCCTCAGCTCCACCAAGTCTGCTACTCTAGCCTCAAGAGAACGGACACGTTCTCTGAGAGCTAGGAGCTCTTTGCATCAGGTACACACATATGACATCTCACCAACTGGGAGATACTCATACATGTGACACTCAATGCAAAAGACTGGATAGCACCGCTCTCGCTGCTAGACTGCTGACTCCATCTTAGTGTTTTTGAGTTTTTCAATAATTTAAAACTTGCTATAGTATTAAGGATATTAGCCTAATATAAAAGTGTCTTTTAGTTTATATAGTATATTGTATGATTTATTTAGTGTTTCCTTCTTAGATGGTAATGAAATGTATTTAAAACTCTGTAAGAGCACTCCTTGCTTGTTACCCTAATTACAATAACTGACTATAAATGAAGAGTTGTCCTAGGGGTGGGTGGGAAGACTAAACTAGATCCTGCAGTGCCTGCTAGATTCTATCTGTTAATGCTGTGGTACAAAGTTTTTAAAACTAAGTGGAAAAGACTAAGGAGATTAGTTGATAAAATTTGCTTTTTATATTTTTATTTTGCCTAACACTAACCTACAATTCCTCCTTTAAACCCCAATCTTTAAATTCACAAAGCAAAATAGCGTTCACTTACCAGAGAAATGTCCTCTTCTCTTGGAACTTCTCAGAAAGAAAATTCAGTGGGACCTTTCCTCTTTATATAGTTTTGAATCTAAGAAGCCTTTTTTAAGCAGGCTCTTTGAAGCTGACTCAGCAACCTATGCAAGTATTCTACTTCCCCACACCTTAATTAACACTTAATTGAGGTCGCTGGATGAGCTACCTCTCCAGCAGCCAAGGAAGAGAAAATAACTGCCTTTTAGAACAAGAGTTTTGGGCTGTTTAGTTTCTACCTCTAGAAAAGGTTTCAGTTTAAAACTATGGCGAAAATGCCTATTTCTAGAGAAAATTTCAGTTTAAAACTATGGGAAAAGGGTTTGTACACTATGACAACTAGTTAATGATGCTTGCTTTTCTCTCTCTTTTTATTCCCCCATTAATACGAAAATAGGTCCTGCTTGCTTTTCCCTCTCTCTCTCTCTCTTTTATTCCCCCTTAATACTAAACTAGATCCTGCAGTGTCTGCTAGATTCTATCTGTTAATGCTGTGGTACAGAGTTTTTAAAACTAAGTGGAAAAGGCTATGGAGATTAGTTGATAAAATTTGCTTTTTATATTTTTATTTTGCCTAACACTAACCTACAATTCCTCCTTTAAACCCCAATCTTTAAGTTCCCAAAGCACAAAGCAAAATAGCGTTCACTTACCAGAGAAATGTCCTCTTCTCTTGGAACTTCTCAGAAAAAAAGTTCAGTTGGACCTTTCCTCTTTATATAGTTTTGAATCCAAGGAGCCTTTTTTACAGCAGCCAAGGAACAGAAAATAACTGCCTTTTAGAACAAGAGTTTTTGGCTGTTTAGTTTCTATCTCTAGAAAATGTTTCAGTTTAAAACTACGGGGAAAATGCCTATTTCTAGAGAAAATTTCAGTTTAAACCTATGGGAAAAGGGTTTGTACACAGTCAGGCACATTTTCAAAAGAAAAGGGCATCCAAAAAGCGACACAAAAGGCACATCGGCGTCCCCGTGAAAGAAGGTCGCCCAAATCCAATAATCAAAACTGGGCCGTAAGGGCGTCCTCAGTGCGAGGATGCCCATCTATGGCCGTCCCCACAGGGGGTGTGTGTTAGGGGCATGTTATGGGCGGTGTTATAAGATGGGCGCCTCCAGCGTATAACGGCTTGCAAAATGGTTTCGCATGGGTCGGAATATGGGCGTCCTTAGTTAGACCTGAAATAAAAGCGACCAGGGTAAGGGGGAAGTCGTCTTGTGCAGTTGGAGAGTGGCAAGAGCGTTGTTGGGAGAGAAAGCTGAGAGTTTGTTCAGTACCTGTTACCTTTGTGTGCCGTAGTCGGATCTGTTTCACCCTCACCTGCCTCATTTGTGTTTTACTTTTTCAGCTTTCCCTACCCCTTCTAGCCCCCAAACCCAGACACCACTACTCCTTCCTCTATCTCCCCCATCTCCTCTCCCTATCCCCTCTCCATTCACTGTCCCCAAGTTCATAATTCATTCCCTTACCTGTTTGTAGTCTCTGTTTGTCTTTGTCCTGTGTACTGCTGCAGCGTGTTTGTGAAGACTGTCGTTTGCTGCTTGGAGAGTGAGTGTCTAGAGGGTGTGGCAGGAGAGTTTGTAGTGGGTCAGAGTGCGCTTGCAGTGTGTCTCTGCTATGTGTGACCGCAATGTTTGTCGGTGGTGGGAGAGTGAGTGGCAGCTTCTGTTTGTTGCTCCTGTGTTTCACCAAGTTGGTAGGGAGAGGTGAGCACTGGTGGCACTGCATTGCACCTGTAGTGTGGGGAAATGGAGGCAGTAAATGCACAGATGGCTTACATGCTGGAGGAAGAGGGGAGGCAATGCAGGAGGTACTCACGGCCCAGAGTTTTCAGGCCCCGAAGCAGTTTCCTAGACCTCACTGACCTGCAGTGTCTCACTAGGTACCGCTTTGATAGGGCTGCCATTCAGCACCTTTGTGACCAGCTCCAACCCCTCCTGCAGCCAAGGACCCGTAGGAACAACCCCATCCCTGTGCACCTAAAGATCACTGCTTCTCTATCTTTTCTGGCCACTGGAAGTTTCCAGTCTGTCCTATCTGTGAACACGGGTCTCACCCAGGCTTCCATTTCTAACTGCCTCACCCAGTTTCTTGATGCCTTCCTTACCCACACCTCTGAGTACATCACCTTCCCCAGGCCCTGCAGAACAACATGGCTGACTCCTATGCCGTAGCTCACTTCCCCTCGGTCATAGGCACCATTGACTGCACACGTCGCACTCAGACCCCCCAGGGCACGAAAGTCCACTTATAGGTACAGGAAAGCATTCCACTCACTCGATATGCAAGTTGTGTGTGACGCCCAGGAGGAGATTCTAGATGTGTGTGCCCGATACCCAGATTCCACCCATGACGCCTATATATTGCAGCACTCAGAAATCTTCCGCAGGTTTGAGGAGTGAGGGCCGATCACCGGTGGATGGCTCCTAGGTAAGTGCAGCATGGATCTGCCCAAACTATACCCCCTCCACCGGGCAACCCTCAGCACCATCTCCCTCCAGCTTACTCCACAACCCACTATTCCCCCCAACCTCCACAAGGTACCCGCTCCAAACAATACACACATCTTTCTCATCCTGCTTCTCCCCAAAGGTGACAGAGAGGCATATTTTCAAAGCACTTAGCCTTCCAAAGTTCCATAGAAACCTATGGAACTTTGGAAGGCTAAGTGCTTTGAAAATATGCCTCAGAGGCTACCCACAGTGGAGTTGGCTCATGACCCCCATAGTGCATCCACAAATAGGATCAGAGGAGAACTACAACAGTAGACATCGGACCACCGGTGGCATCATTGAGCACATCTTCTGACAACTTAAGAACAGGTTCCGATGTCTGGACTGTTCTGGAGGGGAGCTCCTGTTCAGCCTCCAAAAGGTGGCAAAGATATTCCTGGCCTGCTGCATGCTACATAATTTGGCAATGCACAGAGGACAGGCTCTCCCAGAAGAGCCACAGCCACCACAGCAGCAGGCCCCAGATGAACAGGATGAGGAGCCCCCTCCACCTCCCACCCACAGAGCAGAGCAGAGTGCACACCAGCTGGGGGTCAGAGCCAGGCAAAGACTGACTGAGACAAGTTTTGTGTGAGAGTAAGTTGACATTTATTTCTATCACATAGTATTTACACACCACCACTACCACCCCCCTCCCACCACCATCACCCGCTATGTGCATATTCCCCTCCCTCCCGCCAACCCTCACCCCCACCCCCCCCCCCATCATGTCCCATCACTTTCCCCGCCCCCTCCCCTGGCCCCGTCCCCTCCCCCTCCTACCCCTCCCACTGTGCTCCTTTGCAGCTGGTGCTGCAGGGGAACTCTGTTGAGAGTCCTCTGATGAGCTCCCACTCTCCTCCTCTGTGTCCACAAGACAGCCTGCTGCCTCGGCTGCCCTGTGGAAGTCCGGCCACCTTGCGGTCTGTGGCTTGCCCTGCAACCTGGGCACAAGACCCAGAAGGGGAGCTGATGTGGTGGCTGCTGGACCAGTGGCTGGGGAGGCTGAGAATCTCAAGCTCCTCTTCTTAGTGGTGCCGTGGTGGAAGTACACGCCAGTTGTTGTTGCTGCATCAGGGCTGTACTAGGTGCTTTCAGGTCACGGCATAGGCCCTCGATGCTGTGCTCCAGCCATTGGAGCTGCTGTACCACATCACGTTGGGCCTGTACCGCTTCACGTTGCACCTTGAGCGCTTCCCGTTGCAGCCCCAATTTCTGGCGCCAGTAGTCTTCCATCTGCACATTCTGGCCCAGCAATTGTGTGGCCAGGCAAAGTAGCTGCCTCCTCTGGCTGGATGGCCTCTGCTGAGGAGGTGCCCCCCCTTCTGCATCTTCTGCTTCTTCAGTGCCACCATCGGCAAAGGCTGAGAGTGGTAGAGGGAGAGCCTCTGCTGTGGGTGGTAGAGGGAGAGCCAGCGGTGCTGCTGCTAGGTCCTGTGGTTCCACCCCATGGTCCTGTGTGGTTTCTTGTGCAGGCCCATTGGTTTGGTGCTCTGTGTGCTGGGGCTGGTGGCCACAAGGACCAGCTTCTTCCTCTGACTGGCTGTCATCACCTGCATAGCAAAAGGGGAGGAAGTGTGTTGGTCAAAATAACCTACTTTTGTTTTTCAGCATTCATATCCATAGCCCCACAGGCAAAGACCCAGAAAAGAGATGGTGAGGAGTGGGATTGGCAGGCAAGCCACAGATGTCATTGTACATCGTACAGAGTTAAAGACAAGGAGAGCAGTGTACTACAGAGACTGATGTGGAAGAGAGCTACACAGGCAGGTGAGTAGACATAGAACTGTGGAAGGAGTGCAGAGGACACAGTGGCTACAGCACAGTGGTGTGGGAAGGAGATATGCAGAGTTTGGTGATGGGGAAGGCCCCCAAAGCTGTGAAACAGTGGTAATCTACATACATACATTGCTGGAAACCCTCCCCCCCATCCCCCAACCACTCCCTGTGTCATGGTCTGTAATGAAGTGATTTGTATTGCAAGTGGTGTTCTCACCCCTTCCCCTACTGAGGAGCACTACACTGTCCCCCACTTGTGTAACAGAGAGTGTAGTGCAGCACAACAGATACCCCAGCTTCCTAATGGTGAACCTACCTGAGCCGTCAGGCTGTACTGATGTATCAAGGGGCCCAATGCCATGGATCTCCTCCTGGGGCAAGAGCCCATGAATGATTCGCTCAATGGGGGTGAAGTTAGTGGTGTCATCTGCTGGGGGGTTGGCACCAGACTTCCTCCTGACATCACGCCTCAGCCGGTGCCACTTCCTTTTGCAGTCTTCCACATCCCTGCCAGAGTGGAAGACCGCGTTGAGCTGGTCCCTTACTGTCTCCCATTTTCTTTGCTTCGTTGTAGCAGCTAGCCTCTGGCCTGTGGGAGCAAAGAGATGCATGTACATCCTCTGGATTTCTTGAACCAGCAGTTCAATTTCTGCATCGGTGTAATTACTCTTGTGGGTGAGTGGTTGCTTTGGTGCCATTGTACCAATGCGATGCAAAGAATCAAAAATATAGAGAAGGGCACTTAAATACTCTCTCAGGGACGCCCATGTGAGAATGCGATGGGCATCCCTGAGATGGGTGTTCTAATTTTGATAATTGACAAAATCCCTAAACGTCCCCAGCAGATCAACCAATGTGAATATACACAGCTCCTTCACATACATCCAGAACTGTCTTACAATAACTGCTTACTATACTACTATCACGTTATATCATCATCATGTTACCCAAAATCCTTCTTGCTATACTACTATTATGTTTTTTCATTATCATGTTGTCCAAGATCCTTCTATAACACTAAATGTCTATTTTCTAACACATTTCCACCACTCATGATGTATTGTAAGCCACATTGAGCCTGCAAAGAGGTGGGAAAATGTGGAATACAAATGCAATAAATAAATAAATAAACTACGGGCGTCCCCAGCTGCTCTGTGTTTTCGGCGTCCTGGTTTTGATTATGGGTGATAATGATAAACGTCCCCAGCTGCTCTTCCCATTTGGAAGTTTGCATTCCCTTTACTGGCGCCTCTTTAAAACGGCTTTCTCTGTGCTTGCACTTTAGAGGTTTTTTTTATTATTATGGGGTGGCATTTCAAAGCGGTTTAGCTTCAGTTATAGTAAATCTTGTTTTTGCCACTGTATGCTTTTGTACACCTTTGTTTTTTGGGGTTTTTTTTTTTGTCGAATCTGTTGGGGGGGTTGGCGCCAGCCTTCCCCCTGACATCACTGCCATTTCCGTTTTCAGTCTTCCACATTCCTGCCACAGTGGAAGAACGGTTGAGCCGGTCCATTATTGCCTCCCTTTCTCTCCGCTTCGTTGTAGCAGCCAGCCTCTGGCCCATGGGAGCAAAGAAATACATGTGGCTCCTCTGGATTTTTCTGAACCAGCAGTTCAATTTCAGGGTTGCTGAAATTACCCTTGCGGCTGGGTGGTTGCTTTGGTGCCATTGTACCAATGCGATGCAAAGAATCTTGTACCACAAGTTCAAGGTAAGCTCATACCTCTCAGCCACCTCTTTCCTTTCTGCTATGTAGGTGCTAAACAAACATTTCTTGCATCTTGCAGGACAGCTGGTCAAGAGGATTGCAAGAGACAGCAATGGACTGTAATACACTGCACTCTGAGAGCCATGATTGTTTCTACCCAATTCATTGTACTGATGTCTTGTTCTCTATTGGACAAACTCAGTTGTGGCTGCCTGTGGGGTGGGGGAGATGCCGTGAGAATGGATGTGTGCATCTCTCATGGTCATAGGCATAGACTGGGGGGGGGGGCAATGCCCCCCCAAACGACGACGAGGCACCGCCGCGCCATTAGTTTAAAAAAAAACACATGCAGGCACGCGCTCCTCTCCATCCGCTTGGCTTCCCTGCCCTCTCTGTCTGCGTCCCGCCTTCCTCTGACGTCAGAGGAAGGCGAGACGCAGACAGAGAGGGCAGGGAAGCCAAACGGACGGAGAGGAGCGTGTCCGTCTACCCCTCTCTCTTCCTCCCTCCCTCCAGCGCAGGCAGCAGTCTTTTTCAGCGTTCCTGGCAGCGGTAGCGATGTACACGCTGCCTTCGGCTCTGCCCCAAAGCCTTCTCTTCAAGTTCCTGTTCCTGCATAGGTGGAACTTGAAGAGAAGGCTTCCGGGGCAGACCGAAGGCAGCGTGTACATCGCTACCGCTGCCAGGAATGCTGAAAAAGCTGAAGACTGTTGCCTGCGCCGGAGGGAGGGAGGACGAGAGGGGGTAAACGGAGTCACGATCTTGGACCTCGCGGGGGGGGGGGGGCAGTAGAAGGAAGATGGATGGAACTGGGAGGGGTGGGGAGCAGAGGGAAAATGGATGGTACTGGGAGGGGTGGGGAGCAGAGGGAAGGAGCAAGAGATGGATGGGACTGGGAGGGGTGGGGAGCAGAGGGATGGACCAGGAGATGGATGGGATTGGGAGAGGTCAGGCACAGCAGAGGGAAGGAGCAGAAGATGGATGGGACTGGGAGGGGTGGGGAGCAGAGGGAAGGACCAGGAGATGGATGGGATTGGGAGAGGTCAGGCACAGCAGAGGGAAGGAACAGAAGATGGATGGGACGGAGGGATGGTGAGCAGAGGGAAGGAACAGAAGATGGATGGGACTGGGAGGGGTGGGGAGCAGAGGGAAGCCTACTGGAAAGAAGACACTGCATAAAACAGAAGACACTGGGACCAAAGCGAAAAGAAAAACTAAATGATCAGACAACAAAGGTAGATAAAAGTATTTTATTCATAATTTATTAATTGAAATGTGTCAGCTTTTTGAAATGTGCATCTGTGATATTTTGCCTGTAAATTTCAATTCCTTCCTCCACATTAGCATATTCATTTGCATATGTATATATGCAAATGATATGCTAATATGCTCCGCCCATTCTTTGCCCCCCCAAATGAAACAGTCAAACTACGCCTATACTCATGGTCAAGGGCTCACCATTCTCTCTATGTTCTCTGCATTCAAATCTTACCTCTATTTTCAACAGGCTCACGGGTATCCGCAGCAGAAAGTTTTTCTCCTGCTTTCCACCTCATGTGTCTCCCCGCTAGGTTCCATCCTTCTTTATGTGGTGAACTCCAGTCCCCTTTTATGAAGTGCCCACCCATTCTCACGGTTGTTGGGGGTGGGGAGGGGGGGGAAGCATATATGCATTGAATGTCTTTTCCACATTATTCAACACAGTCATAGGCGGTCGGTGGCCCAACTGTTTGGGGAGGCTAAAGGGGCGGGATTAAGGGTGGGGCCAGGGGCGGAGCTTACCGCCATAAATGTCTGACAACACACAGAAAAAAATAAGTAAAAATAATAGTCACAATTAATACCTTTTATTAAATTTAAATATTAGATATGAATCATATGTCAAAGAATGAAGTGGTTGCTCAAAGCATATACTAACCACAATTGCTCAACTGCAAAACACTATGCACAACATTGTGCAAAAACACACTCAGAACCTTACTGTACCATAAATATTACACTGGGCAGAACCTAATACACCAATATACCACCCATACGGAAAATGCAGACCGTCAACAATATGAAACAAGGGATCATGATATCACAATTCTCATGTAGAGCCATTGAACATCCTTTTAGGGTGGATAGTGTTCACAATGAGCTCCTTTTATTAACGGCCATATGTAGATCCTTCAAGAGGTAGTGTGTCATGATTTAGGCTCTAAAACCCTTTCTGATGTTTTGGTGCCACCTCAGTGGCACCACACAGGCCAATACACAATCTCTCCACCGCAAAACACTATACACAAACTTGTGCAAAAACACACTCATAACCTTACCAAACCATAACAGCACTAATTCCAAGCACAGGACGAGCTACCTTATGCATTGAAAGGCAGCACTGTAATTACATCGGGATCTAAAACACCTAGTGAAACACCTAGTGAAACAAAAAAAAAAACAAAAAGGGCTGCAAATGCTACATGCTAGCAGAATACTGCACCTTGATCACACATGAAATACACATGACACAACAGATATGAAGGCAAAATACTGAACTGGAAAGTTACCTCAAGAAGTCGGACTCAGCATGCAGCAATACTACAAAAATTGAAACTTACATGCAAAATATCACAGATGCACAATTCCAAAAGTTGACATATTCCAATTAATAAATTCTGAATAAAAAATGTTTTCTACCTTTGCTGTCTGAGCATTTAGTTTTTCTATTAGTCTTCTGTTTTATGCAGTGTCTTCTTTCCATTTGATATTTTTTCTCTCACCATGTCCTTTTTCAAGATCTTATTTCCATTTTGTTTCTTCATGACGCCCAACTCCTTTCTTTTCCTTTCTCTCTTCTCCTATATCTGTCTCTGACACTGATCTTTGTTTCTCATCTATGTTTTTATCCCTCCTCCAGTCCTCAGTCTCCCTCCACTTACCTCTCTAGTCCTCCCATTTTCATGTCTCTCATTCTTTGTCAGCCTCCTATTCCCTTGTCTTTCAGCTACTTTTTAGTTCCCCATTTCCACTCTTTGTGCTTATCCTCTTCCTAGACTCATCTACATTCATCTGCCTCTCATCCCTTCACACCCCTTATCTACACTCCTACCCCACTTTTACTTCCCCATTTCTAACCTCTCACACCTCCATCAATGACTTCTCACTTTTGTTTGTCTCTTACCCTCTTAATAGCCCTCTGCCTCCTTCTTTTCATCCCTGTGTAATCAGAGGTTTAATAAAAAAAGAGGGAAAAAAAGTTACTGTCCTTCTGATAGCTGCAATTTTTTTTGAAGGATGGCTAGCAAGAGAGAGAACCCTGGGAGCACAACTGGCTTTGGAGGTTGCTCTGTAGCTGTGTGGTTGAGGTGGAAGCCAGCAGAAGACTGTCAGCACGAAGAGAAGGTAGTGAAGGCAACAGCCACAAACCAAAAAGTGGCCACAAACCAAAAAGTGACCATGGCAGCGAAGTCAATCATGAAAAAGGCATTACAGGCTCGCCTCCAGCTTCTCCCTTCACACAGTGTCCCACCTTCGTGGAAACAGGAAATGCATCATCGCAGAAGGCGGGACACTGTGTGAAGGGAGAAGCTTGTTTATTTTCTCTGAATCTGCCTTTGCTAATCAAGCAGCGGAAGCAGTGGCCCGTCTCATCTCTCTCTGGGCAAAGTTACATATGCCCTCCAAATATCTAGCTTTCCCAACCTTGAATCTGCTCATGACAGGCTTACACCATCAGGCAGTATGGACTCTTGTAATTAGAAAGGAACCCAGTATGTAGTAGATATAATAAGATAGTTTATTACAATCTTACCAATGGTAATACAGGTAGGTTAAGCATTCACATAATGGAACCACATATCATGGCACGTCCTCTCTCTCTAGCCTTCTGGAGTCTCCCTTCTCTGTTCGTCTTCTCCTCTCATCTCCTTCTTCTTCTCATCTCGTCTCGTCTCGACTGAACTAATACTCCTCAAACTGCTGCTTATATACAATTTTGGCCCTATTCATTTCAATGGACCCCAGCTGTCTCAACAGGGCTCCTAGTCCTTATCAGTTGATCAGAATGACTTCACATATTCCCAAACCTTCCTGTAGCCCCCCCTTTGGATGTTCTCACCCGGGGTGCAGCTGACCCAGCACTATCTCTACGTAACCATAGCAACTTGCTTATGACGTCTTGCAGGTGCCAATCTCAGGATTGTTTATAGAGTAGATTGCCCCCACCCTTGCCAGTTCAGCACTTGCCACAGTGAAATGTAACTGTGTCAAAGGTGATCTCTGATTTTTACAAGCTAGTTCTCTTTTGTATCAGAGATGAATCTGATTTTAAGAAGCCTAGCTCTTATTATGAGCCATTGGCCTGTATTTTACTGAGAGCAAGGGCTAGCATAACTCTTCAAGCTGGAGCTGGAGGCGAGCCTGTAGTGCCTTTTTCTTGATTGACGTCTCTGCCACGGAATGTAAAAGGTTAAAACGCGTGCAAGCGCGCATGGGGGGGGGGAAGGGAGGAGGAGGGCTGCCGATCGGGAAGCTGGTGAGAGTGGGAAGGAAGGAGGGAGAGCTATCTGACAAAAGCGCTGCGTTTGTGAGGGCAGCAGCCAAAGGAAGTCCACGATTGGGCTGGGGAGGCTTAGCCTCCCCAAGCCTCTTATACGGGGCGCCTATGAACAGTCCTACAATCCTCCATAGTTATGGAACAACATTTCTAAATTCTATCCTGCAAACTATTTTCAAGGTGGCCACAGGTGCGTGCCTACCACAGCCTTGAGCCCTTAAGTCATGGTGGGGGGGGGGGGGGGTCTGGTTACAGTTCCTATTCTAAATTACCTGCAGGTGGCTACAGCCTGGTGCCTATATAATTCCCCTAGCCTGTGCCCTTCTGTACCTGATGTATTATATTGCAATTGTGATGAAGTAAACATCCATCTAATGCTTTTACCCTCGTTTTCCCTTTTCTCCTCAGCACTATATACCATTGCTGATACATTCAATGTGAAAAGATGACCCAGCTGTTTGTAGCTCCATCCTGGCCCTCAAACCTGGCTGGTTTGGTTGTGGGTAAGGGTGTCTGGTGATCAGAGAGCAAACACCGTCTATGCGCTACCTATGGTTATCTGCAAGTTTCTACTTGGCAGACCACTAGTGCTAGACAACATATCTATTATTTACACAACTCTGTGCTTTGGGGCTCTATGGTAAAGGGGGGGGGGGGGGAGAGGCTGGATGGGCATTTCTGTTCCTCAACAGACATGCCCACCAAGCCCCCTCCCCCTTACCATACAGTTATGCAGTTTGGAAGGAGCAGATGACCTTCTGTATGGCCACACTTATCACACATGTACCAAAGTTTCTCTGTCACAGTTCACCTGTCATGCAACCCAGAATGCTGACTCCTCTCACATCAACCCCAGCATTTTGATAACACATATGTAGTGCACAAAGTACACACACAGACCCTGGTCAGTGCCAAAAGTGTCAAATTGTATTTAAACTATATACCAACAAAAACTATTTACAATCTCTCTCCCCCCCCCCAAAAAAAAAAAAATCATTCTCTCCCCTCCCAACAAAATTTTACCCCTCTCCTGTCCCTCCAAATGGCTTCTTAATAGCTCTAATATGAGCAGCATCAGATGGCTATGCGTCTGCTGGCAGCCGCAGTGCTGCAACCTCCTGCAGCAACTGGTTGACTACAGCAACCAGATACTAAAGTTGGTTTGGTATTAAAACCAAATTTCATCTCCTTCTTTGTGTCTTATGACTGGGTCCCCTTGTAGATGCTGCAAATCAACTTTGGCTTCCTCTGTTGTCTGATGAGACCTGCGGAACCAAACTCACATGTCATGCACCTATTAAACCTCATAAAGAGAGAGGCAGCAAATGCTCCCTTTACCCCTCTAAAGCAACCCCAGCAGAGAACAGACACTGCAGGGCACACGGCCAGGAGGAACAGATGCTTTATTTCTCATTTTTACAAAACACATAGCTTTTAAGAAAAGAAGGAAGACAGTTGTGTCTAGCAGATCTTGAACACTGGTTACAGTACAGTACTCGGAACTCTGTTCTTCCAAATCAGCACTACAAAGTAAAAGTTGTGGCACATGAGCAGGAAGGAATTCCTGTCTGTGAGTGCAGTGTGGGACCCCCTTGTGGTTTTATGCTTTTTGTGAGAGACTCCTCTCCACCTTCACTTCCAGCGGTGTCGCACCAGGGAGGATGCATCGTTAACCCCTTCTATGCTGTGCCGCCGCTGCCGCTGAGGAAGCAGTAGCAGGAAGATGAGGGTTAGGAGAATAAGTCCACAAATACTCATTAGGGCATAGCAGATAATCCACAGGATTGGCTCCCGGAGAGGGCTTGTGAAGATGCAATTGCTGGAAACGTCCTTTGTGGTGAATGGACCTGAGATTGCAGACACAACAGAACCGGATACCTCTGGAGACACATAAGAGAGACACTTTTTTTAAAGTTATGTTTTTTTTATAACTACTTTTTTAAAAATGATGTTTCCCTCATGTGACATTTTTGTTTAATAATTAAACATTCTCATTTGTTTTTTAATGCAATTTTCATCAAATTATACTTCCAACATAAACACTTTATAAAGCAATACAGCCTTGGTAAAGAAGAAATATATAAAGCAATAATTAGGAGAAGAAAAAAAACATAGTCTTAAGAGACTAAGAAGACCTCAAAACGAAAGGGAAGCAGTCCAACTAAATAAGAGCATTGGAGATATACAACTACTACTACTACTATTTAGCATTTCTATAGCGCTACAAGGCATACACAGCGCTGCACAAACATAGAAGAAAGACAGTCCCTGCTCAAAGAGCTTACAATCTAATAGACAAAAAATAAAGTAAGCAAATCGAATCAATTATTGTGTACAGGAAGGAGGAGGGTAGGTGGAGGCAAGTGGTTACGAGTCAAAAGCAATGTTAAAGAGGTGGGCTTTCAGTCTAGATTTAAAGGTGGCCAAGGAAGGGGCAGGACGTAGGGGCTCAGGAAGTTTATTCCAGGCGTAGGGTGCAGCGAGACAGAAGGCGCGAAGTCTGGAGTTGGCAGGAGTGAAGGGAACAGATAAGAAGGATTTATCCATGGAGCGGAGTGCACGGGAAGGGGTGTAGGGAAGGACGAGTGTGGAGAGATACTGGGGAGCAGTAGAGTGAGTACATTTATAGGTTAGTAGAAGAAGTTTGAACAGGATGCAAAAACGGATAGGGAGCCACTGAAGCGACTTGAGGAGAGGGGTAGTATGAGTAAAGCGACCCTGGCGGAAGACGAGACGGGCAGCAGAGTTTTGAACCGATTGGAGAGGAGAGAGGTGACTAAGTGGGAGGCCAGCAAGAAGCAGATTGCAGTAGTCTAAACGAGAGGTGACAAGGGTGTGGATGAGGGTTTTGGTAGAGTGCTCGGAAAGAAAGGGGCGGATTTTACGGATGTTGTAAAGAAAGAAACGACAGGTCTTGGCGGTCTGCTGGATGTGAGCAGAGAAGGAAAGAGAAGAGTCAAAGATGACCCCAAGGTTTCGAGCCGAGGAGACAGGGAGAATGAGAGAGCCATCAACAGAAATAGAAAATGGGGGGAGTGGGGAGGTGGGTTTGGGGGGAAAAATGAGACGTTCGGTTTTGGTCATGTTTAATTTCAGGTGGCTTTGAGACGTCCAGACAGCAATGTCAGACAAGCACGCTGAAATTTTGGTTTGGATGCAAGGTGAGATATCAGGGGTAGAAAGGTAGATTTGGGAGTCATCAGCATAGAGATGGTAGGAAAAGCCATGGGATGAGATTAATGAACCAAGGGAAGAAGTGTAGATAGAAAAGAGGAGGGGACCAAGAACAGAACCCTGAGGTACGCCGACAGGCAGAGGGGTAGAAGTAGAAGAGGATCCACCAGAGTGAACACTGAAGGTGCGGAGGGAGAGGTAGGAAGAGAACCAGAAAAGGACAGAGCCCTGGAATCCAAGTGAGGACAGGATATCGAGGAGTATGCTGTGATCAATAGTGTCAAAAGCAGCGGAAAGATCAAGAAGAATGAGGATGGAATAGAGACCTCTGGATTTAGCCAGTAATAGGTCATTGGAGACTTTAGTAAGAGCAGTTTCGGTTGAGTGGAGAGGGTGAAAACCAGATTGTAGTGGGTCAAGAATAGCATGTGAGGAGAGAAAATCAAGGCAGCGGCAGTGAACAGCACGCTCAAGTAATTTGGAGAGAAAAGGGAGGAGGGAGATGGGTCGGTAATTAGAGGGACAAGTAGGGTCGAGTGAAGGCTTCTTAAGGAGAGGTGTGACCACAGCATGTTTAAAGGCAGCAGGGACAGTTGCAGTGGAAAGTGAGAGGTTGAGAATGTGACAGATAAAAGGAATAAGAGCAGGTGAGATGGCATTAAGAAGGTGGGTGGGAATGGGATCAGAGGAACGGGTGGTACATTTTGAGGAAAAAAGGAGAAGTGTAGTTTCTTCTATAGTAACTTCAGGAAAGGAGGAAAAAGAATGAGGGGAAGGAGAGAGAGGGGAACGGACTAGTGGAGGGAGAGGTGGCGAGGTAGAGAATTCAAGGTTTATCTTTTGAACCTTGTCGTGAAAGAATTCAGCAAGGGTCTGAGGAGATAATGAAGGGGGAGTTGGGGGAGGGGGGACCTTGAGGACAGAGTTCAATGTGGTGAAGAGAAGTCGAGGGTTAGAGCCAAGAGAGTTGGTCAGTTGGATATAATAATCCTGTTTGGCGCGTAAAAGAGCAGATTGGAAGGAGGTCAGCATGAACTTAAAGTGTAGGAAATCAGCAAGGGCCCGAGATTTCCGCCAGAGGCGTTCGGCGGAGCGGGTACAGGAACGTAGGTAGCGGATATTAGAAGTCAGCCAAGGTTGGGGTTTTGTGTGCCTTATAGGGCGGGTCATCAAAGGTGCAAGAGTGTCTAAGGCAGAGGATAGAGTATTGTTGTAAGAAGAAACAGCCTCGTTGACAGACGTGGATGGTGCCACAGTAGAGAGGAGGTTTGAAACATGGGAGGATAGAGATGAAGGGTCAATATCGTGAAGATTCCTAGATAAATTAGATATAATAGGACGGGACTGGGAGGGAGGAGATTTAAGTGTGAAAGTTATAAGATGGTGATCAGAGAGGGGAAGATCAGAGACAAGGAAACTAGAGGGTGAACAGTTGGAGGAGAAGATGAGATCAAGACAGTGACTATTTTGATGAGTGGGGGAGGTGGAGCATACCGCAGGGAGGGGAGCAATGCGACAAGTAATAAACAATGATACCAAAGATCTAGCAAAAAGAGGAGATCCTTGTTATTGCTTTTCCCCCATTACTCCCTAATGACCCGGCCAAAATTACCACAGGAAATTCATTATCCAGGAAATTTTTCACTAGTATGTGGCAATGTTAGATTTCTTTTATGTTTTTTTTCCACTTAAAATTTTTATTATAATAAATCTGCAACAGTCAATTTCGCAAAGAGCACATCCTGCTCACATTTGCCCACACAGGGCCCCTTAAATACTGAACTACTACATCTGGAACTAACTTATCTACTATGTATACTACTCCAAAACTCATGGTATCAAAATAGTCCCATAAACAGTATTCACTTCCTAACTAAACCGTGCACCCCTAATATACAACATCCCCTTCCCCACCCCTCTAACCATCTCCAACCCCAACTCAACTTAAGAACGCCCCCTGGTTCTTTGGGACACTCTCTCTCTCCCCTTCCCCTCCCCCCCCACCCCCCTCCTATAATACTCCATGATCCTAAATACATGTCAGTCGCTGTTGTAATCGAGCTCATCCACCCTTATGTCGCATTGCCCCCCTTCCTGCGGTATGCCGTTAGTCGCTCCATTTGTATTAACTGACCCAACTTACATTTCCAGTCACCCAACGTTGGGGGGTCCGCCCTCTTCCAATACTGTGCTATGAGGCACTTAGCTGCTGCCAACCTCAAGCGCACCCATTTCCACTCCTCCCATTATATAAACCCAAGAGACACACCAAAGGGCTGCATTCCAAAGACGATCCAATCAACTTTACTAGCGCTTTCATAACAGCATGCCAAAAGGGCACCACCCTGGAGCATGCCCACCATATGTGTATAAATGAACCACTTTGTGAATTACACCTCCAGCATAGGTCTGATGTACCAGGGTACATCCTCTTCAATCTCTCGGGTGTGTAATACCATCTGGATAAGACTTTATATGCATTTTCCTGCACCAAAACACATACCGAAGCTTTCTGAACCTCCCCACAAATAATTTCCCACTCCTGATCAGAAAAGTGGCAATTTAAATCTTCCTCCCAAGCCCCCTGAAAACCAAATGGTCTGGGATCATACCCCCTAAAAAATCTATATTTCACTGATACTGGTCTGGGCACCCTCCTCAACAAAAGCCAGAGATTTTCCAAACTTTCCGTCTCCTGAGGGTTCCCCCCCTTCCAACCCAATGTCCCCACAAAATGATGAATCTGTATAGAGGGAAAATTGTCTCCCCCCCGGCAAACTATACATGAAGCACAGCATATCAAAACTCTTCACCCTCCCCCCCTGCAGCACAGCCCAGAAATTCACAATGCCTGCTTGTTCCTACCGCACAAAAATGGCACTTTCTCTCCCTGTCCCAAATTTTGGCTCCCATATCAAAGGTCAATACCCTACCAAACAGTGTCAATACCCTACCAAACTGTCCCCATTTCCTCCGCACTTCTCCCCACAATTCCACCAAATGCCTCACATATGGATTCTGTATCCCAGCCAAGATCACTTCCACTCCTTCACTAGTCCATAAATAAGAGCTCATCGGCCTGTAAAGCTATATGTTTGCTCCAACTGGCTAGCGAGCTCAGTTATCCCCCTCTCCCAGTCCATAATCATCCTCAGTTGGGCAGCAACATAATACTATTCAATATTGGGCACCGTTCTACCCCCCTCTCCAGCCAAACGGGGATGTCTAACCCCCTCCCCCTATTAAACTGTGACACAAAACCCTGCAATTGTTTAAGTGTCTGTTTTGGAACCGCCACTGGCAGCACCTGAAACAAAAATAACAATCTAGGCAGAACATTCATCTTCACCACTGCCATACGCCCCCGCCACGAGAGCCACAATCCCTTCCACTGGGACAGCTCCTCCCGAATTTGGTCTATTATCTTCCCATAATTGAGACTATACACCCTGCCCAAGTCCCTAGGAATCTGAATCCCCAGATACCGAATGTGATGATTGGCCCACTTAAATGCAAACAATACCCTCAATCTACCTTTTTCCCCCCTGTTTCAGAGAAATCCCCAATATCTCACTTTTATCCATGTTAATCCTTAGGCCAGCATATCGTTCAAATTTCCAAAAAAATCTCCAACACCGCTGGTAATGTCTGCTCAGGATCCATCACGTAAAATAGCACATCATCCAAAAACAAAGCAATACGATGTTTCATCCCCCCTACCCTAATACCCTGATAATCTGGATGCTGACGTATCATTACTTCCAGCGGCTCTATGTACAGTGCAAAATATTAAGGCAGTACATCCTGTGCCATCCAAGGCCACCAATAAGACCAGGAAATAAGATGTAGGGTCTTGTGGAACCCGAAATGTCTGGCAAATTCGGATGCGTGCCCCCAGCGCAGCACTCTCCTACGGAGACCCACAGGAACGGCCTACTGGCAGGCGGCACTGGCCCCGGACATGGAAGGAATACATGCAGGATTCAACATCGGATAGGGCTCCTCCTGGTCCTCAGGAGCCTCAAAACTGCGGGACAGGGCATCCGCCTGGACATTCTTTTCGCCCGGTCTGAAGATCAGATGGAAGTCAAATCGGGCAAAAAACAGAGACCACCGGGCCTGGCGAGGATTTAGTCTGGTGGCATTTTGCAGGTACAGAAGGTTCTTCTGGTCGGTTATTACAGTCACTGGATGTGCTGCTCCCTCCAGTAAGTATCGCCACTCCTCAAAAGCTAATTTGAGCGCCAGAAGCTCCCGATCCTCCACCGTATAATTTCGCTCTGCAGGGGTGAACTTACGGGAGAAGAAGAAGCAGGGATGCTTTTTCCCAGATGCCGTTGTCTGAGAGAGTACTTCCCCTACTCCCAGGGATGAGGTGTCCACTTCCACCAGGAAAGGCTGAGTAGGATCTGGACTGCGGAGTACCGGGGCAAAGAGGAAGGCCTTCTTCAATGTGGTGAATGCAGTGAAAGCCTCCGACGTCCAGTTCTTTGCATCGGCCCCCTTCCTCTTGAGGGCTGTCAGAGGAGCCGTGATGAGAGAGTAATCCTGGATGAACTGCCGGTAGTAGTTCGTGAACCCCAGGAACCTCTGCAAGGCCCGCAGACCCTGGGGAACCGGCCAGTCTCGGATCGCTGTCAATTTACCGGGATCCATCTGTAACCCGATGGAGGAAATGATATACCCCAGGAAGGCAGACTCTGTTGGTGGAACAAACACTTCTCCAACTTGGCATACAGCCGATGTTGCCGCAGGTGCTGGAGCACTGTGCGGATGTAACATGTTGTGACAATGAGGAGGAAAAAATCAGGATGTCGTCCAGGTACATGATCACCGAGGAGTAAATCAGGTCCGGGAATATGAAGTTAACAAAATTCTGAAACACTGCTGGAGCATTACAGAGCCCGAACGGCATCACCCGATATTCGAAGTGTCCCTCATGGGTGTTGAAAGCTGTTTTCCACTCATCCCCCTCCCTGATTCCTACCAGGTTATAGGCTCCCCGCAAGTCCAGCTTCGTGAAAATCTTAGCCCCTTGTAGACGGTCGAACAACTTGGGGATGAGTGGAAGCGGATACTGGTTCTTTACTGTGATCTTGTTCCAACCCCGGTAGTCAATGCAAGGACGAAGCGACCCGTCCTTCTTTGAAACAAAGAATAATCCGGCCCCTGCAGGAGAAGAAGCTCGGATGAACCCCTTGAGGAGATTATCCTGGATATATGCCCTCATGGCCCGGGACTCCTCACGGGACAAGGTGTATAGGCGTCCTAGGGGTGGATTGGTTCCAGGCAGAAGATCAATGGCACAGTCGAAAGACCGATGAGGAGGAAGCGTGTCAGCCGCCCAGGCACTGAAAGCATCATGGAAATCTTGATAGTCCTTAGCCAGCCCGGGCGACCCTTCCTGAGAGGTCTGGAGCTGAGCAGAGCAGAGAGGCATGGGAGGCTTGACCTGCTGGAGACAGCTCTGGGCACACTGGGAACTCCATTGTGCGATCTCTCGGATGGACCAGTCGAGAACCGGAGCATGCAGTCAAAGCCAAGGCAACCCAAGGATCACCGGGTGAATGGCTCGCGCAACCACCAGGAACTGCATCTCCTCCTGATGTACCGCCCCCACCTGCAGGGGTGAGGTGATCCGGGTGATGGTCCGGGGAAGACTATCCCCCTGGACAGTGGCGTTCCGAGGGGCGCTGACACCCGGGGCAGATCGCCGATGCGCCGTGCCCCCCGGGCAGCGCGCCCCCCCTGGCGAAGGGACACCCCCTCACCCTGGAGAAAGAACCCGCCAGGTGCACGCCGGTCAGCGTCATTGGTTTCCATGCTCCCTCTGCCCCGGAACAGGTTACTTCCTGTTCCGGGGCAGAGGGAGCATGGAAACCAATGCCGTTGACCGGCGCACGGCACCCCCCCAGCGGCGTGCACCCGGGGTGGACCACCCCCACCACCCCCTCCTTGGCACGCCACTGCCCCTGGATGGAGGTGACCCGGAGCACTGGTTGGCAGGGCACAGTGGAGCCACCCAACTGCGACAGGAACTCAGCATCAATGAAGTTTCCTCCGGCCCTGGAGTCCAGCAAGGCCCTCGTATGAACCTGGCGCCCTTCTCCTTGGAGCAGTACGGGAACAGAGAGTAAGTTGTCAGGAAGGGATGCCAACCGACCCAGAGCCACTCCCTTCACGGGGCTCAGGTCGGAGCATTTCCCGACTCTCCAGGCTTATTTGGGCAGGCATCCATCAGGTGCCCGGTTGGCCACAGTATAGGCACAGATGGTTCCTCCGGCGGTACGCCCTCTCTTGTCTGGATAACTGATGCCGTCCCATTACCATGGGCTCCTCTCCAGTTCTTTCCGAACCTTCCTCAAGAACCCAAGGCATCTCCGGTCGGTGCGGAAAAACCTGGGTCTCTGAACGGCCTGCTGAGTAGCCCTCTCCTGGGCTCGTTCCTGGAACCGGACCGTCAATCCTGGTGCAGAGGGCAATAAGCGGATCCAGAGTTACGGGAATCTCTCTAACCACCAGTTCGTCCTTGATCCTGCCGTCCAGACCCTGCCAGAATATGGCCGTTAAGGCCTCCTGGTTCCACCGGAGTTCTGTGGCTAGGGTACGGAACCGGACGGCATATGCCCTGACCGACCCGGAGCCCTGCTGGATCTGCAGCAGCTCCCCAGAAGCAGAAGAAGGTCGGCCAGGCACATCGAATACCATCCGCAACTGCTGTAGGAACTCATCAAGGTCCGCCAGAATCGGACTCCGCTGCTCCCACAGCGGGGACGCCCAGGCCAAGGCGGCACCAGAAAGCAGGGAGATGATGTAGGTCACCTTTACTTTGTCAGAAGGAAAAGCCTCCGATTGCAGCTCAAACAGGATTTGGCACTGGTTGAGAAAGCCCCGGCATGCTGAAGGGGTCCCGTCGAACCTTGGAGAATCTGGAAGTTGTAACCGTGCAGCGGAAGCCTCCATCCTAAGGACCGGAGGAGCCGCAGAGCCCTGTTGTTGGAGCGCTGGTAACTGGTTGCAGACATCCTGCAAGACGCTGGACAAGCGAGTTAATTGAACCTGCTGCTGGTGTAGAACCTGAGCCAGGTTGGAAAGCTCGGTCTTATCTGGCGAGCTCATGGCTTCGGCTTACTGTTATGACTGGGGATGTGAGCCCTAGTGCTCCGACTGAGCACGGCGAAGATGGAGGGACACCGCACTCGGTCAGGCAGCCAGACAATCCTTAGCTTCACCTGGGAAGCGACCGCTGTTCCCCGAGAGTTGAGCCCCCAGGTGCAGGCGGCCACCAGGACTTCCGGAACCGGCGGGGTTCCACGGCCACTGACCCGACAGGCGGACGAGCAGACACAGTCCCGGAGCAAGGAGTCAGCGGTGCATTGAAAACAGGAAACAGTCCAAGGTCTGGGCAGGCAGCAACACAGCGCGAAGTTGAGAAGCAGTCCGAGGTCAGGTACACAGGAAAACACTGGAACGCTGATAGCCGGCTGTGGAACACAGAGGTAGACCACGACCTCTACACAAATAGAAGCTGAAGCATGGAAGGACTGGAGGCAGGGCTTTAAATAGTTTAGGAATTAGGCTCAAACATGTGCAGCTGATCCAAGATGGCTGCCCCCATCAGAGGAGATGCTCTACGCCCAAATATGGGCTTCCTTCCTGAAACTGCCCAACTCCAAGATGGCTGCCACCACCTGATACGCCCATCCCGATGGCCGCCCTAACCTGGAGATACCCACATCCAAGATGGCCGCCGCATCCTCGAATGCCCATACCCTGCGCAAGCAGGCTGCACCTCTGGAGGAGTGTAGCAGAGCGTAACACTTGCTTAAGGTCTGCCCATACCTGCGGTGTAGGGTTTCTTTTGTGCCGCTGTTCTAAATGCAATAACCTCTTCTGCAAAGTCAGCGAGTGCTGCCCTTTTTCCCTTTTCTTGCGCGACCCCCATTTAATCAAAGCACCCCTCACCACTACCTTCAGCACATCCCATAACACCCCATCTGTTACTTCCCCATTGTCATTAAAGCGTCGGTATTCTTGAATAGTATGCTGAATATCTTCCCGCACTTTCTTATCCCCAAGCAGTGACTCACTGAGTCGCCAGACTCCTTGTCACTTGCATTGGCCCAACCCAATTAATTTAATCCACATTGGCGCATGATCAGAAACACAAATGGTCTCTATCTCAGCAGCCCCCACCATATGCCATCCATTGCGATGCACCCATAACCCATCTATCCAGGAATAAGTCTGTGCTGCACGCGAGTAAAAGGTGTAATTCCACTGCACCCCATGTAACAACCTCCAGCAGTCCACCACCTCCAACCCTTTCAAAAATTGTAACAATGCTTTCCTCCCAGGGCCATTGCTGCCTTCCTCCTGTCGAATGATCTAGCCTTGCATCCGGGGCAATATTAAAATCCCCCCCTACCACAACCTGCCCGCCTACAAATCCCGAGATTTCTTCTTTTAATGTTTGAAAGAAGTCCCTCTGCCCCACATTTGGCGCATAAATGTTAATCAATGTCATCTCCTTCCCCTGCAACCACCCTCTGAGGCCCACACAACACCCACTAGTATCTCGAAACACCTCTTTAATCACAATTCCACAACTTTGTCTTATCAAAATAGCCACTCCCCCCATCCGTTTTGGCCCTATTCCCTGATGTACCACCACTTCCTGAAAAGGCCTACGACGCAGCAGGTGAGCATCCCTTGGTCTTAAGTGTGTTTCTTGCAAAAACGTCACATCCCATTTCAGCCTACCCAACTCCTTAAATACTGCGCTTCCCCTGATTATTTAGCCCGTTTACATTCCATGTACCCACCAATAAGGTTGCTCCCTTCCCCTCCCCCACCCCTCCCTCCCCTCTCCTTCCCCACAGGCAATCTCTGCCCTCCCCCCTGCTCCAAACCCACACTCCTCTGCTCCAACTTATCCCCAAATCCTCCCCCATCCTCCCCTTCCCTGTAGCTGATCTCTCTGTCAGTAAATCAGCCATCCCATGAGGAATCAACACACTCTCCCAGGACTTTGACCTCTCCAACGCTAATCCCTATCTCTCCCATCACCCTACTTACACCCACATCCATTACATTCATGCAACCCACATTCCTCCATACAACCTCCCCACTGATTCAAGCATTTCACCACCAGTCCACACAAATCCGTGTTCCTTCAGGAAGCTTGCTTGTTAGAAGTCTTCCCCCGCTCCACCACCTTCTGCCACACCGAATCCACTCTGGGTTCCCTGGCGGTCTCCCGCAACTCCTTCTGAATGGGAACATCTCTGCACCCCAAAGAGCGCAGTGGTGCCCATGCCTCTTCCGGGGTCTTGACTTTACACGATTTACCGTCCACTGTTAGCCACATCCCAAATGGGAATAGCCACTTGTACCGGATCCCCTTTGACCTCATATATATCGTGGCTTCTCGGAAGGATAGACGCTTTTGCAGTGTAGTCCAGGCCAGATCTTGGAACACTCCAATCTTACAGTTTTTCCAAATAATTTCTTTTTGTTGCCTTGCTTTGGTCAATATCTTCTCCTTCATGGGGAAATCAGCAAAACACACCACAATGTCCATCTGGCGATTGTCCTGCTGCAGGCCACTCTGTGCGCTCTCTGAATTCTAAGGTCTGGCAATTGGCCTCCATCCTCTGCATTCAAAATGAACCCACACAGTTCTCGAATCACTGCTTCGCAATTGCTAAATATGTCAGATTCAGGAATTCCCTTAAATCGCAGGTTGTTGCAGCACGGCCTATTCTCCAGGTCCTCCACCTGCTCCCTGAGTTGTTGTAATTCCTGCATATCTGCATTCACCACTTTATGCAGTTTCCCCATGTCTTGCTTGAAAGTCTCCATCCCCTCCTCCATCTCACCAACACGTATCTCCAAATCGCAAATTTCAGCCCTAATTTCTCTCAGGACAGTTTGTATATCCTGTCGGACCCCTGCCAAATCAGCCTTCAGGTCTTGAAACTAAGTCACCATCTCCCGTTTCGTGATTTCACCAGTTTCAGGGCCCTTCTTAGCCTGCTCCTACCCGGCCACCTATAGTCTAAAGAGAATCCACAACAAGTGGAGAACTCAATAGATCCCACGGTGCGTGAAATAGAAAAAATAAAAAAGGTGGGAATATGAGCCAGGCTACCCAAAGAATGGAACCAAATTATGTTTAAGAAAATAAAGTTTAATAATTTCCAAGTAAATGGTAATAAAACAATACATAAAAAATGACCCGACACAACGTTGTGTTTCGGCCAAACAGGCCTACATCAGGAGTCTATAAACATAAACAAACCATAAACAAATTAAACAAAAAAACAATAAGAAATATGATGTCCTGGCTTTATTATTTTGTAAATCCTTCTCCCTCTTTTTTTGATGCTACTGTTTTCAGTTTGTTTGTTTGACATGTTATTTGATATGTTCATATAGATATACAGTCCTGAATTCATTTTTTTGCTATTAGCAATCTATTTTTTGAATTCACATTTTTTGGATAATTTATACATGTTCCTCTTTTAGTATATGTATATCATTATATATAAAAAATTATTTTTGTTGTATGTTATCAAAAATTTCTTTGCTGCATATTATTATCATTATACTCTTTATTTTTAATATATTTTTTTTGCTCAGTTGGTTTATAGTTTGCTCATGTTTAAAGATTTATTCATGTTTAAAGATTTATTTCTGCATATTATTATTATTATCATATTTCTTATTGTTTTTTTGTTTAATTTGTTTATGGTTTGTTTATGTTTATAGACTCCTGATGTAGGCCTGTTTGGCCGAAACACAACGTTGTGTCGGGTCATTTTTTATGTATTGTTTTATTACCATTTACTTGGAAATTATTAAACTTTATTTTCTTAAACATAATTTGGTTCCATTCTTTGGGTAGCCTGGCTCATATTCCCACCTTTTTTATTTTTTCCTACCCGGCCACCGCCATCTTTGCTCCACTCCTCTCTGTCCCCGCCGACGCCACCAAGGTTTTTTTGCCTTGCTCTGTTGAAAAACGGAATCACTCCAATCCCTTCTTTGGTGGCATTCCTCAGGGACCTTTCCCCTTCAAGGCACCCTTCAGGATGCCACTTAACTCTATGGGATTCACTCACTCTGATCAATGCCCCAACGGAGCTCTGCGCTTAAGCTATCATCTCAGTCCGTGACCAGCAGGCACTCCACAGAACTATTTCTGTCTTTTCCAGTCTCTTCCTTTCTTTCACTCAGCCTGCACACGCTCTTCTTCAAAAGATCAATCCCCTCTAAGGGAAGGAGCCAGGCGGGGGCCAAAGCAGCTAAGAACCGGCTGCAGGCAGTATTATTTTCAAAGCTGCGCTGTTGTTATGAGATTCTATGCAGAGAACTGCACTACCTCAAAACACAAGTCTCCGTAATTTGCAGCTCCTCTCCCAGCAGTGTCCTAGCTGGCCTCTCTGCAGGAACGGCGATTCTCCTCCTCTCTCCGCCCAGCCACCCGGGTTGGGCCTCTGCCCCAAAGGAAGACACCGATGACGCCGGGCCCCAACACTCCGAGAGCGCCCGGCAACAGCCCTCAGATGCCGCCGCCCACCGCGTCTCACAGTCTCTGCAGCGGCTGCCTTCCCCCTCACCGGTCCACCGTTCCTGCCTCGTGAGGGATGCTGTACTCTCCCATCTGCAGTGGCAGCACCACGCTCCCGGGATCGCAGGTCTGCTGTGCCCGTTACGTGCAGGCACGGGCTCGATCACCTGATCCTCCCCGCTCCTCGAGGCCACTGACAGCTCAGTCCTTAATCGATCGCGATCTCAGCACTCACATTGGGTGGGTACGAATGTATATCCGTGGCGTTTTGGGTGCAGAGTCGGGCACGTCTTCTTACTCTGATGCCATCTTGGATTCCTCTAAGTTACGTTTTTTAAAAGTTTTGTCATCCTCTGCATGTGTTCTCTTCATTCTCCTTTTCACTTGTTTCTCATAAAGGAGCCTCCACATACAGCCTGTAGTATTTTTTTTTTTTTTCATTTTCCAACATTTACTCCTGAGGAAATTCTGCGCTACTGCACAATGCAGAATTTCCTCAGAATTCCCCACCTCCACAGACTGCACAGAATTCTGCCTTTTCCGTGCAGAATTCTGTGCAGTCAGCTTTTATGTCACACTCGCTTTCCAGCTGTCTGCCTCCCAGTACACTTACTGCTCCAACATGGCAAAAGGAGAAGCTGCACAGTTGCAGGTCGGGCTGCTTCCTCCACTGCCTTGGTGTCTAGCGGTTCCCTTAAGCTGCGCAGCTGTACAGAGGCCTGTGAGGCTCAAAAGAACAGTTGGGCCCATGATGGCAGAGGAACAGGAAGCAGCCTGATGTGTGGCTGTGCTGCTCCTCCTTGTGCCATGTTGGAGAAGGTGGGGGCAGGAAGTGAATGTGTGTGTGTGTGTGTGGGGGGGGGGGGGAATCTGGAAAAAATTTAGATGGAGCATGTAGGGGACTAGAATAAAGGTGGATGGTGTATGTGTGTGCAGGAAGGGGGCTGGAAAAAAGGAGGATGGAGTGTGTGAGGGGGTTGGATAAAAGATGGATGGAGTGTGTGGGGAGGGGGCTGGAAAAAGGTTGATGAGGTATGTGTGTGCGTGCCATGGGAATAGGGTGGAGGTCTGCAGGAAGGTGCATGAGAAACTCCTGTGGAGGTAGGGGGGGGGGGGGTTATTTCATGCCTGGGGGGAGGTGCCAGCCGACATAGTGGGGGAATTCTGTGCAAAAAAATTACAAAGTGTGCAGATATGTTGCTGAATTTTCTATTTTTTTGTGCCGAATTCCCCTAGGAGTAAACATTCTATCCTACTGTATATATTGACTGTAAGAAATTTTATTAACAAGGAGGTTAAAAATCAAATTAATTATACAACAGAACTGAGCTCTGGACAGAGGCCTGCTAAGACAACAGGTTAAGAATCATTTTCACTTTTTATCCTGAGATCTAGACACTGGTGCCCCGATGCTCAGATGTAAATGTGGGCACTAGAGGCTACTAGCACCAGGCTACTACCCGTATTTGCTGCCACCAAATGTTCAGAGCCGGTGAGCACATGAAATAACCAGCTCTAAATGCAATGAGCATGCAAATGCATGTTAAACAGGTCATTACCTATTCCTCCCCAATGCTCAGCGGGAGCGCGCCAAATAAGGGTTCTCCTCCTGCAGCAAACCCTATGCCAGCTCAGAGCTGGCGTTGCGGTTTGCCAGGGCATTGGAGTGTAAAGGCCCCCCTCTGCCTCCCTGAAGACATGAGGGTCTGATGGTCCAGTGGACCCTGGGGTCTCCCCCCCCCCCAAAGATGTGAGGACAGACCCTCCACCTGAAAATACATAAAACCTGGTGGTCCAGTGAAACCCTTGTCTGTCCTCCCCTCCCCCTGATGGCTAGCTCTAGTGGGCTAGAAGTCCCACAACCCCCCCCCCCCACCTCGGAGGAGGGACTAGGACACCCTCCTCCTGAAAAGGTGGCGCCCTGCCCAGATACAATTCTCCCACAGAACTGAAAACAGCTCCCTAATGCTCAGCACCAACATCACACCTAAATTTGCATGTCATTAGCGCTGAACATTAGGGAGCTGTATTGTAGCGCTGATTGGGTGGTATTTTTCCAGTGCTTTTCGGAACACCACCAAAGTTTTGAGCATCTGGGCCTGATTGCTCTGGGAAGAAAGGTGACCGCAAGAGAAGCATGGCGCACCTCTTGTCCACAATACCTAGCAGAATTTTAACATGGTCCACATTGATCACATAATGGCCCAATTATAAGATAAAGGATGTTTTTCATGCTTCTTTGTCTTACAAATCATGGCCAATTGTTTCATCCATTCCAAACCCACTGTGTTCTCTTGTTAACTTAAATTGGCTTGCTGTTCCCATCCCTACCAGCTCACTGCCAAAGTTTCTACATCTTTGTTAAAACTGCCTCACCATTCTTACTGTCAGGTACCCCACTATTCCTCCTGTCATAAACAATCCTGCTCCCTGGCTCACTGCCCTACTTCCCAATCTTCCCACTACATTTAAAAATTAATTTCCTACATATGATTCACATTGTTATTGTAAGTTTGTAGTTATAGAATATGACCCAGTGCGCATAAATCTATGTGCTGGGATTTACATCACATTTTCATTGGTGTTAATGGATGCTTGTAGTTTTAGGTGCTGAGATATCAACTAAGCTTATTCTATAATCTGATTATAGAATACGCTTAGTAGGCACTGATTTTAGTGCCAATTTTTTTTTAGGCGCTATATATAGAATCTCCCCCTTTATCTCTTTTTTTGAGATGCTGTGATCAGAATTTCACACAATATTCAAGGTTCAGTTGCACCATGGAGCAATATAGAAGCTAAAGATATTCTCTGTTTTATTCTCCATTCCTTTCCTAATAATTCCTAATATTCTTTTTGCTTTCTTGGCCACCACTTCACACTGAGCAGAGGATTTCAATATAATATCAACAATGACATCTAGATCTTTTGCCTGGGTGGTATCTCCTAATGTGGAACCTTGCATTGTGTTGCATAAATTTTGGGTTGCTCCTCACGTGTATTACTTCGCACTGTCTCACACTAATTTTCATCTGCTATTTGGATGCCCAGTCTCGCAGAATTGTAAGGTTCTTTTGCAATTTCTCACCACCCTCTTAGGATTCAACAGCTTTGAATAATTTTGGGTCATCAGCAACTTTGATCACCTCACTGATTCCAGGTCATTTATAAAAATGTTACAAAGCAGCGGCCTCAGCACATATCCCTGAGGAACCTCACTATTTACCAATTTCCACAGAGAATATTGACCATTTAGCTCTGCTTTCTGTTTTAACCAGTTCTCCTAGCCCATGACTTTTTAATTTTCCTTAGGAGTCTCTCATGAGAGAATTTATCAAATGCTTTTTGAAAATCCAGATACACTATATGAACAGGCTCGCCTTTATTCATACCTTAACAAAAAAATGCATCAAATTAGCGAAGCAAGACTTCTCTTTGCTAAAACCATGTTGGCTTTGAATCTTTAAAACCATGCCTACATATATATTCAGCAATTCTGTTCTTTATAGTAATCTCTACTATTTTACCAAGAACCACTGTCAGGCTGACGTATGAGGAGAGACTTGCTGACCTGAACATGTATACCCTGGAGGAAAGGAGAAACAGGGGTGATATGATACAGACGTTCAAATATTTGAAAGGTATTAATCCGCAAATGAACCTTTTCCGGAGATGGGAAGGCGGTAGAACTAGAGGACATGAAATGAGATTGAAGGGGGGCAGACTCAAGAAAAATGTCAGGAAGTATTTTTTCACGGAAAGAGTGGTGAATACTTGGAATGCCCTCCCGCGGGAGATGGTGGAGATGAAAACGGTAACGGAATTCAAACATGCGTGGGATAAACATAAAGGAATCCTGTTCAGAACGCATGGATCCTCAGAAGCTTAGCCGAGATTGGGTGGCAGAACCGGTGGTGGGAGGCGGGGCTAGTGCTGGGCAGACTTCTACAGTCTGTGCCCTGAAAATGGCAGATACAAATCAAGGTAAGGTATATACAAAAAGTAGCACATATGAGTTTATCTTGTTGGGCAGACCGGATGGACTGTGCAGATCTTTTTCTGCCGTCATCTACTATGTTACAATCAAAGGTTGCAGGCAGCCACAAAGCTCTCCTAGTACAAAGTGACCCCCAAATTAATGACATAAGAACATAAGAATAGCCAAACACTAGATTCTGCAAAATCCTCAAATCATTCCTATTCAAACAAACCCTCACAAAGAACAACCATATCTCAAACTACTAATTATTACCTGAATTGGTTATTACTCTATTTACCATTAACCTTCTCTTTGCTTCATGTACAATTTGTCATTCATAATAGATTTTCTAAATGTTATACATCCATAGCTATTCCAGTACTTTATGATACTGTATTGTAAAATTGGATTCTAACAAATTACTTTCTTATGCATTATTGTTTGTTATGGATCATATACTGTTTATTGTAAGCCACATTGAACTCAAACTTGTTTGGGACAATGTGGGATATAAATGTCACAAATAAATAATTACTGGGTCAGATCAATGGTCCATTTAGCCCAGTATCCTGCTTCCAGCAGTGACCAATCCAGGTCACAAGTACCTGGCAGAAACCCAATTTGTAGTAACATTCCATGCTACTAATCCCACGGCAAGCTGTGGCTTCCCCCATGTCCATTACCAATAACAGACTATGGCCTTTTCCTTCAGGAACTTATCCAAACCTTTTTTAAACCCAGATACACTAACATCTGTTACCAGTTCCAGAGCTTAACTATTCTTTGAGCGAAAAAAATATTTTGTCCTATTTGTTTTAAATGTATTCCCATGTAATTTCATTGAGGATCCCCCTGGTCTTTGTACTTTCTGAATGAATGAAAAATCGATTCACCTCCACACCACTCAGAATTTTGTAGACCTCTACTACTACTACTATTTAGCATTTCTATAGCGCTACAAGGCATATGCAGCGCTGCACAAACATAGAAGAAAGACAGTCCCTGCTCAAAGAGCTTACAATCTAATAGACAAAAAATAAATAAAGTAAGCAAATCAAATCAATTAATGTGATCGGGAAGGAAGAGAGGAGGGTAGGTGGAGGCGAGTGGTTACGAGTCAAAAGCAATGTTAAAGAGGTGGGCTTTCAGCCTAGATTTAAAGGTGGCCAAGGATGGGGCAAGACGTAGGGGCTCAGGAAGTTTATTCCAGGCGTAGGGTGCAGCGAGACAGAAGGCGCGAAGTCTGGAGTTGGCAGTAGTGGAGAAGGGAACAGATAAGAAGGATTTATCCATGGAGCGGAGTGCACGGGAAGGGGTGTAGGGAAGGACGAGTGTGGAGAGATACTGGGGAGCAGCAGAGTGAATACATTTATAGGTTAGTAGAAGAAGTTTGAACAGGATGCGAAAACGGATAGGGAGCCAGTGAATGGTCTTGAGGAGAGGGGTAGTATGAGTAAAGCGACCCTGGCGGAAGATGAGACGGGCAGCGGAGTTTTGAACCGACTGGAGAGGGGAGAGGTGACTAAGTGGGAGGCCAGCAAGAAGCAGATTGCAGTAGTCTAAACGAGAGGTGACAAGGGTGTGGATGAGGGTTTTGGTAGAGTGCTCGGAAAGAAAGGGGCGGATTTTACGGATGTTGTAAAGAAAGAAACGACAGGTCTTGGCGGTCTGCTGGATATGAGCAGAGAAGGAGAGAGAAGAGTCAAAGATGACCCCAAGGTTTCGAGCTGAGGAGACAGGGAGAATGAGAGAGCCATCAACAGAAAAAGAAAACGGGGGGAGCGGGGAGGTGGGTTTGGGGGGGAAAATGAGAAGCTCGGTTTTGGTCATATTTAATTTCAGGTGGCGTTGAGACATCCAGGCAGCAATGTCAGACAAGCACGCTGAAACTTTGGTTTGGATGCAAGGTGAGATATCAGGGGTAGAAAGGTAGATTTGGGAGTCATCAGCATAGAGGTGGTAGGAAAAGCCATGGGATGAGATTAATGAACCAAGGGAAGAAGTGTAGATAGAAAAGAGGAGGGGACCAAGAACAGAACCCTGAGGTACGCCGACAGGCAGAGGGATAGAGGTAGAAGAGGATCCACCAGAGTGAACACTAAAGGTGCGGAGGGAGAGGTAGGAAGAGAACCAGGAAAGGACAGAGCCCTGGAATCCAAGTGAGGACAGGGTATCGAGACGTATGCTGTGATCGACAGTGTCAAAAGCAGCGGAAAGATCAAGAAGAATGAGGATGGAATATTGACCTCTGGATTTAGCCAGTAATAGGTCATTGGAGACTTTAGTAAGCGCAGTTTCGGTTGAGTGGAGAGGGCGAAAACCAGATTGTAGTGGGTCAAGAATAGCATGTGAGGAGAGAAAATCAAGGCAGCGGCGGTGAACAGCACGCTCAAGTAATTTGGAGAGAAAAGGAAGGAGGGAGATGGGTCGGTAATTAGAGGGACAAGTAGGGTCAAGTGAAGGCTTCTTAAGGAGAGGTGTGACCACAGCATGTTTAAAGGCAGCAGGGACAGTCGCAGTGGAAAGTGAGAGGTTGAGAATGTGACAGATAAAAGGAATAAGAGTAGGAGAGATGGCATTAAGAAGGTGGGTGGGAATGGGATCAGAGGAACAGGTGGTACATTTTGAGGAAGAAAGGAGAAGTGTAGTTTCCTCAATAGTAACTTCAGGAAAGGAGGAAAGGGAATGAGGGGAAGGAGAGAGAGGGGAACGGACTAGTGGAGGGAGAGCTGGTGAGGTAGAGAAAGCAAGGTTTATCTTTTGAACCTTGTTGTGAAAGAATTCAGCAAGGGTCTGAGGAGATAATGAGGTGGGAGTTGGAGGAGGGGGCACCTTGAGGAGAGAGTTCAATGTGGTGAAGAGAAGTCGAGGATTAGAGCCAAGAGAGTTGGTCAGTTGGATATAATAATCCTGTTTGGCACGTAAAAGAGCAGATTGGAAGGAGGTCAGCATGAACTTAAAGTGTAAGAAATCAGCAAGGGCCCGAGATTTCCGCCAGAGGCGTTCGGCGGAGCGGGTACAGGAACGTAGGTAGCGGATATTAGAAGTCAGCCAAGGTTGGGGTTTGTACGCCTTACAGGGCGGGTCATCAAAGGTGCAAGAGTGTCTAAGGCAGAGGATAGAGTATTGTTGTAAGAAGAAACAGCCTCGTTGACAGACGTGGATGGTGCCACAGTAGAGAGGAGGTTTGAAACATGGGAGGATAGAGATGAAGGGTCACTATCGTGAAGATTCCTAGATAAATTAGATAGGATAGGACGGGACTGGGAGGGAGGAGATTTAAGTGTGAAAGTTATAAGATGGTGATCAGAGGAGGGATGATCAGAGGCAAGGAAACTAGAAGGTGAACAGTTGGAGGAGAAGATGAGATCAAGACAGTGACCATTTTGATGAGTGGGGGAGGTGGAACATAGTTGGAGATTAAAGGATGACGTTAAAGCGAGTAACTTGGAAATATAAGAGTTGGAAGGATCATTAGCAGGAATATTAAAGTCACCAAGGATGAGAGAGGGGGAGGAAGGATCATGGAAGAAGGCAAGCCTGGCGTCAAAGTCACTGAGAAAGGATGAAAGGGACTCCCTCAGCCATCTCTTTTCCAAGCTGAAGAGCCTTAACTTACATAAGTACATAAGTACATAAGTAGTGCCATACTGGGAAAGACCAAAGGTCCATCTAGCCCAGCATCCTGTCACCGACAGTGGCCAATCCAGGTCAAGGGCACCTGGCACGCTCCCCAAACGTAAAAACATTCCAGACAAGTTATACCTAAAAATGAGGAATTTTTCCAGTCCATTTAATAGCGGTCTATGGACTTGTCCTTTAGGAATCTATCTAACCCCTTTTTAAACTCCGTCAAGCTAACCGCCCGTACCACGTTCTCCGGCAATGAATTCCAGAGTCTAATTACACGTTGGGTGAAGAAAAATTTTCTCCGATTCGTTTTAAATTTACCACACTGTAGCTTCAACTCATGCCCTCTAGTCCTAGTATTTTTGGATAGCGTGAACAGTCGCTTCACATCCACCCGATCCATTCCACTCATTATTTTATACACTTCTATCATATCTCCCCTCAGCCGTCTCTTCTCCAAGCTGAAAAGCCCTAGCCTTCTCAGCCTCTCTTCATAGGAAAGTCGTCCCATCCCCACTATCATTTTCGTCGCCCTTCGCTGTACCTTTTCCAATTCTACTATATCTTTTTTGAGATACGGAGACCAGTACTGAACACAATACTCCAGGTGCGGTCGCACCATGGAGCGATACAACGGCATTATAACATCCGCACACCTGGACTCCATACCCTTCTTAATAACACCCAACATTCTATTCGCTTTCCTAGCCGCAGCAGCACACTGAGCAGAAGGTTTCAGCGTATCATCGACGACGACACCCAGATCCCTTTCTTGATCCGTAACTCCTAACGCGGAACCTTGCAAGACGTAGCTATAATTCGGGTTCCTCTTACCCACATGCAACTTCTTTAGCTTTTCATAATGCAAGGTGCGAAAAAACTGCTGCTCGTGTTTGTTTTTTTAAAGAAGCATATTCTATGTGTTCTAATATTTTTTCTCCAATCGCTTTGGGGGGAGGGTGGAATCACCTTATATTCAGATCAATATGGTGCTTCAGAATCGAGCATGCAACCACCTCAGGAGTGGATAGTTTAAATAGGCCAAACAGATGCCAGTCACAGTCAACCCATGGAAATCTAGAGGTCAATGTGTAATGTCTCAGTCAGAACCAGTGCAAGGGGTTTTTGCACCTTGAGCAAAGTTTTGCTTTTGTATCCCCATCTTAGGACCAGTATTGTAATATGAACTATGCCAATGTCAGGGCTCATACTGTGAAAATGGCCTCAAACTAGAATATACCATTGTTGTCTGATCATTTACATTTTTCAATTGGGTTGATCCTGGTCTCTCTCTCTATCACTTTCTCTTCCTAGTTTCTCCTAAGTTCTCTTTAAGGATCTCATTTCCATTTTGTTTCTTCACTCTCTATTCCTCCTTTCCATCTATCTTTGAGAGCAGGGGGAGCAAATTTTCTTAGGGTCCAGCGTCCAAGGGGGGCTGGCATGGCTCTCCGGCTTCTGTGCACCACAGACCACAGTTATCATGCTATCGCGTTAACTGTGCTCTGCTGGCCACAGGTCCTTCTTCCTGCTGCATCCCACCTCCTGTCCTGTGTGAAGTACTTCCTGTTTGGACGTGGCAGGAAGAAGGACCTGTGCAGCAGAACGGAGCAGGAGAGGAGACAAGTAAGCAGGTCAGAAAGGGGGTGGCAGGCCCGGAAGGGGGGTGTTTGCCCCTGGCCCGGCTTTGTCTCTCGGCGGCCCTCGCTGGATTAAGAAAATCAGTGACCATTCTGTGCTCTGCTCCAAGCTCCCCCTCCTCTTCTCTACAGGTTTCCTGGAAGGGAGAGGCTGGAGCCAGACACCCTGCTGCTCAGGAGTTTGAAAAAAGTGGTGAAACCGAGTTCCAGGCCGTTCCCCTAGAAATTAAACTCTGGTTAAAGAAAGTTCTAGAACATTAGGCCACTCTATGAGGTTCCAAAAATTAGTTATAGGAATGATATCAGAAAATACTTCTTTAAGAAAACATGGTGGCTGCACAAAAGGAAATGGTGAAGGCAAAAACAGACCTGGAATTCAAAAAAGCTTGTGATATGCACAGAGGATCCTAGTTGTGAAAAGGGAAGAGAAAGTCAAAGATCAACTAGCACTGCATCAGGAAACACAGTGGGCATATAGGTCTTAAGGTCCTTATCTCCCTTCAGATAAGATGATTCTGTATTAAGACATGAAACTCTTTAGGTATGTATAATACCTGGCAAGCTGCCCTACAGGTTCCATGGTACTGTTTTTAAAGACAAATCCATCAGTGATGTTACCATTTCCCAGAACTGGCTGAGGCATGTTGGCATCACTACTCTATTGCCAATTCATAAAATAGATTTTCTCAACATTAGTTAAAAGTATTTTTCAAGGTCAACTAGGTTATAATCCTCTTCATTCTAAAACATCCTTCATAGCAAAAGAGATATTTTCATCTAAGTGGTTAATTGTTCATCCTGAACTCAGCGTGTCCTCTTTTTGTTTTTCAAATTGTACTTGAAAATGTACAGCAAAGTGATGAGGAAAATGTATATCTACAATTCAACAGATCTACCACTAAGTGTCACCATTATTCCATGAAGGACAGTGTTTGTATTTCTTCATTCAAAGAAAATGTCCTTTTAACAGACAAAGATCCTACATAAATTAATGTGTTCTTTTAGTCTTATAAGTCGCTGTGGAAAATTAAATACTCTTCAGTTTACTGCTCCATCCTGTTGAAGCTCTCTCAATTCAATGGTTAAACTAAGGCTTTGGGAAAGCTTAGGAAGAGCTCAGTACAAGGGAATGCCAGCTGACTAAGGCCAGGTTAAAGCATAAACAAGGCACATGCCGGGGACCCAGTCAGATGTGCTCAGGACTCAAGAGGCTTATGACTGTCAACTGTCAGGCTTTCTTTTTTAGGATGGCAAGGTTTTTGCATTAATGAGCAGAAGCCAGAACGACTAAAATGTATAAAAAACATTCATTCAAAGTTTAGACCTGTATCTGCAGCTCTCCAATCATCCCCCAATGTCAGTGAGCCTACCTTGCCTGCTTCCACTGTCACTAGTAAGAGACTCAGGGTTGGATCTAGACATGAAGGCACTGGGGATGGAAGCACTGAAAAGCTACACTAGTGATAGGAGAGGATGAGCCGAGAGGAAACTCCTGGAGAGATCTGATGGAGCCAGCGAATGTCCTGGAGAAAGGGTTGCTAAGATGGGGTAGGAATGTGAGATGGATGGGTAAAAGTGTGAGGGGGCTGCTGCAGGCTGAGGAAAAGAGCTGGCAGCAGCTGCAAAAACTTTATGATGGACACAGCTTGTTGAAGGGGAGGTGTGTGTCCTGAATACTTTCGGAAGGATTGCAGTGTTACAACCCTACACGAGTATTACGCTCTGAAATTACGCTTGATTGTTCCATCATTTAAGTGCCTGCTGGCCCCAGTGGGTGGAATGATTTACCACTCAGATTTTGTCTGCTGAAGAAGTTTAACATTTTTAAGAAACAGCTTAAGGTATTCTTATTTGCACAGGCATATTTTGGGTTCTGACCCAGTGTTTCTGTATTTTATGAAGATGAAGGATTTCTATGACAATTATGGTTTTTGTTTGTGATTTTGTCATATTAGTGTGTTTGTTTTTCTTGTAACCCACCTAGTTAATAGGTAGGCTATACATAGATAGATAGAGTAAGTAAGTGGGCCTAAGGACAAAGATAAAGGCAGGGAGACTAAAAAAAAAAAAAAATCATCAGAAGAGCAAAATAGCACAAAGAGCAAAATGAATACCCCAAGAGAACAGAAGAGGACAGAACAAGACACCTTGAGAAAGGTAAAACAGCACCAGCATTGGCAAGAGCACCCCAGGGAACACACAGAAGGATAAAGCAGCAACACTGGCTGATCCCCAAGGCTGCAGGAATGGGATAAATCAGCATTAGCATTGGCTGGAAGATGCAAGAAGGACATCAGAAGAGGGCCAATGCAACATCTGGATCAGCTGCAAGGCCCTAAGACATCTGAAGAGGCTAACACAGCAGTGAGACTAGGTGTTTTAGTGCCTTCCAACTTAAATGTAACACCAAAATAGGCTGGAAAGCCCTAAACATCTGTAGAGCCAGACAGAGGAAATGGAATGAAGTCAGCTAAGAAGTGAAAACTAGAGTCCTGGCACCGAAGACTTCAGTCTGAGCATAGGAACAAGTGGTAAAGATCCTCCAAGCTGGGGAAAGAGTTCACAGCTGGCTTGGAATGAGATTCTGTGAGATTTAGGTAGCAGAGAATGAAACTCTAAGTCCCCAAAAGCAGTAGAGTGGGTGGAAGGAGCAGCATCACTAACTGGGAACGTGTAGAACAGAAGAGAAGAGCCAACACAGCAGGAATATAGGCTGAAAACATCATGGAATGGACTTCAGTCACCGAAAAAAAGCACTTTTAAAGAACTATGAAAAAACAACATTCTCAGAGCAGGTCAAAGCTAACAAGTACAGGAATGGATATTTGAAATAAAAAAAAAAAAACTTTGAAGAGAGAGTTCAAGGTTTATCAGGTGTTAGGTTGGTAGTTTCCCACTTTCCCAGCATGTTCAGGTTTTCTTGAGTAAAATTGTTTGGAACCGCAGCCCAAAGTCAGTGGTAGAACATCCAAAGAGAACTCGCACAGAACCAAAGGAACTGCAAAGTCCTAAAACATCTGACGAGTGCCAAGACAGGCTGGAAGGCCCAAGAACACCTGAAGAGGCAACACAGACTCCACCCACCTGAATGGGAATACCTGAAAGGACCAAGGACTTCTACACTTGATCTTAGCCAAAAGGCCGAGAATGATAGGCACCAAGGACTTCTGACATGGAGAAAAAAACCCTGGTATCTCTTCATAAGAAAACCAGTGCTATAGGTGTGGGGGAAAAAGCTGCAGCAACAACCTGGATAGTAAGGGCTGTGGCAGTGCAATTAAGATTCTAGATAATACAGAAAGTTGCAGAACAGGAAAAGGAGGAAGATTACATTAACTCACTAGGCATGGAGGAATAGCCTAACAGAACAATGGGCTGAGAACTAGGGAAATCCCACTGCGGCTTTGTGTGTCACTTAACCCTCCATTGCCTCAGGTACAAACTTAAGATTGCAAGCCCTCCAGGGTCATGAAAATGCCTACTGTACTTGAATGTAATTTATTTTCAGCTACAACTGAAAATAAGATATGAGATAAATTTAAAAGAAATGATCACAAAGCAATGCAGCAAGAAAAATGGCAACAAATATCCAAGACATAAAAAGCAGAAGGCAAAAAAGTAAAACCTCAAAGGACACAGGTTTCAAAGCAACACAGAAGGAAGGGTGGCCTGAACCATCCACATTAGCAGAAGAGGGGCAATGGGCACAACAGCAGTGGCATGAGGACCACAAAGCACTGAAAGAAAGGAAAATGAAGCAATTGGCACAGGCAGCAGCAGCAACAGAGAAAAGCACCTGAAAAGGAAGGGGTTGATAGTTAAAGCAATTTAACCAACCAGAAACAGCTCCTGGTTGGTTACCTCGCTTCTGCAGGGCTATCTGCTGATATTCAGCAGCACTTAACCAGTCAGCACTGCTGAATATCACCACAGACCATTAAGTGGAGGAGTGGCCTAGTGGTTAGGGTGGTGGACTTTGGTCCTGGGGAACTGAAGAACTGAGTTCGATTCCCGGCACAGGCAGCTCCTTGTGACTCTGGGCAAGTCATTTAACCCTCCATTGCCCGCGGCATTGAGCCTGCCATGAGTGGGAAAGTGCGGGGTACAAATGTAAAATAAATAAATAAATAAACTGAAAGCAGGCTATTTGAGGGGTAGATATTTTGCAAAGGTCGAAATATGGCTTAGAAGCAGTTTACAAGACAAAAAAACAAGCTGCTAGAAAGAGAAGAAGTCAAATCAGTGAGTAGCAGAACAGGCAAGGATGAAGAAGTGGGTTTTCAGAGCCAATATGAAATTACAGTAGGACGGTTCAGAGCGGAGATGAAAAGGCAGTGAATTCCAGAGTTTAGGACCAGTATAACTAACACTGTAGCAAAGGCATGAGTAGAGTATTATAGATATACGCATACATTGGTGAGTAAGATCTACTTGGGCGCAGCTGTATGTACATACACAAACATTAGGAGGTGGAACATCATATGTGCAATGATGGTTCCATTGTGACACCACCACATATTCCTCTTGGGGATATAATGGGTGTAAATGGTATGGTCTGAGCACATTTAAAACAATTTAAAACACTTTAGCATTTTTTTAAAGTGCATACATACAGTGGGGGAAATAAGTATTTGATCCCTTGCTGATTTTGTAAGTGTGCCCACTGACAAAGACATGAGCAGCCCATAATTGAAGGGTAGGTTATTGGTAACAGTGAGAGATAGCACATCACAAATTAAATCCGGAAAATCACATTGTGGAAAGTATATGAATTTATTTGCATTCTGCAGAGGGAAATAAGTATTTAATCCCTCTGGCAAACAAGACCTAATACTTGGTGGCAAAACCCTTGTTGGCAAGCACAGCGGTCAGACGTCTTCTGTAGTTGATGATGAGGTTTGCACACATGTCAGGAGGAATTTTGGTCCACTCCTCTTTGCAGATCATCTCTAAATCATTAAGAGTTCTGGGCTGTCGCTTGGCAACTCGCAGCTTCAGCTCCCTCCATAAGTTTTCAATGGGATTAAGGTCTGGTGACTGGCTAGGCCACTCCATGACCCTAATGTGCTTCTTCCTGAGCCACTCCTTTGTTGCCTTGGCTGTATGTTTTGGGTCATTGTCGTGCTGGAAGACCCAGCCACGACCCATTTTTAAGGCCCTGGCGGAGGGAAGGAGGTTGTCACTCAGAATTGTACGGTACATGGCCCCATCCATTCTCCCATTGATGCGGTGAAGTAGTCCTGTGCCCTTAGCAGAGAAACACCCCCAAAACATAACATTTCCACCTCCATGCTTGACAGTGGGGACGGTGTTCTTTGGGTCATAGGCAGCATTTCTCTTCCTCCAAACACGGCGAGTTGAGTTCATGCCAAAGAGCTCAATTTTTGTCTCATCTGACCACAGCACCTTCTCCCAATCACTCTCGGCATCATCCAGGTGTTCACTGGTAAACTTCAGACGGGCCGTCACATGTGCCTTCCGGAGCAGGGGGACCTTGCGGGCACTGCAGGATTGCAATCCGTTATGTCGTAATGTGTTACCAATGGTTTTCGTGGTGACAGTGGTCCCAGCTGCCTTGAGATCATTGACAAGTTCCCCCCTTGTAGTTGTAGGCTGATTTCTAACCTTCCTCATGATCAAGGATACCCCACGAGGTGAGATTTTGCGTGGAGCCCCAGATCTTTGTCGATTGACAGTCATTTTGTACTTCTTCCATTTTCTTACTATGGCACCAACAGTTGTCTCCTTCTCGCCCAGCGTCTTACTGATGGTTTTGTAGCCCATTCCAGCCTTGTGCAGGTGTATGATCTTGTCCCTGACATCCTTAGACAGCTCCTTGCTCTTGGCCATTTTGTAGAGGTTAGAGTCTGACTGATTCACTGAGTCTGTGGACAGGTGTCTTTCATACAGGTGACCATTGCCGACAGCTGTCTGTCATGCAGGTAACGAGTTGATTTGGAGCATCTACCTGGTCTGTAGGGGCCAGATCTCTTACTGGTTGGTGGGGGATCAAATACTTATTTCCCTCTGCAGAATGCAAATAAATTCATATACTTTCCACAATGTGATTTTCCGGATTTAATTTGTGATGTGCTATCTCTCACTGTTACCAATAACCTACCCTTCAATTATGGGCTGCTCATGTCTTTGTCAGTGGGCACACTTACAAAATCAGCAAGGGATCAAATACTTATTTCCCCCACTGTATATATATAAAAAGATAAATTATTCTGAACCCAAGTTTACTATAGTGAGTTTAAGGTTTAACTTGGTTGGTTGAATTTGATCTTCCTGATTTTTTGTAATTTATGAGTAGAGTCAAGTCAGATCACAGCACTTAACTGCCATATCGGACTGCATAAAAGTGCATAACCCAGTAGCCTTCTTGGAATCAAGAAAACATGTAACCCCCTTCTATGGTTTGTCAGATATTTGGGCTAAGGTTCCCTTAAAAGCTGATATACTGTCACATCACACAGCCCTTTGTATGTGACCAGTTCCCCACACACAACATTCCAATTACCTACTGCCTGCCTCCATGATAGCTGCCATCTCTTGGAAAGTTAGATAATAAACAGTACACTAGCAGCAAACAAAAGCTGAAATTAATTCTTCTCCAACCTTGCCCTCTACCCAGCACATTCCTGACCTCCTCCTGCACATTTTCCCTCCAAGCCTACCCTCAAGTAAAAACACAAACAGCAGATTTTTCTCTGCAGATGTGCTTGGTGTTGTGTGTGGCTTGCCTGCCTGTCTGTCTCTGGCACTATACTGTAGCCTGTGCAAGATTTTCTTTCCTGGCATTTGTTTTCACTGCTTTTATTTTAAGTTACTGAAACTACTACTAACTACCCAAAACTCCCTCTCTGAGACAAAATGTGTCTCTCCCATGGAGGTTTAATGACAGCAGATGGCATGAGCCTATCTGGCTCATTACCTGGACTGAAGCCAGTGGGCGGAGCTTGCTGACATATTGGTTTGTTCAAAACAGCAGCAAATTTGTGATGTTTATATTGTTTTATTAAACCTCCTAGATTTTCCATTCTCTCTGTTAGGAGGGGATGTAAGGGGAGTGGGAGGGGGTTTGGAGAGTGTTTAAGGAGTCTGTGAAGTGGGGGAGGGTTAATGCTTTTGTCAGTGCTCCAGAGCAGCAAACCTTTAAAAGTTCACTATTTTGTTCCACAATCGTTGAGATGCAGACTTTTTACATATATTCCCCTTTGGGGTTTTAAAAAACAATATCTTTAGATGTTTTTAACGCTGTGGACTATTCTCCTGGACTCTCCTGCTGTCCCGTAGCATTCTTGTACTCCTTAAAAAGTCAAATGTGGTGAGCCCCCTTTCTTATTTGCAATGCTGTATTGCGGATTTCATTTCTGCGCTATATACATTTTTTTTTTTCTTAAATCTCAGCAACCCATGTCCTAGGTGCCTCTGTCTATCCCAGGATTTGACTCCAACCGCCTGATGCAAAGCGATGTGGTGCGGGCTGAATACTGACCAGCAAGTTTTTATCTTCCTCTCTCTCCATGACTCTACTCATTGTTTCGCACGCAGAACCCCCTGCCTCCTGGAAGCCTTTCATAACTCCACGTGCTCTCTGACAGCTTTTTTATTTATTTGAAATCTTCCCGTATGCTGTTCCTCTGTGTACATCCCTATGCTGCCCAAGCCGGCACGTTTCTAAATATAACTAAGATAAAACAATGCACAATGACAACATGGATGCAGCAGCTGATAGTTTGTTTTGGAGGAACCGGCTTCAGCTCTTAGACATCATGCCATTTCCTGCCATTAAACCTCCTTGGTTTCTGCAGCCAGCTGTGACATCATTGCCCATGGGATTCCAATAAGTCAGTCAAGGATAGGCTCCCTTGGCCATCTGTGAAAATGCTCTAACGTGATTGGCTGAACTGCCTCATGCTTCTGGCTTGTCTCCTATCTCCCCTCCCCTTTCTCCCTTCCAGAATGGCTCCAGCATGTCTGGTAGTGGTTATGCACCTAAGACGAAAATGGATGGCAGTTTGTGAAAAGCTGCAGGTTTGTGGGATTGGTTAGTTTGTGATGAAACTAAACAAATATGCATTTTACCATTCATATGACAAGTATTGCACATTCCTATATCCTTCACTTACCTGCGCAAGAGCTCACTGCAAAGCCCACCCTCTTCTCAGCTCTGTCAAAAATCACATAGAAGCCCTCCATGACTGTGGCACCTATCACCAGAGCGTTGCTGGAGGGAGAGATTCCAAAACGATAACATTCCAAGGTTTCCTCAACCTTCAGCATAGGCTGCAGGTACATCTGATAAAAAGAGACAAAGACAGCAACTTACAGACAGAACAATCACAAACCAGAGGGTATGAGTGACAAGACTCAGTAGCTCACAGATATACCAAGAATAAACTGGAGGCACTAGAGACACCAAAGAGAATGCAGACAGACAATGTGAGGACTTGGCTAGTTTAAGGGCTGAGCAAGCAGGTCACTTACCTGTGGCTCTGCACCACAGAGCCTCCATGGCAAAGCTGAGTAACGTTACTGAGTCAGAATGTTAAGGTGCTGGGCATTGGCGAGGCCCATTCCTCAGTTTTTGCCTGTGTAACACAGGCTCTGAGAGGCTGCTGCTCAAAGGTTCACAGTACAGACCTCATTCTACCTTGAAATTAGTGCAGCAAACTAATGAGCATGCAAATTACTTCTGCGTTAAAATTGCAACAGATTATATAGAAAGACTCCCGAGGCAGGCCTTTAGCCAAAACACAGTGCTGTGTCGAGTTTTCTATCAATAAACTTTGTTGAATTGAGAACCTGAAGTGTCCTCATTTTGTTCCCGGAGTGCCTGGTCCACTTCCCACTGTTCCTGTTTCAGAATAAAACTATGACAGCCACACAATGCACTGACCTGAGGCTGGATGGTGAGGCAAAATGACCTGCTGGTGTTCACATCCCGCAAGTAGATAGAAAGATCTGGAAAGTAAAGCCATGGAGTTTCCGCTTTATTCCAGCAGGCGAGTTGAGAACCAGCCCAGAAATCAGCGGTGAAGTCTTTAATCTAGGGAGACAGAAGATATTGCAACTAAAAACAAAATTTTATATGGTCTTTCTGATACACGTCTTACCATTTCACTGCTTACCCTCATGTACACAATCTCTTACTCCTTCCCCTCTGACTCTCCTCAAGGAACCATCATATATGGCCAGTATTTTCCCTCTCTTCTCCTACAGATCCTCTAGAGTAAAGCCAAGCATGGTGATATCACCCTCTTCTGGCTAACAGCAGGATGCAGCTCACTGTTGAGCTACTCCCAATACTGTTGTTTTAGTAAACACTAAGGACTAGATTCTATATATGGCGCCTGAAAAATTTATGCCAAAAATATTTCCGCTTAGGTGTATTCTGTAAACCATTCCCAGATTTAGGCATGGTTTATAAAATATGCCCAGTGGCCATGCCTGCACCTAACTCTAGACACATCCATTTACGCAAAGTAAAACTTGGCATAAATACTCTCAGCCCCAGTTAGACCGAGAAGAATCTTGAAGCCAGGAACAAAACCTAAGGGGCTAGATGCACTAAACCTTAACAACCCTCTAACAACCCTTTAACGAACGAAATTCCCAACCGTTGCATGCATTAAAGGTCTTTTTCCAACGAAGCAAGCAGCTAACGAAAATGGAGTAACTACCATTGTAATGTGGGCGATTCGGGATGCACTAACAATACCGACGATTACACCGAATCATTTTCCGCAACATATTTAACGTGTGGTCAGACCAGTCGTAAAGGCCTGAGCTGTCATCTCCCCACTGCCCCCTGTACCAGAAAAATCAAAGCTGGCATGTTTAAACATGAAAAGTGAGAAAAAAAAATAAAAACACCACAAACACTGGCTCCCCGCTTTCCCCTGCATTACTAAAAAAATTAACATACCTTAAAAAAGGATCGGGAGGGGGCAAAGGTGTATGTACGTCAGAGGAGGGCGTGCACATGAGGAAGAAGGAGAGAGACGTCGGTGGAGGCAGAAGGGAGCGACGATCCGTTGTTTCATCTCGTGCAGCGCCTTCACACAAAGGTGAGAGGCGCTGCACGGACCGTAAGGCGGAGGGGGGTTCTTTGGAGGGGGGGAATGGTGGCGACGAACTCGGGGGGGGGCGGAGCAAGGGGCGGAGGATGGCGGGAGGCGGAGCAGTGTTGGGAAAAGAAGAAGATGAACACAGGAAGGGAGGGGGGCCCGGCGCTGCTAAAGTTTAACTTTTTATTTTCAGTTTTTAATTTAGTGAAGGGCGGAAGCGTGGAACAGCGGCGATCTGGGGGGGGGGCAAGGCCGTCCATACAGGACGCTTCTGAAGAGCGCCTTTGTCCCCTCCCGATCCTTTTTTAAGGTATGTTTATTTTTCAGGGATGCAGCGGGGAGCGAGGAGCCACGTGTTTGTGGGGGTTTTGTTGTTGTTGTTGTTCTGACGGTTCTGGCATGCGCAGAGCAGCCAGCATAACGCTTGGCTGCTCTGCGCATGATTTAAGGGCCGATTACCGAACAGCATTGATACATTGTACTTTTTTAATCCGCACCGAACTTGTGCAAATTGTTTTTTTTTGAGCATTGTTCGTTTTTTTAAATTTGGTTCGGACTTTAACGTTTGTAATTTTTTTACATATGGTTGATGCATCTGGGCCAAGTCTTTTCTTGGTGCAACTGGGCCTCTGCACTGAAAGCTTGTCCTTTATGATTTGATTATTTCACGTCATGCAGGGCAATTCTTCTGAGACAGTTATAGCATGTAAAAAATAAAAAACAAATCAGGTGATGTACAACCAATATCCACCCTTCCTAAACAAACATCCCTGCCATGCTGCAGCTGAGGTGCAGAGGTATTCTAGCAGCCAGAATGGATATGGTGCCAGAGAATATAAAGGTGTGCTAGAAAAGCAGCATGCCCTGCAGTGCTTCCACTAAAGAACTTGTAAGCCTCCTCAGTTTCATTTTTTCCCTTTTTCCCTCTGTTACTATTATTCAAATAGCCACATTTCTCCAGACATTAGTCTGTCTTCTTCACTGTTTGGGTCTCATTTCCTTCGCGTTTAATTCATACTTCATGTCTTGTGGAATTCTCTCCGAAGGACATCTCTCTATATAAAAGGCAACCCCAACGTTCTGAAGCCTCCACGGAAGTTGAGGTGCCCGAGATATCCGGTGTGCACTGGAGTGTCTGCACTGCCCTCGCGTCAAAACGTCATGACGTCGAGGGCGGAGCTATGACACTCGACGAGGGCCAAAACGGAAACGCCACAGCGAACAAGGCAAGTAGCTCGGAGGGATGGAGGGAGGGGGCCCCTTGCTAGCGCCCGTTTCATTGCGCTCAGAAACGGCCATTTTTTCCTAGTCTTTAATATATTCACACTGGATATACCAAGTGTTTCTCCATACAGACAAGGACTACAAAGATCGTAATATCTTATATCTGATGTCAGTGGGGCACACTGTCTAAACACATTGTTAATAACTATTAGAAGCAAACACAGACTTTGCTTTGTATTCCATATTTTCTGTGCAGCACTTCAGAGTGTAACATGTGATTTTAAACAGTGACCTGAACAGAACCCAGCTGGCCCAACAGCACTGGCACACAGGCAGCCCAAAAATGACAAGCATTTACACTGTAATATTTAGCACCAAAAGGCAACTTTAATATGAAACAATCCCAGTAATAAAGTAAGGCACCTTACCAGAGACAAATGTATAATAGCATTCACTACGGCATCAAAGACTATCTGGGGCAGGCGAAGGAGGGTGGTGCCGCTGTCCACTATTGCTTTATCTGCATTGTACTACAAAGCAAAGAGTGATACATCAGAATACAGGAGGAATAAAAGATTGCAGGTTCCTGAGTTATAACAGAAGTTTCAAAAGTAAACAGAGTGAAAAAAAAGACACTTGCAGAAAATAAAAGGATTTCATCTTACCAGACCACTTCCTCTATTCCCCTTTGCCATCAATGAAATGCCAGCCTTTCTTGGACCCCTGTCACTGCTTCCCCAGAACTTCTTTCCAAAGACCTCCCCCTCCAGTGCTACCTCTAGGGACCTTCAATTGTTTCATTTCTCCCTGTGTATTTACAGTGCCAGCATGCCTCCCTTCCTTTCTCCTTGGACCTTATGGCAATGGCTCACTTCACTTCATGGTTCTGGCAGTGGAAGGTAGTGGACCTTTGGTTCCATGACAGCTGGAAACAGGCAGTGTCTGGCCCTGCAGTCAGTCTGAGCTACTATTCCCATGTACTTCAGTCTTACAGGCTACTAGGATAACAGACACAGAGCAGGAAGCAGAAAATGTATAGCCCCCATGGTCCTCTGGGTCACTAAGAACAGTAAAGAAGACAGCAGATTAGGTCCCAAATTCTACCTGCAACAATTTCCCACCCAAGCCTTCTCCCACCTCCATCTCAACCCTCTTCTAGCTTTCTATCTACCCTCATTGTCCTTCCCAGAGGAAAGGTCCCACTAAACTTTCTTTCTGAGAACTTCCGAGAGAAGAGGACATTTCTCTGGTAAGTGAACGCTATTTTGCTTTGTGCTTTGGGAACTTAAAGATTGGGGTTTAAAGGAGGAATTGTAGATTAGTGATAGGCAAAATAAAAATATAAAAAGCAAATTTTGTCATCTAATCTCCATAGTCTTTTCCACTTAGTTTTAAAAACTTTGTACCACAACATTAACAGATAGAATGTAGCAGGCACTGCAGGATCTCGTTTAGTCTTCCCGCCCACCCCTAGGATAACTCTTCATTCATAGTCAGTTATTGTAATTAGGGTAACAAGCAAGGAGTGCTCTTACAGAGTTTTAAATATATTTCATTACCATCTAAGAAGGAAATACTAAATAAATCGTACAATATACTATATAAATTAAAAGACATTTTTATATTAGGCTAATATCCTTAATACTGTAGCAAGCTTTAAATTATTGAAAAACTCAAAAACACTAAGATGGAGTCAGCAGTCCAGCAGCGAGAGGGGTGCTATCCAGTCTTTTGCATTGAGTGTCACATGTATGATTATCTCCCAGTTGGTGAGATGTCATATAGTAACATAGTAGATGACGGCAAAGAAAGACCTGCACGGTCCATCCAGTCTACCCAACAAGATAAACTCATGTGCTACTTTTTGTGTATACCCTACCTTGATTTGTACCTGTCCTCTTCAGGGCACAGACCGTATAAGTCTGTCCAGCACTATCTCCGCCTCCCAACCACCAGTCCTGCCTCCCACCACCGGCTCTGGCACAGACCTTATAAGTCTGCCCAGCACTATCCCCGCCTCCCAACCACCAGCCCTGCCTCCCACCATTGGCTCTGGCACAGACCGTATAAGTCTGCCCAGCACTATCCCCGCCTCCCAACCACCAGTCTTGCCTCCCACCACCGGCTCTCGCTCCTGATGCAAAGAGCTCTTAGCTCTCAGAGAACATGTCCGTGCTCTTGAGCCTAGAGTAGCAGACTTGGTGGAGCTGAGGGAGACAGAGGTACATAGAGGAGACCTACAGGGATGTTGTAGAGAAGTCCCACCTCCAGTCTGGTAACCCCTGTGCTACCTTGGAGGAGGTAGGTCTCCTAGAAGGACAGCATCACCCTGGTGAAGTAGCAAGTACTCCTGTAGCCAGGACCTGCCCACCAGGGGATGTACTATTCTCTCGCACCGAGGATATGTCTCCAAGTGCTGCCCGGGAAGGAAGGGTTAGGACAGCTGCTGTAGCTGGTGATTCAATCATTAGGCATATAGATAGCTGGGTGGCTGGTGGACGTGAGGATCACCTGGTGACTTGCCTGCCTGGTGCGAAGGTGGCGGACCTCACGCGTCACCTAGATAGGATTTTAGATAGTGGTGAGGAGAAGCCAGCTGTCTAGGTACATGTGGGTACCAATGACATAGGAAAATGTAGGAGAGAGGTTCTGGAAGCCAAATTTAGGCTCTTATGTAGAAAGCTCAAATCCAGATCCTCTAGGGTAGCATTTTCTGAAATGCTACCCGTTCCACGCACAGGGCCCAAGAGACAGGCAGAGCTCCGGAGTCTCAATGCATGGATGAGACGATGGTGCAGGGAGGAGGGTTTTAGATTTGTTAGGAACTGGGCAACATTCTGGAGAAGGGGGAGCCTATTCCGAAAGGATGGGCTCCACCTTAACCAGGGTGGGACCAGGCTGCTGGCATCAGCATTTAAAAAGGAGATAGAGCAGCTTTTAAACTAGAAACGGGGGAAGGCCGACAGTCGCTCAAATGCACATGGTTTGGGATAAGGTATCTTTCAAAGATATCACCAAAACAGAGAAGATAGGGTATCCTGAGAGTGAGGTTGCAAAAGAGACCGTAGTAGATCAGGTGTCCTTAAATAAAAATAAAAATCAGATAAAAGATTGCAAATTAATACTGTCAAGTACTAAGCATGATGTAAATAGGAACAACAAACATAGTTTGAAATGTCTATATGCGAATGCCAGGAGCATAAGAAATAAGATGGGAGAGTTATAATATATTGCACTAAATGAAAAATTAGATATAATAGGCATCTCTGAGACCTGGTGGAAGGAGGATAACCAGTGGGACACTGTCATACCGGGGTACAAATTATATCGTATTGACAGGGTGGATCAAATTTGTGGAGGGGTAGCATTGTATATTAACGAGAGCCTTGAATCAAATAGATTGAAAATTCTGCAGGAAACAAAACACTTCTTGGAATCACTGTGATTGAAATTCCATGTGTAAAGGGGAAAAGGATAGTGATAGGAGTGTACTACCATCCACCTGGCCAGGATGAACAGACGGATGCATAAATGTTAAAGGAAATTAGGGACGCAAACAAACTGGGCAACTCAATAATAATGGGTGATTTCAATTACCCCGATTTTGACTGGGTAACTGTAACATCGGGGCACGCTAGGGAAGTAAAATTCCTTGATGAAATCAAGGACAGCTCTATGGAGCAGCTGGTACAGGAGCCGATGAGAGAAGGAAAAATTCTAGACCTAGTCCCTAGTGGAGCGCATGATCTGGTGCGGGAGGTAATGGTGCTGTGGCCGCTTGATAACAGTGATCATAATATGATCAGATTTGATATTAGCTTTGAAGTAAGTATACATCAACTACCCTGGAACCAAAGATCTGACAGATTCTGAAAGGTCCCTGGACTGGAAAACTAATCCTTCTTTTAACTACTGAGATTGGTTTTGCCTATAGCTAAATTGGGGGGAGGGGGGTTCAAAAATGCTGGCATAGATTTAGTAAGTCACCTGTAGGTCACTAGCTCAGGTCAGTATTAACCGTTAATATGTCAGTACAGGTGTCTTCATCACTAAATCCAGCATCACCAACTGTCATTATTGCTGACATTCTCAGCAAAGAGTCCAACGACTGCACAGGACACTAAGTGAGCTCGGAGAGGTTCTTTAGGATCCCATGTGTTCAATAAATCTTAAGAAACAAGATTTAGCACACATTAACAGAATTCTCAGCAGGTTTTGCTGGGCAAAAAAGAAACCTCAAATACAGGCCAAAATAATGAAGGGAGGATGGAATAGAGGGGGCTTGGGAATGCCAGATTTAGCCATAAATAATCAAGCATGTCTACTTAGACATATAGGAGATTGGGTAAGCCAATCCAACGCATTTACGCCACTAGAACTGGAACGGGAATATTTTACCCCATATGATGTCATTACACTGTTACATTTAGATAAAGGACAAATCCCGGCACCATTCAAACACTGTCATTTGTTGCAGCCTATGCACAAGGCATGGGAGTTACTAATTAGGACTATGGGGGCACACCAGGAACATCAGAACTCCTAAAGATTAGAGGGAACCTGAGTTTTGAACCTGGACAAACAAACCAGGCCTTTCATAGGTGGGAGAAGCAGGGAATCACTAAGGTGGAACATTTGCTCAGTAGAGAGGGGGACATTATCAAATTCAAGGATTTACAAAATAAGATAGGAAACGCATGGGGGGACTATTTTGCATATGTGCAAGTCAAACATTACATTTTGAGTCTTAACCAAACGACACTACGATCGAAAATTGGCGCTCAGATACAAACTTTTTTTCAGGCCCTGGAGGTGGTAGGAATGACAAGTGTCCACTATAAAACGTGCACTGGAGAAAAGGGGCCCCACCAAAGACTTAGGATACATTAAACACAAGTGGGAACAAGACTCGAGGGGGCATTTGGGGAACTGGGATGTCGAGGCTACGTTGAGACGCATTCCAAAGCTCACCACAGACGAGAGGGCTCAGAGAGAGCGGATATAGAGTGACAATGCGAGCCTATATCTCAGGGCAACAATGGGGACATATGAATCCTACCAGGGATGCGAAATGTGCTAAATGTGACAATGTAGCTCCCACATTATTTCATGCCTTTTGGGCTTGCCCGAGCATTCGTGCATTCTGGAGGCAAATTCAATGCTTCCTGATTAAAACGGTACAGAGACTGGCAGGGGGGACGTGGGACCATTATGTGCTGGACACACAGTCTGCGTTTAACTCACAGGTGAAAGGACCTAGGCTGTGGTGCTGTAAGGTCTGCCTGATAGCTCGTAAGACCATATTACAAAAATGGATATCCCAGGATCCACCTGCATATTGGCATTGGCAGAACCAAATACATGAAATGGCAACCTGGGAAGCTAGAGAGGCGAGAGGCAACCCAAAACGGAAAAAAAATCTTCATGCAAATATGGGGTCAATATATACAAGGGCTGAGCCCACGAGGAACAAGTTTATTGCTCAACCATTTGTGATTTGTTTCCAGATAACCTGATTATAAGTGAGTCCTGTTCCTGATGGGGCTTTGGGGGGGGGGAGAAAATATGGAAAACTTGTTGATGGTAGATTTTACATAGCTTACACCAATGTATATTGGAAGAATTGATGTAATGTATTGGAAGTTTAATGGTTGTATATCTTTGGTTGACCCATCAATAAAAAATGTCGAAACATAAATCTTAAGAAACAATAGTAGATCTATGGCTTTGAAGACAGGTGTATATAGTCTCTCTTCTCAAAAGCGGTAACAGAGAGTAGGTTGGAAACTACAGGCCAAGATGGGTGACACAAGTGGTAGCAAATAAACCAACTTCTATCCGTGCTCCCACCTCTAACCCAACCAGTATTCTAGTTGCTCATGCTTTGAGGGGCAAAAGTAGGTTGGGCTGCGATTCTGGTGATCTGCCCCATTCTGCAGCGTATGCAGGTGATATCGTAGAAGGGTTACATGGTAAAATTTGATTTTTTTTTCAGATGACAATAAAATCTGCAATGGAATGGCCATCCCTGAAGAAGAAGACAAAATTATAGGTGCTCTAAAAACACCTAGGAATGGTCAAATACTTGGCATTTAGGAGGCAATTCTATAAATTGGTGCCTCCATTTATATTTATACCATTATAGAATACTAGCGTAAGTTGGTATGGGCACACCGCAGTGTAAGCATGACCATTTATGCCATCTCAATGGCAGGTTTAAATGGGTGTGCCTACATGCACCAAATGTTGTGCGTAACTGACAGTATTCTATAAGTTGGGTGTGCACTTGGAAATGTGAGCAGATGAGTGAATTTACAAACTCAATGAAATATGAAATTAAAAAAAAAATGTTTTCCTATCAAATTCTAAATGTATAATATCAAGGCTTGACCCTGTAAAGTCATGGAGGACTATAAGAGTCCTTCATGGTTGCTTGTTGGTGTGAGGGGGGGGGGGGGGATAGTGAGAAGGGAATCTTAGGTGTGGGGTGGGTGAATAAGGAGGGAGTTGTTAATGTATAAAACAAAAAATGGTCGACATTTAAAGTAATTTAAACAGCAAGGAGAGGCTCTTGGCTGCTTAAATCACATGTCCAGGGCTAACCAGGGATATTCAGCAGCACTTAACCAGATAGTGCTACTGAATATCCCCTCTGACCACCAAAGCCAAAAACGGCTAGTTGGTGGCCAGTGCGGCAGTGGATCTAGGACGGAGATAGGATGGTGTGGAAAGCTAGCCAGTTAGCAGCGATTTTCAGTGTGCTAACTGGCTAAGCAACTGCATAAAGTTAGGACAGACAAAGGCTGTTCTATCCTTATGTGGTGAAGGCAACCAGCCACCGGTCTGAATATCAGCCGGTGCCCAGTTACCTTAGCAGGGCCATTATCATCCTCCGAGCCCCCTTGAGCCCCCCTGAAATAGTCCCCTCCCATCCTTCTCTGACCCCTTGCCCACGAACATAAGCACATTCCTTCCCTCCCCATCAATGATCCCCCCACTTACCCTGTCTCAGTGGGCCCCCTGGGCCTACCTTCAAGCCCTGGTAGTGTAGTAGAGGTGATGGGGGCAGGAGCAAATCCCTTTGCTCCTGCCCCTAGTGGCAGCATCTGGAAAATGGCTGATGCGACCTCTCACGGCAGACGTGGTACCCACTAGACCACCAGGACTTGAAGGTAGGCCCAGGGGTCCTGAGATGGGTGTTGGGGGGGTCATACTTTTGTTTGCAGGCCAGGAGAGGGGAAGGATTGAGAGGAGATATTTCAGGGTAGGCCCGACGAGGCAGGGAAGGCTGCTAATGGCCCTGCAAAGGTATGCGGGTCCTGGTTGATATTCAGCCATAGCACAATTAACTGTCTTATGCAGGCTCCAGCTGAATATCGGCCATGACCCACATAAGCTCTGGCAGCCAGCGCAGCAACATTTAGCCCTTAATATTCAGTGCTGGAGTCCACACATGCCCTGACACTGAATATGGGGGGCTAATCTAACCAGCGATGATCAGCATTTGAAAACCACTGACTGCCACTTGCTGAATATCGACTTGAAAATTTTTGGATGCTGCATGATGTTTTGTAGTTGTCTGTTTTCTATTATTCAGTAAAAATGTTAAATTATAAAAAAAAAACTAGACTTTTAAGATATTAGTATTTGGACTCTTTCATACCAATATCTGATATCAACCAAAGTGTAGGAAATGTGGAGGATTTTTTGGTATACATACCACAGTGCAGTCCAAGTTCAGGTTTCGACCTCCAACCTCCAGCTTTAGCACTTCCACCTGGTAATACCATTCCTCTTTTATAGGGGTGTACCAAATCTTACCCGTGTACAAACTAGGTTCAATCCCACCCAAGACCTGGAGACACAGAAGAACAGATAATCAATACAACAGCCAGCTTTGTTTTGCCAACACTAGAGCAGTGCTAAAAGAGAACTTGCCAAGATTTGTATGTACAGTTAACAGAGGTCAACAACAAAGCTATATGAGATACCCTTCCTTGGACTAAATGCAATTCTGAAAAAGTTTTGAGAGCTATGCGCTCTTCATTAGGTGAAAATGAAATGAGCAAATCAACTGTCCAAATATACATGTAACTCACAGATTTTCAATGGTGGATTAGAGTAAAAAGGGGGTGGGGTAGAGGGGAAGACAAAGGGTAGAAGAGGAGCTATGACTAACAGAGAAATAGCAAGATTATTTTTGTTATTAGAGAAAGAAAGCAATGTGTTTTTAAAGTCCTTCAAATTTTTTTCATGTTATTTGATCATCTTAATTTTCTCTTTTAGTCCCAACTGAGATGTTCCATTTCTCTTCTTTCTCATGCAGTGCTCAAATTGTAAACTATTCCCAAGGGGCATTACCCCTAGCTTCCCAGGACCTTTAACTGCCACTGATCCTCATCAGGACCCTATTGCTCTCTCTTCTGGCCGCTCCAGTTATTCTGAACCATCCCTTCCCTTGATGCCTATCTCGTCCTGTCAGGATAATAACCAGAGACCTGATTTTATTGTATTTCTTTTTAGCTATTTTCTTAAGAAAAGAGCATTTTTTTTTTATTTGTGACTATTTACCTTCCATGCATGTCTCTACCCTTCCTTGCTGTTTCTTCTGGTTATCCTCTCCTCTTTCCCCCTTCCGCTTCCTAGGTTTCTTCATGTCTCTGTCTACTTATTTCTACTCTCCAACCCCGTCTCTCCTCTCTGTCCTGTGTATTCTCCATCCTTGTCACTCCAGATTTAGACTAGGCCACGGTTCTCAAACTATTTTAACTGCCTTCTGGAAGGGAGTCCACGTGTATTAGATGGAGGCAGAGTGGTCCTTGCAGTCTCTCTGGACTTGTCAATGTTGCTGATGTGGGACGTCCTGCACATACATGGTGCAGCACTCTAGAAAACTCTTAGAGCTTAGCCTATGCTTACTCAAGACCAGGCTCCACTGGATGTTTTCACTCTACTTGTGAAGGCTGCATATCCTGCCTGTCTTCAAAGAACAATTAATTTTTGGTACACTAGAACAGTGAATTCTGGGGCCTCAAACAATTAACTTTTAGCAGATACTCACCAGACTGCCTCTGTTGGTCCCACTACCAGCTACAGGCTGTCCCACCCCACACATCTGTAAAGAGAAGATGTTGGGAATATTCTCCTGTCTCACAAGAGAATCGAAAAACGTTTCTACAGAGGAGGAAGGCTAAAAAAAAAGGTGAAGAAAGGAATCTGTTAGATGAGATGCAGTCCTGTCTTCTGTTTAACAAGAAGTTATGTGGTAATGATTGGCTACTAATGAGTGTGCCAACATCTGTTACATCTCCCAACAGGTTAAGCAACTTTTACTCCTGCCAGTGCTGCAGCTGTTATCTGTTCCAAATTCAATTCCAGGCCTGGCTCTGTACCTGTTTATTTCATACTCTAGAATGCAAGGCAAACTTACAATAGCATTAATATACAGTAAGTCAACGCAAAGGTAAGGGTTGATTACACTTTTCGTTAACTATCTCTATTTGAAGACCACGCAATTGTGTTTAATGATATATGGCTTAAGGGTAGAATACTGACTGCTCAGAAAGATATTATTTTGCAATTTTATTTATTGACACAGGCTTTATATACCACTAGTCACACACCAGGTGTTGCAAAGTGGGTTACAACATAAAACTAAAAGGACCTGGAGGACAAATAGGGGAGAAAAGGAAGGGAAACAATGCAATGCTTGAGACAGGTGAGGGAATGGTTAGGGATTCATAATTTCTATTCCTAGTTCTATTCTTCAGAGGAGGCCTCTAGGTCCCTGTTGGTTAACATCTTTTTTTGGCACATATTCAGAAACCTAAGCTAATGGTTTTTCAGAGGAAATGTTAAACTGTCCAGTGTTCAAGTCACAGATAATTCAGGCTATTTACTCCCTCCCAAGCTGCAAAGCCCCAAAGCCCAATGGCTTACTAGCCAAATTTTATAAAGTCATGTTGAATGATCTCTGTGCTAAGCTGTATAAACTATTTACATATTATTCAGCATAAAAGTTGAGCTACAAATAGTTTTGCCCAAGCAATTATTTTGTTAATGGAGAAACCAGGACGTGAACCTACTGATGTTTCTAATCACAGACCTATTTTCCCTTTAAACACTGATTATAAGCTATATGCTAAAGTATTAGCAGGGTGCCTTTCTCAAGTTTTGCCCTGATTATCTATCCCAATGTTAACAAATCTATGTAAGCCACACTGAGCCTGCAAATAGGTGGGGGAATGTGGGATACAAATGCAATAAATAATAATAATAATCCTAATTCTTGCACAAAATTATGATTTTCCATTAGTAGCCTTGTCCCTTAATGCAAAAAAGGCTTTTGACTGGATTAAATGAGCCTGTGTTTAAAGTGCCTGTGGGAACCATTTTATAGACATGGTTTGAGTACTGTATAGTCATCTCCTAATTCCCTAATTCGCAATTGTTAGATAACAATCAATTATCTGATAAGGTTTTTCTGGCTCAAGGAACTAGGCAAGACTGTTCATTACCCCTCTTACTCTGTAATATCACACTAGAACCCCTATTGTCTATGATGTACATATGTGGCACATACAATTTATAGAATTACCTCGTTAAACTTCACAGTATTGTATTTAGAGTACAGAAATCCAAAGAAATTGTATGAAATATGGGGGAGGTGGAAGAGGCCCTAAACAGTAGGGAAATGACTGTTTCATAAGACGATGAAGTTGGGAGGGGGGTGGTAACCTGGATGGAGCAGCAGTTGCAGCCCTAACCTCCATTCTTGACAGTCCAGATGTTCATGGACTAAATATTGGAAACCTTACTTGTAAATTAGTCACATACACTGATAATTTGATTATTTTCTCAAGGGAGCCTCATCTGTTTTAGAACCTCTAGTATAATTAATTGATGCATTTTCTCCATTTGCTGTTTTTAAAATTAAATTGGCGTAAATCTGAAATTATGCCAATGAACAATCATTCTCAAGAGCAGAAAATGAATTATAATTTTCAGTGGGCACCTGAAGGATTAAATATTTCCAGTAATCTGGAAATCATACAATGTAGTATAGCAAAGTTGTGCTGATAATTAATAAGGCAGCTACCTTATAGGCCCCTTATCTTTGTCCTAGTGGAGAAGAATGGATTCTCTTAAAAAAAAGTGATGATGCCCCAGATTAACTTATTTTAAGCACGTTCCTGTGTTTGTTCCCTCAATCAATTTATAGGAAATGTGAACAAAGCTTGCTCCAGTATTTATAAAAAGACAGGGCAGCAAAAAATTTCAGTGAAAAAATTAAAGGCATCTAAAGTTAAACAACAGCTGGGTTTTCCCAACTTCTTTATGTATCATAAGGCCTTTATCGTCTATTACAGGATGATCTGGTTAGCCAATTCTCTGGAGGAGGGGGAGAATATTCCAAAATGGCTTTATGCAGAAAACTTCCCTCAAAACTAAAATGCAGCTACAGAATTGCAAATACTAGTAAAATTCTTAGAAATCTTGACAGCTTATTAAACAAAACATGGAGTGATATTCTTCCAGCTTTGATTAGGCACAATTCATGTTTCAAAATTGTGAAGAAAATGATATGTTGACCAGACTGGTATCATATGAGTGTCTAGTTGCTTTCTTATAGTCCTTTCAAGAATTGAAATAGCAATATTGTCTCCTATATTCTAAATACTAGCTAAGGTTACAATTATTTCTTTATCTCTGGAGATTTCTCTCTGGGACTTATATACAACTTCTGAATCTGACATCTTAAATTTAGTACAAGACTATCAATCCGGGAGATGTGGAGAGGCATTTTTGATAAGTAGTCCAAGTCTGAATTGGGATGTGTTCAAACAGGAAAAATATCTAGGTTCCCCTTTCAAAAATGGCTCAAAGACTGATATTTTTGCACAGAATACGTCTAAAAAGAAGAGCCATTTTCTAAACTGAAACTTCCAACTTATGAATGCCAAAAACCAGGCACAAGATGACTGACTAGCATAATTTTGAGAGAAATAGTTACACAGATGTCCCTGCAGATCAGAGGGGCAGCCTAGTGGTCAGTGCAGTGGACTAAACAATGGCACCCAGGTACAAATCCCATCATAACTCCTTTATTTAAAATTATGAGCCTTCCAGGAACAGAATAAAACCTGGAGGAGTAGCCTAGTGGTTAGTGCAGTGGACTTTGATTCTGGGGAACTGAGTTCAATTCCCACTGCAGCTCCTTGTGGGCAAGTCACTTAACCCTCCATTGCCCCTGGTACAAAAAAAGTACCTGAATATATGTAAACCGCTTTGAATGTAGTTGCAAAAACCTCAGAAAGGCGGTATATCAAGTCCCGTTTCCCTTTCTCTTCCTATATTTAGGTACAGTAGATAATTTGGTGGTTTTGGAGGGCACACAATTTCCACCACAAATGTACTAGGTAGAGTGGGATTTGGAACTAGTTCCTCTTGTTCACAGTCCATTACACTGCCCACTAGATACTCCTGGGATCTGTTTGCTGCCCTGTTGGGTATGTCCATAATACCTGATGCCATCATAGTGCTTGGCATCCCCTTTCAGTTCTTAGGGGGATGGGACGGGGACAGCATCCACTAGGGGATTAAGGCAGGGGTCAACCCTTAATCCCTCCACTGGTCAGCTGGTTAGTCAGAGCACCTTTTTGTAACTCAGATGTGATTGAAACAGGTCTAGATAAAAATGTCCTTGGATATTTCTTCTTACTCTGAAAGACATCCAAATTTTGGATCCACCCTGGTCCCGCCCAAAACATGCCTCCAACATGCCCCCTTACTATCTGGATGAACTGCAGTACAAAATGCCCCAACTCTGCATGTCAAAAATCATGATTTAGACATTTTTGGCAGATGGACTTTTTTTTTACTATTTTGAGACAACTATGTGCTTCGAAAATAAACACCACAGTGCATCATCACATAAAATACAATAGAATCAAATATACGGTGGCTGTGTTGGACTACAAAAGTTATAGGAAACTGACAATGGGCAACCACCAAATGAACCATGTTGGGAAGGGTTCTAGAACCAAGTAAACTGTCCCACTTTGACATCTAGTGTTCACCAATCTTTATATTTCAAGCCTTATAGACTCACACAGTCCCCTGTAGGTTATACAGAGCTGGCCTCGCAGAGATTAATGTATGTTGGCATAGATGGAAAGTCATTGGGGATATTACTACCCACACTCATAGAATAACCACATATCTTTTCTTTTTGGGAAGGTGAATGGAAAGAGATTACAAATATTTTGCATATCACTGAGAGCCTATCCCCAAGAATATTAATCATGCAGTCCACTGGCTCAGATCTCCACCTTCTAGCAGCTGAAGCTTGGTTATTAGATATCTTAATAGCAATTGCACTGCAACATATTCTAGGCAACTGGAAAGTGCATTCACTGAATAATGTAACACTCTGGTGCAGGGTTCTTAACCCAGTTGTCGGGACAGACCCAGTCTGGATTTCAGGGAATCCACAGTGAATATGCGTGAAATAGATCAGCATACAATGGAGGCAGTACATACAAATTTATCTCACATATATTCATTTTGGATGTCTTGAGAATCCAACTGGCTCGGTTTATCCCAACAACTGGGTTGCTCTGGTGGAATACAGTGTGTTTATTTCATAACTATGAGCTAATAGCTGCTGAAAAAAACAGAATGAGAACAATATTGAAGATATGGAAACTATTAACCTATTGAAACTGCAATAGCTCAAATCTTATTGAGCACTGAAGATGCCATTGGTTGATAAAATGCTACTAAGTCCATTGTGTGTTACTGTCAGTTGAATTATACTTATAATGCTGTAGCCTTTGTAGTTTTAGGGTTAATGCTCTGTTTAATCTTGTGGCAGATTTGTGATTGAAAGGCACCAATATGTCTTATGCTGTATTTTTACTTATTAATAATGAAGTGGTGGCAGATAAGAAAGCAAATAGAATGTTAGGTATTATTAGGAATGGAATGGAAAGCAAAAATGAGAATGTTATAATGCCTTTGTATCACTCCATGGTACGACCACACCTTGAGTACTGTGTGCAATTCTGGTCACTGCATCTCAATAAAGATATAGTTGAATTAGAAAAGGTATAGAGAGAGGCAATGAAAATGATAAAGGGGATGGGACGACTTCCCTATGAGGAAAGGATAAAGTGACTAGCTTGGAGAAGAGACGGCTGAGGGGAGATACGATAGAGATCTATGAAATAATGAGTAGAATGGAATGGGTGGATGTGAATTGCTTGTTTACTCTATCCAAAAATACTAGGACTAGGGGGCATGCAATTAAGCTATTAACTAGTAAATTTAAAACAAATCGGAGAAAATATTTCTTCACTCAATGTGTAATTAAACTCTGGAATTCATTGCCAGAGAATGTGGTATAAGAAGTTAGCTTAGCAGGGTTTTAAAAAGGTTTGAATAACTACCTAAAGAAAAAGTCCATAAGCCATTATGAAGATGGACTTGAGGATCCACTGCTTATTTCTAGGTTAAGCAGCATAAAATCTATTTTACTGTTTTGGGATCTTGCCAAGTACTTGTAACCTGGATTGGCCACTGTTGGAAATAGGATAATGGGCTTGATAGACTTTTGGTCTGTTCCAGTATGGCAACACTTACATTCTTATATCTGAACTCACAAGAGTGTGGAATAACTTATGTTACCCACATGCTCAATCATAATAGCAAAGGCAAAATTATTATAGAGCAGTATTTCCCAAGTCGGTCCTTAAGTACCCCCTTTCCAGTCAGGTTTTAAGAATATTCACAATGAATATGCATGAGGTTGATTAGCATATACTGCCTCCATTGTATGCAAATCTCTTTCATGCATATTTATTTATTCATGACATTTATATCCCATATTAGCCCGAAATAGACTCAAGTTCAATGTGCCTTACAAACAAACAATAAAGTGACTAAAACATAATAATGTACAGAATATAACAAATTACAATAATTTCAAGAAGCAAATTAATGCATGTGCAGTCAGTAACCAGGGATTTAGACTATCCAAGGACAAACAAATAATTAAGGGTGGATAGATGAGAGCATAATTAGGCAGGTCTAGATGGGAAATGAGAGTAAGAAAAAGGTGTGGGTAAAATTCAAATAGAGTTCTTTGTATTCAGAAAGACCAGACTGAAGAAATGTGTTTTTAAAAAGACTTCTAAAAGTTAGGTATCATCTGTAAACTTCATTGATTTAGGAAGAGAATTCCACATTTTGGTGCCTTGATAGGAGAAATTAGAGTGAATTGTTTTATATATCACTAGTAAAAAAGGCCCGTTTCTGCAGGCAAGGAAACGGGCCTTAGGCAGGCAAATTTCCCCCCCCCTCCGCGCTACAGCCCCCTTGAACCCCCCCTTCTGCAAACCTGTCGACTCCCCCCCCCCCCCGTGCCGGCGAAAACCGCCCCCCCCCCCCCCCCCCCGTTGTTGTGCTACCTGTGCTTACAGCCGAAGTGTTGTTCTGCCCTTTGCGTAGTTTCCTCAATCATCTCTGGAAGTTCCTCTGCGTGCGTCTGGCGTCTGACGTCAGACGCATGCAGATAAACTTTCAGTGAAGATGATTGAGTAACCTACGCGAATGGCAGAACAACACTTGGGCTGTCAACACAGGTAGTGCACAACGGCAGGGGGGGGGAGCATTTTTCGGCGGTCCGGGGGGGATCGAAAGGTTCACGGAAGGGGGGGTTCGAGGGGGCCGTAGTGCAGGGTGGTGACAGATGATTCCGAGGCAGTAGGAGGAGTAGGGAAACACGCTGCGCGTTTCCCTACTCCTCCCCTTGCCTTGGAATCATCTGTCTTGACGTCAGTGACGTCCGTGCGTGTCTGCCTCGCAGACCACCTCCAGCCAGGGAGCCACGGTCCCAAGCACAGAACGTTGGAGGTGAGAATTATTATACAGGATATTCTTACAGATAGGGAAATGTAAGACAAGATATTCTCTAGATGGTTAAACAGCATTACGAAGGGGTAATTGAATAAGATTATTCATATATGATGGGGCTTGGCTAAGCAGGATTTGGTGAATGAAAATGCATAATTTTGAAGATATTCTCTCTCTTATTGGTAACTAATGTAGCTCATATAAAAGAGGAGTGACTTTGGCAAAGCGAGGAGATCTACATATAAGACAAGCAGCAACATTTTGAGCTGTTTGTAATTTTTTGGGAAGACTACCATTAAGACCAGCACAGATGGAATTGCAATAGTCAAATTTGGTGAGAACAAGGGATTGAACCAAAGTACGAAAGACAGATTTAGAGAAACATGGCCTCAATCTCTTTAGCTTCCAAAGTAAGTAAAAGACACTTGAGGTCAACTTAGAGACTTGGTTTTCAAGGGTGAGGAAACAATCTATTGTGACTCCCAAGGTTTTCATTGATGACACAAGAGGCCCTTTTACAGAGCGGTGGTAAGCCCAACGCGGGCTTACCGCTCAATCTTTCAGGACTACCGCCGGCCCAAGGCCGCTGGCAGCAGTCCCGCCCCAAGCGTGCACCATTTGCGGGGGAAAAAGAAAACCCCCCAAAACAGCTTGTGTGGCAGTAACCTGGCAGTAATTGGGCATCAGCGTGTGCTGCCCAGTTACTGCCAGGTTAACACAGGAGCCCTTATCGCCACCTCAATGGATGGCGGTAAGGGCTCCCCCTCACATGGCCATGCGGTAAGAGTTCTCTTATTGCATGGCCATGTGTGCTGGGGGCTTTTTTACCCATTGTGGTAAAAAGGGCCCTGGCGAGTGGGAAAAATGGCCCCTGATGCCAACCTAGGGCCCTTTTTCCCACAGCTTGGTAAAAGGGCCCTAAAGTTACTAAGATTCATATGATGGTGAGGGTTAGTTATAATTAGAAACTTAGTTTTATCTGTGTTAAGGTCTAGTTTGAAATTAGAAGCCCATGATTCCATAAGTTTTATCCCTAGACTAATCATGTGAGTTATGCCAAGTAATTCCTTAGAGAATGGGATATAAATGGTGACATCATCAACAAATATGTATGTCAAAAGACCATGTTTTTCTAAAAGATGACCAAGAGATATCATCATAATGTTAAACAAGATGGGGGAAAAGAAGGGAACCCTGAGGGACCTCAAAGCCAGGAGACCAAGTGGAAGAAAGTACCTGATTGTTTGACTTGATACGACCTAGATCTTAAGAAGCCAGAAATCCATTTCAGGACAACGCCACAGATTCTGTAATAGTCAAGAATGTTTAAAAGATTATGATCAACAGTATCAAAGGCACTGTGGATATCCTGAAAACCTGAGTGGCATGGGGGTCCAGGACCGACTTGGGAAACACTCTTATAGCGAAAAGACTCAATATGTCGGGCCTCGTTTTCAAAGGAGATTTTATAACAGACAATGATTTGGGAAAGCCCTAAGGAATACAATCTTTTCTGGGCTGCCTGACAGCACTTTCTAGGTTGTAATCGAGGGAAATATGCCAAAACACTGGGCATCTATGATCAGTTCAGCAACAGAAAATAAGATTCTTTCATTGTTTCAAACCTGGCGATAGCAAGAAACTCTAAAACTTAAAAAATGTCATCCCACTAAACCATTCACTCTCTTCACACAGAGCTTGTGATAACAATAAAAGCAAAACTTAAATTCAGCCAGAGCTGAACAGAGAGTACAATTCTAGTAAATATTTCCAAACCTTGATCTAGGCCTCGTCTACACTGCGGACTTCAACTTCAGGGAGAAAGAAAAAGAAGTTGCTGCACAGACTCATGACTGAAGTGAGCAATGACCCTCCAAATTCTTTTTTAGTGTAGTCTGCCTGAGATCGGCACTCTCAGAGATCACATTCATCCCAACCCCATTACTCTCCCCATCTTGTTCCAGCTACCTCCTGCCCTCTCTCCCACCATGGTCCTATACCCATTACTATTTAGCAGAGAGTAAGAAAATCAGAGGAACCTTCCTTTAGCCAGCTGCTAGTTGAGCTTTCATGCTTTATTTAGCACACCCTCAAACAGCAGCATTTGCCGCCATGAGGGAGGCTGTTCTGCTATATCTCCTCACCCTGCTGGTCAATTGATAAAGTGTGGGTGAAGAATGAATGAAAGAAGTGAAACAAGACTGAGAGGATTTGAGAAAAGGGACTAGACTGAGAGGAAGATGAGGCAGGGATAGCTCCAGGAAATGCCCTGAGAAATTAAGACCTGGAGATCCAATCATGCACAATCTAAAAGGACCCAGTAAAAGAAGGGCTAAGAAAAAAAAACTACTCCACACATAATACATTTTTAACATTTGAACTGCAAAAATTCCTCAGTGAAAATTAACTAGTTTCTATAGCAACCCTTGAAGATTTTCTATAGCAAATTCTTGAAGATTTTCTTAACCGAAAGGTAAAAACATACTACACAGGCACAAAAAAAACATGTCTTCCACAAAACAACTAGAGGTGAGAACATTAGAGCTCAAATGTTTATAAGGATTAGATCAATGAGAAAAATCATTTAAAGTTAAAAATTCATTTAGTGTGGAATAGATCTTGATGAAAGCAGTATATACAAAACAGATTTTGGAACTTGGGATGGACCATGATAAAACAGACGATATATGCTGATAGGCTGAGCCAGAATTATTGACGATAGGGAACAAGACAAAGTTGATGGATCTTGTGGTACTTACGATTTTGTTTAATATTTGGATTTTGCTTACACCTTTTTCAGTAGTAGCTCAAGGTGAGTTCATTCAGGTACACTGGGTAGTTCCCTGTTCTAGGAGGGCTCACAATCTAAGTTTGTACCTGAGGCAATGGAAAGTTAAGTGACTTGCCCAAGATCAAAAGGAGCAGCAGTGGGATTTGAACCAGCCACCTCTGGATGTCAAGACTGGTGCTGTAACCACTAGGCCACTCCTCCACTCCCATTTTTATTCATTTATAGCCTGCCTTAGCCGAGGCAGATGACAAAATGCCATATATAATGATAAAAACCAATATCATTAAAACCAATCAAAACAAACAGAATATAAAATTTTGGGCCAAGTACATATAACCCACAATACAAAGAGCTCAGGCATTGGACTCATTTTCTTCCATATACTCCTTCTCCCAGACTAATAAATGTTTGTAACTGCCTGATTCAACAGCTAAAGAGAATTCATTGTATTAAAAGACCTTTCAAAGGCTCTAGGTGTTCCCTGACAGGCATGAGCTCCTAAATGCTGCTGTAAAAAAAGTGACATTTCAACTTGGTCTTAAATGTCTTAGGCCCTGATGATCAAAAGCAAACGCGAGCACTAGAGGCCGCATTTACCAGCGCAGAATGATCAGACAAGTCTTCCGCAGCAAACGAGTGTGCCAAGCCCTAGCGCAGATAGCATGCAAATGTGCTCAAGCTCATTAAGGGGGTTGTTTACTAAAGCTTAGCTTGAGTTACCTGCAGCAGGGCCCATAGGAATAAAATGGACCCCACTGCAGATAACTGGAGCTAAGCTTTAGTAAACAACCCCCTAAATGAGGCCATTTTGTATTCCTCCCAATGATCAGAAAAGAGCACCCGAAACAAAGGTGCCTTACCGCTGTAAAAAATAACGCCAGGTCCAAGCAGGTGTTATGGTGTTGGAAGAGAGGATTTCCCATGATTGTCATGCTTCTCTCTTGATTGTTTCTGCAAAATCTACCGGTTTTGATTGCTTTTGCAAGTAGAAGGAAGCCTGTGCGAGCCCTTACACTAGATTTTTTGTCCTGCATCTAAATTTAATTTAAAATGACCATGCTTAAAAATACAAAAATAATTTTAAAAAATGCACACATTGGCGTCTGTTACTTGCATCTAAATATAAGCATTCAGAAAAAAAATGCTTATATTTAGGCTGCACAAAACATATGCCAATGTGTGCTTCACGTTCAGAATTTTCCAGGCGCAAGTGCACAGGAGCTGAGCTTATCGCTGAACTCTTCTACGCATGCACCAATCACAATCCTCCCACCGAACTCCCTAATTCTCAAAGTTATGAGCGCGCCTATATTTGCATTTCATTAGTTTCAGCATTAGGGCGTTGTTCTTCTATGCTGTTCCGGCACTACTTTCATGGTGCTATTCAGAATAGCGCCAGAGTTTTGATCATCTGCCCCTAAGTCTCCGTAAACATCCTGATTGAAACTTGAGTTTCCACTCTCTAAGGCCTGCAATTGAAAATGCACAGACTCTAGGTTCTTCAAAGTGTATCATATGTAATGAAAGAATTGTCGCGAACATCACATCCTCAGAGCATAATGAACTTGAGCGTCTATACTAGACTTTTAAAATGGGACATCCTGCTGCATAGCCTTATGAATTAGAAGTAAAATGTTAAATATTATTCAGCATTCAATTGGAAGCCAATGTAATTTAGCTAGGTAAGGTGTAATATGAGGGTATAACAAAGGCCTTATAAGCAACCGCGCAGCAGAATTTTGGATCACCTGTAGGGACTGTAAACTGAACGATGGCAAAACAACATGTAGGGGCCCTTTAACAAAGGTGCGGGAGGGGTAACGTGTGGGTAGCGTGTGCCCAACTGGCAGTACCACTGGGGTAGCATGTTCACCTGGCAGTGATTCTGGTATTTTCTACCATGGGGGGGGGAGGGGGGGCGTTCCCAGTGGTAACTGGCAGTGCACCTACGTTGGTGGGCACTGCATGATTACCATGCAGGTAGCGCGTGAGCCCTTAATGGGTGGCGGTAAGGGCTCAGGCTGTAAATGGACACATAATATTAGCACAAGCACATTTCCCGGCCCATTAAAAAAATAGTCTTTTTCCCAGCCATGGTAAAAAAATGGCCCAGATCGTGCCTAAAAGATGGCCCATACCACCGCAGGCCATTTTTAACCATGGCTTTGTAAAAGGACCCCATAATGGGTTACAGTAATTGAGTTTAGAAAGCATCATACTTTGCAGTACTGCCTTAAAATCCTCAGCTGGAATCAAGGACTTCAACTTATTAAGCAAACATAATTATCTGTCGACAATTTCTGTTTCATTGATTTCATGAACAATTTGTACTTTAAGGGAAGATACTCAGCCGGGGGCACTCAGAGTTATGCTGACCGTCGCTGGCATTATCTCCAGAAATTCAATGCCAGTTCATGTCCAGGCTGTGGCATTGAATTTCCGGGTATTCACAGACTGCGAAACAATAGTTGGTTAAGTGCAAAATAGCAGTGTATCTTCTTACACTGCCAAACTTCATTGGCTCCTGATTCACAAACAAATTTTATTTAAAACTTCTTGTTTGCTTTTTCAGATATTGAACAGTACCACATCTGAACTGGTGATAAATATAGTTATCGTTACTCTCCCAAGATTATCATGCCGTTAAAGCAATCAGATGATACTTTGCCCGCCGATCTTCTGCAATATTCATTTTTGTAGAGTTGTTAACTCATTTTTCTCGTTTATGGGAGTTTCTCTTTGGAACTCTTTTCCTTCATATATTGGAACTGAATAATGCTATTTAGCTTTCTGGAAGAAGGTTAAGACTTTTTTATTTGAGCGTTTTTAAGATGTAATAATGATTTAATAGACTGTTTGTTTGTTTTTTTTTGTTGGTGTATGTACTGAAGTATGATTTGTATTGTTGGTTAATTTCTGTATACCACAATGAACCCTTTTTAAGGAAATTAGCAATTTATAAGTACTGTATTGATATTGATATTAAATGCTGAATATATCAGCACTTCACCAGCTAAGTGCCGACTCCACCCTGGAAACACCCACAAAATAGCCAGTTGCAGCTTAGGCGCTAATTGGGCATTTTCAGTGGCACTGTCCGGTTAAGCACTGCTAAGTATGCCTCATTAGCCCCATACAAGTGATTTAAACAGGCAGAAACTATTTCTGGTCATTTAAATCATTTTGAACATCTACCCTTAAGCACTGTGTTTTTTCTAGCAAAAAAAGGTGCCAGTATTCAAATGCCAGGCCAGCCTTCAGGGTTGGGGTGATTACTGAGGGACCCACCCCACAATAGCCAGGCCCCCTGCAGCCAGTCACAGAATCTATGACAAGGCAGAACTGGTATGTAGAGTCTGAGCTCTTTCATTAAACTTTGGGGACCATGGGTCAATTTTAGCAGACAATCGAAAAGGTGCTGGTACTCAGTACCCCCTCAAAACAAGTCCTGCCCTTAAGAAACCAAAGTTAATTTCATAGCAAAATCAGTAACTCAAAACTTTTCTGTCATCTCTGTTTTAAGGAAGAGTCACCATACCTTGGAGAGTGTATTATATGCCAGTCCCAGGATTCCCTGCCAGTTAATCCCTGGCACGAAGAAATCCTTCGATTCCAAGATAGTGGCAATGCTGACGGTGATGTTGTCAACAAGACCTTTATGCACAGTGATCACATCCATGCCAAGGACCCCTTCCCAGCTCCCTTGTGTATACCGCACACCCACATCGATGTCCAGAGACTGGTATGTGCTTGACCTGAAGAGAAACAGTGAATGTTAGTGGGTTGAAGCTAGCTTTATTCCATCCAGAAGACAAACTTACAATTAAAATAAAAACAGGAAAGATTTCATTTATTTTAGAAAGTGCTTTCTGTGGCCAGTTACAACAGACCAATGCTAACTTTAAGTACAGCCATCATGTTTGTCTATCAGTATCAGCAGTGAAAAAAAGTCAAACTCCCAATATTCAGGGCTTAAATATTAGGTCATGACCTGGTTCCTTGTATTAGTGGTTTCTCACTCTGCTGCAATTCAAAGAGTCTTGGGTAGAGGTTTCAAAATAAAAGTTTCTGTTTGCCTTTATACTCCCCTTAGAGTTCTATATTCCTTTATTGGGATAGGGGGAGGGGTGATCTGGAAGGTTCCTTCTGCTCCTTTGAGCTTCCAGCCAGGGGTGGACTGACCAGTCTATTAACAGGGCAGTGCCCAAGGGTCCACAAGTCAGGGGCCCACTCTCCCCTTACCAGCATTAACCAATAATATGTCAAATGGGTGGTTAGGGACCCATGACCCTTATTGCTCCAGGGGCCAAGATCACTGTCAGCCCACTCCTGCTTCCAGCTCAATGAAAACTGGTTTCCACTGGGGCTACATTGCTATCAGCCATCATCTGGAGGTGCCCCAGGCCTTTTCTCCATATTAATCCTTTCTCATCTAGGAAACCATTGCAGTAACAGTGCTAGCCCACGGGTCACAATATTCTCTCTAATTTTTGCAGGCCGCTGTGTGCATGAAAAACATTTTGTGCACAAGTTTTTGTCTTGTGTTCACAATGTAGAAAGCCAGCAAAACGTTGTGCGCACACAGCTTAAAGGGAACACTGGCCACAGACCTTTGCTCTCTGAATGTACTCTTAAGTCTGGCCACTAGTTGCTGCTGTGGTGCAATTGTTGGGACTCCTCTTCCCCTCCTCATCACCTGCATTGCTTGTTTGATGTATGGTTTTGTTGTAGATGTTTTTTTTTACTGAAATCTTGTGATGTGTTTTATGTATGGTTTTATGTATGCAACTCCTCTCCGTGCAAGACTGCTCTGGCTCCCAATTAAAGAACGTATCAATTTCAAAGCTCAGACTTTAATCCACAAGATAATACACGGAGAATCTCTGAACTGTATGATAAATCTGGTCAACCTTCCAGCAAGAACATGTCTGTATCCTCACGAAAGTACTTCAACCTGCACTACCCCAGCTGTAAGGGTCTCAAGTACAAAACTTATTATGGATCCAATTTCTCTTTCCTGGGCAGCCGTCTATGGAACGCTCTCCCTAGACCTATCTGAGCAATCCATGACCACCTACCATTCAGAAAAGCACTAAAAACCCATCTATTCAAACAAGCCTACCCAAAAGACCCAGATTAATCTCATGAACCCATCTACCTTATATATACTGAAGAGAAAACGACATTGACCCAGAATCTATCTCCCACCTTACCCTCCTCTCTCTATCACCTGTCTCTACCTACCTACCCATCCTATTACTACCCATCCATCCTTCTATTATACTTAATTTCCTACTTTACATAACAAAATTCTGTGTTACCTATTACTATGTAAGCCGCATTGAGCCTGCTTTTAGTGGGAAAGTGCAGGATACAAATATAATAAATAAATAAATAAATAATACTACAGATATGGGGCCATTGGAGCCCTGTTTAGGGTTTAGTATTATTTACATTTAATCACTGTTTTTCTGTCTTTCTTACTTTGGATTTATTTACTGCCTTTTTGAAGGAATTCACTCAAGGCAGTTTTTAGTTATAAATCACTTTGATCATATGTTGGAACTTAGGCGATTTAGTTATTTTTAATCAGAAGTGAATTATCAGAACAGCTCTCTTTCTCTTCCCACCCTAGATTTATTTACTGGGGCCCTCAAGAACACCTTTCCCCTCCCCCCATCCAGTTTTCAGGATGTCAAATAGTCATATTGGCAGAAGCATGGTCTCGGAACACTGCTAATTTGCATATGTTGATCAACCTAAAAAGAAGACCTGTTTGTGGTTCTGAAGATAGCAGTGCCCAACCCTTCATTACACCTTCCCAAACCTCAGTTCCTGAAAAACAAATGATCATGAGCTAATGATATCACTGAGAATAAGATAAGTAAAGAAATAAATGATATCATGAGGCATAATACCATTTCTTCCCTCATACTAGGCCCATATGTCAAATTGTTTTTGCCATTCACCAATGTCCATTTGCCAATATCCGAGTGGGTGCCCACCTGGGCAGCAGTGACCATCAAACAGCTTGGTTTGATATAACAGCTGAAGTGGAGGGCGGCCACTAAGTTAAAGAGGGCGTTTCTGCAGGGTATGGAAGGCGGGACGGGGGCATTGTTAAGACATGGCCGGCTTCAGCTGATAATGGAAAAAAGGCCAGCTTTGAGGAGCATCTCGCCAGCTTCACTTGGTCCATTTATTTTTAGGACCAAGTCTCAAAAAAGTGCCCCAATTGACCACTGGAGGGAATCGGGGATCACCTCCCCTTACTCCCCCAGTGGTCACCAACCCCCTCCCACACTAAAAAAAAAAACCAAAAAACATTTTTGGCAGCCTCTATGCCAGCCTCAAATGTCATACCCAGTTCCCTGACAGCAGTATGCAGGTGCCTGCAGCAGTTTTTTTGTGGGTGCAGTGCACTTCAGGCAGGTGGACCCAGGCCCATTCCCCCTACCTATTACACTTGTGGTGGTAAATGAGAGCCCTTCAAACCCCCCTGTACCCACATGTAGGTGCCCCCCTTCACCCATAAGGGCTATGGTAATGGTGTAGAGTTGTGGGGGGGTGGGTTTTGGGGGGGGATTTGGGGGGCTCAGTACACAAGGTAAGGGAGGTATGCACCTGGGAGCAATTTTTGAAGCTCACTGCAGTGCCCCCTAGGGTGCCCGGCTGGTGTCCTGGCATGTCAGGGGGACCAATGCACTACAAATGCTGGCCCCTCCCATGACCAAATGCCTTGGATTTGGCTAGGTTTGAGATGGCCGGCATCGGTTTCCATTATCGGCGAAAATCGATGCCGGCCATCTCAAACCCGGCCATCTCTGACATTTGGCCGGCCCCAACCATATTATCGAAATGAAAGATGGTCGGCCATCTTTTTCGATAATATGGTTGGGGACTGCCATTTGCAGCATCGGCCATATAGATGACCGGCACCGTTCGATTATGCCCCTCCACGTTACTATTCACACAACCCAGAAGACAGAAAAGAAAACCTAGATTGGAAATCTCTGATCTGGAATATTCTTAAGGGAGATCCTCTAGTCAGATTTTTCATCTTTACAGAGACAATTTGGAATGATTCCATGAGGCTTTGAAAGTATGGGGTCACCTCTCTTCCATTGCAGAAAATAGCCTAGAAGAGATTGTGTGTTCCTGGAACCATTCTGGTCTGACAATGTTTACTCCTATTTTCTTTAACCTCTTATGTTCTTTACACAGGTACAATTGTATCTCCTGAACTCTTTTGGACTCCCCAAACATCCATTAGAATTTCTGGGCCAATATTCAAAATAAATGATGGGTTCGCTGGTGATCAGTGAACACAATTTGCCTAGCTGTGTATCCTGCTATCCAACAGTGACTAATCCAGGTCACAAATACCTGGCAGAATCCCAAAACCGAGCAACATTCCATGCTACCAATCCCAGGGTTAAGTAATGGCTTTCCCCATGTCTATCTTAATAGTAAATTATAGAATTTTTCTCCAGGAACTTGTCCAAACCTTTTTTAAAACCCAGATATGCTATCTGCAGTTACCATATCCTCCAGCAATGAATTCCAGAGCTTAACTAATTGTTGAGTGGAAAAGATATTTTCAATTCATTTTAAGTATCACCATGTAAGTTCATGAAGTGTCCCCTAGTCTTTGTACTGTTTGAAGGAGTAAACACTTAATTCACAATTTACCCATTCTCAAGACTCCACTCAGGATTTTGTAGACCTGTAGAATTATTGCTAAGAGTTAAAAACCTTTAGACACCAAAGAGTTAAAGCAGTTCCCTACTCCCGCACTGACTTAGAAGTGAGAGGAGCAAAGTACCACTCTTCCTCAATACAGATGCACCATTGTTCTACAGTCAGTGTTTCCTGGTCTTATGTTTACAATTTCAAATACATTCCTATCTATACAAGTATTTCATAGTGTGAAGTAACAGCCAACCCCCCTCCTTCTACAGACTTCACCAATGCATTCTTTTTCTCTAATCCACTCCCCTCCCCCCAACAAGTTTGCCAACTGTGCCCCGAAAAAAATCGCTATCCCCCACCTAGGCTTCCTACAACTTCAGCTGTGATCTCAGCTTTCCTGTATCTTTGTCCCAGAATTGTTGCTGCCCAGGTGTCTGCAGCATCAGCAACTATGTGATAGTAGCAGTGAGCATGGGAGGGGAGGGGAGAATTGCCAGCACATAGCTACTGGCTTCTCTTTACTCAAACTGTCCTATTGGCCAGGAGTGTAGCCAATCTTCCAATTTGGGGGTGCCCGGGGTGAACTGGGAGGACAACGCTGTCCTCTCTCCCTCCTCCTTATGCGTGCTAACCATACCTTTGCTGGCAGGGATGCTGAGATCAGCCAGCCAAATAAATTACAATGTCTCCACTCTCCTCCTTCTTGGCTGCTTCTTTCCTGCGGACATTGGCGGCACTGGGGCTTCTCGTGTGAAAAGTCCCGGAGTCAGTGGTTGAAGGCACTCCACTGGCATCTGTAGGAAGGAAACAGCTGAGAAGGAGGGGCGTGGAGGCACTGTATTTATTTGGCTGGCAGGGCTTCGGCATACTCACTAGCAAAGGTAAAGGGGTGCTGCAATTCTAGAAGGAACCTGAGCCCAGGCCTCCAAAGTGTCTCCCCCCTCCCCAAGCTGGCAAGCCTAGTTTGAAGTGACAGCTTTCTAAAATCATGTTTCTGTCAAGTCATCCTTAGAAAATAGCTGCATTACGCAGCACGGCTGCAGAGGATGTTTCCAGGTTTCTTGCGTCCTGTAACTGATATGTTCACCAGATTGACACTGCAGCAAGAGACTCAAACCTCAAGCCATTTAGGTTTTCAAGATATCCATAATGAATATGAATGAGATAAACTTGCACCCCTACTGCCTTTACTGCATAGTCTTTAGATATACCCTTAAAACCTGGCTGGTTTGTGGCCCTTGAGGCTGTGTTTTGAGACCCTGATATGAGAACTTCATGGCCTCTCTTCATTTCACCAGCACCATTTCATTGGACTTTGCTGGTATTACAACACATAACACCAGAAATAACATAATAAAGGGAGAAACCTCTGTCATACATTATAGAAATTAAGTGTCAACTAATAAGAAAGGAAGGGAATAGTGGTTAGAGCATTGGGTTATGATTCATGGGAAATCTTGGAACAAAACATATTGAAGACTACCCTCTGCCACCAACTTTGACTCTGGACAGGACAAGTCACTATCTTCCTGTGAAGAGTAAAGAGTCACGGACTTGATATGCCGCCTTTCTGTGGTACAATCAAAGTGGTTTAATGCAGGTACTTTCTCTGTCCCTAATCTAAGTTTTTGTTCCTTTGGGCAAGGAGGGTTAAGTGTCTTGCCCAGAGTCACAAGGAGCCACAATGCGAATTGAACCCAATTCCCCAAGTTCTCAGCCCACTGCACTAACCATTAGGCTACCATTCAAATGTGCCTCAGTTATAGTTCTATCATGGCATCTCTGCATAAACTTGGGGATGCTCACATTACTGCCTTGTGCCCACAGCCATTTTCTAGACTGCTGTGGAGCGTCTCAGAGAATTTTCTGTCCCCTCCAATGTCTCCTTCCTGTTCCAAGGCCACCAGCAGCTGCACCTAGGCAGAGAGCAGCTCCATGATGCCTTTACCTTGTTTTGACACTGCTGCTGCTGGTCTGGAGGGGGTCTGCCTCCCACTGGTGCCTAATTTAGTGGGAAGCAAACCCCTAGTGCACGCCGGTTTCCTATAAGCGCTGGGGAATTTTTGGATTGACTTATTTTCTGACTGGACTGTACCAGCATTAAATGCAATGTATGTCATCATTCATATGAATAAATTCCATACTGGGTTAGATTGAAGGTCTCTAACAGTGGCCAGTCTAGATCGAATCTACCTGGCAAGGTCCTAAAGGAGATCTAGTCCTTCATTCTCAAACCCAGGGAAAAGCAGTACTTCAAAGGTATGAGTACCTAGCCTGCAGCACTGCTAAAATGTTAGTGCCAAATTCTGTTCCTATTAGTTATACTACTGCTTTGCAAAACCCTAAGCCCCCTCCTGAAGCTGTCCTGTCTGAACAGTGTCATCAGGTGGCACCATGTATTCTACAGCAGTTGCTTTACTCCTGCTGCATACACAGAAATGCAATCCTGCTTCTCTTATGGGAAATCAAACTACACAGACCAGTCATCTCAGGCTCCAAGGACCTGGGTACAGAGAAAAAAATGCACTAAGCGCTATTCTATAAACGGTGTTGAAAAAGTTACAGAATACACTTAGTGCTGGGATTGGCGCCTAACTGTAGACACTGGTATAAATCCTCACATCTAAGGGACCCTTTTATTAAGCTGTGAAAGTTGGCTTCTACACGACATACACTGAGTACGCACCTAGCACTTGCACGTTAAGGGATAGACTCCTGAAAGTGTGCCAAAAATTAGGCCCCCAAAATATGGGAGCTGAGCACCAATTGTGTAACAGCAACTGCACAAGAACTTGCCATTATAAAATGGTGCGTAAGCTGGCATGAATACTCTAGGCACAAGCACTGAAGCCATGTCAAAGGCTAGTGTAAATGCTTGGGCCTAAAGTTGCAAGTTTCGAGCAAGTAATCATCAAACATATAAACGGCAAGTGACCGTACTCACTCGCAAATGCGCAGTAGAGACTTCCCTCTCTGCCCCGCCCCCACGTCAATACATGATGATGGGGGCGGGACAGAGAGGGAAGTCTTTACTGGCATGCTGCAGACGTCGGAACCGCTCCCCCTCCGCCCCTCCATCTGGCCCGAGCACTGTCAACTTACATCACCACGCAGCAGCAGGCACATCAGCAAAGCTGCCGTCAGGCTTCCTTCTCTGCCTTTGTCCCGTCCTCGCCGACGTTACGTCACACGAGGGCGGGACACAGGCAGAGAAGGAAGCCCGCCCTGACGGCAGCTTTGCTGATGTGCTTACTGCTGCGTGCTGAATGATATAAGTTTACAGTGCTGCTCGGGCCGGGTGGAGGGGCGGCGGCGGCGACTCCGACCTCGGGGGGGGGGGGGGGGCTCGGAACCCCCCCCATTCCAAAAGTAGCCCGTTTTCACGGGCTCAACGGCTAGTTTTCTATAACTCACACATGCAACTACAAGACACACCCCTGACCCAGCCACGTTTGCACCTCCTTTGTAGTTGTGCACTATAGCATTTAGGCCCAGATGCACTAAACACTAACGACCCTTTAATGACCCTTTAACGATGAAAATTTCCATCGTTGCATGCATTATAGGCCTTTTTCGGAAGCCGCTAGCAGATAACGAAAACGGAATGCAAACTAGTCACTTCCAATTCAAACGTGAACAATTAGCAATGCACTAACCATACCGACGATTACAACGAATCACTTACCGTCTGAAATTTTACGTGAGCTCAGACTTGTCGTTAAGGCCTGAGCTGTCATCTCCCCGCTTACCCCTGCACCTTAAATTCTATGCTGGCATGTACAACAACAAAATAAAAAACACAAAACGTGGCTCCCCCCCTCCTTCCTGCTTAAAAAAAGAAACGGAAAGAAAATAAAATCAAAAAAGGCAAAGGCGCTCGTCAAGAGCGTCCTTCACGGACGTGCTTGCCCCCGCCCATCCCCACCCGAATATGCCAGTGCTCCCAGCTTCCCCCCTGCATCCAAACCAATCATCAATTCAAAATAAAAAGCACAAACTTTTTGGGATTTTTAGAAACTTTCAGGCTGCCCCGGCACCCCTCCTTTCCCTTCCTGTTTCCCAGCTCCGCCTCCCACCATTCTCCGTCTCCGCCCCCATGCTCCGCCCCCTCCCGAGATCGTGGCCACCGCTCCCCCCCCCCCTCCTTCCTACTGGGCCCGCGCAGCGCCTTTCAACTCTCTAAGGCACTGCACGGGCAAGAAGAACGCCGAGTTGTTGCATCTTCACTGTCTTCGCGTCTCCTTTGCTGCTGGGCCCGCCCCCGTCTGACGTAGGTTACTTAAGTCAGACAGGGGGCGAGCCCAGCAGCAAAGGAGACGCGAAGACAGTGAAGATGCAACAACTCGGCGTTCTTCTTGCCCGTGCAGCGCCTTAGAGAGTTGAAAGGCGCTGCGTGGGCCCGGTAGGAAGGAGGGGGGCCCGATGGAGGGGGGGAGCGGCGGCCATGATCTCGGGGGGGGGGGGGGGCGGAGCACGGGGGCGGAGAATGGTGGGAGGCGGAGCTGGGAAACAGGAAGGGAAAGGAGGGGTGCCGGGGCAGCCTGAAAGTTTCTAAAAATCCCAAAACGTTAGTGCTTTTTATTTTGAATTGATGATTGGTTTGGATGCAGGGGGGAAGCGGGGAGCACTGGCATACTCGGGTGGGGATGGGCGGGGGCAAGCACGTACGTGAAGGACACTCTTGACGAGCGCCTTTGCCCCCTCCCAAAACACATGTTTGTGTTTGTGTTTTGGGGGTTTTTTTTGTAGTTTTGACATTTGTGGCATGCGCAGAGCAGCCAGCATAATGCTTGGCTGCTCTGCGCATGCTTTAGGGGCCGATCACGGATGGGGATTACACAGGTTTGGTGCATTGTATTTTACAGTACCGCACCGAACTTGTGCGACTTGTTTTTTTGGTGCATTCTTCGTTTTTAAAAAATCGTTAGGGACTTTAACGTTTTAGAGTTTGTTACGTTTGTTTGATGCATCTGGACCTCAGGCACTAACTGACAGATATTCAGCGCTATTTAACCAGCCAGGAACGGCTCCTGTCTGTTAAATAGCACTTAGCTGGCTAAGTGCTAATATTCAGCACAAGATTATTATTTATTTATTTGTTGCATTTGTATCCGACATTTTCCCACCTATTTGCAGCTCAAAGTGGCTTACAATATTCCGCCCTGGCATCGCCATAGCAGAGATACAATTAATAATTACATAAGAACTTGAGTAACATATTGGGATAAAGCATTAGGTATATCAAGATCATAAAAGAAATGACAGTTAAAGCAGTAATGTACTAAAGTTCAAATGATGGATCGTTGTGGTATGTTCTATTGAAGAGATAGGTCTTCAGTGATTTCCGAAAATTGATAAGGTCGCTCATTATTTCACATCAAGTGGTAATGTAGGAAAAACTGGATGCATGTATTAATTTATATTTTAGTCCTTTGCAGCTGGGGAAGTGAAGATCTAGGAATGTGCGTGAAGATCTTTTAGTGTTCCTGGGTGGTAAGTCAATAAGGTCTGACATGTAGACGGGGCATCTCCATAAATTTTATGAATCAGGGTGCAAACCTTGAACGTAATACGTTCCCTAAGTAGGAGCCAATTAAGTTTTTCTCTTAGGGGTGTGGCACTTTCATATTTTGTTTTACCAAATATGAGTCTGGCTGCAGTATTTTGGGCTGTTTAGACTTTGCTCACACCTTTTTCAGTAGTAGCTCAAGGTGACTTAAATTCAGGTACACTGGATATTTCTCTGTCCCAGGAGGGCTCACAATCTAAGTTTGTACCTGAGGCAATAGAGGGTTAAGTGACTTGCCCAAGATCACAAGGAGCAGCAGTGGGATTTGAACCGGCCACCTCTGGATTGCATAGCCGGTTATCTCCGCTGAATATTAGCACTTAGTGGGAGATTCTATATATGGCACCAAAAAAAACAAAAAAAATTGACTCAGACATAAATGCCGACTAAGCAGATTCTATAAGCGGCACCTAGATTTAGGCGTAGTATACAGAATATACTTAGTTGTTATAGAGTCTAAAACTACGCACCTCCATTTACACCAATGAAAATGTGACGTAAAATCCAGCGTGTAGATTTAGGCACACTGGGCCAAATTCTATAACTACGAGGGTAAATTTCGGAACGCCCATGAAATGCCCACTTCCCCACCAATAACCACTCCCCTTTTTGATGCACGCATTCGAAGTTAGGCGCACAGCATTACAGAATGCACTTAGCAGCTGTGCGTGTAAATTCTAATTATTGCCAATTAGTGCTTATTATTGTTTGTTAATTAAGAGCTGTGATCAACGCTGATTTGCTTAAGCCAATTAAGTTACGCGTATTGTTATAGAATATGCTTGGATTTTGGCACGGATCTCTAGGCACACTATATACAATCTGGGGGTTAGTGGCTAACCGACTATATTGCATGATATAGTTGGCTATCCACAAATATGCAAATGCTGGCTGGCAGTGTTTAATGGTCAAATCAGACCTCCTAAATAGCAGTCCTATCTTTAGCTGCTATAAACTTAACCAGCAAGTGCTGAAGATTCACATAACCGGTTAAGTTTAAGCCGGAACCCCCCCCCCTCTTGGATATTCAATGTCATCAGAAATGGACCGGAATTGAATATTCGAGGTAGGCCGATCACGGCACTTATGTGGGCTGCCTCTCACAGTCTCAATATCAGGCCCTAAGTTTACAGAATAGCACCTAAGTGCATTTACACGTTAACCACAAATTGCTGCCAATCAGCACAAATTAACGCCACTTACGGGCATAGGCGTAGTTTGTTTCATTTGGGGGGGGGGCAAAGGATGGGGCGGAGCATATTAGCATATTCATTTGCATATATACATATGCAAATGAATATGCTAATATGGAGGAAGGAAGGAAGGAAGGGAAAAAAGCTGGCTTTTTTTGGGAATAACCATAATGAATATGTATGAGATATCAAGCCAGCTCTTTCTCCCTTCCTTCCTTCTTTCCTTCTTCCACTCCAGTAGTATTTCCCCACCCCTTTTCCCATACCATGCCAGTGTTGACCTTAGAAATGCATAAGCTCTATAGGTAGATCCTTCAAGAGGTAGTGTGTCATGATTTAGGCTCTACACCCTTTCTGATGTTTTGGTGCCACCTCAGTAAAGCCAACACACAATCTCTCCACTGCAACACACTATACACAAACTTGTGGAAAAACATACTCATAACCTTACTAAACCATAACAGCACTAATTCCAAGGACAGGACGAGCTGCAACCTTATGCGTGAAAAGGCAGAACTGTAATTACACCACGCTCTAAAACACCAATACACTACCTCGTGAAAAACACATGACACAACAGACATGACACAAGGAACTAGAAAGCAAAAAATATGAAGGCAAAATACTGAACTGGAAAGTTAACTCAAGAAGTCAGACTCAGCATGCAGCAATACCAGAAAAATTTAAACTTACATGCAAAATTTCACAGAAAACTGACATATTCCAATTAATAAATTCTGAATAAAATACTTTTTTCTACCTTTGTTGTCTGATCATTTAGTTTTTCTATTCGCTTTGGTCCCAGTGTCTTCTGTTTTATGCAGTGCCTTCTTTCCATTTGATATTCCATTTAATAGATTCAAAATAAAATACTTTTTTGTACCTTTGTTGTCTGGACATTTTACTGTTCAATCATGCTGGTTCCAGTTTCCTCTTTTTCTGTCTTTCTGCTAATTCTCCTTCAACTGCTTGCTGTCCATTTGTCTTTTCTCTTCTCTCCTGTCTTATTCCATTCCTTCACTACACCTACCTTTGACACATTATTTCTTTTTTAGCTCTTTCCTCTCTGTTTTGTTTCTTTACTGCCTCTCTGTTCACTTAAATTTCACCCTCGTCCTCATCCTTCTCCTTTTTAGTTTTCAGCTATCAAATTCCATTTCTTTCTCTCACCCACTAGCTGCCCCATTCCTCTTCTCAGTCCTTCCTCCAACCTTTCATTTCCTTTCATCTTTAATCAACTCTCTATTACCACATTTCTGCCCCCCCCCCCCCATCACTATCATCCTCTCATTTGTTTCCTTCCCACCTCCCCTTTGGCCTCTCCCAAATAGTTCCACCATTTGCAGCATCTTCCTCCCTCCAACCTTCTAGCCCAGCACGCCTGCTCCCTTTCTCCCATTGTAGCCTAATATCTCCCTGTCCCTTCCACACACACACCCACACCCCAGCATCTTCCAGCCCCCCCTTCCCTGTGGTCCAGCATTTCTTCCCTCCCTCCAATTGTCCAGCATTTCTCCCTCACTCCCTTCTGTCCCTGGATCCACAATCTCCCTCTTTTTCTCTTTCCCCTCTAGTGTATATCTATCCCTCCCTCTCATCCATCCCCATGTACAACCTCTCTTCCCTCCTTCTTCTCTCTCACTGCCCACATCACTCTCAGTATCTCCCATCCTTGCAACCTGGGCTCAACATCTATCTCTTTTGTTCTCTTCCTTCCCCTTTTAGCATATCTCCCATCCCCATACAGCATCTCTCTCTGTCTCCCTCCCTCCCACTTCCATGTTCCAACATTTCCCCTTTTCTCTTGCTGTCCCTCCCTCCTCCTCCACATCCAGTATTATTTCTCCCTCTCTCTCCCCCATGCATCTCCCCCCACCAACATTCCCCACCTCTCTCGCTCACCTCTACCTAGCATTACCCTATCACCTCAACAGTGCTCCTGTGACTGTCTCTCCCTGTCTCCATGCCACCAGCCAGCATGCTGCCTCGGTCTTCCCCGCCGGCGCTGCCTCGGTCTCTGACTCCCTGCAGCATTTTTGTCTTCACCCGTCCTGTACCCATCGCCGTCAGCGCTGCCATTCATTCTCACAGGCAGCCTTGTTCCCGCTCCCCTTTGCCGCGTCCTCCGGCTCTCTCTGATGCACTTCCTGTTTAACAGGAAGTGCATCAGAGAGAGCCGGTCGGAGGAGTGGACGGGGCAAAGGGGAGCGGGAACGAGGCTGCATGTGAGAATGAATGGCTTCGCTGACGGCGACGGGTACAGGACGGGTGAAGACAAAAATGCTGCAGGGAGTCAGAGACCGAGGCAACGCCGGCGGGGAAGACACAATTAAGCCCCGCCAGTTCGCCGGTGCCACTCGTTTGGCCCCCCCAATCTACGCCCATGCTTACGGGCTATTGTTGGTACGTAACACCAACTGGCGAATAATTTAAGAAGTTAGGCACACAACTGGCACTATTCCATAACTACTGTACCCAAATTAGCACACAAGTTACAAATTTGGGTGCAACTTTATTGAATCCGGGGGTAAGTCGAATTTTTGGAAAACTCTGTGAGATTTTCAAATTTAAGATTGAACAATTTTCCTAAACTTCCTCTGGTGTCTGCTAGAGATATGTTTCAACGGTACTTGAAAGAAGTACTCCAGGTTTCACAAGAAGCAACGCCTCCACCAACTCGTACTTATCATTTGCCTCAGGCTAAGAAGGAACTATACAAGCTGCCCAGGATGAGGGCTTAGCCTCTGATCCTGAAACTGACGGATTAAATATATCAGAGTTATTGGAGACTTCGGACTCTGAGGCTGTTTCCTCTGTCATTTTGATAGTATTACTGGCTCTATCATCTGATCGTGAATGGCTGTTAAAACTTTTCTTCAAAAAAAAAGAAATGTTCCCTTCTTGGGTTGTCAAGTCAGGATTTTCCCTGACTTGACTAAAGAGACTCAAAAGAGAAGGAAGAGTTTTCTTCTTCTTAAACCAGCTGTTCTCCAGTTGGGAGCTCTTTTTTTCTTGAAATATCCTTGTTAATGTGTTAAGTGGAAATCAGTGCAATATGTTTTGGGGGTTTTTTTGAACCTTTACAGCTCTCGGCCTTTTCAGTGATAAGAGAGCTATGTCTAGTTCTCCAGCTATGGCAGTTCCTATTGATTCACATTAATTTAGTAATTTCTGAAGTTTGCTACTTTGTTTCTGCTTTTGCATAATATGATATCAATGTCATGTTTTTTTTTGACACAGTTATCTTTATTTCTTCTTAAATTCCTCTTGTATTCCTCCTCACAGTGTTGTGGACTGTATTTAAGTTAATTATTTCCTAATTAAGTTGGCTTTGACCTAGTTTCCTTATAAATATTTCTGTATTTCCTTCTAAGTGTTTATACTTTGGATTAGGTTACAAATTACAATAAAAATAAACTAAAATAAAAGAATCCAGGGGTAAGTGTACCCTTATCAATTTAAATGCTTATATTCTATAATTCAAGCGTAAAAACTTTCACTTACATTTAGGTGCTAGGTTAGAATGAGGGATAAGTGTAAAAGCAGCTGCTACATTTTAGAATATAAGCAAGTTTATAAAAGCCTTCAAGAGCACATAGAACACTATTCTACACACTCACAACGCTTATAAAATTACCCCCATTATACTTACTGGAAACATTTCTGCAATAAAATGCAAGGGCAGCACTGCTATTGAGTTGTTGCTTGACTGAAAACTCAGCAGTGGTCCTGCTTTTGTCAAGGGCTTGCCAGAGTCAACTGTGGGATAAGACAATTTTATTTAGTACAACTTCTTTTCACAGTACTAGTGAGGGAGTTCCTTTCTCTGGAAGTAATTCCTATTAGAGAGTAAACATACTGTGTATTCCATTCAGCCATTGTACAAGATACAGTATAGTTTCGATTATCTGACTTTCGCTAATCTGACAATCCAGCATATCCGACAGACACCCCGACACCCTCCCAGTGACATAATCGCATTGCCGTTAAGAAGTGCGCGGCTTCTCTTCCTGTTAATCCGGTTTCACATGCTGCAAGGAAACCATGTTTGAGCTGAGACCAGGGGCGTAGCCACGGGTGGGCCTGGGTGGGCCCAGGCCCACCCAGTTTTGGTTCAGGCCCACCCAGCAGTGGAGGCAGCGGAGCGGAGGGAGCAGGCTGAGCTCCGATTCCGCATCTGCCTCCCCAGCCCGCCACTGCCCCGCCGCCGCCGTACCTTTAAATATTACAGTTTTGCTGGAGTCGCGGGCAGCCGGCATTGAAGACATCGGCAGGCTTACGCCGGTTCCAGCAGCCTTCCCTTCCCTCGTTGCAAGTCGGATGATGGCTCCGCCCTTTTCTGACGTATTTCCTGTTTCTACGAGGGCGGAGCCATCATCCGACTTGCAACGAGGGAAGGGAAGGCTGCTGGAACCGGCGTAAGCCTGCCGATGTCTTCAATGCCGGCTGCCCGCGACTCCAGCAAAACTATAATATTTAAAGGTACGGGGGGGGGGGCAGGAAGGAAACAGGGCAGACGGGAGAGGAGGGTTGCTGCACATGGTGGAAGAAGGGGAGAGGAGGGTTGCTGGATGGAGGGAAGGGGAGAGGAGGGTTGCTGGACATGGTGGAAGAAGGGGAGAGGAGAGGGCAGGGGAGAGGAGGGTTGCTGGATGGAGGGAAGGGGAGAGGAGAGTTGCTGGACATGGTGGAAGAAGGGGAGAGGAGGGTTGCTGGATGGAGGGAAGGGGAGAGGAGGGTTGCTGGACATGGTGGAAGAAGGGGAGAGGAGAGGGCAGGGGAGAGGAGGGTTGCTGGATGGAGGGAAGGGGAGAGGAGGGTTGCTGGACATGGTGGAAGAAGGGGAGAGGAGGGTTGCTGGATGGAGGGAAGGGGAGAGGAGGGTTGCGGGACATGGTGGAAGAAGGGGAGAGGAGGGTTGCTGGATGGAGGGAAGGGGAGAGGAGGGTTGCTGGACATGGTGGAAGAAGGGGAGAGGAGGGTTGCTGGATGGAGGGAAGGGGAGAGGAGGGTTGCTGGACATGGTGGAAGAAGGGGAGAGGAGAGGGCAGGGGGGAGGAGGGTTGCTGGATGGAGGGAAGGGGAGAGGAGAGTTGCTGGACATGGTGGAAGAAGGGGAGAGGAGGGTTGCTGGACATGGATGGAAGAGAGGGAAGGGAGAGAGAAGAAATGCTGGACATGGATGGAGGGGATGGAAGAATGAGGTAGGAGATGAGATGAGGGAAAAGGAAGAGAGGAGAAAAACTGCACATGGATGAAGAAAATAGGCAGAAGCTGGATCCACTAGACAGTCAAGTCTGCAGAGGACCCAGCTTTTACTTATGGATATAGAGCAAGAAATGAAGAAGAAAGGAGGAAAGTAAAGAAATAAATGGAAAGGAAGCCCTGGAAACGGAGTTAAGAGGACAGATAGCAGCAGAATCGGATACTGGGCCAGCATGATCAGAAAAACAGTCACCAGACAACAAAGGTAGAAAAAAATCATTTTATTTTCATTATAGTGTTTGGAATATGTCCACTTTGAGAATCAGGTGCTCAACATTAAAAGTTTATATTTATTTACTTATTTATGGCATTTTATCCCACATTAAACATGAATTGAATTGGAACCTGGGATCATTTAATTTTTTTTTTCCTGGAGACAGTAATGCATTGCCCCCCCCCCCCCCCAGGCTCTCTCCCTGGCTATAGCCAGCTCTGCAATTTTGAGGGGAGGTGGACGGGGGGGGGGGGGGGCGCAGAGGTGTACCGGGGAGAGAGCCTGTTGTTAAACATTTACCAGCACACCACTGTCTAGTGCCCACCCATCCAACCTGTTGGCCCACCCAAAAATTGACTTCTGGCTACGCCACTGGCTGAGACTGTGCTTCTCTGCAAGGGAACCATGCTTTGCTGCTGATACTCCTTCATCCACTCCTCATCACTGTTAAGAAGTGCACGGCTTCTCTTCCAGTTTTCTAGTACTGTACTGTATATGCAGCAATTTTTGGACCTGGGACCCCACTTTTGCAGCGAGGGAACCATTAAAGAAGTTTTGAGCTGAGACTTTGCTTTTGCTGCCAGGGAACCATTTTTAATCCAAGACTGTGTTTTTGCAGAAATGGAACCATGGTAAGATTCTTGTGCACAATCAGGTTTATGCAGTACTGTATGTACACCTATTCTTGTTCGTTCATTTACATTTACAATACTTTTTTTATTCTTACTTTCATTCTTAGATCAGTTTAGCCTGTGAACTTGGAGTGTGGAGAGTTTCCAGTTTCGTGGCCATTCTAAAATTTACGAACATAGTTATAGAATATGCCCTAGTGCACCTAAATCTATGTGCCAGGATTTACGCCATGTTTTCATAGGTGTAAATGGATGCACGTAGTTTTAGGCGTATGGATGTCAACAAATTGTATTCTATATACCGCACCAAAATCTAGGTGCCACTTATAGAATACATTTAGGTGAAAATGTTTTCCACATGGATTTTTTTAGGTGCCATAATGTGAAACTCCCCCTAGAGTGGGTGTATTCTATAACAACGCACATAGATTTTAGAAATATCCACGCCCTGCCCATGGCTGCACCCCAAATATGAGACTTAGAATTTACACAGACCACGGTACATAATATACTTAGTGAGTTCTGTGCATAAATCTTAATGTCAGTTAGTGCTAATTGCTTAATATCCAATTGACAGCACTGATTAGCTAGTTAACCAATTAAGTTATGCACATTGTTATAGAATACGCTTTGATTTCCGTGCAAAAATTAAGGCGCCATATATAGAATCCAGCAGTAAGTGCCTAACTTCTCTCGAGTGCGACTGCAAAGGGGAATTAACGTAGGAGGGGCATGGTCTGGAGTGTTCTGACTATTCTTGCAGTCTTTATAGAACAGTTGCATTTACACACCAAACTGCTCATTTAAGTGCCAGCATTTACACCAGCCACAGTGGCCATGTCTACAGTTTGGCAAACTCTGATGTTATAGAATGCTAGCTTAATGCCTAATTTTAAGCATCATTTAAAGAACTCCCCCCATAGAGTGTAATATTATAAGGGATTTTTTTGCACATATGCCAGGATACATGCATAAATGATAGGAACCTGGCCCCCGACACTATTCCAAATGTCTTGGCATATGCTCATTAGTGTCGGGACCAGGTTCCTATCATTTTGTCTCTAACAGTTAGGCTGGACAAGTTTTCATTGGACTTTGATAACAAATGACCCCTGATGCAGGCGCTGTGTGCCGAAACACTGCTCGTGTCGGGTCACAGACGTACATGATTGAGCCACTGATGTAAAAGATTGATCTACTCTGTGGACTAAAAGGACTTATCCCGTTTTTGAAGGCTCTTGGTACTTCCTTTGTGTTTTACAAAATTACCCCATGCATACAAGTACACGTTATACAAATACTTGTACACAAGTCATGTATAGGTATACTTGGGGGAGGAGTTCAAATTCTGAGCACAAAGTTTGCAAATTCTGCAAAATTCTGTGCACAAAATTTGCAAATTCTGTAAGTATATTTGGCAGAATTTAGCCAATATTACAGCCCCTTCTCCCTCCATATTTTTCCCAGCACCCATAGAATCCACCTTTTTCTACAGCTCCCCTTTCTCCCTGCACCCACACATAACATCCCCCTTTTTTCAGCCCCTCCCTCCCTCACACATAGCATCTCCCTTTTTTGCAGCCCCCTCCCACCCATAGCATCCCCCTTTTTTTTCTTTACAGTCCCTCCATCCCCCACACACAGCATCCCCCTTTTTTGCAGCCCCACTTGAAATCTCGGCAGTCATTTTCAAAAAGCATGGCACCAGTGAGATGGCAGTGGGGCAGGAAAGAGTGAGATTCTTTCCTGCCCCCAAAGAGGCCACTAGACCACCAGAGTGTGCAGTGAACAGGTAGGCCGGGAAGTAGCAAGCGGGTGGGCAGATGGCAGCAAGCACAGATTCTGCACAGAAATGTTGAATTCTGCGCAAATTCTGTGCGACTGCTCCAGCAGGAGTAATATATGCAGCCATACTGTCACCAGTAATTAGTGCCGATTAGTGCTTGATGAGGTCAATTACTCATTGACAGATTTGGATAACATAGTGGTTGAGAAGAGATTTGAAACACTGGAGGACAGAGAAGAAGGGTCAATAGCCTGAAGATTCCTAAATGTATTGATGAGATTTGACGGGACTGGGGGAAGGGTGTTTAAGCATGAAAGTTATCAGATGATGGTCAGACAGGGGAAGAGATGAGGCGCAGAAACTGGAGAGAGAGAGCAATTTGAGAAGAAGATAAGATCAAGACAGTGGCCATTCTGGTGAGTGGGGGTAGTGGAGCACAGTTGAAGACTGAAAGAAGATGTTCACAGCAAAAAAAACAAAAAGCATGAGTCAGAGGGATCATTAGCATGAATGTTAAAATCTCCAAGAATGAGGAAAGGAGATGAAGGTTCAAGAAAGAAGGAAAGCTAGGCATCAAAGTTAGTGAGGGGAAACATGATACAGGTCTATAAAATACTGGGTGGAGTAGAACAGGTGGATGTGAATTGCTTCTTTACGCTTTCCAAAAATACTAGGATTAGGGGGCACGCAATGAAGTAACTAAGTAGTAAGTTTAAAACAAACCAGAGAAAATATTTCTTCACTCAATGTGTAATTAAACTCTGGAATTTGCTGCCAGAGAATGTGGTAAATGCAATTAGCCTAGCAGGGTTTAAAAAAGGTTTGGATAATGATGATGTTAAACGGGGGGGGGGGGGGGGGGGGGGGTGAAGGGGGAGAAAATGATGTAAAAAAATATTGAAGATGCAGTTAAGATGTATGTATACAACCGTGACATGTTATTACGCTAACAAAGTGTTTGACTTTATTGCTTATGTTCACAATGTTTATCATCAATAAAAAACGTTGAAACATAAAAAGGTTTGGATAATTTCCTAAGAGAAAAGTCCATAAGCTGTTATTAAGATGGGGAAATCCTCTGCTTATTTCTTGGATAAGCAGAACAAAATCTGTTTTATTGTTCTGGGATCTTGCCATGTTCTTGGACCTGGAGTGGCCACTGTTGGAAACAGGATAATGGGCTTGATGAACCTTCGGTCTATCCAGTGTGGCAACACTGAAGGCCTCAAAGCCGCCCAACCAATTCTCGGTGCGGCAAATGACAGGAAGCCCATTCAATTCCTATGGGCTTCCTCTCATAAGTACATACATAAGTACATAAGTATTGCCATACTGGGAAAGACCAAAGGTCCATCAAGCCCAGCATCCTGTTTCCAACAGTGGCCATTCCAGGTCACAAATACCTGGCAAGATCCCAAAAAAGTACAAAACATTCTATACTGCTAATCCCAGAAATAATGGATTCTCCCCAAGTTCATTTAATAATGGTCTATGGACTTTTTCTTTTTTAAACTCCGCTAAGCTAACCGCCTTTACCACATTCTCTGGCAACGAATTCCAGAGTTTAATTACAAGTTGAGTGAAGAAATATTTTCTCCGATTCGTTTTAAATTTACTACATTGTAGCTTCATCGCATCCCCCTAGTCCTAGTATTTTTGGAAAGCGTAAACAGACGCTTCACATCTACCCGTTCAACTCCACTCATTATTTTATAGACCTCTATCATATCTCCCCTTAGCCGCCTTTTCTCCAAGCTGAAGAGCCATAGCCGCTTTAGCCTTTCCTCATAGGGAAGTCGTCCCATCCCCTTTATCATTTTCGTCGCCCTTCTCTGCAACTTTTCTAATTCCACTATATCTTTTTTGAGATACGGCGACCAGAACTGAACACAACATTCAAGATGCGGTCGCACCATGGTGCGATACAAAGGCAATATAACATCCTCATTTTTGTTTTCCATTCCTTTCCTTTTAATACCTAACATTCTATTTGCTTTCTTAGCCACAGCAGCATTTGCCGTGTGGGAATCGCCCTTATGTTCTTATTTTCTAGTATTTTGTAAAATCACATAAGCACCCCAAAATAAGCATTTTACTTGGTCCTCCAACCTAGGTGGCCCATTATAAAATTATCTTCACAATACAGACACACATTTACCCCTGCCCTCATCAAGGTGTATATTTGTGTGAAAGCATTTGTACGCTCTTTGGGACAGTTCTGAGAGATTATCTTATAAAGACAAACATTTTAAGTATCATTCTGTACCCTTCTCCACCACCGCTAACTCCAGACTCCGCCCCTTCTGCCTCGCATCACCATATGCCTGGAACAGCCTTCCCGAGCCCATACGTCATGCGCCCTCCCTGCCCATCTTCAAGTCCTTACTCAAAGCCCATCTCTTCTCCCTTGCTTTTGGCGCATAACCACCTTCCCCACTCATGATACCTACACTGACTACATAGTTTGTAACCTTTAGATTGTAAGCTCTTTTGAGCAGGGACGGTCCTTCCCCATGTTAAACTTGTACAGCGCTGTGTAACCCTGGCAGCGCTATAGAAATGCTAAGTAGTAGTAGTAAGTATCATTCTATACCATAACATGTAGTGTTATTTTAGTATTTTTACTGCAGTAATTATTGCCTATGCCAAGGTTATACTTGCTGTTCACCACCATGGGTAAATTTGTTCAAATTTTGACCGGCAATTGACAGCAGACGCTGATTTTCTGTGAGTGAGTGATTATTGCTATACTATTACTCATTACTGACTTTTGAGAATCTGATGACCCCTGATGCAAGCTGTAGCCAAAACGTAGCCAAGTTGGGTCTTTTTCTAATAAACTTGGGTGTGTGACTACTCTAGCTTTTCCTCCTTCCCTGGACCACCTCTTCCCTTGTTGGTTGCCAAAGTACCATACTATGCCATAACATATACTTTTTTTTAAATATTTTTACTGCAATAATTATTGCCTACGTCAAGGTTATACTTGCTCTTCGAAGCAAACACCCACAGAAGGTGAGCTCTCCACAAGGAAACCAACGATAGGAAAAACACACAGTGGATCCAAAAAAGTCCTCTCACAATGAGTGTCTTCCTGAACAAGGTCTTTATTAATAGTAGCAGAATTGACCCGACACGTGACGTGTTTCGGCCGTAAGGCCTGCGTCAGGGGTCTAGTATATCTGTAGAGAACAGTGCCTCGTAGGTCAAGTAAAGAAACAGCACTAAAACTGCTAAAAACGATATCCCAGGTTTTTTAGCCTGCTTCTCTCCCTCTAGGACATCTCCTCAGGCTTCCGGGCGTTGCAGGTCCCCCTATCTTCTCCTTCGGGCCCGAAGGAGAAGATAGGGGGACCTGCAATGCCCGGAAGCCTGAGGAGATGTCCTAGAGGGAGAGAAGCAGGCTAAAAAACCTGGGATATCGTTTTTAGCAGTTTTAGTGCTGTTTCTTTACTTGACCTACGAGGCACTGTTCTCTACAGATATACTAGACCCCTGACGCAGGCCTTACGGCCGAAACACGTCACGTGTCGGGTCAATTCTGCTACTATTAATAAAGACCTTGTTCAGGAAGACACTCATTGTGAGAGGACTTTTTTGGATCCACTGTGTGTTTTTCCTATACTTGCTCTTCACCACACTGTTCAAAAAGATGTCAAAGAAATCCCAATAAATAATAAAACAATAATAAACACATTCATTGCTGTATATTGTTGGTACATTTCAGACATAACAAGTCCCTGCCACAAGGAGTTTATCATGAATGTTACTGAGAAAAGCATGATTGGAACACCGGTTTCCCTGGGTCCCAGCTCATCCCTCTAACCAAAGGGCCCTGTCTCCCTCACACCACCTGAATGACATTGACAAACAATGCAAGGACTTTGATCTTCAGATCTGCCCAAGGTAAACAAGCATTTCCCTTACAAGCCAACTTCCCAGGAGACCAAGGGCCAGATGCACTAAACTTAACGAGCCAGCAACTGGTTTTTAAACCAGTTCTAGCCAGTCTAGTGAGCAACTATTAAAACAAGACATGCACAAAAGGGTTCTCTGAGCCATTTTCCTGTCACGGTAGCAGCTAACGAAAACGGAATGCAAATGATCTACAGGTCTCTCTTTCTAGGGTCCCGCTCTCTCCCTCTGCTGCACAAAATGCCCGGCAATTTATTGACGTCTATTATACACGCAGTTTGTCTGCGTGTATGAAGCCGTCTTTGGCATGCGCAGAGCAGCCAGTATAACGCTTGGCTGCTCTGCGCATGCTCAGCTGGCCGACTGGCTTCCTCTCCTTAGGAAGGAAATCACGTGCAAATGAGCTACCAGCGAGCAGCTCATTTGCATGCAATTTCCTTCATGCATGCCCGTTTTTTACCGATTCGCTAAGGGATCGGTAAGGGAAGGGCTCTATCTGTTGAGTTAGTGCATCTGGCTCCAAGTTCCAAGCACCCTTATACAGCTATATCTAAAGCAATATCAATCAGCTCGGTAGCAATCATAAAGCTATCTGTCATAAGCAGCTCTCTCATTTTTCATTCCCATTTCTTACTCTTTGCTCCCATTCTCAAAGTAGTTGAGATCAGGTAAAAAAGTAAAATATGCTTGTGTTAATTCTTTACCTGTTCTTTCTGTACACAGTTTAGTAAGGTGGCAATTCTATATAAGAGGCATCTCAATGCAGCGTAGGGAATGCCTATTCTTTAATGATATCTAGGTGCCCAGAATCCATTATAGAATTCTACTGTAAACCCACACTGGTGCAGCTAAATGTAGGCACACCCAGGTATGCCAGCTTCAGGGCTGGTGTTAGACATTCAGGCGCCCAGGGCAGAAACTGGGAAGGGGGCCCCAAAGCTGGTCTTCAGTCTATGCCTTCTTTAGCTTGAGGCAGGTTTGGGGGAACCCTTGTAGTATGGGGAACCAGGGCAACTGTCCTGTTTGCCACCCCCTAACTTTGGCCCTGGCCAGCTCACAAACAACTTATAAATATGAGCATTTGTGGGAGGCACACCCATCTCCTATCCATGCCCCGCTCATACATATGCCCCCTTTGCATTTGCGTGCTACTGCACTTACACACACCCTTAAAAATTATCAAGGCCACCAAGAGACAAAGCCAGGCCCAAGGCAGGGCTGCTCTCCCCCCTCCCAGTCATTTACTACGTCCGCTCTCTCCCTTGGTCTGTCTCTCTCCTGCTCCTCCTGTGTGCTGGGACCTGGCTTATCACGTTAACACAGCTCTGACACCACAGGTCTTTTTCCTGCCAAGTACCCTCCTGCCTATGTTGAAACAGGAAGAACTTCACACAGGAGGAGGCAGGAAGAAGGATCTGTGGTAGCAGACCATAGTTAATGTATTAACACAATAACCCAGGTCCTGGCACACAGATCAAGGGAGCAGAACCTTCTGCCTGTGTGCCTGCCTGCCTGCCACTGGAAGCTTTGTTGGCGCTGGACCCCCCTTAGAGATCAGGCCCAGGGGAATCTTGACACCCCAACCCCCCCTCTTGGCGGCCCTGCAGAACAGTCTCTAGAGCACTTACACATATAAGTGCCAATTATCCCTTCAAGTGTAGGGGCATAGTTATAAAACTGCACTGTAATTTTTCTTCTTCATGTAATATTACTTAGGACCACATCATATACGTACAGACCCCACACTATGCTAAGGTCCTGTGTCAGGGAACTCTGATCCCTGTGCCAGCCAAGGCTGGGAATGCTGTAGAGGTGGCACACTTTGAGGTTCATTTTCAAAGCACATAGACATACAAAGTTACATAGGTTATTATGTAACTTTGTAAGTCTAAGTTCTTTGAAAATGAGCATCTTTGCCTCTAGCGAGAGGGATTCCCAAGTCTATCTATAAAATACTAAGGGGAGTGGAACGAGTAGACGTAAATTGGTTGTTTACTCTTTCCAAAAATACTAGGACTAGGGGGCATGCAATGAAGCTACTAAGTAGCAAACATAAAACAAATCAGAGAAAATATTTTTTCACTCAACGTGTAATTAAACTCAACGCGTAATTTGTTGCCACACAATTTGGTAAAAGTAGTTAGCTTAGCAGGGTTTAAAAAGGTTTGGATAATTTCCTAAAAGAAAAGTCCATAAGCTATTATTAACATGAATTTAGGCAAATCCACCACTTATTTCTAGAATAAAGCAACACAAAATCTGTTTTTCTGTTCTGGGATCTTGCCAGGTACTTGTGACCTGGATTGACCACTGTTGGAAAACAGTATACTGGGCTTGATGGACCTTTGGTCTGTCCCAGTATGGCAACACTTATGTTCTTATGCACACAATGGTGACATCTAATAGCTAGATTTAGAGCCCATGACTCCAGGGTTCTAGAGTGAGTCCCAGTGCATGACTCTCAGACAAGACTGTAATAACTGTGCCAAACTGCAAATGAAAGACTGTGGCACCACAGACATGATTCAGTTGCAGGCCCAAAGGAAAATAATAAACAATTTAGGCTACCCCAAAAAGTGAGCACTTAAAACATTTATCTTGCATAAAGACCTAAATCCCCATTTTACAAAGCTGGGACATACATGTCCCAAACCAAGTGCATACAAAATAGCAAGAGGGTGTGTTCTGGATGTGTTTTGGGTGGAACAAGGGCATGGCAAGTTGATAGACCAGTGGTCCCCAAACCTGGTCTTGGAGGCACCCCTGCCAATCAGGTTTTTAGGACATCCAGATCTGAATACAGTGGAGGTAGTACATGCAAATCTCTTTCATGAATATTCATTGTGGATATCCTGGAAACCTGACTGGCTGGGGTACATTCAGGACCATGTTTGGGAACCAAGCTTTCATAGACATTTTTCCCCATTTCAGAAGGGGGCTAAGAGGGGCATTTTCGATATGACATCTAAGTCCGACTTTGGACATTTTGCACAAAATGTCCAAAATCCAAATAGTAAAGGCGGCCATTTTTGAAAAAAGGAAAACGTCTATCTTTTTTTTCCCAAAATACCATTTAAAAAAAAAACCCCCACGTCCAAGTGAAAAATGTAGAAAATCAAGCCATTGGGATGTAGGAGGGGCCAGCATTTTTAGCAGACTGGTCCACCATCTATCCCAGGAGAGCAATGGGGCACCCTAGGGGGCACTGCAGTGGACTTCAAAATAATGCTCCTCATTACACATCTCACTGTTGCTCCCATATCTTGTCTGCTGAGCCCCCAAAGCCCACTATCCCCAACTGTACACCACTACAAAAGCCCTTATGGGTTGGGGGCACCTATATGTGGGTACAGTAGGTCTCTGGTGAGTTTTAGAGAGCTCACAGTTTCCACCACAAGTGTAACAGGTAGGGGGAGGTATGGGCCTGGGTCCACTTGTCTACAGTGCACAGCACCAACCACTACACTACCCCAGGGACCTGCATGCTGCTCTAATGGACCCGAGTATGACATCTGAGGCTGGCATAGAGGCTGCTATCACATTTTCCTTTTGGGGGGGGGAAGTCATCCCTGATTACCTCCAGTGGTCATCTGCTCATTTAGGGCACCTTTTTGTGCCTTATTCATTCTAAAAACAAGTCTAGCTCAAAATGTCTCTGTTTTTACTCTTGCACGGTTTTGTTTTATTTCATTATGGCTGAAAAACATCCAAGTCTTCGGAATGCCCAAATTCCGCCCTTAATATGCCCCCAACACACACCCTTGAGATTTGAATGCACTGCAGACGAACAGCATAGAAAAACATCTGAAAAATAGATTTCAAAAATACCGCTTTGGACGTTTTTGTGAGATAAACCTCCAAATGCTGCTTTATGCCACTTTTTAGACGTTCTTCTCTTCTAAATACCTATGTCCTAAAAGACTGACATCGGGAGTTACACCTGCTATTAAGCAGGTTTGGGATTTGGAATTGCACTTGCATGTGTATGTTATAGAATAGCAGGCATTTATGTATGTAAGTCAATTGCCTATTTAGACATGAATTGGCACTAACAACTAATAATCAGCAATAGAGTTAACTGGCACTAATTTGTAATTATGCTCTTAGAGCCAGATTCTATATATAGCGCGGTGAGTTGCATATGCTTTCCCAACTTACGCACGTAACTTGAGTAATTAGTCAATCAGCGCTGATAAATGGCTAACAACCAATTATCAGCACTAATTGGCAATAATTAGGATTTATGCGCATATCATAGTCTATACCGATATACCTATTTTGGGGCGTGGTTAAGGGTGTTCCGAGAGCATTCCTAGATATTACGTGCGTACATATAGAATATGGCCAAACTGCGCCTAATTTAGGCACTGACATGTAATCCTGCTTATAGCAGGCACCAACAGTTAGGCATGGTTTATGCCCTGTGATTCTATAAAGGACGCATACTCTTTATAGAATCTCGCTAAGTGCGTTAAATTTTCAGCGCCGATATTTAGATGCTACTTACAGAATTTACCCCTTAGGCATCAATGGCACCAGACAGCCAGTGCATTTGGAGGGGGGCAAAAAACCATTGGGGGATTCAGGGGGCAACCTCTCCTAATCCCTCCTTGGACACCTTTGATGTGAGGTCCTCTTTTGGTCACCTCTGCTGTTGTTTGCTGTGTTTGCTGTTCACTACAACACTATTGGGTATATAATATTTTTGTAATCTCCCTTGCTTTAACCAGCAGTAGACATTTTTAGACAGTACACTGGAAAGTTAAGATCTGGCACTTGATGTTTTTAATTATTTAGTTGTCATCACGTGTATATTCTGCACTTGTTTTTAATAACTTAGCAGCTATCATGTGTATGTTCTGATTATCAGGTATTATAGAATTATTTATTACCCACATATACTGTCCAAAGCTTTTTACTTGTGCTAGCTTTAATACTTTATGTATTTAGTCTTTCATTTGAAACATCAAGTATTGGTTTTTAGTTGTCCGAGTCTCTACTCTGTTATTGTATTATATAAATTTTTTAATTTGCAATATTTTACGAATTACCTTTTATTGGTTACGATTGTACATTTTTGCTGATGAGGTTTTAGTAGTTTATTAATATTTATGTACTTACATGAATGTATTTATGGGGTAAATATTTTTCTCTCTTTAGAATGAGCAACTCCTGACACAGGCATCATTGCTGAAACATGGCTGTGTCGAATCCCAAGCCCATTTTTGTCACAAGCATATGTACTTGAGTTGATGGATGTTATTGTGCCTTTGTGGATATTAATAAACTTTTAAAGACATATGGTTCTTTGTTGCCTCCTGCTTCGGATTATATTTCCTCACTGTTTTTCTTCCTTGAAGATCACATGAGGTTTCTTTTCCTTCTTCATTGTTATTGAAGCAAGCATTTATGCCTGCCATAGAGCTCATGTAAGTGCTTGCACCTAAGGTTACTTGCGTAAATGAGAACTTACACTAGGATTCTATAATGGAAATTATGGGGGAGATTCTATATATAATGCCTAAAAAAACTGGGGCGGAAATCAGTGCCGACTAAGCGCATTCTATAAGCAACGTCTAGATTTAGGCAGGGTATATAGAATATTCTTAGTTGATCTCTCAGCACCTAAAACTACGCAGCTCCATTTACACCAACAAAAATGTGGTGTACATTCCAGCGTTTAGATTTAGGCGCACTGGGCTATATTCTATAACTACGTCTGTAAATTTTGGAATGCCCATTTCCCCACCCACCACACCCATTTTTGACTGCGTGCATTAGAAGTTAGGCACACTGCATTACAGAATATGCTTAGTGAGTTGTGTGCATAAATTCTAATTGGTGGTAATTAGTGCTCATTATTGGTTAAGAGCTGTTATCAATGCTGATTACCTTGTTAAGTCAATTAAGTTATGGCATCATTATAGAATACACTTGGATTTCGGCGAAGATCTCTAGGCATGCTATACAGAATCCAGGGGTATATGCTTATGTGCTTGCCATTATAGAATTTATGCTTAGCATACATAATTAAGGTGCCTAATTTTAGGTGACCTATAGAGAACTGCCGCCAAAATGTGTTGTTAGTCCAATTAAAAAAAAAAAGCTTTTTGGTTTGTTTTATTTCTATTTATTACATCCAAAGTGCTTTTAGTGGGAAAGTGTGGGATACAAATATAATAAATAAATAAATAAATAAAACAGTATGTTTGGGCTTTTATCTGTTGTTATTTACTAGGATCCTAAGGAACAGATAGGATGATTTGATTTATTGACATTTAATTAATTGCTTTTCATTGCAAAGATAACAAGGTGATGTTCACAGTAATTTAAATCAGAGTTTAGAAAGGAATGCCAGTAAATAAAAAGGAAAGATACAGCTAACGAAGGAGGGAGGGACTATCAGGCTGGCGGCTAGTGGATTCGGTGGGAGCCAGCTGGGCCAGGGGAAAATGGAAAAAACTTTTTCAAAATAGTAGGACTTCAAAAGGGTCTTAAATTTAAGATAGGGCTGCTCAAGGCGAATAGGGGAAGGAAGAGATTTCTAGAGGGAAGGGGGCAAGCCAGAAAAAAAGCACAGGAATGGGCAGATTCCAGGTGAGCTTCTTTTTGAGGTGGAATTCGGAAATGATTACTGATATTGTAAGTAATACCGAAGCTTTAAAAGTCCTGCAGTTCCTACCACACCTCTGTACATAGAGGGGAAGAGAGGGGAATGGATTGAATTTCTTTGAATTTCAGGTCCTTAAACAGCAATCCTATAGGAATCTGGATGATGAAATGAGACATTATTTATTTATTAGGATTTATTTACTGCCTATTTGAAGAAATTCACTCAAGGTGGTGTTTAGCAAAAATAAGTCCCCCTTCCCTCACCAGCAGTTCAGAAAGAACCTGTTTTTAACCATTGTGAACCACTTAGGGCTTAATTTGCAGTATATAAAGAGTTTGGAAATAAACAAATAAATAAATAGGCAATAGACTATTACAGCAGTAAAAATATTCAAACAACAATATAAGATGTGGCATAGTATGCTACATTAATATATCAATACAATACGCAATCAAACATTTTAATAGACAGCAGAGGGTGTAAGCAAAGATAAAACATATATACAGAGTAATATGAGTTTAAAAATAAGGGCACTAATTAAAGAAAGTTGTACATAAAGTCAGAAAGTTGCTTGAATATTATCTCAGCTAGGGTACATTATAAATCTGAGATAAGGTAGGCCAGGGCTAGGAGATAGAATCTAGAGAGCAGAAGTTTGCAAGGGTGCCCACTGCACAAAATAATCTGGGGGTTCTTTTTTTCAGAAATAGTCATTTTTTCTTTTTCTCCCCAGTAGCGGCTCCCTCCCCATCTATTATGTCTGGGCCGCTCGGTAAGCCATCCTCAGCACTGCTCCTTGACTGGCAGTTGCAGCCATCTTCCCTCCTTTCTCAGGCATGATCACACTACCATGGTGGATTGAGCTGGTCCTACCCCCTTTTATTTTGTACATGGCCCCCGCATCTCTCTCAGTTCACCCTTGACTAGAGCACCCAGGCCCAACTGGTCATGACAATCAGATTCAAAAAAACAGAAGTGGACTCCACAAGAAGATATGGGAACCAGGAAACTCTTTTATTACCAGCATTCAATCAGGACCTGACACAGCTGTGTTTCGTTTATGAAAATTTACTGAAGACGCAAGTGTGTCGGCATTCTATTCCAGAGGTGGAACAAAGACTGATGTGGGACAGGATCAAACTATCAGCAGTTTTTGATATCCTAAGAAAGTTTGTCTGGTGACCCCTAATGCAGGCATATGTTTATGCCGAAACACAGCTGTGTCGGGTAATGATTGAATGCTGGTAATAAAAGAGTTTCCTGGTTCCCATATCTTATTGTGGACTCCACTTCTTTTCTTGTTTTGTAGCTCATTTTATGCATGGAGGACGTTTTCCTTCTTTTTTTATTTAGTCAGATTCAAGCAATGTATATAGCAATGTAGCCTAGAGGCAGCCGGCCAGCCCATGTCATCTGCTTCCAAAAAACAGATCTCTTGTCAATGTCTGAAACATCTGAAAGACCAGTTTTTTCTCTTGAAGGACTCCAAGATAATTTATCAACAGGAGAGATTAAAAGGCCATCTGCAACTGAAAGTCTGTCCTTGGTTTGTAACAGTCCTTTCACTTCTCACAGATCCACTGTGTCTAGCCAACCTTGGGCTAAGTGTACTGAAGCAAATTCTTCATCAGAAAGGTCTAGTTAGATCATATATATAAAGTGCTTAGACTGTCACTCAACCTGGTTATGACGACAGCACTTGGGATTAAAAAGAAGAATAGAATTTTTAGCATGTCTAGGGTGACTAGAAAGATGTAGGACATTCACTGCAGAGAAGAGGTAACAGATATATAAAATGATATAAGTACTGTACTCAAAAGGCCACACTTAGCTTTATGTGAAGGACTGTTCAGGATACTTAGAGCTGACGGGAATCATATGTATGGAGGTTAATTTTAATGAGACATTGAGATCAATGTTCAAAAGTACTTTTGTGGTCAGGAGCTGATGCTCATCACATAAGTGGATTTTTTTTTAATGTTTAATTCTGGCCAGCAATCTGATACATTGATGAACATAAGCATTGCCATACTAGGACAGACTGAAGGGCCATCAAGCACAGCATCCTGTTTCCAACAGTGGCCAATCCAGGCTACAAGTACCTGGCAAGATCCCAAAACAGTACAATATATTTTATGCTATTTATCCTAGAAATAAGAAGTGGATTTTCCCCAAGTCTTGTCAGAAAATATATGCATTTAAATTTAGAAGGAGTCAGGAGGATTTTGAGGGCGAGACTCAAAAATGACCCAGATAGCAGTAATTCAGCAGCATTCTAGATCAGAGTTTCCCAATCTGTCTTGGAAACCGCACAGCCAGCTAGGTTTTCTGAACATCCACAATGAATATGCATGACATATATCTGCATATACAGGAGACCCAGCAAATGCAAATTTCTCTCACACATTGAGGAAATCCTGAAAACCTGACTGGCTTTATCTGTTTAGGAGGCCACACAAATAGTAGTCCGAATGTTAACAGAGCACTTATCCATTTATCTTTATGCAGCGACTGTGGCTCTGAATATTGCCCCCAGTGCTGAAAGTCTTGTTGGGAATCAAATAAAGGTGCTTCCTCTGAGGTAGATAATAAAAACTGGGTGCCTATCCAGCTTATAATCGAAAGTGATCGCCGGCCAACTTCCGACACAAATCGGGAGGTGGCCGGCCATCTCCTAAAACCGGCCAAATCGGTATAATCGAAAGCCGCTATTTTGACACCATCGCCGCTTTCGCATTGCAGAGCCGGCCAAAGTTCAAGGGGGTGTGTTGGCCATGAAGCGAAGGTGGGGCATGGCTGGGGTTAAGAAATGGCCGGCTTTAGCCCATAATGGAAGAAAAAGGCGGCGATGAAGAGCATTTGGCCGCTTTTACTTGGACCCTTTTTTTTCCAGTCCAAGCTTCAAAAAGGTGCCCGAACTGACCACATGACCACCGGAAGGAAGCGGAGATGACCTCCCCGTACTCCCCCAGTGGTCACTAACCCCCTCCCACCAAAAAAAACCCCCACTTTAAACATTTTTTTTCCAGCCTGTATGCCAGCCTCAAATGCCGTACCCACCTCCATGACAGCAGAATGTGTTCTGTCCTCCGACAGCCTTTGCCTGCTTGTGATGTGGCTCTGGGGTGAGTGTGACACCTTTTCTGTTATTTGCACTGCAGAGTCACATCAGCAATGCATTGTGGTGGGTGTAGGTATTGGTAGTTGGTAGGCTCTACTCCCCTGGTGCTTTCCCCCTGCTTACTGGGTCAGAGTGTGCCCTGTTTTGTTTCCTGTTGTAATCCATGCGGTAGTGGCCATTTTTGTAAGACAGTTTTAGATCCCTTTCCTGTGTTACCCACGTTAGAGAACGTAGTTCTTACCTTGAATGGTGCTGAAAGAGGGCATTGTACACCATTGTGCCAGCTCTGACCTACTGCTCATCTTAGTACCAGGGAACACTTTGCCAGTGGGGCACAACCTCTGATCTGCAGTTAACTGTGAGTAAAAGTGGCTATTCCAAGAAAGGACTTTTTCAGAGAGATTAGTCTTCAGGTGTGAACTGGTGTGCCAAAGTTATACAGCAGCAATAAGTCCTAGAGGCTGTATGCAGGTCCCTGGAGCAGTTTTAGTGGGTGCAGTACATTTGTGGGTAATGGGTTTTGGTGGGGGGTTGGGGGGCTCAGCTTCCAAAGTAAGGGAGCTATGCACGTGGGAGCTTTTCTGAAGTCCACCGCAGTGCCCCCTAGGGTGCCCGGTTGGTGTCCTGGCATGTCAGGGGGGCCAGTGCACTAAAAATGCTGCCTCCTCCCATGGCCAAATGCCTTGGATTTGGCCAGATTTGAGATGGCCGACATAACTTTCCATTATTGCTAAAAAACGAAACCGGCCATCTCAAACCCCAGCCAAATCCAATGCATTTGGCCGGTTCCAACCGTATTATCGAAACAAAAGATGGCCGGCCATCTTTTTCAAAAAGACGGTTCGGCCAGCTGTTTGCAGCGCTGCCAAAACAGATGGCCGGCCATGTATTTGGCTGGCGCCGTTTGATTATTCCCCTCCACGTGAAATATCCAAAAATTAAATTATTTTATGTTTATTTTACAAAGGTCAGTCTTCCAAACACACTTCCAAAACGTATCAGTATTCCAATGACACTTCAAAAATTCCACTAAGTGTGAAAAATGAATAAATTATCTCTATCTAGGACTACCATATAAAAGGTAGGGAGCTGGCACAATTAATTCACTGGCTTTCCACAACATCGTTAATTATAATCACATGCCCCAGAACTGGCAATTTAAAGGCACTGTGAGAAGCCAATATTCCGGTAACGGAATTGAAAAACACGTGGGATAAACACAAAGGAATCTGGTATAGAAAGCATGGAACCAAACAAGCTTAGCGGTGATTAGATGGTAACACCAGTAATTGGGAAGCAAATCCAGTACTGAGCAGACTTCTATGGGCTGTGCCCTGATCATGGCTAGACAGATTCTGCCTCAGTAGCTGCACAGATAGAAGTCTGCCCGGCACTGGCCTACGATCTGTACCCTGAATGTGAATGGACAGATTTGGATGGGCTGGAGTGGGGCTTCAATGACAACCTCAATAACTGGAAAGATAGGCCAGTGCCAGTGGCTTGGCTTGATATATGTGGATGGGCTTTCAATGACAACTTCAGGAGTTGGAGAACAAGGCTAGTGCCGGGCAGACTTCTACAGTCTGTGCCCTGAAAATGGCAGAGAGAAATGAAGATCAAGTATACATATGTAGTATCACATCATATGTTATGCTATGAGTTGGGCACACTGGATGGACAGTACAGGTCTATCTGTTGCCATCTACTAAGTTACAATCATGCTTATTTTCGAAAGAGAAGGACGCCCATCTTTCAACACAAATCGGGAGATGGGCGTCCTTCTCGCAAAGTCGTCCAAATCGGCATAATCGAAAGCCGATTTTTTGACACCCTCGACTGCTTTCCATCGCGGGGATGACCAAAGTTCATGGGGGCGTGCCGGAGGCGCAGCAAAGGTGGGACTGGGGCGTGCTTAAGAGATGAGCATCCTCAGCCGATAATGGAAAAAAGAAGGGTGTCCCTGATGAGCATTTGGTCAACTTTACTTGGTCCATTTTTTTTCATGACCAAGCCTCAAAAAGGTGCCCCAACTGACCAGATGACCACCAGAGGGAATCGGGGATGACCTCCCCTTACTCCCCCAGTGGTCACTAACCCCCTCCCACCATAAAAAACAAATTTAAAAATACTTTTTTGCCAGCCTCTATGCCAGCCTCAAATACAATACTCAGGTCCCTAAAATCGAGTGTAGTACCGGAAGACTGGAGGGTAGCCAATGTTACTCCGATTTTTAAGAAGGGTTCCAGAGGAGATCCGGGAAATTATAGACCGGTGAGTCTGACGTCGGTGCCGGGCAAGATGGTGGAGGCTATTATCAAGAATAAAATTGCAGAGCATATACAAAAACATGGACTGATGAGACAAAGTCAGCACGGATTTAGTGAAGGGAAGTCTTGCCTCACCAATCTAATGCATTTTTTTGAGGGGGTAAGCAAACATGTGGACAATGGGGAGCCGGTTGATATTGTATATCTGGATTTTCAGAAGGCGTTTGACAAAGTGCCGCACGAAAGACTCCTGAAGAAATTGCAGAGCCATGGAATCGGAGGTAGGGTATTATTATGGATTAAGAACTGGTTGAAAGATAGGAAGCAGAGAGTAGGATTGCGTGGCCAGTATTCTCAGTGGAGGAGGGTAGTTAGTGGGGTCCCGCAGGGGTCTGTGCTGGGTCCGTTGCTTTTTAATGTATTTATAAATGACCTAGAGATGGGAATAACTAGTGAGGTAATTAAATTCGCCGATGACACAAAATTATTCAGGGTCGTCAAGTCGCAGGAGGAATGTGAACGATTACAGGAGGACCTTGCGAGACTGGGAGAATGGGCGTGCAAGTGGCAGATGAAGTTCAATGTTGACAAGTGCAAAGTGATGCATGTGGGTAAGAGGAACCCGAATTATAGCTACGTCTTGCAAGGTTCCGCGTTAGGAGTTACGGATCAAGAAAGGGATCTGGGTGTCGTCGTCGATGATACGCTGAAACCTTCTGCTCAGTGTGCTGCTGCGGCTAGGAAAGCGAATAGAATGTTGGGTGTTATTAGGAAGGGTATGGAGTCCAGGTGTGCGGATGTTATAATGCCGTTGTATCGCTCCATGGTGCGACCGCACCTGGAGTATTGTGTTCAGTACTGGTCTCCGTATCTCAAAAAAGATATAGTAGAATTGGAAAAGGTACAGCGAAGGGCGACGAAAATGATAGTGGGGATGGGACGACTTTCCTATGAAGAGAGGCTGAGAAGGCTAGGGCTTTTCAGCTTGGAGAAGAGATGGCTGAGGGGAGATATGATAGAAGTGTATAAAATAATGAGTGGAATGGATCGGGTGGATGTGAAGCGACTGTTCACGCTATCCAAAAATACTAGGACTAGAGGGCATGAGTTGAAGCTACAGTGTGGTAAATTTAAAACGAATCGGAGAAAAGTTTTCTTCACCCAACGTGTAATTAGACTCTGGAATTCGTTGCCGGAGAACGTGGTACGGGCGGTTAGCTTGACGGAGTTTAAAAAGGGGTTAGATAGATTCCTAAAGGACAAGTCCATAGACCGCTATTAAATGGACTTGGAAAAATTCCGCATTTTTAGGTATAACTTGTCTGGAATGTTTTTACGTTTGGGGAGCGTGCCAGGTGCCCTTGACCTGGATTGGCCACTGTCGGTGACAGGATGCTGGGCTAGATGGACCTTTGGTCTTTCCCAGTATGGCACTACTTATGTACTTATGTACTTATGTCCATCGCAGCAGTATACAGGTCCCTGGAGCAGTTGTAGTGGGTGCAGTGTACTTCAGGCAGGCGGACCGGGAGGGGGGGTTTGGGGGGCTCAGCATCCAAGGTAAGGGAGCTATGCACCTGGGAGCAATTTCTGAAGTCCACTGCAGTGCCCCCTAGGGTGCCCGGTTGGTGTCCTGGCATGTGAGGGGGACCAGTGCACTACAAATGCTGGCTCCTCCCATGACCAAACGGCTTGGATTTGGACGTTTTTGAGATAGACGTCTTTGGTTTCCATTATCGTCGAAAACCGAGGACGACCATCTCTAAGGTCGACCTAAATGTCAAGATTTGGGCGTCCCCGACCGTATTATCAAAATGAAAGATGGACATCCATCTTGTTTCGATAATACACGTTGCCCCGCCCCTTTGCAGCACCGTCCTTAGAGTTGGGCGCCCTTAGAGATGGTCGTCCCCGTTCTAAAATTCCCCTCCATGTAATTAGCTATGCTAGTCCCTGCCTTGTGTATGATAGTCCTAGACAGAGATAATTTATTCATTTTTCCCACTTACTAGAATATGTTAAGTGTCATTGGAATATTGATGCAAATGGAAGTGTGCTCTGAAGAGTGGTATTTTTAATTCACTTCTTTTAGATTTTTTTTCTTAATTTTTATTTTATAAATGTAACATGGAGGGGCATAATCGAACGGCGCCGGCCAAATGGATGGCCGGCCATCTTCGGGGCCGGTGCCGTAAAGGGGCGGTGCAAACCGTATTATCGAAAAAGATGGCCAGCCATCTTTTCCTTCGATAATACGCTTGGCGCCGGCTAAATCTCAACATTTAGGTCAAATATTGAGATCGCCGGGTTTACAGATGGCCGGCTGCATTTTTTGGCCATGATGGAAACCGGGCCCGGCCATCTCAAACCCGAGGAAGTGCAAGCCTTTTGGTCGTGGGAGGAGCCAGCATTTGTAGTGCACTGGCCCCCCTCACATGCCAGGACACCAACCGGGTATCCTAGGGGGCACTTCTAAAAAGTAAAAATAAAAATAGCTCCCAGGTGCATAGCTCCCTTACCTTGGGTACTGACCCCCCCAAATCCCCCCCCCCCAAAACCCACTCCCTACAACTCTACACCATTACCATAGCCCTTATGGGTGAAGGGGGGCACCTAGATGTGGGTACAGTGGTTTTTTTTTTTGGGGGGGGGGGGGGGTTGTAGAGCTCAATATTTACCACCACAAGTGTAACAGGTAGGGGGGATGGGCCTGGGCCCACCTGCCTGAAGTGCACTGCACCCACTAAAACCTGCTCCAGAGACTTGCATACTGCTGTCAGGGAGCTGGGTATGACATTTCAGGCTGGCATAGAGGCTGGCAAAAAAGTTTTTTTTTTGTTTTTTGGGTGGGAGGGAGGTGGTGACGACTGGGGGAGTAAGGGGAGGCGATCCCCGATTCCCTCCGGTGGTCATTTGGTCAGTTGGGGCTCCTTTTTGAAGCTTGGTCGTGAAAAAAAAGGGACCAAGTAAACCCGGCGAAATGCTCGTCAAGCTTGGCTTTTTTTTTCAGGCGAAGCCGGCCATCTCGTAACCATGCCCCCGTCCCGCCCCCATCCTGCCTTCACTACCCTACTGACACGCTCCCTTGATGTTTTGCTGGCTCCGCGATGGAAAGCAGTTGAATCCGGCCAAAATCAGCTTTCGATTATACCGATTTGGCCGGTTTCAGGAGATCACGGCCATCTCCCGATTTGCGTCAGAAGATGGCCGGCAATCACTTTAGAACATGAGCTGGATAAACACCTATGAGAGTAATACTATTAAGGGACATCTACTTTTTAGCACTAAGAGTGCTCCTATTTGGAGCCTATTCTATAAAGAAAACTAGGTGACTTTTATCTATACAAAATACTAGCTTAACAGGTCAAAAACGGGGGTCACATGATGGCTCCGACCTGAGCGGACGCCTGCCGGCTGCTCTCCCCACTCCTGTTATAAAAATCGGCTTTAATATATTCCCCCTCCTCCCCCACCGGATCCAAGATTTTGTTGTCAAGAAACAGGGTACCGTGTGGAGAAGCTGCGGCGCTCAGGAAGGGTGGTGACCTGGTTATGCCTGCAAAGACTCCACAGCCTGCCAGGGAGTGCAGAGGCAGCCACGTGGCCAAGATGGCGTTGAAGCATGGTGCGACAGGGAAGGCTCACTCACCACAGGTGACTGCGCTGCAGGAGGCAGCGATCAAAGAAATCACGCAAAATATAGCAGAGATTGTCGCTGGAAAGACTTACCACTGTCGTTGCTAGGCAGAGTGGCATTGGTAAAAATGATTATGCTCCCTAAGATCTTATATTCTTTGCAGATGTTGCCTATATGGATAACCAAATGCGAGGAAGGAGTATACAGAGGGGTCATAGGGTCCTTTATCTAGGCGGGGCATACGGCGCGGATTGGCTACGCTAAGTTAACCCGATCTCGGGACGGGGGGGGGGGGGGCTTAACTTGCCAGACTTGCGTCTTTATATGTGGCAGCACTGCTTAGATGGATTCATGAACTACATATGGGGGTACGCGCCACAATATATTTGAGAAGATTGTTCGTACCCTTATTCCGCTCTCAATCTATTACAACTGTCTGAGGTGTGGGGGAGAAGGTTGCATTGTCTACTCCGCCCATTGCACAAGGCATGGATGTGGTGGAGATGCCACATTGGGGGGCCTCAGGTCCTTCCCTTTTCTTGTCAGCGGTTGACAACCCCTGCTTCCCTGCAGGGCAGGGTGTGACCAGATTTCGCACCTGGGTAAAGGGGGGTTGCAGGTATGTGGGTCATATCATAGCTCCGGAAGAGGATGCCTTTCCATCAATTGAGCAAGCGAAAGAGCAGTGGCGGCTGTCACACTCAGACTTTTTTTCTTTTTTGCAGCTGAGACACTATTGTGCATCTCTGACTTCCTCTAAGGAGTCAGGCCTAGTCTTCACTCATATGGATAAGCTTTTTTGCCAGGTGCCTGCCCAGGCAAACAAATTAGCAGTGTGGTATGCATTGGGCAGGGAGCACCACCCCTCTCCTAGTTCTGTTTACATGGCACAATGGTGGGGGGAGCAGTTGGGAGAGGAGGTGTCCGAGGCGGATGTGTCAGCATGCTTTGTGCTGTCCTCTACAGTCTCTCCCAGTGCTAATCTGCAAGAGATGCAGCTAAAGCTTCTGCATGGTGCTTATATCACTAGATCTAGGGGAAAGCGAATGGGTCTTTGGGATGATGATAAATGTGTGCACTGCAAATGTAAGGAAGACACCCTGATTCATCATTTTTGGAATGCGTGAAGTTGCAAGAATTTTTGTTTTGAGTGCTTGACTCTTTGAAGTGTGTGCTTGACATGCCTGTTGAGTGGTCTTATCGAGTGTTACTTTTGGGGGATGATTCAGGTTTACATACTGGGTGGAAGAGAGTACGCTACCCCTACAGCACTGGAATGCAAAGATGATTCAGATGACCCGATGGGAAAAGCAGAGGCTTCAATCTTCTTGTAGGAAGCTTTGCCAAGCATATAGATCCCTTTGGCACTTATATGAGGTGATTTCTTTTAGCTCTCGGGGGGAGGGGGGGAAGGGGGGAGAGGTTTGTCTGTTGGGTAATGGAAAATGGGCAGGATGCTCTATGCATTTGGAATGGGAGCACAGGTGTATTTTCTCTGTAATGCTGTTTTTAGGCTGCTTATATCCCCTCCCAAATGAGCATAAACCAGCCATTATCAACTGGGAGGAGTGAAAGAAACCAAAACTACAAGATAATGAGAAAGGCAATTCTTTTTTTATTATTTACCACGAGTAATTTACAATTACAAATGCTAGTTTCTCATGGGGAGCGCAGGGGACCCAAAAAAGTGGTCTACCTCCGCCTCTCCCCAACGTAATGCTCTGATACAGCTGTTTATATACCTTTTGTGTTAAGCAAGGCTTTAGCACTTATTTTCCTGAGAAATCATTCTGTCTTCTATTCATACCATCTATCCCACGTCACTAAATCTCACATTCTTCTGTTCATCCATAATTGCACCTTTCCCAGGCCCGTTTGCACATAGGAATATCTTATCAGATCATAAGTCCCTGAGCCTCACGATTTATGGCCTTTGCCCCTTTTGACTCCGCTCTAGGGTGGACAACTAAGTTTATAGTGTTTACTTAGGTGCTAGCATGAGCTCTGATTCAGTAAAGAGGTCAACTAAGAGACAGGCCTGTCAGCCTATATGCTCTGTTGAGCCTTTGCTTTTACAGGTCTTAATCATGGTTCATATTTCATAGTTCATAACTAGCACTATAGAAATAATAAGTAGTAGTAATAGTAGAACCCATAACATACAATGCTCTCAGCTGTTAAATACTGTATATGCACTTGCATTGTTTTTCTAATATATGGTTTGTCCTGCATTCAATAAAGATAATTACAAAAAAAAAAAACCACACACACAGGTCAAAAACACACCTCTATTTTAAGTGCCAATACTTACCAGCCATGGAGCTGATGAAAATGCCAGCAGTTAGATTATTTTAAAAAAACACATGTAGATTACAGTATCTTACTATCTCTACATGTGTTAATGTGAGCTTACCCATGCTCCACCCAAACTCCACCCATGTGAACGCCACCTGTGAGGCACGCACCATCGCATACTGGTGCATCCTGACAGAATAGCACTAAGCCAGAAACTGATCATTTATGTTGCATGTGTTCATAGGTGTACATGTGTCTAGAATACTGGCATTTGTGTGTGTTCTTTCCAGCTATATCAAGGTGGCTCCTTATAGGATTACCCCCTATATGCTTGTCTCAAATAGGCTCATACAATGAATCCTGGTTAACTGCGTCGAAGGTGTACATGTGTAGGTACACCCTTATAAGGGCAATTCTATAATTGGGTGCCAGTCGTAATTATATCTTTATTTAGATTTTGCTCACACCTTTTTCGGTAATAGCTCAAGGTGAGTTACATTCAGGTACACTGTGTATTTCCCTGTCCTTAGAGGGCTCACAATCTAAATTTTGTACCCCCTCCCCCCCCCCCCCCCCCCCCCCGACAGTCTTGTTGAAAAGTCTCTTGGATATCAAATAAAGGAGCTTCTTCAGAGGAAGATAATAATAAAAACTGGGTGCCTATGTGAAATGTCCAAAAATTAGTTTATTTTATGTTTATTGTACAAAGGCCACTCTTCAAAATGTACCATACTTCCAATATGTATCAGTATTCAATTTTGTATCCCCCTGATTCTATATATGGTGCACACGCCCAATTAGCATGCAATTTAATTGAATAACGAACCAATTGCCACTAATTGGTATCCTAATAAGCAATTATTAGCACTAATTGGTTTTAATTAAAGTGTGCACACCTACATTTTAAGCAAAAGTCTAACGGGGGTGTAGAAATGGGAGGATCATGGGCAGTTTGAGGTTTTTCTGAGAATTTATGCATGTAATTTATAGGATAAGGGGGCAGCATGCCTAGTTTAGGTGTGAGGATGTGCACCACATTTCAGTTGGTGAAAATGGCTGCGCCTAAAGTAAGGCCATAAGTACCAATTCTATAAGTTCCCGGCTATAAGTGCTAATTCTATAAACCATGTCTAATTTTAGGCGTGGCTTATAGAATACCCGTGTGTGCTTTATTTTCAGTGCCATATAGTTAATCTAGTCTTACGTGACTAGAATACTATAGGTTATGCCCATTTACACCTGCCATTGACCTGGCATTAATGGTCGCACCTAAATGTAGGCACATCAATTCATGTTCCTACTGTGAAATTCAGCATTGCATAACTAGATTTAGGATTTTTTTCCCTATCACTTTCCAGTTGTTGGTATCTAAATGGAAGATGAAATTCCATGTCATGTGCCTAGTTTTGAAAGGACCTCCTGTAATTCCTTACAGTTTACTTGTGCTTTAACTACTGTGAACCCCACATACATCTGCCCCCTCCAAAGACAAGAGAATCCATACAACTGAACCTGTACCCCAACACAGGAATATCTATCATCCTCTAGCCCCTGCAAATAGGAATATGTGTGTCTTATCACCCCATGACAGACAAAGCCATACCTTTTCTCACCTCCTTCTCTCCCTCAAACTCTCCCCAAAGGGATCCATATATTTCAAACCCCTAGCATCAAATTCCCAAATCCATTATTTGATCTCCAGCCATAGAAAATTCAGGTCAGTCAAATCCTGGCTCTGCATCATCTTCATTATATTCAGTTGTATAAATACCACTCAAACAGGCACCACAATGTGAGAGAGGCCCAGTTAAGTAGCCTAGTGACTCCCACAATGCAGGGAGGGAAACAGAGTAACATTTAACTGTACTGCTAAAAGGTCTCCTGACATCTTCATTCAATAAAATTAAACAAACACACCTTCTTACTCCTGGCAGCTGAAGAAAAGTTTAAAATGCATAATCTTCTGCTGCCATGACACATCTTGGGATAAGAGCAGCATGATTTGGCCCAGCAGCAGGAGATGATGTGCATATGCACGTCTCCAGCTCCCAGGAGAAGGAGAGTTTATTTGGCTAAGTTTACTGATTTAAGATGTCCGAAAGTCCATGCAGTAACACTGATAAAGCTAAGTACAAAACTGCAATGCTCTTCCTCCTTCTACTAAAGTCTTAAGGCTTTGTTACTGGGTGAGTCACATCATACTTTATCTCTCTGTGCTTTACTGAGAAGTTGGGTAATACTAGTTCTTCTGATCAGGGCTGTGGATTTGGAAGGAATTTTGGGAAGTCAAAGTCGAGATGGTGAAAATGTACCAACTGCAGCTTCAATATGATGTTGTAAATAAAAACTTACATCATCATAATATATGGTAAAATGTATCATTTTATACTTATATCTTTGTCCTGGATCCTTTACTGACCAAAGACAATTGAGGGTATTGTGGTGGAACAATTAACAAACTATTTGGAAGATCATGATATATTATCTAATACACAATCAGGATTCAGAAGACGTTTCAGTACCAAGACAGTAATGAGTACTCTTTTATCCGAGATTAAAAAACAAATCATTGTAGGGAGACGAGATGAGTACTTGTTATGCAGTTCGACATGTCATGCATATTTGACCTGGTGGATCATACTTTACTTTTGGATCTCCTAGCCTTTTATGGACTGGCTGAAGTAGTTCTTAAATAGTTTGCAGGTTTTTTGAAGAATCGTACCTACCAGGTCAAAATGCATGGCATGCCAAAACCTTGGGTCCCTAATTGTGGGGTTCCCCAAGGTTCGCCCTTTTCCCCTATACTATTTAATGTGCTAATGGCACAACTAGGCTTAAAGCTCTCAAAAAAGGGTTTTCGTAATTTCATCTACACAGATGATAATACCATCTTTACCTCCTTTGATGATGATATACAAAAAATCTATAGAGCTGGGATTAGATGTCCTGAAACAATGGGCTAAATATTTTAGATTGAAACTAAATGGGCACAAGACAGAGTTCCTGAATTTGGGAAGCCCATGTACGAAAACTATATGCCAGAGTTTGAACAGAAAGGCAATGACTTTCAAAGTTGAAGCCAATCTTAAAATATTGGGAGTAATTTTGAACAGTTATCTTACTTCGAACCACAGCTATCTGCTATATCTACTAAAGTTTTCCATCTGTTGCGTAAACTAAGAAACAGAGCTAATTTAGATCACTCTTCATTTAGGTTGATTGTACAATCCACTGTGCTTGCTTACCTAGACTATTTTAACTTGATTTTTATAGGGGCAAATGATCAAATTCTTAAAACACTACAAACACTGCAAAATACAGCGATGTGATTGATTTACAGATCTTCTACGTCTAAAAGGGTAACACTATTTTTTGTGAAACTTCACTGGTTATCAGTTAGAGCCCGTGTTGTCTTTTTTGATTCATCCAATAGTACCCGGTCTAGCACCTAATTTCAACTGATTGATTTACCCACCAGAAATTCTAAAGCTTCTGTAAGATCTTTTATGATGCTACACTATCCTCATTTCAAGGTTAGATATAAAAGAATTTTTGCATCTTGCTTCTCTTATCAAGCTACTTTTTGGTGGAACTTGTTACCTCTGTCTTAAGATCTAAGCAGAATTATTTCCGATTTAGAAAAATCAGAAAGACTTTTCTATTTAGCAAGTTCCTACAATGAATACCAGTTATAGGAATTTCCCTCTGTTGCTAAAATGTCTGTAAAAGTTTATTTGTCTTTCATTTTTCTCTTTGATGTATCTCACTGGGTATGCCTAGCTTTTCTTGTTGTAAACTGCATTGAACCCTTCAGGGCAAATTGTGGGTTAGAAGTAGTAAAATTGTAAATTTACCAGTACTTTAAGCCTGGATTGGCCGCTGTCAGAGACAGGATGCTGGGCTTGATGGCCCCTTGGTCTTTTCCCAGTATGGTGGTACTTATGTACTTATTATGTACTTATATACTTATGAATAAACAATTTAAAGCCTAATATCAGTAGTTGAAGTTGGAGTCAGATGGTAGAAAAACAGAGGATTCAGAGTCGAAGGTTTGGTGTACTGACTCCACAGCCCTGCTTCTGATTCAGTCTTTGCATGCAGATTTGTGTCCTCCTATATGTATATCATGTGATGGCTGAATGAAAGATGCAGTACAAATTCTAGCGTACTATTCTCATTCTTACTAACCTGCATTGAAAAGTTTGGGTAGTTTGATTTGCTCAAAAAATGTGTTGGGCTTTGCGATGCAATACTTACTTTGTTATATCAAAATAGGTTGTTATATCAGGGTCTGGTGCACCAGCCACTGCAAAATTACTGCTCCCGGTGTCAACTAGAACGTTCAGCTGCAGAAAGTAAACAAAGACATATTCATGAATATTAAGGTGCATTTCTCAGACCTTGTTTTCTGTTAGGGCTTCTGGTTAAAGTACGGCATTTGAGACTGCAAAAGAAATAGACATTTTAGGGACGATATTACAAAGTCATTTTCATGTACATGTGGCCACATTGCATGTGCATGACCTATTATAAACTTCTGACTGGTTTAAAAGTACGAGCATTGACAGAATGCTAAATTAGCGTGGATCTCACACTTAATTTTGGTCACGGCACTTACGCCTGCTGAAGCCTGGTGTAAATGCTGCTGCATAACTAATGGCAGTTAGGTGCATAAACGACCCTATTCTATAACATCACATCTAACCTCTGGGAATGCTCCTGACCCACCTACACTCCTTCCATGGCTATGCCCCCTTTTGAGTTGCATGCTATAAAACTTAGGAGCGCATTTTATAGAATAAGGTGTAGGGCAGATCCGTGCATAAATCCAAATGACTGCCAATTAACACCAATTATTGATTGTTAATGGATCATTAATTAGTTTATGCTCGGATATGGGATCCACGCCCAAATTTCTGCACCAACTTTGGGTGACCTATATAGAATCCGGGGGTAAATGCGCAGACATTCCTAGAGGTGTAGTTTGGATAATGCCAACTCGCTCTGTCTCCAGCACTGCTATCCTGATCCACCATTAGGGGACAAATTGCCAAATAAAAAGAAAAAATAAAGACTTCTCCCCCTCCCCCAGGGCTACCTGGTCCAGGGCATCCCTTGCCTGAGGACCTCCTTGAGCTAGGTACTCAATCTCAGTGCTGTGGGCCAATACTGATGTGGTCCCAGAAAGGTGACCAGTGGTAGTGTCTTCTTGCTGTTGCTGTCTTTTCAGACGGTGCTGCCTGACCCCTAGCTGAATACCCTGCTACAGTTCAGTTTACACAATATAGGGAGTGTGCTCTTATTGGACAGGTTGATCCACAATGCTGCTAAGGGTCAGGTGCCACCATTTTGGAAGATGCCAGCAATGGAGGCAGGAACAAGTAGACATTGCTCCTGCCTCTCAACTCCACGGTGGGTGGGGGGTTGAAGCATTGGCCAACTTGGGCTCCAGGCATGTTTTATGGGGTGAAATTGTTGATGGGATACAGAGTCCACTGGGATATCAGGAATCTTGGCTGAACAGGGCCATCTGAGGTGAAGGGCTCCAGCCATGAGCTGAAGTAAACATTTAGCACTACAAAGGGAGAAAACCACTACTGTTTAGCAGAGTGGTTTCGTTTCTGATTTTTTTCCATGCTAAAAAAAACAAAACACTTACTAGACTGAGACTAAAATCAACAGTATGCTGCTGCACTAAACAATAAGAGGCTACTATAATAAGCTATGTTAAGTCAGAATACCCACTGTTGAAAAAGCTTGTATGCCACTGGGATAAGAGATTAAGAGGCCCATTTGCGTCACGATGTCTAAATCTGACTTTGATTTTGCAAAAAAATATCCAAAAATCAATTAGCAAACATGACCATTTTTGAAGCTGAAAAATGTTTTTTCTTAAAAAATGGCCATTTCCTAGACGCTTTCTAGATGTTTTATACTTAGTGTGTCTATCTTCTTGGACCATTAAAAAAAAAAACCAAAGTGAAAAACACACAAAATCAAGCCATTGGGATGTAGGCAGAGCCAGCATTCTTAGTAGCCTGGCCACACAGATATCACAGCAGAGCAGTGGGGCACTCTAGGGGGGCACTGCAGTGAATATCACATAAAAAGTCCCAGGTACACATTCTCACCATTACCCCCTTATATTGTACTAGTAAAAAAAGGCCCGTTTCTGACACAAATGAAACGGGCGCTAGCAAGATTTTCCTCGGAATGTGTATGTTTGAGAGAGTGTATGTGAGAGTGACTGTTTGTGAGAGAGAGAGAGAGTGAATGTGCGAGTGTGTGTGTGTGTGTGAGAGAGAGAGAGTGAGTCTGGGTGCAAGTGTGTGTGTGAGAGAGAGAGTGTGTGTGTGAGAATGAGAGTGTGTGCAAGTGCATATGTGAGACACAGTGTGAGAGAGAGAGTGTGTGTTTCACACAGATACAGTGTGAGCGAGAGAGAGAGAGTGTGTGTGAGACACAGACTCTCTGGGAGACTGAGTGTATGAGACCAAAAGAGTGTGTGAGTGACTGTGTGACACATTGAGGGGCATAATCGAACACGAACGCCCATTTGTAAAAACATCCATCTCCGAGAACGGGTCCGTGAAGGGGCAGGCCGAACTGTATTTTCGAAAAAAATGGACGTCCATCTTTTTTTTCGAAAATACATTGGATTAGGGCGTTTTTTGAGCTGGGCGTTTTTGTTTTTTAGCGATAATGGAAACCGAAGCGTCCCAGCTCAAAAACGACCAAATCCAAGGCATTTGGTTGTGGGAGGGGCCAGCATTCGTAGTGCACTGGTCCCCCTGAGATGCCTCTATGCCAGCCTCAAATATCATACCTAGCTCCATGACAGTAGTATGCAGGTCCCCAGAGCAATTTTACTTTAGTTGGTGCTGCGCGGGACCCATGCAGAGAGGAAAAATCGGAAGAAAAAAAAAAACAAGCAAGCAAGTGCAGTCAGGGACGTCCAAATTAAAAGATAGTAAAAGGGGGAATTCAACCAGCAACCTTTTGGTTACAAGCTCAGTGCTCTAGCCAGTGCACCACTGACTAGACCTCCTTCCCTTTCCATTAAGTCTCTCCAAGTTTCTGTCAGCCAATCACAGCTCATTTAGCTGACATCTGTGTCAGCTAAACAGCGGTGATTGGCTGACAGAAACTTGGAGAGAATTAATGGAAAGGGAAGGAATTCTAATCAGTGGTGCACTGGCTAGAGCACTGAGCTTGTAATCAGAAGGTTGCTGGTTCGATTCCCCCTTTTACTATCCTGGTAATTTAGACGTCCCTGACTGCACTTGCTTGTTTTTTTTTTTTTCTTCCGATTTTACCTCTCTGCATGGGTCCCGCACAGCACTAACTAAACTAAAATTACTTCGGGGACCTGCATACTGCTGTCATGGAGCTGGGGATGACATTTGAGGCTGGCTTACAAGTTGGGAAAAAAGTGTTTAACATTCGTTTTTTTTTTTGTGGGAGGGGGTTAGTGACCACTGGGGGAGTCAGGGGAGGTCATCCCCGGTTCCCTCCGGTGGTCATCTGGTCATTTAGGGCACTTTTTTGGGACCTGTTCGTGAAAAAAAACGGGTCCAACAAAAGTGACCTAAATTCTCTCTGAAAACGCCTTTCTTTTTTCCATTATCGGCCGAGCATGCACATCTCTGCTCAGCCGATAACCACGCCTCAGTCCCGCCTTCACCACGCCTCCGACACGCCCCCGTCAACTTTATGCGTTCCCGCGACGGAGTGCAGTTTTGAAACGCCCAAAATCAGCTTTCGATTATACCGATTTGGGCACCCACAAGAGAAAGACGTCCATCTCCCGATTTAGGTCGGAATTTGGGCGTTTTTCTCTTTCGAAAATAAGCCTCATAGAGAGTGAATGTGATACAGTGTGAGACATACAGTGTGTGAGAGACAGTGTGTGAGAGTGAGAGAGAGAAAGACATTGACTGTGAGAGAGAGAGAGAGAGTGTGTAAGAGAGTGTGTGTGTGTGTGACAGAGATACCCCCCCTCTGGTGTCAGACCCCCTCCCTCCCTCCCTCTCTCTGGTGTTGGGGCGTTACTGTGCAGGATGGTGAGCTCTGGCTGTACTTCAAGGAACTGACCAATCCTAATTAATAGAATGCACCTCCAACATTCTGAAGCCGAGAAACCTCGTGTGGTTGGTCACTTCTGCTTGTGACAAACCCGGAAGTATGTGATGTCAATTCAGGAGATGGATACAGAGAGCAGGAATGCCTCAGCCATGCAGTCAGCTTCAGAATGTTGGAGGTGCATTTTATTATATAGGATAGTGAGCCCTCTAAAACCCACCAAAGACTTACTTGTAGCCAACTATTGACCACTACAATAGCCCTTTTGGTTGCAGGTATCAACTATATATGGGTAAATTAGGGTTTGGGGGGGGGGGGGGCTGACACTTTTCTCCACAAGTGTAACAGTTAGAGTGGATTATCAGCCTGGGTTCCTCTCTCTACAGTGCACTGTACCAACCACTAGGCTGCTTCAGGGACCTGCTTGCTTCTCTAATAGGACTGGCCATAATATCTAAAGCTGTTATAGAGGCTGATATTTACTGTTTTATTCATATCTTTGGGGGGGGGGAGTAGAAGGTGATCTTTGACCACTGGGGGAGTAAGAGGGTGTCATTCCTTTATTCCTCCAGTGGTCATCTGGTCATGTAGGCCACTTTATTATGACTTAGTCATTATTAAAACAGGCCTAGACCAAAACATCCAACTTTTAGCCCTGGACATTTTTGCTTTGTTCCAATATGGCAGGAAAAATGTCCAAGTGTTAGGAGCACCCAAATCCTGCCATTAACACACCCCTGACATGCCCTCTTGTGATTTGGATGCACTACATATGAACAACATAGAAAAATGTCTAAAAATGGGTTTTGAAAATAGCGATTTAGACGTTTTTGTGAGAATAATGTCCATCTGCCAGTTTATGCCACTTTTTGGACGTTTTTCTCTTTTGAAAATGAGCCCCTAAATAAACTTCAAGCCTCTTACTCATCCTTAATTCTTGCCAAAGGTAGCCTTCCTTTTCATGTAAATAAGGAAATGGTGCTCCTTATGTCTTGTTCAAAATCTTACAAGAATCCACGCAGAAATTCTTCCACACTTTGGACTGCAAAAAGGGCTCTGGCTTACTATCTCAAGAAAAATGAATCCATTAGAAAGTCTAGAATATAACAATTGTCACACAGGGTCAGAGCAAAGGTCTCAAGCCCAGTATACTGCTTCCAACAGCAGCCAATATGGATCAAAAATACTTGACAGGTAGATAACATCCATGCTATTGTAGTAGATCTCTCAGATGATGTGGCTGAGGGTTGACCCCAGAGGCAGCTACCCAAACAAATTTTAGAAGTGGCTGTAGCCAATACACACCAAATCCTCAATGTCCTTCTCCCAAGCTCATGAACTAGTCAAAGGATCCTCTGAAAGCTGTTTATTTAATTTAGAATGATGCTGTAAGCAGGAACTATAACAATACTCCCAAAAGAAAAATATGTACGGCAACAGAAATATGAAAACAATGACGGTCCATAAAAAGCAAAATAAAATAGTTGCAAAAGGTATCAAAGACATGTCCAATATTAGAAAATCGTAGGCTCTGAATTTTGCTCTCTCCTAGGTTCTCAAGTATCCTTCTCCCTCCTTCTGTACTGAATCGTTGTTGCATCCCTCTTCTCTATAAATGCCTTTAGTCTCTGGATGGTTAGCAGCCACTCTGCCTGACACAAAATCTCCCTTGTAACATTAATTCACTGGTTATCCATCTCCTTCCATATCCATTATAAAATTATTTTGCTGTCTCACAAAGTCATTTATTCAGGTTTCCCATCTACCTCTTCTCTTCTTTGATCTCTTACACTCCACTTCACTAGTAAGGCATAGACTAGGCACAGGTTTTAACTCCTCTCAGTCTAGGTGGATAGTGGTTACTTTTTGTTCTAATTGAATTCTCACCACTCTAAAAGATATGCTGCTCCAAGTTCCCCAGTGCTTGCCCTCTCTCAAAATTGGAGACTCAAGCACTCACCAGATCTACTACTCTCCAGCTTCCAATTCTTTTCCTGTTAGGACTGTGGACTATTAGCAGCTTCACTTTCACCATTTCCCTCTCTCTCTTCTGAAGATGGGGCCAGATCTCCCCACCGATCTCTCTCTCTTCCTCTTTATAGAACTTTGTGCCTCAGGTAACAGCTCTGAACAAGATTGGTAACCCCTGTTCTTCCTCCTTCTCACTTCTCTATGGAAGGAAATCAAGGCTAGTGATGAACCCCAAAATGGGGAACCCACTGTGTGTAGTTGTTACACCTTCCTTACTGAACTCCTCCAGACGGTAAAAAGCCTAAAACCCTCCCTTAGTTCTAGATTTTATATTTCCTTCCAAAGCTTTAATTCTGTTAGGCTACTTCCACAGAATGGACCACTTCCATCAATATACTTATTGGCACTAACCTGGAGCAGGGACTCAGAATGTAGGTGGTCAACCGTATTTCAGTTTCAGCTGAAAATATCTGTGCAACTATTATGAAGGAGGAGCCGGCCCTGTGCGGGAGCAAGTGGATCACTCTTGCACCCACTACCACACCAAAGCAAAGATAGGCCCAGGAGGTGCCCATCGCCAGCAGGGGTGTCAAAGCAGGGGTCTTTTTTTGGTCAGGTAGGGGGCGGGACCGAGGCCAGACCATTTTTGTTTTCGGTTGAAACTGAGTGGCTAAAACCAAAGATATTGGTTTCAGTTAGGCTCTACCAGAATACTCCTCCTGCACCTGCATAGGAAGGTACAAATGGCATCCTGCTATACTATTTACCCCAAGGATTAAATAGGAACTTTCTCCAGGTTTACCTTAACAGCTTTTGGATATTTCTTCCAGGAATTTCTCCAAACCTTTTTAAAATCTAGCTACACTGTTTTAACCACGTCAACTAGAAATAAATTCTAGAACCTGTTCAGTGAAAAAAATATTTTCTCCTACCACTGCTTTTGGCTCCTAACCACTACTCAATTCCCCTATCCTTGTTCCTTCTCACCCAGTACTTTCCTCGCCCTTGTCTTGTCTGTCTGTATTTTTAGATTGTAAGCTCTATCGAGCAGGGACTATCTCTCTGCGTCAGGTGTTCAGCGCTGCATGCGTCTGGTAGCGCTATACAAATGTTAATAATAATAATATTTGTTTTTAAATGTATGACCTTATAACTTCATAGTCTTGAATACTGTAATACCATCTATGTTGGTCTTCCACAACACTATTTGTAGACTTCAAACAATTCAGAACACTGCAGCTAGGATTCTTTTATATGCATTGAGATTTGATCGGGTTATGCCCCTCTTGTTCACCTCCACTAGTATCCATTATAAAATTCTGGTGCTGTCACACAAAGAGGGGCATAATTGAAAGGGGTGTCCAAGTTTTCCTGACAACATCCTCGCAGGCCGTCCTGGCGAAGGGGTGGGGAAACCCGTATTATCGAAATAAGATGGGCGTTCATCTTTCGTTTCGATAATATGGTTGGGAATGCCCAAATCTCAATATTTAGGTTGACCTTAGAGATGTTCGTCCCCGATTTTCAGCGATAATGGAAACCGAGGATGCCCATCTCAGAAACGACCAAATCCAAGCCATTTGGTCGTGGGCGGAGCCAGCATTCATAGTGCACTGGTCCCCCTGACATTCCAGGACACCAACCGGGCACCCTAGGGAGCACTGCAGTGGACTTCAGAAAAAGCTCCCAGGTACACAGCTCCCTTACCTTGTGTACTGAGCCCCCCAAAACCCACTACCCACAACTGTACACCACTACCATAGCACTTATGGGCGAAGGGGGCACCTAGATGTGGGTACAGTGGGTTTCTGGTGGGTTCTGAAAGGCTCACAGTTACCACCATAAGTGTAACAGGTAGGGGGGGGGATGGACCTGGGTCCGCCTGCCTGAATGCCTGAAATGCACTGCACCCACTAAAACTGCTTCAGGGACCTGCATACTGCTGTCATGGAACTGGGTATGATATTTGAGGCTGACAAAAATATTTAAAAAAAAATTTTTTTGAGGGTGGGAGGGGGTTAGTAACCACTGGGGGAGTAAGGGGAGGTCATCCCCGATTCCCTCCAGTGGTTATCTGGTCAGTTCGGGCACCTTTTTGTGGCTTGGTCATAAGAAAAAAAGGACCAGGTAAAGTCGTTAGAGTGTTCATCAGGGACGCCATTTTTTTCCATTATGGGTCGAGGACGCCCATGTGTTAGCACACCCAAGTCCCGCCTTCGCTATGCCTCTAACACGCCCCTGGGAACTTTGGTCGTCCCTGCGATGGAAAGCAGTTGGGGGACGCCCAAAATCGGCTTTCCATTATACCAATTAGGGCGACCCTGTGAGGACGCCCAGCTTGCGATTTGTGTCTAAAGATGGGCGTCCTTCTCTTTCGAAAATAAGCCTGAAATTCTTCTATTCAGGTTTCCCATCCTACCTCTCTTCTTCTTTGATCTCTTACACTCCACCCAGACTCCTTCATTCACTTCACAACAATTGCCTCCGAATCCTGCCTCTAAAAGAGGCTCATCATGACTCCACCTGCTCTCAAGCCTTCTTCTGGCTAGCTCCTTCCCTTTGGAATTCTTTACAAACCCCAATTCACCTAGAACGCTCCTACCCTAAAATTTAAGACTCTTTTAAAGACCCACTTATTTGAGATGGCTTTTCCATTCGCCCAGGCCCAGACGGTTCCCACCAAATCCACTAGCTTCCTGTCTCAAGTTTCCCTCTTCTCTCTGTCCATTAATTTGATGGTATTCCTTGTCCAAGTTTTCTCTTATTTTAGTTATTACGTACATTGCCTTGTTATCCCTGTGACGAAAGACAATCAATTAAGTTTCAATAAATGAAATCAAATAGTATGTAGCCTTTCTCCATACTATTTCTCATTCCACTATTTCTTTTTTGATATGCAGTGAGAACAATTACACACAGTTCTCAAGATACAGTCACACCATGAAGCAATACAGAGACATTATGATATTTGTTTCTTTCTTAAGAATTCCTAACATTCTGTTTGATTTTGGGCTGCTGCCACATAAAAAGCAGAAGATTTCAACTTATTGTCCACGATAATGTGGAATCTAGCATCATTTAACTATAATTAGAGTCTTCCCTATATGCCATCACTTTGCACTTGTCCACGTTAAATTTCATCTGTCATTTGGATGCCCAGTCTTCCATTCTCACAAGATCTGCGCAGTTTGTCTCCTCCTACCCCAAAAAAGAGTTGGTATTCCAGTAGCCAAGCAAACCTTGGTAAATTGGCAAGCAAATCAATATATCAATATGAATATATTTCTTATATATTACATATGCCTCACATAGTTCAATGAGGGATACAAGCAAGAAACTTGACATTCCTAGGAAGTATAACTAATTCCCAAGCAAATCATCACATCTTACATTTTAGTTAAAACATATTTTTGAAACAAGAAAGCTTTCAAATACTTCTTAAATAAAATTGTAACTAGACATTAATCTTAGCTCAAAAGGAAAGCTATTCCATAATTTCACTGCTCGATAAGTGAATGTTAATATAGAAGTATAATTCTGTTATAAACGGTTACTCTAACCAGAACCACTGGAACTACTATGGCTCTCCTTGAGTTTGCTTTGCTTGACACCGTCCCCCTAATTCTATGAAGCTGTGCAACCAACTTTGCAACTAGTGCAACATTGCACATACAATTTATAGAATAGGGTCAGTTATGCATCTAACAAGCTGCTAATTGATGTTAATGACAAATTATTGGCTATATTTAATATTAATTTGTGCCAAGCTACATGACCAAACTGATCGATTTTCCAGCCAGGAACAGGTCCAAATCTTCTCGTACATACCTCAATCTTCATCTTCCCAATTGCAAAGGCCTCAAATACAAAACCTACTATGCATCCAACTTCTCCGTTACAGGCAGACAACTCTGGAACGCAATACCTCGACATATCCAAACAACCAATGTACACCTTCCCTTCTGAAAGCTGCTGAAAACTTACCTCTTCAAACAAGCTTACCCAAACAACCCAACTTAATTCTCGAACTTAATACACAACACTAGCACTACTCATACTCCAATCCTCTCCCCCACATCTCTCCCTACTGCCCTACTCTTTATAACTGGATCATCTCTTGATTCTTTGTACCACACTTCGTGTTATCTCTGTGATACTTTGTACCATACCTTGTAAGCCGCACTGAACCTGCTGTTGAGCGCAAAAGAGCGGGATATAAATGCCATAAATAAATAAAAATAATGAGCAGTTATAGAATACCAACTAGGGGCAGTTACGACATTCTTTCACTTTTCCCTACACCCCTCTCACCCAGACCTTAGTGGTCTTCAATCATGTCCTGCTGCTGTTTCTTGTTGGCTTTCTGATAATCATCTAGTTTTGAGCACTTCAAAAACTGTCACCTGTTAGATTTCGGGTCCTTTTACTCCTCCTTCTCTAGTCCCAGTGCTTTTTAATTCTCCTGTACCTACCATTGATTCAGCTCATTCCTTTCTCCCTCGGAAGTCTCCTCTGTTCTACAGCATGGATTTTCTCCCTTAGGTGTCTCTGGTCTATCTCTAAATTTCTTGAGTATTCTGACTTACATACCTTGATTCATGCTTTTGAAATTTCCCACCTTGACTATACCAGTGTGGTTTATGCTGGATTACCATCATCACAACTTCCCTGACTACAAACTTTGTAGAAAGCTGCCATCCGTCCCCTTAGTAAAGCTCACAGGTCTGATTCTATCACTCCTTATACACCTGCATGTGTTCTCCGATCGCTTGATTCTCATTGTCTGGTTCTGCCTTTTACACGCTTTAAAGTTCTTTTGAAAACTCACTTTTTTACTCTCGCATTTGGTTTTTTTTACTCCCAGCATCTTAGTGGTAGTTGTTGGTCATCAGCTACCTGCTCAGTTGACCAGTCAAATTCGCAAGTCTGTTTGTTTGCTCTTGTGTGAACAATTCTGTCCTATCAAATCATGGAGTTCCCTTCTGTTTTAATGGTATTTTTATTGTGAACTGCTGCAATCTTCCTGTAGAAGTAGCAGTATATTACGAATTTTAATATAAACATTCCAATTCCAGAACACTCAACTGCAAGGGTATGTGGACCTAGGAGTGGCATGAGCAGGTCAGGGACATATCTGGCAGTTGCGTACATGGGTTATACACTACCTGCATGCACGTGCCTAACTGCCTACAGTTAGATGAGAGCATTTATACCAGCCACTTGGCTAGCGTAAGTGCTCGTGCCTAAAGTTGGGTGTGTAAATATGAACTAATGCTATAATGGCAACTGTGCGTCCAGCTGCTGTTATAGAATCTGCATGCAACATCCCGGCACCCTACTTTAGCCAAACTTTTGAGAATTACCCCTAAAAGTGTGCACACTATGGGCTACATTCTATATATGGAACCCAAAAAAATCAGCGCTGAAAAAAGCGCTATTCTATAAGTCACACTTAAAGTTAGGTGTGGTTTATAGAATAGCGCTTACACCCAAGAAAAGCATCTAACTTAGGTGCAGCCATTTGAACCAAGTGAAATGTCATGCAAACGTATACGTCTAAATTAAGCATGTATCCCCATTACTCTATAACAACGTGCATTAATTTTAGGAATGCCCCCATTCCGTCCATGACCTGCTCATTTCTGCACCCCTTTTTACAGATCACATGTAAAATTTATGTGCATAAGTTCCAACTAAATGTAATTAGTGCCAAGTGTAAGACTGCAGTTATGCACCTAACTTTAGGCATGAGCACCTATACTAGCTCAATGGCTGGTAAAAATGCTTGCGCCTGCGAGCACTTAGGTGCATAACTCAACACATCCTATAACCTCAGCATACAAGTGCCAGGCATGCCCCAACCACATCCATACTCTCTAGCAGTTGTGCACGAAAGGAATTACCTCCATTTAGGTGCCTGATCAATCCTGCTATCTATGGATAACATCGGTGTAATACCCTGGGTGGGGTAATGGAGTAGCCCTGTGAATAACTCAGCCAGACAAGTGGTAGAAATGTGAAAATAAATGTTTTATTCACCTGAGCCCTGGGACTTGTTGCTTCACAGGCCAGGAAAATCAGGTGCAACAGTTTCTCTTATTTAGTAATAGTCTTGAATAGGCCTCTGGCTAGTAGACCAAGCAGTCTGTGGCTGGTGGGGCTGCCCCACCCCAAACACAGCTTGTAAGCTCTCCAGTCTTCTGAGACTCAGGTCTGGCCCTAGCCAGACCTCAGCAAGGCTTGCAAGTCTTAACAAGAAGCAAAGTCGGCTTACCTCAGCCTGGTTACAGCAGCTAAACGTATTCAGTAAAGGCGCAAACTTGGGCTTAATTTCTTCCTTCCCTGGGCCTCCTTAACCTCAGCCTGGCCCTGTGTTTTAAAATTCCCAGGTATTGACTCCTGGCTCACTTCCTCCTGGGGCAGGATCGGTGCTCTTAAGGTGGCCCAAGCTACTTAGAGAGGGACTTTTCTTAAGAGTGAGGGGCAGTGTTCTATAAACCCCCTCACAATCTGTTATAGGTCAGACATAATACTTTACAGTAATCCAAGTATGAGGTTACTAATGCTTATAACAATGGTTCTGAAATCTGAAAGGTTCCACATAGGGCTGGAGCTGTCGCATAAGTCAGAGTTTGGCAAAAGCCCAGAAGTTCCATATTTCATCCACAGGTCAAGGATCTTACCAAGACTATCAACATCAGAGTCAACAGCTCTGGGAGAATACAGAGATTATGAGAATGTGAATTTTTCAGCCTATTACCTTCAGCCTTATATATGCTTAGTTTTAGCTTCAGCTTGTTCTCATATATCTGTGCTTCAACTGCTGATAATACCCCCCAGTCACAGCTCTCTGGTCCTGCCCTACTGGGAGACAGCTGATCGTCATCACTGTAGTAGTTATAACAAACCCAACTTCCAGGAATAAAAGTAGGGGGGAGTGTACAGCACTGAGGTACACCACACTTCATTTACATCTTTTTACATTACATTACACTCTGTTCTTGTATTCTGCTAATACCCAATGAGTTCAAAGTGGATCACAAACAAGAAAAACTAGGTAAAACACCTAGGACCATATAAAAATTAAATAAACTTCTGCAAGTAAAGTCCATCATGACTACTCACTGCAATCAAGACAAAAAGAAATAACTGAAACAAGGCAAGGATCCTATCGCCAAAGCCAAGTGCAGCTAGCCTTTACAGCAGAATAGAATAATCTAGTGGAACCACCACCAAGAGCCCCAACAGCACCAATGGGACCTCCCCTTGGATTAGGATCACATCTTAAGTCATCTAACATCTCCACCAGAACCAACTGCCCTCTTGAAAGCCAGACTGAACATAAGAGTACAGAAAATCAGAATCCTGGAAAAGTCTGTAATCAATTGAAAGAAATAGTAAAGACAAAACACCAGGGGGGCAATTCTATAACTAGGACCACAATTTAAACATCCACGTTACATGGGCTGTGAGCCTAGTCTATAAGGCGCTTACGTGTGTAATTGCCATTGCAGAATACTAGCTTAAGTTGGCACCAAAGTACCTACATTTAGGCATTAATATTTATGCCAGGTCTACAGCTGGCGCACGTTAGTGACTAAATGCAACACTGGAAAAGTAATGAAAGTGATGCTGAAGGAAAGGATAGTGAATATCCTGGAAGCCAGTAAGTTGCAAAATCCAAGACAACCTGGTTTTACCAAAGGTAAATCGTGCCAAACGAATCTCATTGAATTCTTTGACTGGGTGACCGGAGAATTGAATCATGGACGTGCTATAGATGTAATCTACTTAGATTTCAGCAAAGCTTTTGACACGGTTCCCCACAGGAGGCTCTTGAATAAACTTGACAGGCTGAAGATAGGACCCGACATGGTGAACTGGATTAGGAACTGGTTGACGGACAGACGCCAGAGGGTGGTGGTTAATGGAATTCACTCGGATGAGGGAAAGGTGAGTAGTGGAGTGCCTCAGGGATCGGTGCTGGGGCCGATTCTGTTCAATATATTTGTGAGTAATATTGCCGAAAGGTTAGAAGGTAAAAGTTTGCCTTTTTGCGGATGATACGATTTGTAACAGAGTGGACACCCGGGAGGGAGTGGAAAACATTAAAAATGATTTGCAGAAGCTAGAAAAATGGTCTAAGGTTTAGCAATTAAAATTCAATGCGAAGAAATGCAAAGTGATGCACTTAGGGAGTAGAAATCCACGGGAGACGTATGTGTTAGGCGGTGAGAGTCTGATATGTACAGACGGGGAGAGGGATCTTTGGGTGATAGTATCTGAGGATCTGAAGACGACGAAATAGTGTGACAAGGCGGTGGCCACAGCTAGAAGGTTGTTAGGCTGTATAGAGAGAGGTGTGACCAGCAGAAGAAAAGAGGTTTTAATGCCCCTGTGTAAGTCGTTGGTGAGGCCCACCTGGAGTATTGTGTTCAGTTTTGGAGGCCGTATCTTGCTAAGGATGTAAAAAGAATTGAAGCGGTGCAAAGAAAAGCTACAAAAATGGTATGGGATTTGCATTACAAGATGTATGAGGAGAGACTTGCTGACCTGAACATGTATACCCTGGATGAAAGGAGAAACAGGGGTGATATGATACAGACGTTCAAATATTTGAAAGGTATTAATCTGCAAACGAACCTTTTCTGTAGATGGGAAGGCGGTAGAACTAGAGGACATGAAAAGAGATTGAAGGGGGGCAGACTCAAGAAAAATGTCAGGAAGTATTTTTTCATGGAGAGAGTGGTGAATACTTGGAATGCCCTCCCGTGGGAGATGGTGGAGATGAAAATGGTAATGGAATTCAAAAATGCATGGGATAAACATAAAGGAATCCTGTTCAGAAGGAATGGATCCTCAGAAGCTTAGCGGAGATTGGGTGGCAGAGCTGGTGGTGGGAGGCAGGGCTATTGCTGGGCAGACTTCTACGGTCTGAGCTCTGAAAATGGCAGATACAAATCAAGGTCAGGTATACACATACAGTAGCACATACGAGTTTATCTTGTTGGGCAGACTAGATGGACCATACAGGTCTTTCTCTGCCATCATCTACTAGGTTACTATTTACATCTGTAAATTTATTGTATTCTATACGTTAAATGCATAAAATATCAGCCCTGCCCATGTCCCTCCCTTGTGAAGGCCCCCATTACAATAATGGACTAAGAGACCTTTTTACCAAGGGTTAGCACATGCTGGTGGACGTTAGGATGCTCAGCATTTAGGGCCAAATGCTATATATGGTGCCTAAAATATCCATGTGGAAAACAATTCCGGCTAAGCGTATTCTATAAGTGGCTCCTATATTTAGGCGCGGTATATAGAATACACTTAGTTGATATTCCAGCTCCTAAATCTATGCTCCTCCATTTAGACCAAGGAAATTAAGGCATACATACCATCGTAGATTTAGGCACAGAGGGCCAAATTCTATAACATGCATAAATTTTAGAAAGTCAACAAAATGCCATTTCCCTGCCCATGACCACACCCCTTCTGAACTACGCACATTAGAATTTAGGCACAATACGTTACCGAATACTCTTAGCAAGTTATGTGCATAAATTCTAATTATTGCCAATTAGTGCTCATTATTGCTTGTTTAGTGCTGTTATCAACGCTGATTAGCTTGTAAGCTAATTAAGTTCCGCACATTGTTATGGAATATGCTTAGATTTTGGCACAGAACCCTAGGGGCACGCTATAGAATACAGCAGTTAGTGTGCACTATTTTATATCTATGGGGCCATGTGGCACTTAGCACACGCCCATGTCCATTAGTATGCGCTAAACTTAAGGGTCACTAAGCCATTTTAGTGTGTTATTATAGTCTATTTGAAGTTTAAAACAGAATTGAAGGTTTGGGGGATCATAATTGATCTGCGTTTAAAACTATATAAACATTGTCAACTGTTGGTAAAATAAGGTTTTTGGGGTACTTAAGAAATTAAAGCAGATACGGTATTGTTTTAGCAATGACAATTTTAGATTGTTAGTTCAAGCTCTTATTTTATCACAAATTGACTATTGTACCGTGTTATATGTAGGCTGCACGACTTCTTTAAAGAAGGGCTGACTGAGGAAGGGCAGATTAGATGAGCTTTTTGGCCCTTATCTGCCATCATGTTTCTATCAGAGACGCAAACAAAATGGGCAATGTGATAATAATGGGTGACTTCAATTATCCAAATATAGACTGGGTAAATGTAACATCGGGACACGCTAGAGAGGTACAATTCCTTGATGAAATCAAGGACAGCTTTATGGAGCAGCTGGTGCAGGAGCCGACGAGAGAAGAAACAATTCTAGACTTGGTCCTTAGTGGAGCGCGTGATCTGGTGAGGGACATTATGGTACTGGGGCCGCTTGATAACAGTGATCATAATATGATCAGTTTTAATATCAACCTTGAAGTAACTATACACAGGAAGTCAAATACGTTAGCATTTAACTTTAAAAAAGGAGACTATGATAAAATGAGAAGAACGGTGGACAACTGAGAGGGTAAAAACTGCACAACAGGCATGGACGCTGTTCAAAAATACCATCCTGGAGGCATATTCCACTAATTAGGCATATTCCACTAATTACAAAAGAAAGATGGAACTCCAAAAGACAGCCGGCCTGGTTGAAAAGTGAGGTGAAGGAAGCTATTAGGGCTAAAAGAAATGCCTTCAGAAAATGGAAGAAGGAACCGTCTGAAAATAACAAGAAGCAGCATAAGGAGTGTCAAAGCAAATGCAAGGCACAGATAAAGAAGGCCAAGAGGGATTATGAAAAAAAGATAGCATTAGAGGCAAAAAAACATAGTAGAAATTTTTTTCAGTATATTAAAAGCAGGAAGCCGGCAAAAGAATCGGTTGGGCCGCTGGATGACCGAGGGGTAAAAGGGGCGATCAAGGAAGACAAAGACGTAGCGGAGAGATTGAATGAATTCTTTGCTTCGGTCTTCACCGAGGAAGATTGGGTGGGATACCTGTGTCGGAAATGATATTTCAAGCGGGCGAGTCGGAGAAACTTACTGACTTCACGGTAAACCTGGAGGACGTAATGGGGCAGTTCGGCAAACTGAACAGTAGCAAATCTCCTGGACCGGATGGTATTCATCCTAGAGTACAGATAGAACTGAAAAATGAGCTTGTAGAGCTACTGCTAGTGATGTGCAATTTATCCTTAAAATCGAGCGTGGTACCGGAAGATTGGAGAGTGGCCAATGTAAGGGAAAATTAGGTTCTTACCTTGGTAATTTTCTTTCCTTTAGTCATAGCAGATGAAGCCATTACGTATGGGTTGTGTCCATCAACCAGCAGGGGGAGATAGAGAGCACTCAAATTTCACAGTGCCACACGGTCAGCTAGCTCCCTGCCTCTTCAGTATTTGAAGCTTCCAAAGCAGTACAACAAACCGCAATGGGAATAACATGAACTTTCCTCACAGCGAATGATGCCCCATAACAAGGGCATGAACTCAAAAGGAGGGAATGAACACATCCTCCTGGAGGGAATAAACTCGTCCTCCTCTTTGTATTTATGGAGGGAATACACACATCCTCCTGGAGGGAATGAACTCAACCTCCTACACATGAACTGGAGGGAATGAACTCATCATCCTATAAGTGAACAAGAATCCTGAAGACTGTTTTCCAACTTTCTCCAAAGGAAGGATTAGAACTTCAGGAAACAAGAACAGAACCTGAAACAGATTCACATCATACAATCATATAGGGAGGGCTCATGGCTTCATCTGCTATGACTAAAGGAAAGAAAATTACCAAGGTAAGAACCTAATTTTCCCTTCCTTGTCATCAAGCAGATGAAGCCATTACGTATGGGATGTATCAAAGCAATCCCTATATAGGGTGGGAACAAGTCACACCACACGCTAGCACTTGTGCTCCAAAACACGCATCCCTCCTAGCAGCCACATCCAGCCTGTAATGTTGGGCAAATGAGAGCTTCAAAGCCCATGTTGCTGCACTGCAAATCTCATGAAGAGAGAGTGCTTCAGTTTCAGCCCAAGAGGAAGAAATCGCTCTTGTAGAATGTGCCTTAAAGGCTACAGGCGGAGGCCGGCCGGCAAACAGATAAGCTGAAAAGATAGCTTCTTTGAGCCAGCGGGCAATAGTGGCTTTAGATGCTGGAGACCCTCTGCGAGAACCTGATAGTAAAACAAACAAATGATCAGAGGTCCTGAAAGAATTAGTAACTCGCAGATACTACAACAGAGTCCTGCGCACATCCAACAGGTGCAACTGCCCAAAGGATTCTGGAAACTCCTCCTTAACAAAAGAGGGTAGAAAAATAGGCTGTTTAGGTGAAACGCTAAAACCACCTTAGGCATGAAGGAAGGCACGGTACGAACCGTGACCCCGGACTCTGAAAATTGCAGAAATGGGTCTTGACAGGACAGCGTCTGGAGTTCTGACACCCGTCTTGCCGAAGTAATGGCCACCAGAAAAACGGCCTTTAGTGTCAAATCTTTCTCTGAAGCTCGCCATAGCGGCGCAAAAGGAGAACCCTGCAGAGCCTTCAAAACTAGCCCCAGGTTCTAAGCTGGACAAGGTGCCCGCACCGGAGGATGGAGCCGAAGCACCCCTCTAAGAAACCGTGCCACATCTGGATGAGCAGCTAAAGACACGCCTGCAACCTTACCATGAAGGGAGGCCAGTGCTGCCACTTGCACCCGCAGGGAATTATAGGCCAAGCCTTTTTGTACACCATCCTGCAAAAAGTCCAGAATTGGCGAGACAGGAGCCCGCATGGGTGTGATCGCTTTTGAAACACACCAAGCCTCAAGCTGGCGCCAGATCCTGGCATAAGCCACGGAAGTGGACCGCTTGCGGGCCTGCAGGAGAGTGGAAATAACATTATTGGAATAGCCTTTGCCTCTCAATTGCGCCCTCTCAATAGCCATGCCGTAAGACCAAAACGGCAGGCGTCCTCCATGGCCACCGGTCCCTGCAACAACAGGTTCGGTACCAGAGGTAAAGGAAGGGGAGCCTCCACTAGCATCTGTCAGAGGTCCGCATACCAAGGCCCCCTGGGCCAATCCGGGGCGATGAGAACCACTTCTCCTGGGTGAAGCCGAACCCGCAGGAGCACACGCCCTATCAAGGGCCACGGAAGGAACACATACCAGAGGCCCAGAGGCCAGGGTTGAGCCAAGGCATCTAACCCGGCTGAGCGAGGATCTCTCCGTCTGCTGAAAAGCACGGAACTTTGGCAGTTGAGCTTGTCGCCATAAGATCCATTACGGGCTTGCCCCATTTGGCACATATCTGCAGGAATACTTCGTCTGCCAGTTCCCATTCCGCTGGATCGATTTGATGCCTGCTTAGATAATCGGCTTGCACGTTGCTCTGACCTGCAATGTGAGCTGCCGACAGAAACTGTAGATGCAGCTCGGCCCAGTGGCAAATCTGTTCGGCCTGCGCGGCCAGCGCTCTGCACTGAGTGCCGCCTTGTCGGTTTATGTAGGCCACTGTTGTCGTGTTGTCCAACATCACTCCGACAGCCAATCCTTCCAGGGTCACTTGAAAGACCAGAAGCGCCTGAAACACCGCTTTCAACTCTAGGCGATTGATGGACCACTCCGACTCGTCGGGTGTCCAAAGACCCTGGGCATTCTTCCGCTTGCAATGTGTGCCCCAGCCCTTCAGGCTGGCATCTGTCACCACTAGGCACCAATCGGGGAGCGCCAGCGGTATTCCTCGCCGCAGCATGCTGTCTGAGAGCCACCACTCCATGTTGAGTCGGGCCGCAAGGAGCCAAGAGAGTCTGCATTGATAATCCTGAGATACTGGAGACCATCGTTAAAGCAGGGAATACTGTAGAGGTCTCAGGTGCGCTCTCGCCCAGGGCACCAAATCCAAGGTGGCCGTCATCGATCCCAACAGCTGGACAATGTCCCAAGTCGCGGGCGGGGCATCCTCAGGAGCAGACGGACCTGATTCTGAAGCTTGCACCGCCTTTGCTCGGGTAGGAATACATATCCTGAGTCTGTGTCTAACCGTGCCCCCAAATATTCTAGAGATTGCGAGGGCGTCAGGTGACATTTGGCTACATTGACGACCCAGCCCAGAGATTGCAGTACTGAGACCACTCTGGCTGTAGCTTGATGGCTCTCTGTTGCGGAGTCCGCTCTGATGAGCCAGTTGTCTAGGTACGGGTGAACCCGGATACCTTCTCGCCTGAGAAAAGCAGCTACTACCACCATTACCTTGGAAAAGGTTCGGGGAGCTGTGGCAAGGCCAAAAGGCAAGGCCCGAAACTGGAAATGTTTTCCCATCACCGCAAACCGCAGAAACTTCTGGTGCGGGGGCCAAATTGGAATGTGCAAGTAAGCTTCTTTCAGGTCCAGAGACGTGAGAAACTCTCCTGGCTTTACCGCCGCACTGACGGAGCGCAGGGTTTCCATGTGAAAATGCCGCACTCTTAGGGACTTGTTTAATTCTTCTTTTTTTTTTAATTATTTATAAGCATTTTAGTTTACATAATATTCATTCAAGAATAATAATACACAATACTTGAAAAATATAAGGAAATAAAATAACCAAGAAAATGACAAGATTGCTAATCGACCACGAAGTTAAAGAAATGATCCAAGAATTCGAAAATACACAACTACTATCAATCAATATCAATATCCAGTTTTTAACTCTATTAAACCAAAGACTGTGCCTTGCTCTGCTAACTAACTCCAAGCTGCTTTACAGTGTTACATTCGGGTCTAAACTTTCACAATTATACTCTCTTTTCCTTTTAAAAAATCATCCAACTGTTGGGGTTCAAAGAATTGATATTGTTTTGTGTGTAATAATATCCTACACACACAAGGAAATTTCAAAAGAAAATTTGCTCCCAGGGCTATAACCCTAGGACGCAAAGCAAGAAATGACTTACGTCGTTTCTGAGTTTCCCTAGATAAATCCGGGAAAACCCTTATCTTTGAACCCAAAAATAAAGAATTTAAGTGCCTTAAGGATAATCTGAGCACTGCATCTCTATCTAGTTCTAGTGCAAAGGTCACTAACAAAGTAGTCCTTTGCGTAACTACCTCCAATGATGATTCCAGGAAGGCCGTCAAATTAATTGCATTTTGAGGGTTTAAATTTTCTGGAACTTGCCCAGGAATTTGAATATAATATGCTCTTGTAATTGGAGGCAATGAATTCTCGGCTATTCCCAAAATATCAACAAGATATTTCTTAATCATTTGTACAGAAGACAGCAATGGTGATTTTGGAAAATTTATAATACGAAGATTAAGTCTCTTAGACTGATTCTCCAAATATTCCATGCATCTAGAAGCAAAGTTCCTTTCTTTAATCAATGATTTTTCCACAAGTGCCATTTTTTCAACCTTTTCAGAGAGGCCTTTTACTTCAACTGCCTGGAGCTCATTCATATGCAATTGTTTAAGTGCAGTCTCAGCCAAAACTTTAATAGTTTCAGTATTCTTTGAAATAGCAGACTGGAAAGTAGAGAGAGTAGTGGAGTTCAGGTCCCAAAGTGACTCCAAAGTCACTACAGCAGGTTTTCCAAGTATCCCTTCAATAGAAACCAGGGGAGGTGTTTGAGCAATTTGTTCCAGGATACTCACAATTGTAGAAACCACAACTGGAGCTGTTTTCTTCTCTGGGTCATTCAATCGCTCAAACGATGTTCCTGTGCCTGCAAGCTCCCTCCCTGCTCACTCCCTTCACCACTTCGGCTGGAAGGGGCAGGACTCGCCTGGTAGCTATCTCTTCCTGGTTGAGGGGGCGCTGCACGTATCACAGGGCTTAGGGAAGCCCCGTCGCCACTGTCGGTCAGGACTGAAACGCTGACACCAGCTGCAGGAGTAGAAGTTAGTCCAGAGCCGGATGCAATTCCAAAATGCTCGAGCGTCTGCTGTACGAGTTGAGGCTTTCCGCCAGGGTCGGAGGGAACATCCCTGACTTTTCCTCGCCGCTTTCCCATCGAAACGACAGGTAAAGGAACTCTTTCCAGATACCATTCGAGCACAATTGATAGTGTGTCCGTAAGCACACGTAAAACCGTCGCCATCTTGGATCTCCGTCGTGCCGCCTTGTTTAATTCTTTTAAGTCCAGAATAGGGCGAAAAGACCCACCTTTTCATGGCACCACAAAGTAAATGGAGTAGTGGCCGCAGCCGAAATCGGCGGGAGGCACGGGGGGAAACCGCCCCAATGTGAATCAACCTTGTAAGGTCTCCTCTACCGCCTCCCGTTTGGCGGCCGAACCGCATCGGGACTCCACAAACACGTCCCTTATCGGGGCATCGAATTCTATTCGGTATCCTTCTCTGATCAGGTCCAAGACCCACTGATCTGAGGTAATCTTGGCCCACTCCTCGAGAAAGAGGGAAAGACGTCCTCCAGCGCACCCTCATTGAGAGGGTCGCCCTTGCACTCCAGGTCTTGAGCCTGCTGCTGCGGAACGTTTGTCCGAGCGAAAGGAGTTCCTCTGCTGAAAACCAGCCACGAGAAGTGGACCCAGCAGAATGCCCCGGGTGGTACCTTCTAGCTTCACGGAAGCACGGTCTATAAGAGGAGTGAACCGCCTGACCCTTGGAGGGAGGCCACGGCCTATCCTCGGGTAAGCGCTGGGGTTTAGCATCTCCCAGGCCTTTCACAATTTTCTCCAACTCCTCACCCAACAGGAGAAGGCCTTGAAAGGGCAACTTCACCAACCTTTGCTTAGAGGCCATGTCCGCCGCCCAATGCCGTAGCCACAGAAGACGGCGAGCTGCCACTGCTACAGCCATCTGTTTAGCCAAAGCTCTGACAATATCATAAAGGGCGTCAGCCAAAAAGGACAAGGCCGACTCCATTCGTGGAGCCACTTCAGACAAGGGCTCCGCTCCATCACCGGGCTGTTCCACTGCCTGTTGCAACCATGCCAGGCAGGCTCCAGCAGCATAACAACTGCATGCAGACACTCGAAAAGTAAGACCAGCAATTTCAAAGGACCGTTTAAGTGCTGATTCCAGTCTACGGTCTTGCATGTCCTTCAGGGCAACACCTCCTTCAACCGGGAGGGTAGTTCTCTTTGTCACAGCTGTGACTAGGGCATCCACCTTAGGCATTGCAAAGCGAGCCAAATGCTCCTCACTCAGAGGGAATAATTGCCCCATAGCCCTGGAAACTTTCAAAGGTCCTTCGGGGTCAGCCCATTGAGCTGAAATAAGCTCTTGGATGGAGTCATGCAAAGGAAAGGCTCGAGCAGGCTTTTTGGTACTTGCCATCCTCAGATTTCCAGAGGAGGCCATGCCACTCCCAGGATCTTCAATAGAGAGGACCTGTAAGACAATCTGAAATAAGCGCTGGCAGCTCCTCGCGGTGGAAAATCCTCACCGCGGATGGATCATCTGGATCCAGTGGCCCTTCTGCACCTTCCTCTGTTTCTTCTGGCCACAAGGGCCTGCCAGACCCCTCAGAGTCACCACATCCCGACCACGGGGGGGGGGGGGGGGGTGCGCCACTCTCTGAAGGGGAATTTACCCTTCTGCGCTTTTCTTTTGCAGCCAGCTATCAGGGAAAAACACCTCAGAGGGCAACCCAGGCCTGCATCCATCGGAGGGGCAATAAGGGGGGCCGTAGAAAACCCCTGTGGCTGAGCTCTTTTAAGCATATATGCATCATGAAGCAATAATACAAAGTCAGGGGAGAAAAACTCGCCCTGGGAACCCGGTTCCAGTCCGGGGATAGTAGCTCTTTGGCCAGCCTCAATTCGAGGGCCCCCTCCAGTCTCCAGACCCTTCGCCTCAGCGGGGGTCGTGCCATGTGGTGCTTTCAAAATGGCGCCCGCTGCCAGCTCCACCGAGCGGGAATCATCGCTCGCCATGCTCGGGCCGGCTCTTATGCCGGAACAGCATATTTTACAGAGCCCCGCTGCTGATCTGCGCTTGCCACACTTGGAACAGCGCTTAACACTCTCTGCAGCCATTGCCGAAAAATTGCGGAAAATTCAAAATGGCGGCTTTGCGCCAAAAATGTCCCAATCGCGGGCCCTCCCCGGAGGAGTCAGAAAACACTCTTACCTCACTGGACCGAGTATACAAGCTCCGGTCATGCTGTAGAAACTGAAGAAAACCTCTTGCTTTTTTTTTTTAATGCTGTGAGGAAAGTAGAGAAAACAGCAAAAGAGGCAATCAAATCAACTCTGGAGGTACAGAACAGTGGGAAAGGCAGGGAAAGGCGAACCAATGTGCCTGCATCCACCAAGTATAGAGTGGGAAAGAGCAGGGAAAAGTGAAACTAATGTGCTCACATCCACTGGGAGGATGGGTAAGGCAGGGAAAGGGTTAACCTATGTGCCTTTAAAGTGAAGCTGCTATAGCCTCTAACACCCCGGCTAACAACTGGCAAGCCAGGAGCCACCCCCAGGCAGATTTTTTTAAGGAGCTTGATCAAGCTGCAACCACCCTGCTTGGGGAGATAGAGAATACTGAAGAGGCAGTGGAGCTAGCTGACCATGTGGCACTGTGAAATTTGAGTGCTCTCTATCTCCCCCTGCTGGTTGATGGACACAACCCATACGTAATGGCTTCATCTGCTTGATGAGAAGGAACGCCCATTTTTATAAAAGGTTCCAGTGGAGATCTGGGAAATTATAGACCGGTGAGTCTGACGTTGGTGCCGGGGAAAATGGTAGAGGCTATTATTAAAAACAAAATTGCAGAGCACATCCAAGGACATGGATTACTGAGACCGAGTCAGCACGCCTTTTGTGTGGGGAAATCTTGCCTGACCAATTTACTTCAATTGTTTGAAGGAGTAAACAAACATGTGGACAAAGGGGAGCCGGTTGATATTGTGTATCTGGATTTTCAAAAGGCGTTTGACAAGGTACCTCATGAAAGGCTACAGAGGAAATTGGAGGGTCATGGGATAGGAGGAAAAGTCCTATTATGGATTAAAAACTGGTTGAAGGATAGGAAACAGAGAGTGGGGTTAAATGGGCAGTATTCACAATGGAGAAGGGTAGTTAGTGGGGTTCCTCAGGGGTCTGTGCTAGGACCGCTGCTTTTTAATATATTTATAAATGATTTAGAGATGGGAGTAACTAGCGAGGTAATTACATTTGCTGATGACACAAAGTTATTCAAAGTCGTTAACTCACGACAGGATTGTGAAAAATTACAGAAGAACTTTACGAGACTGGGAGACTGGGCAGCTAGATGGCAGATGATGTTTAATGTGAGCAAGTGCAAGGTGATGCATGTGGGGAAAAAGAACCCGAATTATAGCTATGTCATGCAAGGTTCCACGTTAGGAGTTACGGACCAAGAAAGGGATCTGGGTGTCGTCGTCGATAATGCACTGAAATCTTCTGCTCAGTGTGCTGCTGCGGCTCAGAAAGCGAATAGAATGTTGGGTATTATTAGGAAAGGTATGGAAAACAGCTGTGAAGATGTTATAATGCCGCTGTATCGCTCCATGGTGCGACCGCAACTTGAGTATTGTGTTCAATTCTGGTCGCCGCATCTCAAGAAAGATATAGTGGAACTGGAAAAGGTGCAGTGAAGGGCGACTAAAATGATAGCGGGGATGGGACGACTTCCCTATGAAGAAAGACTAAAGAGGCTACAGCTTTTCAGCTTGGAAAAGAGACGGCTGAGGGGAGACATGATAGAGGTATATAAAATAATGAGTGAAATGGAACAGGTGGATATGAAGCGTCTGTACATGCTTTCCAAAAATACTAGGACTAGGGGGCATGCGATGAAACTACAGTGTAGTAAATTTAAAACAAATCGTAGAAAATTTTTCTTCACCCAACGCGTAATTAAACTCTGGAATTCGTTGCCGGAGAACGTGGTGAAGGCAGTTAGCTTGGCAGCGTTTAAAAAGGGGTTAGACGGTTTCCTAAAGGACTAGTCCATAAACCACTACTAAATAGACTTGGGAAAAATCCACAATTCCAGGAATAACATGTATAGAATGTTTGTACGTTTGGGAAGCTTGCCTTGGATTGGCCGCTGTCGTGGATAGGATGCTGGGCTCGATGGACCCTTGGTCTTTTCCCAGTGTGGCATTACTTATGTACTTATGTATGTATACTATGTTTATCAAAAGACTACAGACAATACAAAATGTAGCAGCTAGACTGATTCTAGCAAAGTCTAAATGTGATAGAGTGACTCCTTTGTATGTTACTCTGTATTGGCTTCTGGTAGAGGCTAGAGGGATTTTTAAACTGTGTATAATGATTTATTTGTTTATGAATGGAGAATTGCCTGGTTATATAAATCAATGGATTTTTATTGCCTAAAATGAGGAATAGAAGAATTATTTGGATTTAGCTGTTCCCCCACCTGAAGGTCTAAGACACTGCTTGTAATGACACTGACATATTTATCAGCAAAATACGGGAATGACTTACCAATTTATATAAGATCTGTACCATCTTAGGATGTGTTTTGGAAATCTTTGAAGGCTCATTTATTTAGGAAATATGTTTTAGGAAAAGTTTAAACAGTAGATGCATCTGTGATATTTGCTTGACTTCTTCTATGGAAGTTGCATTGAACTCTTCTATGGGAATAATAGCAACTCATAAGATAAGAAATAAAGTAAAGTAAACAGTAGTTGGTCACATTACTGCCATTTACATGCATAATTCCACACTTGGGAATTAACACGAATAAATGTTAGTATTCTATAAAGAATGTGAATGGCTTCATTTCCTCTGAAGGAGCATCAAAAAGAGTGTTATTGCAATGTTCCTGTCTGCACCAAATACTGACAAAAAATTTTTTTCACTTGTTTGTGGATTAATCTCTGCATAAGGCCTGGGGCATTAGCTCCCCAATGATGTATCAGCAGGGACATGATGATGTATCTTGTTTTTCCCCTAGGGCTTTACCCAGAGGAACAAGGTAGTTAAACTTTTGTTCCAGGGATTCTATGTTCACTGGGCACTCTTCTCACCCTCTCCTTCTCCCACACCTAAGCACCCACCTCACCAAGACAGGGTAGTAACAGGAAAACTCACCTAAGTTCATTTACAATGGCAATGCTGAATTCAAAGAAAATTAATTTGTCACCGTATTGTCCCAGTTCTTAGTATAAGTACTACTTTATTGAAATAATGTACATTATAATGAAGGCATCTGAATTTAGGTTTTAAACAATCAAAAGAGGAGCATGGATGGGCATGGATTGGGAGGGCAGGGCTCAGGGAGAGAGGGGAATTGCTGGATAGGGATGAATGGAGGAGACAGATGGGCATGGATGGATATGGATTGCAGGGCAGGGCTCAGGGAGAGAGGGGAATTGCTGGATATTGATGAATGGAGGGGCAGGTGACAGAGGAGCATGGATGGGCATGGATTGGGAGGGCAGGGCTCAGGGAGAGAGGGGACGCTGGAAAAGGATGAATGGAGGGGGCAGGGGACAGATGGGCATGGATTGGGAGGGCAGGGCTCACACTCTCTCTCTCTCATATACAATGTCTTTCTGACTCTTACTCTCACACACTCTGTCTCACACTGTATCACATTCACTCTCTATGTGCCACACAGTCACTCACACACTCGCTTGGTCTCATACACTCACTCTCACAGAGAATCTGTGTCTCACACACACTCTCTCTCTCTCTCGCACACACACACACACTCTCTCTCACACTGTGTCTCACATATACACTTGCACACACTCTCATTCTCACACACACACTCTCTCACAAACACACTCACACCCAGACTCACTCTCTCTCTCACACACACACACTCACACTTTCACTCTGACTCTCACACAGTCACTCTCACATACACTCTCCCAAACATACACACTCCGAGGAAAACCTTGCTAGCGCCCGTTTCATTTGTGTCAGAAACGGGCCTTTTTTACTAGTTTATAAATAATCTAGAGAAGGGAGTAACTAGTGAGGTAATTAAATTTGCTGACACAAAAGTTATTCAAAGTTGTTAAATCGCAAGAGGTTTGTGAAAAATTTGTGAAAAATTACAAGAGGACCTCACGAGACTGGGAGGCTAGGTATCTAAATGGCAGATGATGTTTAATGTGAGCAATTGCAAAGTGATGCATGTGGGAAAGAGGAACCCAATTTATAGCTACATAATGCAAGGTTCCACCGACCAGGAAAGGGATCTCGGTGTCATTGTTGATGATACGTTGAAACCATGGGCGTAGACTGGGGGGGGGGGGGGGCAAGGGGGGCAATGCCCCCCCAAATGACGACGAGGCGCCGCCGCGCCAGTAGTTAAAAAAACCAAACAAACAAGCAGGCACGAGCTCCTCTCCGTCCGCTTGGCTTCCCTGCCCTCTCTGTCTGCGTCCTGCCTTCCTCTGACATCATTTCCTTTCGGGCAGGACGCAGAGAGGGCAGGGAAGCCAAGCGGACGGAGAGGAGAGTGTCCGTCTACCCCCCTCTCTTCCTCCCTCCCTCCGGTGCAGGCAGCAGTCTTTTTCAGCATTCCTGGCAGCGGTAGCGACATACATGCTGCCTTCGGCTCTGTCCCGAAGCCTTCTCTTCAAGTTCCTGTTCCCGCATAGGTGGGAACAGGAACTTGAAGAGAAGGCTTCCGGGGCAGACCAAAGGCAGCATGTACATTGCTACCGCTGCCAGGAACACAGAAAAGCTGAAGAAGACTGTTGCCTGCGCCGGAGGGAGGGAGGAAGAGAGGGGGCTACACGGAGTCACGATCTTGGACCTCGCCGGGGGGGGGGGGGGGAGCAGAGGGAAGGAGCAAGAGATGGTTGGGACTGGGAGGGGTGGGGAGCAGAGGGAAGATGGATGAGACTGGGAGGGGTGGGGAGCAGAGGGAAGGAACAACAGATGGATGGGACTGGGAGGGGTGGGGAGCAGAGGGAAGGAGCAAGAGATGGATGGGACTGGGAGGGTGGGGAGCAGAGGGAAGCCTACTGGAAAGAAGACACTGCATAAAACAGAAGACACTGGGACCAAAGCGAATAGAAAAAGTAAATGATCAGACAACAAAAGGTAAATAAAAAGTATTTTATTCAGAATTTATTAATTGAAATATGTCAGCTTTTAGGTATTATTAGGAAAGTTATGGAAAACAGAAAGGAGGATATTATAATGCCTTTGTATCGCTCCATGGTGCTACCACACCTTGAATATTATATTCAATTCTGGTCACCGCATCTCAAAAGAGATAGGGTAGAATTAGAACAGGTACAGAGAAAGGCGACAAAAATGATAAAGGGGATGGGATGACTTCCCTACGAGGAAAAACTAAAGCAGCTAGGGCTCTACAGCTTGGAGATAAGACGGCTGAGGGGAAATATGATAGAGGTCTATAAAATAATGAGTGGAGTGGAACGGGTAGATGTGAATTGCTTGTTTACTCTTTCCCAAAATACTAGACTAGGGGGCACACAATGAAGCTACAGAGTAGTAAATTTAAAATGAATCAGAGAAAAGTTTTCTTCACTCAACATGTAATTAAACTCTGGAATTTGTTGCCAGAAATGCCAGAGAATGTAGTAAAAGCAGTTGGCTTAGCAGGGTTTAAAAAAGGTTTGGAAGGCTTCCGAAAGGAAAAGTCCATAGACCACTATTAAAATGGACTTGGGGAAAATCCACTGCTTATTTCTAGGATAAGCAGCATAAAATGTATTGTACTTTTTTGGGATCTTGTACTTTTTTGAGATCTTGCCAGGTACTTGTGACCTAGATTGGCCACTGTTGGAAACAGGATGCTGGCCTTATGCACTTATGTATGTACTTAAACAGGCTGTTCCAACTAGATGAAACAGCATCTTTAAAATGCTAGTATCAAAAACTTAACACATTTTAGACAACTGACAACTGAATTCAATGATAATGTCACCTCACTCTCAAGAGTTCAAACTCACCCTACTTTACCCAATACATACCTCAGATGAGTTTAAACTAAATGGGAGATAAAGTACACAAGTATTAAACTAACCCCTCCATACCTCTATTCCTAATAAATAGGGTAGGAAATTTTCAAAAAAAAATTTTTAACTCAGAAATAAAAATGAGTTAAATAGTAAGATTTAGCATTTATTGTTCTTTACAGATACAGTGGGGGAAATAAGTATTTGATCCCTTGCTGATTTTGTAAGTTTGCCCACTGACAAAGACATGAGCAGCCCATAATTGAAGGGTAGGTTATTGGTAACAGTGAGAGATAGCACATCACAAATTAAATCCGGAAAATCCCATTGTGGAAAGTATATGAATTTATTTGCATTCTGCAGAGGGAAATAAGTATTTGATCCCTCTGGCAAACAAGACCTAATACTTGGTGGCAAAACCCTTGTTGGCAAGCACAGCGGTCAGACGTCTTCTGTAGTTGATGATGAGGTTTGCACACATGTCAGGAGGAATTTTGGTCCACTCCTCTTTGCAGATCATCTCTAAATCATTAAGAGTTCTGGGCTGTCGCTTGGCAACTCGCAGCTTCAGCTCCCTCCATAAGTTTTCAATGGGATTAAGGTCTGGTGACTGGCTAGGCCACTCCATGACCCTAATGTGCTTCTTCCTGAGCCACTCCTTTGTTGCCTTGGCTGTATGTTTTGGGTCATTGTCGTGCTGGAAGACCCAGCCACGACCCATTTTTAAGGCCCTGGCGGAGGGAAGGAGGTTGTCACTCAGAATTGTACGGTACATGGCCCCATCCATTCTCCCATTGATGCGGTGAAGTAGTCCTGTGCCCTTAGCAGAGAAACACCCCCAAAACATAACATTTCCGCCTCCATGCTTGACAGTGGGGACGGTGTTCTTTGGGTCATAGGCAGCATTTCTCTTCCTCCAAACACGGCGAGTTGAGTTCATGCCAAAGAGCTCAATTTTTGTCTCATCTGACCACAGCACCTTCTCCCAATCACTCTCGGCATCATCCAGGTGTTCACTGGCAAACTTCAGACGGGCCGTCACATGTGCCTTCCGGAGCAGGGGGACCTTGCGGGCACTGCAGGATTGCAATCCGTTATGTCGTAATGTGTTACCAATGGTTTTCGTGGTGACAGTGGTCCCAGCTGCCTTGAGATCATTGACAAGTTCCCCCCTTGTAGTTGTAGGCTGATTTCTAACCTTCCTCATGATCAAGGATACCCCACGAGGTGAGATTTTGCGTGGAGCCCCAGATCTTTGTCGATTGACAGTCATTTTGTACTTCTTCCATTTTCTTACTATGGCACCAACAGTTGTCTCCTTCTTGCCCAGCGTCTTACTGATGGTTTTGTAGCCCATTCCAGCCTTGTGCAGGTGTATGATCTTGTCCCTGACATCCTTAGACAGCTCCTTGCTCTTGGCCATTTTGTAGAGGTTAGAGTCTGACTGATTCACTGAGTCTGTGGACAGGTGTCTTTCATACAGGTGACCATTGCCGACAGCTGTCTGTCATGCAGGTAACGAGTTGATTTGGAGCATCTACCTGGTCTGTAGGGGCCAGATCTCTTACTGGTTGGTGGGGGATCAAATACTTATTTCCCTCTGCAGAATGCAAATAAATTCATATACTTTCCACAATGGGATTTTCCGGATTTAATTTGTGATGTGCTATCTCTCACTGTTACCAATAACCTACCCTTCAATTATGGGCTGCTCATGTCTTTGTCAGTGGGCAAACTTACAAAATCAGCAAGGGATCAAATACTTATTTCCCCCACTGTATCAATTTGCAGTGAAACAAGATAATTACGAAATTTTCCACAAAGAAACTTTTATCAGAGAAGTATAGCAATGTTCTACATAAAATTTATCCAATTAATGTTATTTGAATTAAAATTAGATCATAAGAATGATACTTTGTGTATATATTTTTTTTCCAGTTAGTTCCAGCTACTTCAGCTGAAGCGGGTGAGTATATATATATATTTTTATCATCTCCCCTTCTCTACTACTGCAGAATTACTTTCACAGTCTTTTGTTTTTTATTCTTTTATTACTCTTAAATTCTGATGATAACTTAGCTGAGATCTTCCAGCTTTCTTGAATTAGTCTTCTTTCTTGGCCTTCCTTTCAGTTGGGTACCATCGCTTCCTTTTCATACAGACTTGATAGTAGATCTGATCCAGACACCTACTACACTAATCTCAAAGAACTCAAATGGAAAGAACCTATTCCCTAATATATAAACTAGCACTTGACTTCCTTTTAAGCTAGCTACCCCAATAAAATGAATTAATAATTAGAAATCCCTAAGCTAGAACCCACCCTCAATTAGTTGTCACAAAATGAATTTTAAAAAAGTCAAAGTTGGCACCTCAATAGTTACTTAAATATATGAAACCAACTTTTTGAATAAGTATATATTTTTTTATTTACACCAGACCCCCAAATTTACAGAATCCAGGCATTAAAAATCTTTGATTATCTCTGAGATTTTAATAGCACATCACTACCTGATGTTTGCTTCAATTTAATTACTCTAAAAGTAAGTAATTTTTTTTTCTCAGAGGAGATCAGCAGACTTCAATGTTAATAAACAGAGTCAGATGTCACCTTTAAAGCTCCTCTGTACTCTGATTATTTTCTGAAGGTGTGTTATGGAGATTATAGTCACACCAGATTCAAACAAATAATTTTTCTTTATTCTGAGCCCTCTATAACTGAGTTACAGTAACATAGAAATAATTTAAATTCAGTAGGCTACCTCAAGCTCAGTCTCTCAACCACACATCTCAGAGCCAAAATGAACTGCGGGGCTCTTTTAACTTAAGTATAACCAGTCCTCATACAGACACACCAATTCAAATCTCAAATTAAAATTTTCCTGAAATTTTAAGCTATTTATTTTAAGTTTTCTGGACGAACTCTCTCGACATAGGTCCTTCCAGTAACTAAATACTCACCCAACTGCCAAAATCAACAGTTTAGAACACTCTCCATGTCACTCTCTGTCTCAAGCCAAGAGCCATGAGCCTCTGCACTAAACCAACTCAAACAACATGAAAATGCAGTTTTACAACACCTTTGACATTTCAAAAACATACACTTCAATACAGCATAAACTAAGCATTTTTTCATAACTCTTTTTCTTTTATTTCACAAATATCTTCTTTTATTCCTGAGCACGCGCCTGATGAACGGCTCTACCACGAGCCAGCATCTGTCTTTTGCCATCTCTTCTCCTCCCGCCTCTGCTACAGGCGTGCGAAGCACCACATTCCCCTGGCCCGTCCGGCACAAAACAAAACAAAAAACGCCAGGAGAGTGCACAGGAGCACTTCTCCTCTGTCCCACGCCATCTCACCTCCAATTTAGGAACCGGCTCTGCTTCTTCAATTGAGCGCCCCAGGCAAATAAAACAATTTTAACCTTTTGGGGTTACAATAAAAAAAAAAACTAAAGAAACTGCTTTTGGACTTAAATGAGGTACTGTTAAATTACATCATATGTGTCTTGACAACCTTTGATGTAGCAACAAGAGTCTTGTCTGCTGATCAGACTCCTATCATCTACAATGTCCTTCCCTCATATGCCCAGTTGCTCAAGCATCCTAGCAAACACATTCATCTATTGTTGCTGGAATCAAGGAGCATTTCCAATACTTGACACTTATTTCCGTATTCATCCACTACACAGTGTTTCTTCTCTTCTACACACACATATGTCTGAAAGACAATCCAATTATTTTCATAGATGATGTAAAAACACAGGCAACCGAATCTCTGAGAAGAGATGTACCAAAACCAGATCGAAATGGAAGGCTTAAGTCCATCAACATCAACAACTCAGGATCCTCCACAACCAGTGGTGTGCTGGAGCTGGCTCGCATTGGCTTGTGAGAGCCGGTGGTTGTTTTTTCTCAAATTTTGCAAGACCGTTGTTGTGCAAGATCAGCTGGGGCAGGAGCAATCCTACTACGCTCCTGCCCATACAATCTCCACTCTCCGTAAGTGACCGCTATACATTTCAGTGACAGTCTTACGAGATTGACGTAGGAACTCGCAGCAGTCTCGCAAGATTGCTGCGGGAACGCATGGCAGCCATTTTCTGTACAGACAGTGGAGACTGCATGGGCAGGAGCATGGGAGGATCACTCTTGCCCCAGCTGACCACTGAACTACCAGGGCTTTGTAAGGTAGGAGCGGGAGGCGGGGGGGGGGGGTTGAAAAACATGCTGCACAAGGTAGACAAGCTGCATGGATGAGAGGAAATGAAGGAAGGGGACAAGCTGCGTGGATGAGAGAGGGAGAGAAGGAAGACAAGCTGCGTGGATGAGAGAGAGAAGGGACAAGCTTCCTCAGTTGGTAGGTAGGTAGGCCGGCCGGCTTGTTTCCCAGCAGGAAAGGTTCATGCTGCAGTTCCCAAGGTGGGTGTACGTTGGACGATCCAGCGGCTGAGAGGCGCTTAGCTGGGGAAGAAAATAAGAAGGAAAGGAAAGAAATGGAGAGACAAAGGTGGCGGCGATGGCTGCATGAACAATGATGTCCAAAAGGCACCGGTTAGACTTGGGATGATTACATATGCAGCAAGAAGTGAGTGAATGTGGATTGTCTATAATTTTAGCTATAAGCTATAAAGTTTTACTTCATGTATACTGCATTATTTCCCATCCTCCATCTTTCTTTTCCTATCAGCCACATGAAGGAATTTCTGGCTGGTCACTTGCTCTGATTGGGTCTCATGTTGCTAAGACAACTCAGATACCTGGTATATCCTGTTACAAAAGTAATTTACTGAGAAGAAGAATGGCAAGGACCAATTGCAAGCCTCCAGCACATATGAAAGTTCCAATTACAAGTCTCCAGCCCACATGCAGCACCTATGATTGGTCCAGGGTAGAGGAGAGGTGGATGCTCACCACAGCCTATAAAACCATGCTGCAGACAAAGGAACTCTGAAAAACTAGGCATGCTTGGAGAGAGAGTTTCAGATCCGTCCAATGGCCTATGGTTTTTCCCGAAGGGGTGCTCTGCCCCCGTCATAGAAACTAATTCTCTATATCTAAGCATCTTTCTTTCATTCATTCATTCTTTCTCTGCTTTCTCTCTGTTCTGTGACCTTTGTATGAGGAACAAACTCTTTCCTTCCTTCTTTTTCTCTTCTTTAAATAATTAGTCTAATTACTTATAAGAGGTACTGATGTTAGATTTTGTAAGTTTGTTATAACATAACAACTGATAACTGATGCTGTGATGGTGGGTGAGTAATTAAAGACTTTCAATTCTCTCTAATTCCTGTACATTTTTCTATAATATTTTATAAAATGTCATAAGTTGTTTAGAGAATGGCATCCAAACGCAGCCTAGGACAGGATGGGTGAGTGAAGTAAGCCAGACGGCTCGCACTCAGCTAGATATTGTGGGAAAGGGCGTGCTTTCCTTGGCCAAGATGCCAGGGAAGTGACAGAGGATGATGGTGGCAGTGGTGATAAGTTCATATGGCATGCGCTTGGCAAATCTTTTTCATCCTTCAGCCGAGGTCTTAGTGCTGCAGAACTGGGGCCTAGGATGTGGAGTCCTGCCTCCCAGAAGAATGCAGCCTGCTGTTGCCTTCATGGCTAGCAGGCGTGATGCAGTGTCTGGCCTTGCGGCCACCTACTTTTGTGGCTGGCAGAAAGCAGTGGCGTAGCTAGGTGGGCACAGTTATTGCTGCCTGCATTGGCCCTGCAGGCTTCCATCAGCCAGGACACGCCAGACAGAAAATGATGAAAACCAGGGCGGGACCCAGCCGATGGAAGCCTGCAGGGCCAACGCAGGTAGCAATAATTGAATCACTGCAGGTGCCAGGGACGCCTATAAGGTACACCAGGGAGGGACAGGATTCAGCGATGGGCGGGCAGATGCCTAATTAGATTGTAAGCTCTGTCAAGCAGGGACTGTCTCTTCATGTTCAAGTGTACAGCACTGTGTACATCTAGAAGCACTATAGAAATGATAAGTAGTGATAAGTAATAGTAATGTTGATAATTTCTTTATATCTCCGGGGGGGGGGGGGGGGGGAGTGGAGTGCCATGTCATGCAAGGGCCCATCTAAGTTAGCTCTGGGCCCATCCAAAATATTAGGTCTCGCTATGCCACTGGCGGGAAGTAAGAGCGAACTCACCATGTAAGTAAGCAGTTTATTCACATAACACATGGGGCAGATGGTGATGTTTCTGCTTGATTGTACACAGCTTAAATTTTATCTAACTAGAGGAGGGGGAGTCCATTTATATTCAAGAAAAAAACCCTTTTAAAATAGATTGTGGTGGTATATGAAGTCAACTGGGCTTCTTGGTAACAAAAGTGATGGCAAAAAAGATCCATTGACTTATCTAGTTAGACCAGTTATCTCTGTAGTGCAAGGATATATCCACCTACTAGCTGAAAAACTTGACTCCTCAGTTTTTCCTTATGGGTTTCAAACCTTCCAGAATAGATCTTTTTTTTTTCCTTAATCCAAATCAACATGTGACCCTTCTACCTTGTTTTACCGTTAATAATCTAGACTGCAATCAAAACTAGTAAGAATGATGATATTTGAGTGGCCAGCTTCCTTAAGCCTCATGACCTGTCAAGTGTCTATTTTACTGTTTTGGGATCTTGTCAGGTGCTTGCAGCTTGGGTTGACCACTGTTGGGGGCGGGATGTTGGGCTTGATGGACCTTCGGTCTGTCCCAATATAGCAACACTTATCTTCTTACGACAAGCACCAAAGGTGCATGTGGACGAGAGGGCGAGACAAGGTGACAAGCTGCGTGTGGACGAGAGGGAGACATATCGTACATGGAGGGAAGGGAAAAGGGAGAAATGTAGCACATAGAAATGAATGGAGAGGAGAGGGGGACATGCTCCCAATGGATGGGAGGGAAATGAAAGGGGGATATACTGCTCATGGTTGTTTGCTTTTTTTGCAAATATATATCTTTTCTAATTTTGTATTTAGCAGAGTATGGAAGAAAATGCATTTCTGTTATTTTTACCAGTATTTCCACTACTCATAGAATCTGGCTTTCTTGGGGGGGGGGGGGGGGGGGGGGGGTCTCTAGTTTTTGTCTGCATGTTTCTTGTGGCCCCCTATTTTGTATCAGTGGAGGGTCTGTCCATGTTCTGCATGTGCGATTGAGGTGAAGGACTGTGCTGGAATATAGTGCCCACGTAGGAATGTGTAACAGTCCAGCTTGTTCCAGTTTCCCAGTAGTGGGTATATTGGTATATAAGATGAGAAACAGCCTGTGAAAAGAATTATTAGATTGGGATGAATAGCAAACATAGGTTGGCTACAGATACATAGTGCGGTGAAAATCAATTGGCCATTTGGAATTTACAGTAAAAAAATATTGTATGTTTTAATATTATTTGTAAATTGGTTGCTGCCTGCATTATATAATTTCTACCAATAGAATGTATAATACAGTTATATACATATCTATGGGTGTTCGGGTTTTGTTATTTTCATTTTTTTGGAGAGAGAGTCTGTTAAACATATACCAGCACACCACTGCCCACAAGCCACATTCTCAGAAAGCATCGAATATGTGGCCCTCTACAAAAGAATGAAAATGGATGTTAGCAGTTTTATGAGTGACTTTTATGTAACAATGCCTCCATTTGAAGGCTACTGTTAATGAATTGGACAGTTATTTATGTTCAAGTGATGCAACGACGATCTTCAGATTTTTTGAAAAATAAGCAAAAGTGCTCGCCAAAACTTGCACGGGGGATCCTGTGCATTAGAGAATGACAATGGGACAAAGTTTGTCCCCATGGGCTCTGTCCACATCTTCACAAGCCTTGAACACTTATGATTTTATATTTAAATCTTTTATTAAAGTATAAAAAGGAACAATATTCTATACAATTGTTGTTTATAAATCACAAAATAGAAAATAACAGCAAGCAACTGAAATAACCCCCCCCCCCCCCCCACACACACACACCTCCCCAACCATCCTCTATCCTTCCAAATCCAACAATATCTGACTTCTACTATCCCAAGGAACCCTAATCCACCCTGTTAAAATATCCAGGAGGACAAAATACAACCCACTCTGTATGCCCTAGTGGGAGAGAAATATGCCCTATGAAGCACTGTTATGATATTTTAATCTGTGGATGAATAAATCATCAACAATCTCAGGATTTAGTCTAGATCTCCTGTCTTCCACAATCCTTCCTGCAATAGAAAATGTCCTCTCAGAAGACGTGCGGGTAGCAGGAATGCACAATAGAGAATGACACAGGGACAAACGTTTGTCCCCGCCCCTGTACCTATAACCGCATGAACCCATCCCCGTGTCGTTCTCTAGTGTGAGGTTATACTGCCTGGATATTAGAACATGTGTTCTAAGACGGCCAGGAACAAAAAATTAAGGGGCCCTTTTACTAAAGCTTAGCATATGCTAAGTGCCCAATAGTGCATGCTAAATACCAAAAAAACACCACTTCCTGAATACTCTGTTATCCTTTTTGCCTACTTTGGATTCTTTCTCTGCTGACAACTTCAAAGCTGTACAATCGATTCAACCTGAAAAGGGACCAAGCACTAGGCCTTCGGCCATGAAAACACACACACATTAATTTTTCATACTCTTGCAGCATACCTAATGATCTGTAAAATAAAGATATAAAATTTACAATTTATAAACACTTAAAGAAATAAAATAAAAGCCTTAACAATACTTTTTTTTGTTGTTGCTACCCTATATTTTCACCTGATTATCAGCAATGCAAAGTGTACAGAGAAACACATTGTTTACTTTCTAGAGTTTAACTCCCTCCATGATACCATGCTTCTTAGAGTGTATACCATGTTGACACAGAATGAACTAACGATAAGGAGAGGAATGAATTCCTGAAGAGATGCTGTCTTACTACCATCTCACTGCATTCTGGACCACACATAGTTGAGAGAAAAACAGAACTGGCTCGTAGCCTCAGGACAGGGATGGTGACTAGTTGGCAAAAAAGTCTTGACACAAACCATGCTGTAAGCTTATTCATGCTACCCACATCTGTGGTATGCAGTGAAGAAGTGGGCAATTGTCTACTTGGAAAACTGCATATTGCACAAATACATACACTACCCACTCTCTCCCAGTAAACCAATAGGAACATTCAGAGGCCATCCAGCCATACTCACTGCCTCTTTGCTTAACCAGACTCAGAAACTCTGTGCAGACACTGGCTTATTGTCCCTCTCACAATAACACTTGTGACTATTGTTTTTTTTTTTTTTTAATTATAACTGACAGGGTCCCATTATGTCTCATCTGGTATGCCAGCTTCTTTGTGTCGTAAGCTCTGACAGCAGTATAAGGCTGGCAAGAAAGCGAGAATGAAGGAATCTCTCATTGTATCTGGTGGTACCCACACCCCCCAAATTTACCATAACATGAAGGGTTGGGATGCAACCAACACCAAATTACCCTAAACAGAAACTCAATCCTCCTACAAAATAATGGAAAACTCATGGCGATAGTACAGGAATGTTTAGTCTTCCTACAAAGTCACTGAATTTCTGAGTAGATAATGTAGCCAATTGTAGTGCTATATGGGACAGCTCTGTTTTCCTCCAAAAAGTCAGCAGTTTCATGACAAGCAAGGTATATAAGATATGGATTAGATTAGATAATGTGCTATCATTTCTACAGTTTACAACCCATTTGAGACACAAGAAAAAAAAACCCTAAATAACAATTAAACATTTTTGGGCTGTCTATGACAAATAGAGGGGCATTTTTGAAAGAAACGTCTAAATCAGTTTTTGTACGTTTTACAAAAGACTCCCAAATTCCGAACAGGAAAGAAGATCATTTTCGAAAAAGATGGACGTCTAGCTTTTGTGTTCGAAAATACTATGGACGTCCTGTGATTTGGAAGTTTTTTTATTTGGACGTCTTTGTTTTTCGGCCATTTTCGGGAAAAAAACGTCAAAGTGTAAAATGTCCAAAATCAAGCCATTGGAGCATAGGAGGAGCCAGCATTTTTAGTAGAATGGTCCCCCTGACATCCCAGGATAGCAATAGGGCACCCTAGGGGGCACTGCAGTGAATTTCGTAAAATGCTCCCAGGTACATATCTGACCATTGTTCCCTTACCTTGTGTGCTGAGCCCCCCAAAACCCACTACCCCCAACTGTACACCACTACCATAGCCCTTACGGGTGAAGAGGGCACCTATATGTGGGTACAGTGGGTTTCCGGTGAGTTTTGGAGGACTCACAGTTCCCTCCACAAGTGAACAGGTAGTGGGGGGTATGGGCCTGGGTCCACCTGTCTGAAGTGCACTGCACCTACTACTAAACTACTCCAGGGACCTGCATGCTGCTGTAATGCACCTGAGTATGACATCTGAGGCTGGCATAGAGGCTGACAAGTAATGTTCTTCAACACACTTTTTGGGGGTGGGAGGGGGTTAGTGACCACTGGGGGAGTAAGAGGAAGTCATCCCTGATTCCCTCCAGTGGTCATCTGGTCATTTGGGGCACCTTTTTGTGCCTTATTCGTAATAAAAACAGGTCTAGCTCAAAACGTCTACGTTTTAGTGCTGGAAGGTTTTGCTTTGTTCCATTATGGCTGAAAGACGTCCAAGTTTTAGGAATGCCCAAGTCCCGCCTTGAACACGTCCCGATACACCCTCTTGAGATTTGGACGTCCTTCTGACGGTTTCGATTATACTGATTTGGACATTTCTGTGAGATGGACGTCCAAATGCTGACGTCACTTTTTGGACGTCTATCTCTTTCAAAAATGAGGCTGATAGTCTTCCATCCAAACACCCTGTTTAGCTTTGCAAGTATAGCCTGGAAGAGGTTGGATGAGGTATTATATTTTTAAACCAGTTTGCCCTCAGTAAAATAAGTCTTTTCTATGCAGAGAGTTAAAATGACTGATGATCTGGTTATTATAAGTGGGTAATCCCATGCTTCAAGTAGGGAAAAGATGAGGAGGGAGAAAGGAGACCACTGAGCAGATATTTTGCAACCACAGCATGTAGATTGGACCCAGTGGTGTGCTGGAGCCGGCTCGCACCGGCTCGCAAAAGCCAGTTGTTAAATTTTCTTCTGGCTTGTGAGCCGGTTGTTGAAAATAGCAAGCCGGCTCTGGCTCTCCTCCCTCCCTCCTTCCTCATCCGGTCCCTCACCGCCTCACCAACCGCTTGTTCTTCGAATTCTTCGGGGCAGGCAGTCTTGCCTGCCTGCTTCCAGCGCTGACTGTCCCCCGCTGCCGGTTCACGCTTTAAAAATGGTCGCCGAGACTTCCAGAGGCGGCCTCGCAAGACTTCTGCTGAAGTCTCGGCAGCCATTTTGAAGCACGAATCTGCAGCGGGGGACAGTCAGCGCTGGAAGCGGGCAGGCAAGACTGCCTGCCCCGAAGAATTCGAAGAACAAGCGGTTGGTGAGGCGATGAGGGACCGGATCGGGAGGGAGAGAGGGAGGAGAATTCGCCAAACAACTCGGGAGGGGGTGGCAGGGGGGAAAAGGGAGTCACTGCTGGGCATGGGTGGATGGAGGGAAGGGGAGAGGAGGGGAGAGAGAAGAAATGCTGGACATGGATGGAGGGGAGAGAAGAGTGAGGAAGGAGATGAGATGAGGGAAAAGGAAGAGAGGAGAAAAACTGCACATAGATGAAGAAAATAGGCAGAAGCTGAGGACCAGAAATGAAGAAGAAAGGCGGAAAGGAAAGAAAGAAATAAATGGAAAGGAAGCCCTGGAAATGGAGTTAAGAGGACAGATAGCAGCAGAATCGGATACTGGGCCAGCATGATCAGAAAAACAGTCACCAGACAACAAAGGTAGAAAAAAAATCATTTTATTTTCATTAGTGAGTGTTTGGAATATGTTCACTTTGAGAATCAGGTGCTCAACATTAAAAGTTTTTTTTTTTCCTGGAGGAATGCATTGCCACCCCCTCCCCCAGGCTCTCTCCCCGGCCATAGCCAGCTCTGCAATTTGAGGGGGGGCACAGAGGGGGACCATGGAGAGAGCCTGTTGTTAAACATTTACCAGCACACCACTGATTGGACCAGACAGCAGCTGACACTGGCAGTACTCCTTCCTTCCTTCCCTGCCTCTGAATGGCCCAGCGCAGGTTGCTTCTGAGAAAGGAAGGTATATCCTGGAGATCTGGAGAAAATCTCAGGATCCAACTTAAATGTTAAGAAAACAAAACTCAAAGCTCATAGCAGGGGCAGCACAAGTAAATACTCAAAAATATTTGCCTGCTCGGGAAAGGAGAACGCAGCCAGGGCAACATATCAGAAGAAGCCGGCTTTTACCCAGTCCCTAATGTTTTTGAGAGTAAATTATTGATTCTAGGCATGCTGACTGGGTCTTGATTTTTTTCCAGTGCATATAAACTTTAATATTTTACGTTCTTTTAATGAAGCTGAGTTTTGCCAGTGGGTTCCCTGTGGCTATCATATAGGCAGCTCTGAAGCAACAGCTGCACAAGCAGACAGATTAAAGGTGGATCCACCGTACATCCTATTTAAGCGGAATTGATCTGAATCTGGCAGTCCAGCTTTTATCAGGTCCCAAATGTAGAATTTTAGTCCCACTTCTCTTACTTTCACTCTTTGCAACCTTGGGCTAGTCACTTCACCCTCCATTGACTTAGGTACAACTTAGCTTGTACAAGGCCGACACAAGACAGAGCTGGGTCCAAGGCAGGGCCGTCCTCCCCCCCTACACTCAGGCCACTGCCCCCGTCCCGTCCCCCTTGCCTTCCTGTGTCTGTTCCTCCCTCAGTCTGTCACTCTCCTGTTCCTGTGTGCCAGGTCCTGCTTTATTGAGTTAACAGAATCACCTGGGTCCTAATACACAGGAGCAGGACAGAGACAGACCGAGAGAGCAGAACCTTCTGCCTACCTCCGGAAGCCTTGCGGCCCCACTTTGGAGACCGGACCCAGGGACTCTTGCCCCCCCACACCTCCCTCTCAGCGACCCTGAGCTTGTACGCTCACTTGGGCGGGGAGATAAATGTATATACCTGAATGTAATTTAATTTGAGCTCGGATTTGGAAAAAGTGAGTGTTATAAATTAAATGTAAATAAGAACACCTCATTTTCACATCTGATCAACAGAGTGGAAAGACACAAAACAGAGACTGTGGCATGTAAGAAGGGCCATGCATGCTGACAAACTTTACATTGAGTTCTGAGATCCAGGAGACCTGTTTTGTCCCAATGTCACGGGATGACATCATTCACCTATGTGTCAGACTAAATTATTGGCATCACACAGGACCGCCGAGAGACAGAGTCGGGCCAGGTGCAGGAACGCCACAGCCAGCCCCTACCTTCCTGCGTCAGTGCATCTGCTCCTCCCCGGGCCTGGGGAATTTTGTCCCCCTTTCCGGCGGCCCTGGTATCACACATTGTACACAAGAGACACGCATTAGGAAGGGGATTTCACACACATGCAGTGAGCCCCTCTTCTCACACATTCAAGAGCCTCAGCAAGGAGCCAAAGATAAGACAGAGCTGCAAGGACAGCACAGGTCCCGCCACCGGGAGCTGCACTGCTGAAAAGGGGGAACATGAGGTAAGGAGGGAGGCCAAACAATGGACTGCTGTGAGGGGAGGTGGGGTAACATAAAGGCCAAACTGTGGGTGATTCTTGGGGGAAGGACAGTGTAAGACCCCGAGCGAGGGTTGGGAGTGGGCTGAAGAAATAATGCAGCCGGACAAAAGGGCTGAACACAAAATAGGCATTTACTTACAGAACTCCCTGGGTCTGTTCCTTCACAGGGCCCAAGACAGTATGGGTAAACCTCTGTTGTTTAGGAAACACAGTTATTAAGCAAGCCTCTAGCAGAAGGCCTAACACAAGTTGTGACTGCCAGGGTTGCCACAAACACAGCCTATAGTTCTTTTTTTCCCTCAGAGATCCAGGTCTGGCTCCAGCTAGATCGCAGTAAAGCTTGCAAGCCTTAACAAAAGCACCAGGTTGGCTTACCTCAGCCAAGTCACAGTAACTAGATGTATTCAGTCAGAGCATAGACTGAAGCTTACATTCTTCCTTCCCTGGGCCTCCTTAACCCCAACCTGGCTCTTTCTATACTCCCAGGCAATGGGCATCGGCTCCACCCCTACCAGCTTACCTCCTCCTAGGGTGGGTTTTGTACTCTTAAGGTGGTCCAAGCTATTGGAGGCACTGCTCTTAAGGTGGCCCAGGCTATCAGAGGGACTTTCCTTAAGGGAGAGGGGCAGTGTTCTGTAGATCCCCTCACAGATTAAGGCCAAAAGCCATGGGGCCAGTTGATAGTGACAGGTTGAAGATTTATACTCCGGATACACTATCAGAAATATCTCAGTCTTTGACCTTCAACCTCATTCATTGGGACAGTAAATATCTCTCTTTTGGGATGGGCTACACTTGGCTTCTCTCAAAATCTGATCCAGGGCCAGCATAAATTCATCACCCACCCAAAAGGTTTAAGAAAGCTGATTGCCCATATTCATCCCCGCTTTTGGAGCAGGCAGGCACCTGCCAGTGATAATAAACTTTACCCAAAGCAATTCACTAGATGTTTACATCCAAGCAATAAAATTCAAACAGCTTCTCTCTCTGCTGCTTAGTGATTAACAGCCAAAAATCACTTGGCCAAGTCTAGCTTTTTATTTAGCAGGTTAATAGATGGGAAAATTAGCAGCCGATTTAAATAATGCCTCATTTAACTCAAAGGCTCCTAATTACATTAGCAGCCCATCTGCTGAGAAGTGCTTGCAGCCAAAGAAGAGATTTTCGAGCTGTGCCGATGCCATGTTTTCACACAGTTATTGCATGTTATTATTGGCACACATCTTGCTAATCAGGCTCTTTTGGCACCTTCTGGTGAGACACAGTGCTTGTCTGCACCAGCATATGTTTTTTGAACAAAACGGAAATAATTTCAGTTAAACAGAATTTCTACCACCAGAAAACCAGTCAGTCAGTCTGAAGTGGATTGCTCTTCTTCACTCCCAGGCAAGAGACTGGCTGTTCATCTGTTAAGGAGAGATATATGGAGGTCTGTTTGAACATCTCTCTAGCACCTTTTCTTCTTTATTTTCTTGCTGTTTTCCCCTTTGAATGTGGAACTCAATAGGAATTTCCTCAGCTCTACTAAAGATATTCTAGGACTTCACAGAAGTAGTGCCTGTGTTTGAAGCTCAGATGGGGATCCCATACCAGTCTCTGGACCTCACCCCATCCCTCAAGACAATCTATTATCAAAATATCCCTAGTGCACTTGTTCCCAAACCTGTCCTGGGGGCTCTCCAGCCATGAATATTCATGAAGGATTTGCAGGCACTGACTCTACTTCATGCAAATCTCTCTCATGAATATTCATTGTGGATATCCTGAAAACCTGACTGGCTAGAGGGCGCCCAGTACAGCTTTGGAAACCACTGCCCTAATGAATATGCATAGAATTTGAATATACTGAGACAGTGCAAGCAAATCTCATATGAATATTCTTCAGGGTTACCCTGAAAGATTGGGCAAATAGAGGCATGAAGATCGTTTGGGAACACTCGACTAGATGGACTTTCTTGTACTGAAAACACTAGAAATTCCAACAAAATATAAAATACAGGTGCTGAAAGTATTAGAAAATAAGACCAAGCCAAATAGTGCTAAATTTAGCCCATGAAGAACCATCTATCCTGCACACAACAGAATAGTAAAAAAAAAAAAACACCATTTGACAGGTTAGAGGGGAACAGATTAACTGTACTAGAAAAGGACACTTTAATGTCTGTGGCATTTCAGCAGGAATGAATTTGGGCATGATTGAATTTTGGCAATAAACTGACCTTCTGTTTCTTATATGCCATCATATTCTCTGTTTCTATAAGCACAGTCTATGTCATGATAACATTTCTGTAGGCTTGACTGGTGTCACCCACGTTCCACAAAACTTCCAGCAGACAGAACATTAGAGGGGAAAGCAAAAGATGCCTACATTTACTAGGGTGCTATGTGGTACGTTACCATCAATAAGCCTTAAAAATACACAGTTTTTTTGTGCTGCAAACTTATATTTAAAGGCGCAGTTACATATTTTAAGTCACAGGATCTTGCAATGAGAGAGGACACTTTCTTGCTTCCCTATCCCCACGAAATTATATCTGTCCACTCCGCAACTCCCATGGTCTCCACAGCTCACATGCTTCCATGGTGGTGTTCCATCCACCATTATCTGTCCCTCACCAGCAACATTATTCAAGGACCTGACATGGCCTGTGTTTCGGTGAATGCCTTTGTCAGGGTCGGGTTGTAGTTAAGACAATTAAGGTTTTTTTGTTTTTTTTACTAAAGATTAGCTTGAGTTATCTGCAGCAGGGCCCATTTTATTCCTATGGGCCATGCTGCAGATAACTCAAGCTAACCTTTAGTAAAAGGCCCCCTTAAAGTCTTCTGGTATAGGCTCCACAAACCCAGTGGTAAAAAGTCAATACACTCTAGACTAAGACTTCTTTTAAACTCATTCTCTGGGAGTCAGCAATGTTACTTGATAATTGCTGCAGGTAAGGACTGCTAGCAACAACCACCAGCAGCTGCTCTAAAAGAGATGCCAAGTTACCCAGTTCTACGCTGGAGACTATTTTTGCCAGTCCTGGTTTTGAACTTAAATCCTAAAGCAGCGTGGGATTTGTAGTGCCTGATCCTGCCCATTGAAATCAGTGCTCCAAATTCCATAATGTATCATGATGACGTGGTCAGAAATCCAGAACTGTCCCAAAGTCTCCAGCCTTGATCTGGGCAACTTAGAATCTCTACTCTAATCAAAGGGAGCTGGTGGTTGCTGCTAGCAGTCCTCACCTGCAGTAATCATCAAGTAACGTTAATGACTCTCAGAGAAGGAGCTTAAAAGAAGTCTTACTTATGGAGGGTAATGACTTTTTACCATTGTGATTGTGGAACCTATACAGAAAGGCTTTTATTGTCCTAACAACATCCTGACCCCTGACGCATACATTTGCCAAAACACAAGCCTTGTCGGGTCTTTGAATAAAGTTGCTTCCTCCTTATTCTGGCTCCACCTAGTTTTATCTGTGGCCCTCTACACTATTATTGTTTCATGTTCCTCTGTGTTGCTGTTTCTTTACGATCTGCTTGGTTTGGTCCTCACCAGCAACAGACAAAGGCAACTGGCCCTACAGTTGTTACACATATATAGATAAGTACATAAGTATTGCCATACTGGGAAAGACTAAAGGTTCATCAAGCCCAGCATCCTGTTTCCAACAGTGGCCAATCCAGGTCACAAATACCTGGAAAGATCCCAAAAAAGTACAAAACATTTTATACTGCTTATCCAAGAAATAGTGGATTTTCCTCAAGTCCATTTAATAACGGTATATGGACTTTTCCTTTATTAAGCCATCCAAACCTTTTTAAAACTCCGCTAACAGCCTTTACCACATTCTCTGGCAACGAATTCCAGAGTTTAATTACACGTTGAGTGAAGAAAGCCTTTCTCCGATTCGTTTTCAATTTACTACATTGTATCTTCATCGCATGCCCCCTAGTCCTAGTATTTTTGGAATGCTTAAACAGATGCTTCAACTCCACTCATTATTTTATAGACCTCTATCATATCTCCCCTCAGCCGCCTTTTCTCCAAGCTGAAGAGACCTAGCCGCTTTAGCCTTTCCTCATAGGGAAGTCGTCCCATCCCCTTTATCATTTTTGTCAACCTTCTCTGCACCTTTTCTAATTCCACTATATCTTTTTTGAGATGCGGCGACCAGAATTGAACACAATATTCGAGGTGCAGTCGCACCATGGAGCGATACAAAGGCATTATAACATCCTCATTTTTGTTTTCCATTCCTTTCCTAATAATACCTAACATTCTATTTGCTTTCTTAGCCACAGCAGCACACTGAGCAGAAGGTTTCAATTTATCATCAACGACGACACCTAGACCCCTTTCTTGGTCCGTGACTCCTAACGTGGAACCTTGCATGACGTAGCTATAATTCGGGTTCCTCTTTCCCACATGCATCACTTTGCACTTATTCACATTAAACATCATCTGCCATTTAGACGCCCAGTTTCCCAGTCCCTTAAGGTCCTCTTGTAATTTTTCACAATCCTCCTGTGATTTAACGACTTTGAATAACTTGTGTCATCAGCAAATTTAATTACCTCACTAGTTACTCCCATCTCTAGGTCATTTATAAATATGTTAAAAAGCAGCGGTCCCAGCACAGACCCCTGGGGAACCCCACTAACTACCCTTCTCCATTGAGAATACTAACCATTTAACCCTACTCTCTGTTTTCTATCTTTTAACCAGTTTTTAATTCACAATAGAACACTACCTCCTATCCCATGACTCTCCAATTTCCTCTGGAGTATTTAATGAGGAACTTTGTCAAACGCCTTCTGAAAATCCAGATACACAATATCAACTGGCTCACCTTTATCCACATGTTTGTTCACCCCTTCAAAGAAATGTAGTAGATTGGTGAGGCAAGATTTCCCTTCACTAAATCCATGTTGACTTTGTCTCATTAATCCATGCTTTTGAATATGCTCTGTAATTTTGTTCTTAATAATAGTCTCTACCATTTTGCCCGGCACCGACATCAGAATCACCGGTCTATAATTTCCCGGATCCCCTTTGGAAACTTTTTAAAAATTCGGCGTTACATTGGCCACTCTCCAATCTTCCGGTACCACGCTCGATTTTAAGTATAAATTACATATTACTAACAATGGCTCTGCAAGCTCATTTTTCAGTTCTATCAGTACTCTGGGATGAATACCATCCAGTCCAGGAGATATGCTACTCTTCAGTTTGTAAAACTGCCCCATTACATCCTCCAGGTTTACAGAGAATTCATTAAGTTTCTCCGAATCATCAGCTTTGAATGTCATTTCCGGCACCAGCATCCCACCCAAATCTTCCTCGGTGAAGACTGAAGCAAAGAATTCATTTAATCTCTCCACTACGGCTTTGTCTTCCCTGATCACCCCTTTTACTCCTCGGTCATCTAGCGGTCCAACCAATTTTTTTGCCGGCTTCCTGCTTTTAATATGCCTTTAAAAATTTTACGTGTTTTTGCCTCCAACACATCTTTTTTTCGAAGTCCCTCTTAGCCTTCCTTATCAGCGCTTTGCATTTGACTTGACATTCCATATGCTGTTTCTTATTATTTTCAGTCGGTTCCTTCTTCCATTTTCGGAAGGATTTTCTTTTAGCTCTAATAGCTTCCTTCACCTCACTTTTTAACCACGCCGGCTGTCGTTTGGTCTTCCGTCCTTCTTTTTTAATACGCGGAATATATTTGGCCTGGGCTTCCAGGATGGTGTTTTGAACAGCATCCATGCCTGATGTAAATTTTTGACCCTCGCAGTCACTCCTCTAAGTTTCTTTTTTCACTGTTCTTCTCATTTTATCATAGTCTCCTTTTTAAAAGTTAAACGCTAACGTATTTGATTTCCTATATATACTTACTTCAAAGCTAATATCAAATCCGATCATATTATCATCACTGTTATCAAGCAGCCCCAGCACCATTACCTCCCGCACCAGATCATGTGCTCCACTAAGGACTAGGTCTAGAATTTTTCCCTCTCGTCGCCTCCATAAAGCTGTCCTTGATTTCCTCCAAGGAACTTTACCTCCCTAGCATGCCCCGATGTTACATTTACCCAGTCAATATCGGGGTAATTGAAATCACCCATTTTTATTGTGTTCCCCAGTTTGTTTGAGTCCCTAATTTCCTTTAACATTTCTGTATCCATCTGTTCATCCTGGCCAGGCAGACAGTAGTACACTCCTATCACTATCCTTTTCCCCTTTACACATGGAATTTCAATCTACAGTGATTCCAAGAAGTGTTTCGTTTCCTGTAAAATTTTCAATCTATTTGATTCAAGGCTCTTATTAATATACAATACTACCCCCTCCACCAATTCGATCCACCCTATCACTACGATATAATTTATACCATGGTATAACAGTGTCCCCCTGGTTATCCTCCTTCCACCAGGTCTCAGAGATGCCTATTATATCTAATTTTTCATTTAGTGCAATATATTCTAACTCTTCCATCTTATTTCTTAGGCTCCAGGCATTCGCATATAGACATTTCAAACTATGTTTGTTGTTCCTATTTACATCATGCTTAGTACTTGACAGTATTAATCTGCAATCTTTTGTCTGATTTTTATACAAAATAAAGTTTGTTATTTAAAACTATGTCATCTTGAACCACCCTTTGATGGCTAAAGAACTTCAAGGGGCCATTCATGCCCTGAAACTTTGTTCTACCCCAGGTCCAGATGGTTTTACTGGGGAATCTATTAGCTACTACAGTGTCAACTGAATGACCCCTTATTATATTACTATAACTCAGTCATTGCTGTCCGCCAGTTCCCACAACATTTCAATATTTGCCTTTTACTTAAAACCAGGGTGACAGGCTTGAATGCCTGAGGCCTAACGCCCAATCTCATTGATTAACGTTGATATAAAAATCCTATCAGATTCTGGCTGACTGCTTGGCGCCCTTGTTACCTTCTGTTATCTGTGGTGATAAGTAGGCTTTGTTAGGGGTCGTCAGTTGGTCATTAATGTGTGGAAAGTTTTGTTAGATATGATGCAGGGGCGACTGACAGGTGAGCCTCTTTTGCTGACCAGCCTGGATGTGGAACAGGCGTTTGACCAAGGGCACTGGCCTTTTCTTGCTCACACCTTGCGCTATGTTGGCATTCAGGATTGGTTTTTGCATGCGGTCCTTGCTCTGTATTCGGATCCCCAGGCAGCTCTCTTGGTTAATGGTGTCTGCATTTCCTCCTTTCCCATACAGCATGGCACAAGACAGGAGTGTCCCCTCTCCCCGTTATTGTTTTTGTTATCCCTTGAACTACTACTATGTGTACTTCATAATTCGGAGGAATTCTGGTGTCCAGGTGCATGGGCAAATGATTAAAATACTAGACTACGCTGACGATTTCTTATTGATTTTGGGGGAGCTGCAATGATTCTTACCTCATCTGCTCCACCTCATTGACCACTGTGGCATCTTTTCATCTAAATCTCACCAAATCCCTAACACTTCCACTTTCTCCAGATGTTTGTACTGGGTGGGTATATTCCCGCTTCATTGGGCAGATGATCAGTTTAAATATTTGGGAGTCTGTATCCCCTCTGATTTGTCTAAGCTGTAAATTGACTAATAATGGTTTCACATTACAAAGCAATTGTTACAACCGTGGTGCGCCTATCCTATCACTTTGCTTGGACGGATTCATTTGTTCAACATGATGCTGGTTCCTTGCTGGTTGACACTTTACTTGAAAGCTAAAGACAAACGCTCATTCCATCAGGCACTCCAACTTTTTCTTTGTCAGGGCAGGCGTACCCAACTTCAAGTTACGGTGTTGTAGAAACCTAGAGCTCATGGGGGTTTGGGGCTTCTAAATTTGAGATATCTAACTGTGATGAGACAAATTAATGACTGGTTTCATGGAGTTGAGAATTTCTGTTACTTCTCTAGAAATTTCTTTTTCTTCCACTAAACATTTCAGCTGGTTGCTGCATACTATGCCCAGAAAATCCTCCAGTGTTTTAAGAGGGAATCTGATTCAGGTTTCGGACCATGCCACCTGGCGGTGGCTTTGTAAGTAACATCCTTTCTCTTCTGCTGTGACTCCTTATCTCACCATTTTTCAGAACCCAAATTTCCCACCTGACACGGAATCTAGAGTGTTCACCCATTGGTGATCTTTGGGTATTCATTACCTCAATCAACTCTCGACAGATGATGGCAAATTGAAACCCTTTATGGAGTTACAAACTGCTTATTCATTACCACCTACAGACTGTTTTGCATATTCTCAGCTGATCTATTACATTCGCAGCTTAGGTTGGGTAAATCTCTGTAAGGACATGCAAGATACTCTCAATTCAGTGCTTACTTTGGGTTCTCAGAATCCTGTCCCTTTGTCGTACCATCACAGGTATCTGCAGGACACCACAGAGGACCTCGACTATACTAAATGGCGACAAAGTGGTTTACAGAACTGGCAAAGGAAGTAACGCCTACTCAGGTGAAAGCTTGTGTTCTGAGGGTTCAACGTTTGCTTGCAAATGTTCTGCTCTGGGAATTACAATATAACTTTGTGCTGAGACACTATATTTCTCTGGCCTCATCTGGCCTATAAAGCCTCCTTTTGTTCTTATGAGGATTGCCTGAAATGTCACGAGGACCTGGTGTCCCTGAGTCATATATGTTTTAGACTTGCTCCCGGGTCTTGCAATTTTGTTCCCAGAAGCTACAGTCTATTTCTGCCGAGTGGTGATGTAGGAGTTCCCCTCAATCCATTGGTTCTCTTTGATGTGTTTTGCAGTCCCGTCTCCCATGCCTGCAGGCATGAAGAATGTTCTCCGCCAAGCCATGTTGATTGGGAAGACAATAGTATTACTTTGTTGGTAGGAGCCTACCGCCCCAACATTGGAAAAGTGGCATAATCCCTGTTGGTGCTGGAACATCTGGGTGTTGCTAACATTGCTTCCATGAAGGGGGAGAAGTTTTAACATATTTGGGAGTGATTTTAGGCAACTCTACAGCCAGATGCATGCAGCAGGATCCTCATTCAATGATGTCTCTTTCCTCTAATCTTGTGTCTCATTATTTGGATCGCCAGCAGTGTAGGTAGAGTGAGGAGGATTTTGCTTTCTCTTGAGAACTATTGTTTGTTCAATGTTTCACTCATGCATGACCCTGAAGATTAGGGACAGTTTGAATTGTGATATATTTTCTTGTGCATAACTTATTCAATAAAGATGATTTAAACATAAAAGTATGTCATCTAAAATATGTATATTTATAGAATCGTTCAAAGAAGTGTGATGGAGGGGTGGGGGGGGGGGGGGGGGGGGGGAGAAGGACCTAGGGACCTGAAACTAAAGTCACCAAGGATGAAGATTTACCTACAGTTTCATGAAATATCATGGCAATCTCATCTCCCATCAATATCCCAGACAGTTCTAGTAAATAGCTGTGAAACATCAGTATACTCATGATTTAGGAGAAGATTAATTTCATATTTCCATTAACCCATACGCAATGGAACAGCATGGGCCATAGGGTCCATGGCCCGACCAAATTTTTGAACCCCACAGCATCAGCAGCCAGAGAGATGAGAGAGCCAGGACTGAGCTTGGTTTGTTTGGCCTTCCCAAGCAAAATGATTTTCTGCTGCACCTGCATTAATTTAAACAAAACCTGGTTGAAAGTCTCAAAGACCCAACTTAAAAATCCCTGGTAGAGTTAATTTTTAGAAACCCAGACATGAAAAATGAGGTACATCCTATCCGGGTTATATCCCATGATCTGCATAGACTGTTAGTTCTCATGCTCACTGTTGATTTACATAGAAAAGCAATGCAGGCAGTGGGGTAAAACAATACTTGATTGCTTTTATCTGTGATATCTTTTTGTTCACCACTATGGCTTTGTATTCAATATTTTATCCACTATTTAACAGTTTATATTATAGATATGTTTGTAATACATGTATATTTTTATTTCTATAATTATTTGATATATTTTTATTTGTATATCTATTTTTAGAAATTACAGCCCTGATGCTGGCATCTGCCAAAATGTGGCCGCATTGAGTTACTGTTTCTCAATAAAGTTTCTTCTGCTATACTGGTGGTCAACTATCATCATTTTTCTTCCATTTTGACAACCAGTAGGGTAAAACCAGACTAGGTCATCTGTCCCGAAAGTTAAGACATAGTTGGTAAACCTAGACACTATGTCATAAACTTTCTGATACCTTCTCCATCCCTCCACTTCAGCGCAGGGCCAGCATGGCCAATAGATGGATTAGGCATCTGCCTAGGATGGAAAAGTTCAGGAAGTGGCAACCTGGCATGAAAGGACTTGCTCCCCTCTGCCACTGTTGCCGCTGGCACCCTCTCTCTCTACCCCCTGCTGTCCTAAAGCCCTGTAAAGCAGCCTGCACAGCCCACAGCCTCTGAGCACAGACACATGCTCAAGCTCTGCTGGGTCCCGCCCCCTCCAATATTGCTAGAGGGAGCAGGACTTAGCAGAGCTTGAGTATGTGCCTGTGCTCAGATATCCTGCACCATCCACTCTGCTCTACAGGACTTCAGGGCAACTAGACGGAAGAAGGGTAGTAGTGGTGGCAGAGGTAAGAGACAAGGATGATATGGGAGAGATGCTGGACATGGAGGGGGGGCAGAAGGGGAAATGCACAGCTCAAAGTTCACCTAGGGTTGGGATTCCCAAAATATGGGTCGGGACCCCTAATGAAGTGACATAATAGCACAGTAGATGATGGCAGATAAAGTACACTACGGTCACATCTAGTCTGTCCAACAAGATAAACTCATTAGATGTGGTATGTGATACTTCATATGTAGATTTTGTCTTGATTTATCCTTGCCATTTCAGGGCATAGACCTGTATAAGTCTGCCCAGCACTGTCCTTGTTCTGGTTGGTGCGGCGGAGGAGGTCCGTTTGAACCACCATCTTGGATCCTGCCCATTAACTCTGGTGATTGTTGCCGCAAGCTACTGCTGTCTCTTCAGTGCCTTGTCTGTGCTACCTGGACATTGCTGCAGGTCCCGTTTGGATCGCCTTGCCGGACCTGATCGAGCCACTCTGTTTCACCTGGTTCTTCATCATCCCTCTTGGCTCACCTAGATTTCTGCCATCCATCTTAGTTCCTTTCCCTTCTTACCCTGCTCCTTTGCTCTTCCTAATGTATTGTAACTGTACCTGACTTCACTATGCACTGTATTGTATTTATTTAATAGTTCATTGTAAGCCGCTTTGGGGCTGCAAAACTGTGGCAAAAGGCGGGGTATAAATGGCCTAAAATAAATAAATAAATAACATTTCTGAAGTTAACAACAAAGCCCCTGAACAGCTCTACTCCATCCCATCCAAATCATTGTTAATACGTTAAAACCTTCTGCTAAGTGTGCAGCAGCAGCAGCTAAGAAAGCAAACAGAATGGAGAACAAACCTGAGAATATTATAACGCCTTTGTATCCCTCCAAGGTGCGACCACACCTTGAATATCGTGTGCAATTCTCGTCACTACATTTCAAATAAGATATAATGGAATTAGAAAAAGGAACAGAGAAGGGCGGTAAAAATAATAAATAGGTGAGGCAATTTCCCTATAAGGAATGGTTATAAAAGCTACAGCTCTTCAGCTTGGAGAAGAACAGAAGACATCTGAGAGGAGATACAATAGAGGTCTATAAAATGTTGAGTGGAGTGGAAGGGTAGATGATCATGAAAATCTGGCTGGGTGTATTCCAAGGACTGGGTGGAGAACCCCTGTTCCAAAGTGAACAGAGGCTAGTCAACGTTCTTCCCCCTGCCAGGCACACTCCAGCTGCACTGTGCAGAGTGCCTTGCTGGACTGCATGTGGCAGAAAGAAAGGTGTTGGCAGTCCCCCATGTTTCCTAGAGAAAGCATTGAAAAGATGAGATGCACACTTCCTGTGCTCTCAATCTTATGTATTACATCCCCAGATTACACTGCTCCAGTGCAGCTATCACAAACTCCAAAGAATCCAGTGTCCTCCAAGTTTCATAACAACTATAAGTCCTACTGAAGTGTTTTCCCGCACTGCCTATCTGAAAATGTAGGCCGAGAGATCCAGAGCATCGCTTGCTTACGGTGTAAGCCAAATCTCCCATACCCAAAGTGCCGCTTGCCGAAAGTGCAAGCCGATACCTTTTCACTCCCAAAGAGAGATCACTCTTCCCTTTTGGCTCCCCTCTGCCAGAGAATCCTGTCTAATAGCCCCTTTTCCTCTCAGGGTGAGGGCTCTCTCTTCCAAAAGGTCTTCTGTTTACCAGTTGTGGAAAAAACTCCAAGGGTCCTATCAGTTCCCCTAGCTCCTGGTTTCCTTCTTTGAAACTCACAGGGTGTTCTTTCAGCCTTTAAGGTTTCTGATATAGTTCATCTATACAAATATCATGCAAAAGACTTTGGATCACTCAAACTCTCAGCTGTTCAGCTTTTCATCATCTCCACCTCCCAAAAGTAGTTCCACCACCCTCCTTGATCCCGCCCCTGCAATCTCCCACGTAGTCTCTTACATCTATTACCACCCCATGAATGATTCTTGGATTCACCCTAAATATAACAGTGAGGGCTAAACCCAAGTTGTCTTCCTGTAGGAACTTAAAAGATACCTCTCTTGTTCTGGGCAATCTACTTCCCAGCAATGGAACATACACCCTGTCAAATGAAGATGGGAGGGTTTAAGAAGTGGATCTGTGTGGAAAGTTTCATAGGGGACCTAGGAGATCAAAGGCTCAGGCAACAGACACATCAGTATTGCTTGCGATTTAGGTATTACAGATTTTGTGCCTAAATATAGAGCACAAAAGACAACATTAAAAAAAAAGCAACCTGGTTAAGGAAAAATCTTGCAGGCAACTGGTCTCTGGCTGACAGATGGGATGTATCATAGGACTTTGCACTAAATCCTTCATCAGCCACGTACACTCAGTACTGTAGAGAGAAGAAGGGAAAGGAAAAGTGTGCCCCTGCTCAGCTGACACTTTACCGCCTCCTTAAGCAAGTCCACTAAAGTATCACATGATATCCCATGACAGGCATCAGGGTCTCAAGAAAATAAGCTTTTCAAAGAAGTTTTTGGCTGCTGGTTCAAATCTTTACTGATCTAAAATTAAATCTGCATCATCTGCTCATATTGCTCCATGACGTTATGTTACTACAGACATGTACAGCCCGACAATTCAAAAAGTGCAATTTGCCTGCTTCTAGGCTCCCCTGTATTGTTGCTAGTTTTATTTCAAATTCATCTCTTTTTGCCCTAGCATGCTATTTCTTACATTTTTCATACTTTATTTTTATCAACTATTTTATTTTTTTAGAAACATATTTTTATTGAAAAGCTGAGCAACAAACAGAATGTTTGTACAAGAAGATCCTCATGAACAATAATCTTATACAAACAGGAATAATAAAAAAAATAAAATAAAAACAACCAAAAATGCACATAATCATTCTAGTCTTATTGCACAAGACCCTCTCCCCTTCCCGTCTCCTCCCTCCCTCTCCATCTCCTCCCTCCACTCCTCTTAAAATTTCCCTAATTCAGGGGTTCTCAACCCAGTCCTTGGGACACGGCACGCCCTGCCAGATTTTCAGGATATCCACGATGAATATGCACGAGATTGAATATGCATGTATTTCATGCATATTCATTGAGGATACCCTGAAAATAGGTATGTCCTGAGGACTTCGTTGACAACCCCTGCCCAAATTTAAACCACAATCCTTCCTAATGCAAAATTAAGGCAACACCCAGGTCCATTGCATCATTCTGTTGCCTCATGGTATCCCTTTAGCTTGACCTATTCCTTTGGGCCTAAGGCATGGACCGCACCCAGAACGTTTTGAATCTCTGCAGTCTTAAACTGAAGCACAAGTTGAACAGTCAACTTGGTCAAAAGTTAAGTATTTCATAGGTTGTGATACAGAACCATCCACCCAGGAGGATATCCCGAATGATGCTCAAACTTAATACGCAGAAAACAAAGTTAGTATGGTTTGTTCACCAGAAGAAGGTCTCTTCTGAAATAATAAATCTTTCCTCAGGTACTTCTTTAAAATTTGATAGAATTATACCAAGAACGTTTGATTTTTTAAGCTATTTTACCAGATTAATGCTTTGGTAAGGAGATTCTTTTTTCATCCAAGGAAATTGAGAGCTATTAGGGCAGGGCCGCCGAGAGCCAGAGCCGGGCCCGGGACAAGGCCACCCCCACCCCACCCGAGGTCATTGTCGCCGCCGGCCCCCCCCCCACCTGAGGTCGCCGGGCCCCCCCTCCACCCGCTACCGGGCCCTGAACTAACCTTAAACGCCTCCTTCCTTTCCTTTCACCACCTTCGCGGCAAGCAGCAGCAGGGCAGACCTCTCCTTCCTTCCGTGCTCTGCCCTCACGGACGTTACGTCAGGCGAGGGCGGGACACGGAAGGAAGGAGTGGCCTGCCCTGCTGCTGCTTGCCGCAAAGGTGGTGAAAGGAAAGGAAGGAGGCGTTTAAGGTTAGTTAGTTCGGGAGCGACGGCAGGCGGGCCTGACTGCGGAGGCTCGGGCCCTTTTGTCCCCCCTGTCCCCCCCTTCGGCGGCCCTGTATTAGGGTATCCTTAAGCCCTGGTGGATTTCGAACAATAGCACCGGCAATTTTGCTTCCATTATTGGATTATTGTAATTATTTATATTGTGGCATAAACAAAACAAATGTGGCGACTCCAACTTCTGCAGAATACAGCTGCTAGATTAATCTTTGGATCAGGCAGGTTTTGTAAAGTTAGCCCCCTGTTGAAAAAAACTTACATTGGCTAAGATTAGAACCTCAAATTCAATTTAAAATAGCCTGTCTGGTCTATAAATGTGCTTATGGTGCCAATTCAGTTATGGGAAGAAACTTGCTTATATTCCCAAGTCATAGAGGGCATCTAAGGAATTCTAAAAAAATCTGCCTCTTGATGTCCTTTATGTAAAACCCATGCAACTGAAGTCTGTTTAGGAACATTCTTTTGCCTTCCAAGGCACAAAAACATGGTACAGTCTACCTACAACAGTTCGCTTAACTACTCCTTACAGTTCTTTTCGAAAGATCTTAAAAACTTATTTGTTCGCTTCTTAATGTTATGTTTTATCAAAATTACTTAGATGGATTTTTTAAAATTAAGATTAGATTATTGATTTTAATGTAATTCTATCCAGTTGAGATATCTCTTTGCTCTGTAATCCACTTTGAATCGCAAGTTAAAAGCGGAATAGAAATCTCAGAATAGAACATCCTCCAAGTTGTGGTGAGCTCAGAGCCAACTGCTGCAATTCACACAGTCGAACGTTTGGCAGCATTTTGCTCCACTTCCCCCAGTATTAGCTGTAGCAAAAATAAAATAAACAAATCCTCTTATAGTTTTACATTATTGATGATAGAAGGGTATCCCATCTACAACTGGCACACTGTACACACCTTGTTTATAAATCTCCTTTTATGAATCTGCTCTTCAGCTATCTGGGTTGTTCCTGCTTTACGCCTGGAGGGGGCTCCGATAACAAACAGGATAACAGTGCCCCTGATTCGTTTTGTTCCATAAATAGTGAAAGCAGCTAACTTTCAACATTTTGAGATATCGCCTAGAATAAAACATAGAATCAGATAGGGGGAATCTTAATGACTACTTTCACTAACCACTGACAAAAGTTTCCTCATCCTGCAGTTTATATTTTTAGAGATCAAATAGTTCTGTCAGTAAGAAATACCACACCTTCCTCTTCCATCAGCTATAAACAGGTATGCCCCTATTCTAGTGAGCATTCAAGTCTTCAGGCTACAAACACCACCCCCCTATACAGCAGAAAAACTCTGTCAGGAGCTCAAAAGAGTGGCCTGGGCTTTTTGTGCCATGTCATTTCCCATGTTGGATGCTGCTACTACTACTACTAATCATTTCTATAGCGCTACTAAACTGAGTACAACCACCCTGTATTCAGCACAAATAAGGTCATAAATCAGTGCCATGAGGCTTCAGACACTCACACTAACCTCCTTTTTCTTGCGATGGCCCAGGCTGTGAATACATCTCCTAAGGTTGTAGGGTATCTCAGCCATCTAGCAATGGAGATAGCACCAGACTGGAATGTGATAGGCATGAATCCTAATCCTAACAGCAGACCCCCTACCAAGGGCTGTCCTGCTATGAGCAGAATAGGACTCAATAGATGACAATCCCCTATAGAAATGAAGGGCCATGGAGCGTCAGCCTGCTGGAACTCCCAGGTTATTACTGGCAGGGAGTGAGCAGGGCAGGCTCTGACTGAGCTGATGTGGCAGAAGGTAAAATAGGTTAAAACAAGTTGAAAAGTGCACACAGTGTGGCAAAATGTCGAGTTTCCTCTTTCCTCTCTTTGCCAACTGATGAATGTTTGTGCGGGGAAATTGGATGTGAAGGCACATAGTAAGGTTTCATTAAGGCACCAGTGGCCATGTAGCTCCTCTGTAAGTGATTTTGTGTGTATATTGGTCTCTCTTCAGTGGAGGATGGGTACAGGAGTATAGGTACCATTGAGCAATCCCAGCAAAAAGCCCGGGGCCGCCCAATCATAGGAGGCAAGTGCCCTCTGTGTTCTGACCCTGCAGTCTGGCATCACTCTCTCCCTTCCTCTACCCCCCTCCCCAATCTTGTGAACCCAGCATCTCTCTAGACCCAATCCCTAACTCCCAGTCTTCCAAACCCACAAATAAAAACTAGGTAAGCCTCCGGCCAACCCCACCAGGGCCATTCCTCTGCCACGCCCCACCTCCTCCGGTGCAACTTCCTGTGGGCAGGCCGCAGGAGAAGAAAAGCCCTGGTGGCTAGCCAGAGACTTACTGTTTTCACCACTGGCACAGGTTTGGAAGAATGTGGGGGAGGGGGAGCTAGAGACACTGGACTCATGCGGAGAGGGGAGAAAGGGAGAGATGCCAGATCCATGCGAAATGGAGATGGAGAGATGCTGGTCTTGAAAGGAAGACCTCTGGACCAAAAGGGGAAAGGGAAATGAAAGGAAGAGATGCTGGACCAATGGAGTGAGGGGGTCAGAGTGAGAGAGAGAGAGAGAAATGCTGGCCCTGATGTGTTGGTGTGAAGCTGAACATGGGGAGAGACAGAAACACAAGAGAAGAGATGCTAGACAAACTAAAGATAGGTACAGAGAGAAGATATTCTAAATATGGGAGGAAAATAGGGCTACAGATGGCAGATGTTGAATATGGGATAGGATAGGGACAGGGACACAGATGAGTTTCTGGACAGGACTAATAAGGAAAGAAGATGGATGGTGGACCTAGAAAGAGAAGAAATTTCAAAGGGAACGGAGACACAGGAAACAGAGTTAAGAATAAACTGAAAAGACACTGGGTCTAAAGTAATGGGTAAGTCACTTAACCCTCCATTGCCCCAGGTACAAATAAGTACCTGTATATATTATATAAGCTGCTTTGAATGTAGTTGCAAAAACCATAGAAAGGTGGTATATCAAGTACCATCCCCTTTCCCTTCCCCCCCCCCCCCCCCCCCCCCCCCCCCCCCCATGCTCACAAAGGTAGAAAAAAAGCATTTTTTTTCCTGAATCTATCAATTGTAATTTGTCAGCTTTGGGAAATGAGCCTGATAGCTTGCATTTCTCTTTCTATTACTACGGCAGGTTTTCTAAATAGGCCTTGAATGTGTTTATTTTTTGCATGGTTTGTTTACTGGAGCTCAGAAAAGGTTCCTCCTTACCACCCCCTGATCCCCACTACCTTGGGAGAGATGGTGTTATTATAGGCCCATCTTAAATTTTTGCCTGGGGCCCAATCAGTCCTAGCCATGCCAATGGAAGTGTGGCTGGCTGGCTGCAAGTTTATGTGTGTGTGTGGGGGGGATATAGGCCAACCAAATTTAGGTTTTGGCTTCAGTCATGCTTTGTTTTCAGCTGAAAATACAATAGCCTTCCCTCTGATGTGGTCCTACTTAGGTGGAAAAAGGAAGCTGCATCAGAGTGAAGGCTCTGAGGCAAGTGCAGCAGCATGTATGAGTTGCTGCTCGCTGCCAGCAAAGAACTGAAGTGTTTAAAAGGTATAAACTGGCCAGGAGGGAGAAGAGGGTGTGAGACTTTGGATCACCAGCATGGGAGGGGAGGAAGAGATGCCAAGAATCTTTAGCTGACAAGCTTGGTGATCCCCACCAGCCAAAGCAGAGGTTCTCCACCACCACTGGGTGGGCCTGTGCCCACCTGCGACTATGCCACTGATGTGGGGAGAAGGTCATAGCCAGTTGGCTGGCTGGAAGTGTACATGGGGGATATGGCCAATTAGCTGCAAGTGTGTGTGTGTATATATGTATGTATATACAGTACATATATACAGTGTGTGTGTGGAGAGGATGAGCTGGCTGCAAGTATATGAGTGCAGTGAGGGGTGGGGAGCACGTGCATGTACACAAAAGTGGGTGGGGTGGAATTGAAATACAGGTATTATGGCCCTCTCCTCCCTCCCCCATTTACTCAAATCCTCAACACCCTACCCTCCTGCCCATACATCTGAAGTCTCTTCCCCTTTCGCTGCTGGTGATTCCCCTTCTCATGTTTTCTAGCATCCTTCTGACCTTGGCTATTGCTATGTTACTCTGTTTGGCAACTTTGAGATTATTGGATTGTAGAGGCAGCAGGATATCACCCCAGGATTCTCTCCTGTGTTCTTCACATTGGTATCTCATAGGATTGCCACCAATTCTATGTCAGCGGGGGTAGGCTAAACCAGTGGTTCCCAAACATGGGTTGGGACCCCAAATGGCATCACAGATACAAGGGCTACTCTGCCTCCCTCTGGACTCCCACTGTGACCTATGCCCAGTCAAAAGACCTGTAAGTCAGTGAACTGTATGGGCTTTTTGTTAGATGGAACGTCTATGAATAGAATCAGGGTCTGTGAGTGCAAACTGATATATGGGATCCTGTGGTGACTGCTGTCCTGTTACAACCACTGCTGCTGCTGTCTCCATGTTTTGGGTAACTAGTAAGTTGGGGGGGGAATTTAAGGAGGAAAAGAAAATGAATGGTGATGTGTTATTTTGTCTTTATTATCTGGGGTCAGTCTAGGCTAGGGCCATGGAAATTTTAAGCGTTAAATGGCATAATGATGGATAAAAGGTTGGGAAGAACAATGCTAAATTAGTTCAGTCCTGGGTTTACTCCACTGCACATATGGACTTCTAATTTGGATTTTGTTAAAAAAAAAAAAACAGGACTGGGGGGGTCAACCCAGTGACTTGGTGACAAGCATTGCACACTGTCATGTGATGAACTTCACTTCACTTCACTTCCATTCCCTCTAGCCCCAATAGAGCAGAAGGAGCCTCAACCATCACTGAACAACACCTAAGTCTTATTCCTAAAGATGGCAACAATCCAGAGGTTACGTCACACCTACTGTTGGTCAATGGAACCATAGAGCTGCCTTCACGTAATTTATAATTATTAGCAGAACAACTCCAAGTAGCAAAACGGTTCTCAGATGACACAAATATGACTTTTGGTTTGGACAAATGTGCTAATACAACTTTCTTTAGAGGAAAACATCCTTTTGATTGAACACTGTGAAATAAAGAAACGTGAACAGGAAGGTGTGTATAAATATCTAGGAGTGGAGAAAGAATTAACAATCAAGCATATATCACTGAGAGAAAAGATCAATAAAGAATACTACAGGAGACTAAAATTGATATTGAAGAGTGTTTTAATATCACTGAATAACATAGAAGCCATTAATCAGATGGCAATTTCTGCCCTCTTATACAGCTTTGAAATTGCAGAATGGCCTCTTAAAGACCTTGAACAACTAGATGTACAAATATGAAAACACCCATGCCCACAAGGTCATTTATAAGAATCTGTTTATGCCACGACTGTACATTCCCCGAGTCAAAAGAGAAATGGGTCTTCTAGAAATGATTATACTTCCTGAGCTAAAATCATAGGCTCCCATGCTTACTTAACAGTGACATCACATCCAAATGCACAAAAGGCTTTGAAATATGAAAATAAGCATCCAGAATTGATCTCCATCACTGAACTTAAGCATTCCGATGAGGAATGAATGAGAATGCACCAGAACCAAAAGGCAAGGAAGCAACAAAATTGGTGAAGGAAGAGAAAAAGCTCTTCAAGGAATCAGATCAGTAAATGAGGAAAAACCAAGTGGCAAATGCAAAGTGTTACTCCAGGAACTTGATCAAAACTGGACCCATGAATGGTTAAAGAGAGTGAATTGAATCCTAAGGATGAGTGACTGAGCATATTAAAGTGAAATTGTTTACAGGAAGCATTAAAAAAAAAAACCCTGGTAAAACAGACATCTGTAAATTATGTAACTAAGTGCTGGAAATAGTCATCTTGTAGACTGCAGTGAAGTTCTGATGACATACAATTTCTATACAAAATGCCAAGGTGGCAATCTTTTGGAAACATTATAATATTGCTGTACCAGAAAATCACTGGGATGATGACCCTAAAAGAATTATGGGAAATTAATTTATGATCGCATCCCCATTCCTACAAATAAAACACTAGATGTGAAGAAACAGAACATAGTAATAAAAAGGGAAAAGGCACCAGAATGGCACTAATCAGAGAGATCAGTCCCAAGTAATTACTCTGAATTGTGGACGGACAGAAAAGATCCTCAAGAGCCAAGAAATGCAGTCCAAGACCAAGAAAATGTGGCAGAAGGATGCAGAAATATTTCCCAACAGCTTGGGTGCCACAGACCTGATCAAAATAAAAAGAAATTCAAACACACCTGGATAAGTAGCCTATACATGTAATATCTTATGAGCTCCAGAAGAAAACTCTCTATGGCACAATGTTAGAATGACGGTGAATGTTAGCAGTAAATTTGAGAATGACATCATTTCCTGGCTTATGAGTGAGGGTCATTATCGTCATGGCAGGCACAAAAATAACCCATTTGGAGACACTGAACATTAGTTGGCTTTTGGAAAAGGAAGGGTTTTAAAATAGGGGAGAAACTAGGATTGTTTGACAGCCTGATCTCATAACATGGCAAGTTTTTCCATTACAAATGGATATAAATAAATATAAATTGCATGGTTCGTTAAGCCAAAAGTAGACCAGAGGCTTACCATATCTTCTAAATGTTTGCCTAACAGCTCTCCTTTGTTGTTCTTAGCTACAGATATCCTGTAGTTTTTCTTGTACAGTTGGGTTACCAACTCAACAGCAATTAATATTTCTTCCACACCCCAAATACGGCCATCAAGTTAAAATCCTAGGAAGTCCCACAGTGGTTCCCAAACCTGGTTTTCAGGATATCCGCAATGAATATTCATGAGAGAGATCTGCATGCATTTCTTCCACTGCATGCAGATCTCTCTCATGAATACTTAATATAGATATCCTGAAAACCTGACTGACTGGGGGTTCCCCCAGGACAGGTTTGGGAACCACTGAGGTACCAGAATGAAAAAAGCAGGAGGTTCTCAATCCAATTCTTGGGACACATCAAACCAGTCTGGTTTTCAAGGCATCCACAATGAATATGCATGAGATAACTTTGCATACACTACCTCCATTGTATGCAAATCTCTCTGATGCACAGTCATTATTTGTATTCTGAAAACTGGACTAGCAGGATGTGTCCTGAGAACTGGGTTGAGACCTCTGGCCTACTACTACTACTAATCATTTGTATAACGCAACTGAATGTACACAGCGTTGTACACATTATATGCAGGTACTTTTTCTATTCCTAGAGGGCTCACAATCTACATTTTTGTACCTGGGGCAATTGAGGGTTAAGTGACTTGTCCAAGGTCACAAGGAGTTTGCAATGAGAACTGAACCCAGGTTGCCAAGATCAAAGCCCACTGCACTAACCATTAGGTTACTCCTCCACTCCTAAAGGTTCAAAGAGCGACCAAAATGATAAAGGGGATGGAACTCCTCTCGTATGAGGAAAGGTTAAAGAGGTTATGGCTCTTTAGCTTGGAAAAGAGACGGATGAGGAGGGATATGACTGATGTCTACAAAGTCCTGAGAGGTGTAGAAAGAGTACAAGTAAATCGATATTTTACTCATTCCAAATGTACAAATACTATGGGACACTTGAGGAAGTTGCATGGAAATACTTTTAAAACAAATAGGAGGAAATATTTTTTCACTCAACAAATAGTTAAGCTCTGGAACTCATTGCCAGAGGATGTGGTAACAGTGGTTAATGTATCTGGGTTTAAAAAAAAGGTTTGGACAAATTCCTGGAGGAAAAGTCCATAGTCTGCTATTGAGACAAACATGGGAAGCAACTGCTTGCCCTGGGATTTGTAGTATGGAGTGTTGTCACGATTTGGATTTCTGCCAGGTACTTGTGACCTGGCTTGGCCACTATTTGGAAAACAGGATACTGGGCTAGATGGACCATTGGTCTGACCCAATATGGCTACTTTTATGTTCCCTCCAGAAACTGTTTCTTCCCATGTTTGTCTCAATAGCAGACTATGGACTTTTCCTCCAGGAATTTGTCCAAACCTTTTTTTTAAACCCAGATACATTAACCACTGTTATCACATCCTCTGGCAATGAGTTCCAGAGCTTAACTATTTCACTTGCAAATCCTCCCTCCTTGGTGTTAATAAGGCAGCAGAAAATGTTGGCAAATTGTCAGCTCAAGCACTGAAAGGAAAACTAAAAGTGACAAGTGGGATAGGCAGTCTCCCACTGGCTAGCTGGCCTGATGCCACATCAGGGGCATTAGCAGTGCAAAGTCCACTCCTACCACTTGGTTTGTTCACCTTTGTTTCTACATATTCATGTGGACTGATATGGCAACCCCCCACTCAGGACCTAGTCATTTAGAACTTTTCAGTTTATCTACTGACTCATCTCTTCCCATCTTCAACATACAGTTCCTTTCATTTTACCAGTCCTAAAACAAGTATATTGATTCATGACACAGTAACAATATGAGAGATAAACACACAGCTTCCAAGGACAACTGTGCATACATATACATGCATCCCTCCAATCATCTCCCTCCCCCAACCCACATGTCAAGGCAGGGCCAGAGTGAGTGTACAGGACTGGGAGCCATAGCCTATGAGTTACCACAGGGTGTGTAACACTTATAGCAGGGGCTTTCAACCCAGTCCTCAAGACACACCTTGCCGGTCAGGTTTACAGGAGACCCACAATATATATGCATGAGAGAGGTTTGCATAGATTGGAGGTAGTGCATGCAAATTTATCTCATGCATATTCATTGTGGATATCCAGAAAACCTGCCTGGCTAGGTGTGTTCCAAGGATAGGATTAAGCACCCCTGACCTATAAGGAGAAGCTGTGTTTCCAAAGCAGTAAAGTTAATTTGGTTCTCTCTTTCTGGGCTCTGTTATTGGGGTGGAGGATGTAAAAACAGAGCTTGTTTACACAGGAACTAAAAGGGAAGCGGGAATGAAGAAACAGGAGAGAGCTAAAGTCAGAAACCAGGTACCCCCACTGTTATTTCCAGTCTGGACCTCACAATACCCATCCCGGGATAGCAATAACCCCCTTCTGGACCTCCTCTGGGGCCTTTCCTGAAACTCCTTGGCTTACCAAGGCCATCCAAAAGGTTTGGGGGAACAACAATAAAAAAAAAAAAAAAAGTTACTACATTACAACCTGGCTCATTTCACATCGACTCTGAATCTTTTCAGCTCTCATAAGACAAGAAAGAAATCTTTGGAGAATCTTTATAAAGAACATCAACCACAGACCCATCCCCCCTTCTTAAAAGAAACAAACCAACAAACACACACCTGTTCCAAGGCAAATGAAGGAGGAATGGGTGAGACCTTTACACAGAGCCTAGAGATCTCATTACTTCCTCTCTCTGGTCTCAGACAACAGATATAACAAATACCTCTGAAAAAGTATTTTAAAGGAGGTCTCCTCACTACCTAAGGAACTGAAGTACAATAATGCAAAGTGTTATGTAGCTATTTGTAAAGACCCCCTCTCCCCTATATAAGTTCTCAGTCATCCCAACCCCACCACATCCCTTGCATACCTTTTGAGGTGGAGTTCCTATCAGCATCTCCAGGTAGTACCCTCTCCCCGAATCTCCCTGTAGATTGTCCACCATAACTAAAAAGTTGATTTTGGCTCCAGGTTCCAGGGCCAGAGATAAACCCCCAGCTTCGTGCTGCTGGGATGAGTTCACAGGCACAAGTCTCCAGGGCTGTTTCACCATGGCTGATGACATCTTCAAGGGGAAGACAATTTGGGCATCACAGCCAATTCCCATCAAGACGAGGAAGTAGCCCAAAGTCCAGAGTAGCTTCATTCTGGCAGTAAGACCCTTAGAACACCCCCCCCCCTAAAAACCTACCAAAAGCACAGGCCTTTCAATTCATTTGATTTCCAAATTGTCAAGACATTGATGCTGATTTCTGAGAAACATTAATGCTCTCCTTTAAATTAATCATGTAAAAATTTAAGCAAACACAGAACAAAAACATATCCAGCCCTAGAAAACTTAGAAACAAGCTGCCCGGAGCTCTTATAGGAATGAACAGCTAACCTTCTTAGTCACATATTTACACACACACTTCCCAGCAGCAGAAAAGGATGTAATGTGACCCAGCCAGGGGTGTTTCTGGAGAAAGTTTGAAGTTGTCTTAAAGGGACAAGCAGTTCAGCAGCAATACACAGGCTTTCCCCTACACGATTTGTCTACTTTTAAAATAGCAGCCACAGAGAAATTTATCCCTACATGGTTTCACTGTTTTAGGGGGTGTTTTACTAAAGCTTAGCTCGAGTTATCTGTAGCACAGCCCATAGGAATAAAATGGGCCCTGCTGCAGATAACTGAGCTAAGCTTTAGTAAAACACCCCTTCAGCTTTGTTTCCATAATTCTACTAAAGTTTGCTGGGAAGTGAAAGGTGCTTCTATTTTCAATTTTTAAAAATTTTTTTAAAAAACAACAACCAAAATGAAGTGCCTTTCTTTCTTTTCATGGAAAAAGTTTATTTCAAAAAAGTGAGAATCAAATGCTACCAAATTACATAGTTCCAGGAGAGAGACTTTTCAGCTACTCCTGTTTTTGAACTTACATCCCACAGCAGTGTGGTGTTCATTATTCCTAAATTCTACCCACTGAAATTAGTGCTGCTTGCAGGTTAGCTTTCGCAACAATCCAGGGCTGCTAAAATCTCCCACCTGGAACTGACTGCTTAAGGCAGACATATTTCTAGCACACTACACCACAAATTCAGGTAAGATAAGATTTCTTTGTTAACAATTATTTAAAATACATAATAAAATATTTAAAAGTTTGAAATGGTAGGCTTTCAACTGGGATCCCTGGGAGTCATTTTTCACTTAGTAAAATTTTAAATTTGATAGTCTTTTCTTTTGATTCAGGAGACTCTGGTTCTACGCTGGGGAGAGGGCAGGGAAAGGAAGGAGGGAGACCCCAGGTTAGTCCTGAAACCCAGTTAATCCTGGATTTTTGGTAATGTCTGTTCTGTTTTGAAATTGGCATCAGAGGTGAGCTATAGTTCACCTGATTTCACATACCACAGCTCTGAAGAGAATCCCCTCCTCAGCTGTCAGTGCTGTATTCATGCTGTACATGCATTCATAGCAGCCAACTCTGTGGGTGCTGAGCACCCCCAATATTGAGCAAGCTTCTTCATTGTTTCCAGGGAGGGACAAATCATATGGGTTTGCCACCCCCAATGCACCCATCAGTATGATACCTGTATGGGTTCTGATCACAATCCATGATTCAACTGCCTGTATTGTATCTATACATGTATCAAATGTAACACCTGCATGGAATGTTGATGATAATCCAGTCCTCAGTGCTGTATTCAGGCTTTACATGCATCAGTAGGTTTGATGAGGATCTGCAGTTCCCAAGTTACTTGAATGCGAGATGATAATGAAAAGGGTTCAGAGATGCCAAGTTACTCAGCTCCAAACTGGAGACATTGTGGCCAGTTCTGGTCTTGAACTTACATCTGCTTCTTGGTTATGGAATGGGGTTATGGATTTCAACTTCCTGATTTAAACTCAGCCTTTGCAACTGCTCATTTTCATTTTTTTTTCAATTTGCCTCCTTTTATAATAGCAGCCCTTTTGAAAGGCCTATTCCAAGGATTCAATATATATACGTCCCTACATCCTGCAACACAGCAAATTAATGGACCATTTTGGACACTCTTAACCTTCCCTCCTTTTTCCCTGTATACCCTGTTCTTTTGATGCTCCCTGATCACTACACTATATTGTATTTGTATATTTACCGATTTGGCGATTGCCTCTACGGTTTGATGTAAGCCACATTGAGCCTGCAAATAGGTGGGAAAATGTGGGGTACAAATGTGATAAATAAATCCCAAAGTAGCATGGGATCTCTAGTGTCAAGGAGGTTTGACAGGAGATGACATGATGTCAAAAAGTTGAAGCCACTTAGATTAGTCTATGTTTCCTCTTCCCTGCGCAGTTGTCATTCTGCGTACACTCAAAACAAAGCAAACAAACCTATGAGCTGCTGCATCCATGTTGTCATTCTTTATTGTTGGAAGCATTTTTATTTAATCTCACTTATACTTTCAAACATGCCAGCTTGTGCAGCATACGGATGTACACAGAGGAAGTATAATAACAGAATAACTTTTCATAAGTAGAGTAGTAATTTGTTATAAATCGTAATGTGTGTCATTTGGAGGGGACACCCTAGCATGTGATATATTTGTGCAGAGATTTTTTCTCATGTTGAAAGGCCACTAAAACAGATATCATGTTATGAGAATCAGGTGCTCAAAATCTGTTTATTTATTTATTTATGGCAGTTATATCCCACATTAAACATCAATTAGGTTGAAACATGGGAGCATTTAAAATCCTTTTTTTCCCTTTACCTAGATCAAAAGAGAAAGATGGTTTGTGGGAACTTGCTCCTTAAGTCTTGTGGAATGCAGTGGTATTTTATAAAAATGCACTTAATATTGTTTATTACTACTATTTTAAAAGAAAGATATTAAATAATGAGGGCAGAGCTACCTTCATGCAGAAGTCCAGAGTCAGTCTAAATGTGCCAACATTGTCCAGTTCTGTGATATATATTTATTTCTTCTTCAAGTCAGTTTTCAACAGCATTTTCTCAGTTATTACCCAAATGCGAACACAATTATAATGTTAATTAATACATTTTGGATGTTACTGAATTCTGTTATCCTGTCTCACTGTATTTCCAGTTTTGGCACAGTGTAAGTCATCACAAGGACAAAATATAAGAAAACCAATGGACTGCATTAGGGACTTATAGTCCATTTAGTTACATTTAAACAAATGAGAGATCTGCATGAAAGAAAATATTTATTTTTATTATTTTGACTTATAAAAAACACTTGTCCCTGAAATCTGCTCAAAACAGAATAATCCATTTGTACAAAAGGGATAAGGTGAAGATGTGATTCCATGTGCCCCAATGAAAAGAGAGTTTAATTTTTAGTTCATACCTTTATAACACCAGGCTTCCCAGAGCAGATTACAACAACAGCTAAAATGAACCCATCAGTAAACTGGAATTTGGCCATGTATTACTGTATTCTACTGTATAGTAAAAGATTATTAGAAATAATGGACTGCCTATGTGTGGTCCATCTGTGAAAAGTCAAAAGCTGTTCCGGTTTGATAGGCAGTGCCTTATAAGGTGGAGGACAAAAGATGTTTTTTTATTTTTTACTTATTTGACAGCTTTTTAATTTATTTGAACGGTGTAGAAAAATGAGCACAAAATACAGCCTTTATTACTGCTGTTTCCACCAACTACATAATTTGTGAAGCTGTTTTAGTGATATTCAGTTTTGATTTCATGATATTTATATCCACACTAGTAAAAAAGGCCCGTTTCTGACACAAATGAGTGTGTATGTTTGAGAGTGACTGTGTGTGAGAGAGAGAGTGAATGTGTTTGTGACAGAGTGAGACTGCTGGGTGCGAGTGTGTCTGCTCTATCCCCTGCCCCCCCTACAGACACCCAGTGATTCTCCTCTCTCCCCTGCTCCAACTGCAGCCACCCAGCGATTATCCTTTTTTCTTGCCCCCCCCCCCCATATCCACCCAGGGATGCTCTTCTCTCCCCTGCCCCCCTCCCACCACCCAGCAAGTCTCCTCTGTCCCCTGCTCCCCCTCCAGCCACCCAGCAATTGTCCTCTCTCCCCTACCCCCCCTCCAGCCACCCAGAGATTGTCCTCTCTTCCCTGCCCCCCTCCAGACACCCAGTGATTCTAGTTTTTCCTGTGGCCCCCCCTCCAGCCACCCAGCGATTCTCCATTTTCCCTTGCCCCCACCGATGCTCTTCTCTCCCTTGGCCGTGCCCCCCCCCCCCTTCCTGGCACCCGGCGAATCTTTTGTCTCCCCTGCCCCATCAATTCGCCGCTGTGCTCCCGCCCTCCCACCTGTGGTTGGTCAGCTGTTGCGTGTGATGTGCGTAGGGTGAGCGATGCGATTCGGTGTCATTGCTCCGCCCTCAACATCATCACGTTGTGACGCGAGGGCGGGGCAGACACTCATGGGCAAACAGCGATCTACACAACTACACACTACTTCCGGCTTCCGGCTTCATTAGAACGTTGGAGGTGCGTTTTATACAGAGAGAGATGGGACGCTTTCAAATAAATTGCTCTGCTCTTTGATTAGTAATAAGGAACTGCATAAAAATCATCCATTGAACTAAAACATTCAGAACTCAATGTACAAGGAAATTACACAGCTGAGGTAACCCACCTTCCAAGATAGCAATACACTGACCTCTTGTGGTAAATCAGTGGAAAAACATTGAAATGGCAGAGCTTGCCCTGTATGGTCAGATAAAGAAAACAGCAATACAATATTTAGAGAGCTGCCAAATAAGCTCAGGCCATTGAAAGGAACACTTGAGTCACTCATGGCTTTTAACCTCTTATCCCACAAAATTATGAGTTTTGTGCATTTCTTTGGTCAATGCAAAACAGAAGCACAGAGCAACCCAGTTACAGGAGTGAGATTTTTAGCCAGGGCTGGATTTCTGACAACCCCATCCTGACACATTATGGAACCTGCCACACTGATTGCATTGAGTAGAATCAGAAACTGCAAATACCACACTGCTTTTTTTTTTTTGTTACATTTGTACCCCGCGCTTTCCCACTCATGGCAGGCTCAATGCGGCTTACATGGGGCAATGGAGGGTTAAGAGACTTGCCCAGAGTGACAAGGAGCTGCCTATGCCTGAAGTGGGAATTGAACTCAGTCCCTCAGTTCCCCAGGACCAAGTCCACCACCCAAACCACTAGGCCACTCCTCCACTTTAGTTTCTAATTCCAAATCCAGGACTAGCCTCAAAGTCACTTTCTTGAAACTGGGCAACCAGGCCATTCTGCAGGCAAATATGGAGTAGATAGGGATGCCACCCCTCTATCAACTTGCTGGCTACTCCTAGACAACAATATGAAAATGTTCAAAAAGGTATTGATCGTCAGCAGGTTTTGTTACAACAAGAGCAGAAATGGATTTTCAGATTGCGCTCCCTTGAGCCGATTGGATTGAATGCACAAATAGAGTGGTGTCATTTTTTTCTAATTTGATAGGCCAAGAGAGTATTAGCGTCTGACGTCAGTTCCAGTATATATTGGGGGCCATTTTGTGGATTTTTGGCTGACGTGTCAGGCATTTAGAACCAGAAGTGCTGTTGATGCTAGTACAAGACATTTAATTTTGCAAAAGTTTTGGATTAGCTTTGCAACAATAATAAAAAAGAGACATTTAATTTTTCAAAAGATATTAATGTGGAAGGTTTTTTGCCGCTGATGAAGAGAGGATCTTTTGATCCATTCAGGTCTGCAAATCTATATGATTCTTGAGCTCTTTGAGGCTTTTTCCTTCTTTTCATCAATACCTTTTTGAACATTTTCATATTGTGGATTTTTGTTTGTGTTCTTATCTAGAGATTATATATCCACACCCAAATATGTTTGTTATTTTAGTGTACTCCTAGACTACCACATGATCCTCTTCCTGGCTCCATGCTGCTTTACTCGTCTGACTCATCCTGTTGTCACCTATAGCAAATCCATGCTGTTATGCTTCTGGCCAGTGGCAGATTCATACTGTTTGCAAGGTCGGTGTTAGATATGCTGGGATCCAGGGTAGCAACTGTGGAGGGGGAATGTCTTCTTCAGGTTCAGGTAGGTTTAGGGCCCTCTGGAAAATGGAAGCCCAGTGCAACTGCTCGCCCTTCCCCTTTAATAGGATCATAGAAAACATAGTAAAATTAAGGTGGATAAACACCATGAGGCATATTTTCAAAGCACTTAGCCTCCCAAAGTTCCATAGAAACCTATGGAACTTAGCCTCCCAAAGTGCTTTGAAAATATGCCTCCATATGGCCTATCCAATCTGGCCTTCCATGCCATCTACTATCCTTCCTTTCCCTTAGAGATCATGCTTGTCCCAAACTTGTTTGAATTCAGATACAGTCTTCGTCTCTACCACCTCCACCAGGAGGCCATTCCACAAATTCACACTCTTTCCATAAAGAAGCATTTCCTTAGATTACTTCCGTGTCTATCCCTCATTCCAGAGTTTTCTTTCAATTGAAAGAGACTCACCTTCTGTGCATTTAGGCCACAGGGAGGACAAATGAAGCAGGAATATTGGGATCACAGGGGAAGATGAGTGAGGCTATGGAGGAGTGCTTGGGAAGATGAATGAAGCTGTGTGGTGGGAATCACAATTGGAGGGGAAGACAAAAGTTGTGAAGGTATGATAAGGCTGTGAGGGAGCATTGAGGGAGAGTGCATGATGCTGGGAAGAGAGACAGGCCCTAACAGTTTAGCATAGACTTTTGGCTCAACCAAAAATGACCTTTATTTTTTGAAGAAATATAAAACAAAACAAAAAGGAGGTAAAATCCTCACGGAACCGTGAGATATAAAAACAAAAAGTGAGGAGAGTGGACGAGGATACCAATTAGTTTATTTATTCACATAAAAAATGACGTAATTAACATTAAAAGTGACCCGACACGGCCGTGTTTCGGCCCAAAGGCCTGCCTCAGGGGTCTTTAAAACCTCAGAGAGTATGGCTTGGGATGTGTACTCCAAGGAAGGTAATAAGAAGGAACTCTCTTGGGTCTTCTCTCTTTTAAAAATTTTTTTGAAAAACGGAACAACCTGGTTTTACTCCTCTCCAAAAGGACGTGTACAAATGTCCTAATCACACCCCGTCCCTGTGGTTAACTGCGTGTCCCCATCCCCATGTTATTCTCTAATCCAAATTGTGGAACATATTTATGTGGACTGATTTTTTGACTGTGAGACGTGCTCTGGGAGTTTAGATTAAAGTGCCAGCTGGCCTCCTTACCCTGATAGTCTAGGCCAGGGGTGGGAACCTCGGTCCTCAAGGGCCGCAATCCAGTCAGTTTTTCAAGATTTCCCCAATTAATATGCATGATATCTATTTGCATACAGTGCCTCCATTGTATGCACATGGATCTCATGCATATTCATTAGGGAAATCTTGAAAACCTGACTGGATTGTGGCCCTTGAGGACCGAGGTTCCCACCCCTGGCCTAGACTATCAGGGTAAGGAGGCCAGCTAGCACTTTAATCTAAACTCCCAGAGCACGTCTCACAGTCAAAAAATCAGTCCACATAAATATGTTCCACAATTTGGATTAGAGAATAACATGGGGATGGGGACACGCAGTTAACCACAGGGACGGGGTGTGATTAGGACAAAACCCACGGGGACAGAGACAGAGCTCGTGAGACAGGGACAAACTTTGGCCCCATGTCATTCTCTAAATGCTTGAAACTAGCCTTAAACAGGGTGTTACCAAGGCCGCCGAGGGGGGGGGGGCAAAATTCCCTGGGCCCGGGCTTCCAAGGGGGGGCCGGCGCCGGGGTCAGGCCACCGGCGCTGCAGTCCTCAGTCTCACCTGCCTGCCTCCTCAGCTCCGGGCCCCCTGCATTCGAAGCGGCAGTCACAGATCACCTCCCTTCGGGACTTCCTTTCCTGTGTCCCGCCTTTGCGGAAACCGGAAGTTACATCAGACTAGGGCGGGACACAGGGAGGGAAGGCCAGAAGAGAGGCGATCTGCGACTGCCGCTTTGAATGCAGGGGGCCCGGAGCCATGGAGGCAGGCAGGTGAGACCGCAGACTGCAGTGGTGGGTGGAGCGACGGAGCGGCAGCGGCGGGGGGGCCTTGCCTAGTCTCTCGGTGGCCCTGGCTGTTGCAACTAGATGGAACAGCAAGTATCAATATACGAAAACTTAACACATCTTAGACAACTGGCAACTGAATTCAATGACAAAAAACTGCAGAAGCTGCTCTTGGATTTAAATGAAGCACTGTTAAATGACATCATTTGTATCTTGTCTGCCTTTGATACAGCACCAAAAGTCTCGTCTGCTGATCAGACTCCTACCATCTGCAACATCCTTCCATCATCTGCCCAGTTGCTCAATCATCGTACTGTTACTGCAACAGATTCATCCACTGTTGCTGGCATCAAGGAGCATTTCCAACACCTAATTGACACTTATTTTCCTGTTCAGCCAGGTTGTACCAAAACGAGATCAAAATGGTCAAATCCATCAACATCAACAACTCAGGATCTCCGCAATCCACATTCCCAGAAAGCATCGCATCTGTGGAAAAGCCCCCTCCAAAAAAAATGAAAATGGATGTTAACAGTTTTCTGAGTGACTTTTATGGAACAACGCCTCCTTTGAAGGCTACTGTTAATGAAGTGGGCAGTTATTTTTGTTCATGTGATATAGAAGACAATGGTTTGATTTTTTGGAAAAACAAGCAAAAGTGCTGGCCAACACTGTCAAAACTTGCATTGGGGATCCTGTGCATTCTTGCTACTAACACAACTTCTGAGAGGATATTTTCTAAGACTGTGAAAGTCACAGGAGCTAGTCTAAATCCTGAGATTGTTGATGACTTATTATTCATCCACAGATTTAAAAAATCATAATAGTGCTTCATAGTGCATACTTCTCCCCCGCTAGCGCATACAGAGCGGGTTGTATTTTGTACCCCTGGACATTTTAACAGGGTGGATTAGGGTTCCTTGTGGTTGTAGAAGTCAGATATTGTTGGGGTTGGAAGGGTAGAGGGTGGTGGAGAGAGGGCGGTTATTTCAGTTGCTCATTGTTATTATTGTTTTCTGTTTGTGATTTATAAACAACAGTTGTACAGAATATTGTTCTTTTTATACTTTAATAAGAGATTTAAATATAAAATCATAAGTGTTCGAGGCTTGTGCAGATGATGACAGATCCCATGGGGATGGGGCGAGGACAGTGTCCATGGGGACGGGGACAAAATGTGTCCCCAATCCCCATAGGCGTAGTTTGACTGTTTCATTTGGGGGGGCAAAAAATGGGCGGAGCATATTAGCATATCATTTGCATATATACATATGCAAATGATATGCTAATATGGAGGAAGGAAATGAAATTTACAGGCAAAATATCACAGATGCACATTTCAAAAAGCTGACATTTCAATTAATAAATTATGAATAAAATAAACTATGCGGGAACAGGAACTTGAAGAGAAGGCTTCGGGGCAGAGCCAAAGGCAGCGTGTACAACGCTACCGCTGCCAGGAACGCTGGAAAAGACTGCTGCCTGCGCCGGAGGGAGGGAGGAAGAGAGAGGAGTAGACGGAGACGCTCCTCTCCGTCCGCTTGGCTTCCCTGCCCTCTCTGTCTGCGTCCCGCCCGAAAGGAAATGACGTCAGAGGAAGGCGGGACGCAGATAGAGAGGGCAGGGAAGCCAATCGGACGGAGAGGAGCGCGTGCCTGCATGTGTTTTTTGTTTTTTTTTTAACTTTTTTTTTTTTTTTTTAACTAATGGCGCGGCAGCGCCTCGCGTCGTTTGGGGGGGCACTGCCCCCCCTCGCCCCCCCCAGTCTACGCCTATGCCAATCCCCATGTCATTCTCTAACTTGGATTTTAGGCAACTGGAATAATTGCTTCAAAATAATTATTTACAGAAAAGTATATGCCAGTTAGTAATATGTAACTAAAATAACAACAGTGACACTCCTTAGTATTCTCCTATCTAAGAGCTATATATACTAACAAGTGCTACTGTTAATAATTCAGGTTAGTAGTAAAATAACACATATTAATAACTAGATCCCACCACACAGAAAGGGACCCATGATTAAACAGTACGAGTTAGTCAGTAGTAAAATACATGTTAACAGCAGCATATTTTAGTAACTCTACTCATAATTCTCTTAGTTTAGTTAGAGTTCTTAGTGTAAAACTAGTTTCCCCCAGAGGGATATCAGGTGTTGAGAAGCTTTACCTTGATTGTTCTTCTGTTTCTGCTAGATTATGCAGCATTTCTTCTCCTGATCCTCATTCTGCTCCATACAGGCAGTGGTGGAAGACAGAGTCCGGTACCTGTACTCTTTTGTAGCTTTCCATCTGCTTTCCAGGCTCTGAGACTTGTTTCAGGGTCAGTGACTGTGCTAATCAAAGACCTTTCTTTTAATAGTTAGGAAGCAGTGGTGTGCAGTAACATTTTTATAGCAGGGCAGTTGATGTGCTAAACTGGGGGTGTCCAACCTCGGCCTTCATAAGGTCGTGTTTTCAGGATTTCCACAAAGAATATGCATGAGATCCTTCTGCATACAATGGAGGCAGTGCATGCAAATAGATTTCATGCATATTTATTGAGAAAATCCTGAAAACCTAACTGGATTGTGGCCCTTGAGGACCCAGGTTGGTCATCCCTGTGCTAAACATTAATGCAATGTGTACCCTTAACCAAGGTTTTATGTTGAACAATGTCACATCTTGGTCTCTTTCTGAGAGTCACCTATAACATTTGCCACTTCTCCTTTTGACTATTGCATGTGTGCATGATATAAAAATGCCCGTGTAAAATGATATAAGACAAGTGAAATGGATGTTCAAGAACTTAATATAAACTAAAAAAGGTGTGTATGTCAAACAAACTAGTGAGAAGAAGTGGATTATATCACAGTAACTAATTGTGGAAAAGAAACGAACAGAGAAATGTCCACTAAAAGGAGGCATACTAGTGTCATAAACCGAAGGCAATCCTAGCCTGAAAGGTTTGTCAATTGAAAGTGAAAACACAGAAAAGACAATTAATAAAGATGCTTCAATGTGTAGTGAATTGATAAAAAAAGTATCAATCAACAGACAGCCTAACCAAAATCGAGAATAGTTCTAACATCAATTCCAAAAGGTAAACCGAGATATGCCACTAAATCAAACATCGAAAAAAGAGGAAAGAGCCCATGTTCAATTCCATTGGGATAGCGGCATATGGCAAATAAATGCTGTCAAAGGGCAAGAATCACAAAGCTATTAACTGTACCATATAGGTATTAATATGTAAAATTGAAGCATGGTGCAATGAGTTTATGTAAGCGATCAAATCACTCAAAATGGTATATACAGTTAAAAAAATAGCTAGTGCAGACATTCCCAATTAAGCAACAGTGAATCCAAAAATAGGAACAAATATTCTTACCTAAAACTTCTACCAACATGGAGTGCGGCGTGGGTCTAGCAAACAGTCTTTGAAAACCTGAAAGTTTCTGATGTAGTTTTAAACAAGGCTATGTCACCTTTGACCACTGGGAAATCAAAGCCTCAATTTGGAAAAATCGAGCCTCATTGTGCCACATGTTTCTATAGCGACAAAAAACCAGCCTCAATTTAGCACAAAACCAAGACTCGTTCACATACAGTGCTGTATCATAAGCCATCTGGACTGTCATCGCAAACTATACAAAATGTATTAATTATTTATAGAGATTAACACCAAGTACAAACTCTTAGAAAAAGAAAAGACATCACACCCCACAAGTGACACATTAAAAACAACAAAAACGAAAATACAAAAGCGAAAAATGAAAAACATCTGAATGTGAAATGAAAAAAAGAAAAATCTTAGGGATCCTTTTACTAAGGTGTGCTAATGGATTTAGAGCACACTAATGATTAGCATGCGCTAAATGATAAGATGCTATTATATTCCTCTGGATTTTTTATTTAGCAGACGCTAATAGTTAGCGCGTGCTAAATCGGTTAGTGCACCTTAGTAAAAGGACCTCTAAGTTTCAAGACCAGTAAAATACAAATTGAACATGATATTAAATATAATGTACAAAAAAAAGAAGAAGTAGGGGGTAGACCAAATGTATATCCAAACAGCAGGTTTATTCAAGCATAAAATCCAAAGACTCGATGCAGTCCTGCATTTCGGCGCTAACCGTGCCTGCCTCAGGAGTCAAACAAGGTATCTCAGCCACTGATGATAACAACACATAAATGGGCTGGAGAATCTACAGACTTAGATAAAAAAATATTGGGGGTGCTCAGGCACCCACAGAGCTGGCGTCTATACCTGCCCCTACCCTCCCGCCATATTGAGCATCTTCCCTCTATGAGTCCCTATTCTTGCCCTGTCCGTCCTTCTGTATACCTATCCCCTTTCACATGTCCACTATCACCCCTCTGTGTCCCTATACCCCCCCCCCCACTTGCCCCTGGGCCAGCATCTCTCTCACTTCATTCTCTCCTGTCCTCCCCCTTCCTCCCAGCCAGTATCTCTCCTTCTCTCGTCCTCTCTCCCAGGGGTTTAGCCAGTATATCTCTCTCTCTTGTCTTCCTTCCCAGGGGTTTTACAAGTATTCCTCTCTCATACCTCCATCCTATTGTGTTTCCTTCCTTGTGGGTCTAGCTTCTCGCTCCCCCCCCCCCCAATCCTGGCATCTCTTCCTCTCTTATCCCCCAACTCTCTCTCTCTCTCTCTCTCCATTTCCTTCCCCCTTCTCCCGCAGCTCAGCTTCTCCTGCTTTCTCTGCCCCCATGACCCTCCAAAAATTTGCTTGTGACCAGTAACGCTGCACAGACACTGCTGCTTTCGACAATCATGGATTCTTTTTTCTATCATGTCCCTCCCCCAGAAAGTGAAGATAGCATCAGAAGAGACAAGATGGAGCAGAAGAAAGGTCCCATGTTGGCTGGAAGCAGCAGCGCCTCTGCAGTGTTACCAGTCTAAAGCAAGTTTGGAGGACCATGGGGGTGGAGAAAATGAAAGTGGCCTCACCGCAGGAATAGAGGAAGGAAAGGGTGAACAGAAAAATGCCAAACCACCACCAGGAAGCAGGGATGTGGGAGCCAATGTGTGAGATCAGGGAATTCAAATGTGTTATCTGGAGATAGGACTCAAATCCATGCGTCACACGCCAATGTGTATGACTTGGCATGTCTGTCAACATGTATTTCCCATTATTGAGGTGGAATGGTTAAAAAAGCAGAGGCATAGCTACCATAGAGCAAGCCTGGCAAAAATGCCCAGGGCTGCCAAATGGTAGTGGCCACCTGCTGTTGCACTCTCTTCCCCCCCTCCTGCATCTCGCACGTCCTGGCATTTCTCGCCTTCTGTCTCCCCCCCCCCTTGGGTCCAGTATCCCCATCCCAAGGGGGGGGGGGCACTCAAAATCCTCAGCAGGCAGCAAGGTAAACAGACTGTTTCCAGGCAGCACCACCTAGGTCTTTTCACTGCCACATCCTGCCTCTCTGCTGTCACTTCCTGTGAGCCGGATGCGGCAGTGGAAAGACCTAGGTGGTGCTGGCTGGAGGAAATCTGTTTACCTTGCAACCTTTGCTGGCTGCCTGTTGCGGATTTTGATAGCCCTAGGGGGAGGAGGGTGGGATACAGAGAAACCAGGACCTGTGGGCGAGAAGGACAATACCACACCTGAATGGGAAAGGAGGAAAAATGCCAGAACCTGCGTGGTGGTGGTGATGGGGGGGGGGGGGGGTTGAGGCAGAGAGAAGAGTGAGACCTGGAAAAGTAAAGGTAAGAGAAGGGGGTGAGTAGAGAGAGAGAGAGAGAGACCAGAAAGTGGGTGTAGGGTGGGGAGATAATTGGACCTTGGAGTAAATGGAGGGAAAAGAGACTGGACTCTGCAGGAGAGAGACACTGAACCAGTGGAGGGGGAGAGTGATGCCAATCTGTGGAGGGCAAGGGGGAGAGACGTTGAGCTTGGGGTGGGGAGTGTGGAATAAGGAAAAGAGAGATATGACAAGCTGGATAAGCGAGGGAACAGGGACAAAGAGAAGATAGGCTGGACACAGGGGAGGGATAAGGACACTGAGATGGTAAGTGCTGAGGGGGGGGGGGAGGACAGTGATAGAGACAAAAGATGGATAGTGGACATAGAGAGAAGAAATATCAAAATGACAGGAGACCCTCGAAAGAGTTGAGAAAAAAAAAAACAGAGAAAAAGAGACAGAGAAACAACAAAGGTAGAAAACAGTATTAACTATAATGCATGAGCTTTAGGAAATATGCATCTCTGATATCTTGTATTTCAGTTTCTATTTCTAGTATTATGACAGTTTATAGATAGCTAGATAGACATGGAATGTGCTTGCTTTTTGCAGGGTTTGTTTACTGGAGCTTTGAAGGGGTTTCTCCTCCTCCACCCCCACCCCCGGTCCCCACTGCCAAGAGATGGCATTATAGAGGAACCCATCTTAAATTTTTCCGCCTGAGATCCATTCAGTCCTAGCTAAACCACGGAAAATAAGAGATGATCATTTAACTTTTCAAACAACACTAAAATATGTTTATGTTTACTTATTATGTGACATACTGCCTTTACATTAGATAGGTCAAGATGGTTCACAATTTTAAAGAGTTTAAAAAAGAAGCAGAAAGTGAACTCCAGGCACAGATAGGATAGAGAACAAACACACAGAAGAACAGTCATCCAAGCTTATGCATTAGTAGAGCAGTCCAAGATCGAGTAAACTCAGGATCACCGCACAATCCATCAATCATGGGAGCTATCTATAGGTACATTAAAGGCCTAATTGAAAAAAATGAATTTTCAGGCAAGATTTGAATCTAGAAAGGGAGCGTTCCAATCTAAGAGGAAGGGAAGGTTATTCCATAATTTAGGAGCAAGGAAGAATCTAGTGTTTCATGGGCTAATCTTGTAGAGAGAAGAACTAAATGCATCTAGGGAGTGAAGAGCGCAAGCCAGGGTATAGGGGATGATGACAAAGGATAGGTAGGGGGGAGAACCAGAGTGTAGAGTTTTATAGGTCAATATCAGAATTTTAAACCAATATCTGTAAGGGACAGGTAACCAATGGAGCTGCACATACAAAAGGGTGATGTGATCAAACTTTTTAGCTTCCAGTAAAAGTCGAGCTGCAGAGTTTTGTAGTGTTTGGAGGCAGCAAAGTTGGTTATGAGGAAGACCAACATAAACGGCATTGCAGTAGTCGAGTAGTGAGATGATAAATGTGTGAATAAGAGTGTGCATTGATGGGAAATCCAGAAGCTTACTGACTGAATGAAGGCGATGCAACCAAAGAAAACCTACTCTAATGACTTGAGAAATTTGTTGTTCAAAGGATAATTGGGAATATAGAATGACTCCAAGATAGCAAAAAGAGGAGACTGGAGTCACCTGAAGATTGAAGAGAGTGAGAAGGATGGAGGGAGCAGAGTGAAATCTCACTCCATGAAATTAACAGCTAGCAGACTCAAAACAAATTGTAGAATTTTTTTTTGTTTTTACACAGCACACAAGTTGAGGAATCTGTTGCTGGAGGGTATGGTCGAACTAATATAGCAGAATGAATATGTCCATAAAAAGTTATTATGCAGGTAGATCTAAGAAAGCTATCCTGGAGTGCAGTAAGTTTAAAACAAATAAAAGACATTTTTCTTTACTCAGCACGTAATTTGACTCTGGATTCGTTGCCGGAGAATGTGGTTTAGGCGGTTAGCTTAGCAGAGTTTAAGAAAGGTTTGGACGGCTTCCTGAAGGAAAAGGCCATAGAATGTTATTAAATGGACGTAGGGAAAAATCAACTATTCCTGGGACAAGCAGTACAAAATGCTTTGCTCCGTAGATCTTGCCGGGTGATTGTGACCTGGATTGGTCACTGTCGGAGGCAGGGTGCTGGGCTAGATGGACCTTTGGTCTGTCCCAGTGTAGCAATGCTTATGTCTTATGTCTTACCCACTTCAAAAGGGGGCAAGAAGTCATACTCATTTCTATAGAGTTTACAATTAAACTACCTGCTTCCAGTAATTTACTGAACAGGTGAAGGAAAAAAATAGGGTTGGGTCTTTGGTAGGCCTCTCCATTTCTTGTATCCACAGGTACAAATAGCTCCTACAATTGTAGTATGGCAAAGAAACATCATTCCCTTACAGCTGAGGCTGTCATTACAGCTCCTGCTTCTGTCCAGACTGAATGCTTGGCCCAAGACAACATTCTGGTTTCATGCAATAGATGCATTCACATTGAATCCCTCATGAAAGAAGTACATGAACTAAGAGAGGAGATGGCAAAACCAAGACACATCTGTGACAACCAGAAAATCATCCTGGAGATGCATGATGAAACACTCAGGATCACCAGCAAACAGAGAGAAGATTTTGTGCAGAAAGAGGACAGCTGGACACAGGTCACCAAATCCTGCAAAATCAACCCCCCCCCCCCCCCCCCCAACTCTATCTTCTGTTGAACTGAAGAATTGGTTCACAGCCCTGGAGGTAGAAGAACTGAAAACATTTCGGGAACAGGAGGAAACAACAATCAAAAATCCAAGGCCACCAGATCTGTGGCCAATAAGAAGCGAAAGGTAGTGGTGGTCAGTGATTCTCTTCTGCAGGGTACTAAGGCGCCCATCTGCCAACCAGACATGATGTCCAGGGAGTTGTGTTGTCTGCCTGGTGCCAAGATTGGAGATGTAGAGGAAGGATTGCCTAGACTCATAAAGCCTACTGACCACTATCCTATGCTGTTAATCCATGTGGGCACAAATGATACTGCTAGGTATCCTACTGAACATATCAAATGTGACTTCATGGCTCTGGGTCAGAAGGTAAAGCACTTAGGTGCACAGGTGGTGTTCTCATCGATTCTTCCTGTTGAAAGTAAAGGCCAAATGAGGGAAACTCATTTGTCGCTGTGTCGCTGTGTGGATGGTGCCGACATGAGTGCTTCGGTTTCCTTGACCATGGGATGATTTTCCCTGAGCTACTGAGCGGTGATGGTGTCCATCTTTCAAGAAAGGGACGAAGTGTCTTCATAACAGGCTGGCTAAAGTACTGAAGAGAGACTAAATTTGCTGGGGTGGGTGAGAGAAGCCCCAAAATCATTAGCAATCCTCAGGAAGGTAAGACATCAAATATCCTTGTAGAAAGGGAAAAACAGGGTAGCATCTGGAGAGCCTTACATACAAAAGCCTGTAGTGTGGTAAACAAATGCCTAGATCTAGAGGTTGCAATGATAGAAGCCGACTTGGATATAGTGGCGGTCACAGAGACGTGGTTCATGGAGAACCATAACTGGGATGTAGTTATAACTGGCTATAATCTGTTCAGGAAGAACAGGGTAGGGAAAAAGGGTGGAGGAGTGGCATTATATGTTAAGAATAATATCCAAGTGACAGAACTGCAGGATGTATGGGGTAAGGAAGAAACGCTGTGAGTTAAACTGGTAAGAGGGAAGGAAAATATATTTACATTGATGTAATATACAGGCCACCTTCAAAGTCAGAAGAAATAGACAGAGACTTAATTGAAGATATCCATAAGATAGTTAGGAAAGCGGAAGTATTACTGATAGGTGATTTTAATATGCCAAACGTCAATTGGGGCATCCCTGCTGCGGGGTCGATTAGAAGCAAAGGGATCGGGATTGAACCTGTACCGGATTGGTAGTGTTTTTTACTTTGTCCCGAGTCATGTGAATGCCGAAACGTAGAGGGAAGCAGGCAGCCGTGGGGACTCCAGGCCGGCCTCCTTCTACAGCGGCAGGCTCTATTAGCTGTTTCTTCGGAGGTCCGGAGTGTCTGGAGGGTCGGTAGGTGGCACGTTGATGACAGCAGGGGTGAGTGGAGACCCAGGAGCCGCGCTAGTGCTGGATGTGACCTTGAGCCCCGACCAAAGAGCTCCTCCCCCACAGCCCCGTAGTACTAGCTCCCCGGTGACGGCGGTGTCATCTCTGCGATCGGGAACTGAAGCTGAGAAGGAACGTCTGGGTCCTCAAGTACAAACGCTGGTGAGTGATGGAACTGAAAATGTTTTCATTTCCTTAAAGCGGCAGAGAAATCAACTGAAGCTGTGGGAGATCATTTGGCTACAGGGGAAGCTATATCAACTGACGAGGTACAAATTCCACTTATTCCTAGCTTTTTGGAGGAGAAACCATCTGAAGTTACGCTTGACAATTTGTGGGCTTTGATTGCAAACCTGGGTAAGACTTTATGTTCTTGAATTCAAGTATTGGATACACGAATAACTAAAGTAGAAGAGAAAATGGAAATAGTAGATACAGGGGTGAAACAAACTATGGACAAAATTGAGGCACAAGGAAGAGATGTTGCTCAAATTCAGGATTTTCAAACAACAATAATAAAGGACACAACTAATATGAGACGGAAAATTGAAAAATTGGAAAATTCCCTAAGAATTAATAATTAATAAGAGGAAAAGAAGGCTGCTCTGGTTCTTGAATGCAGTAGCTGAAAAGGTAAGGGAAATAAGATTAGCTTTCACAAGTTACAAGAAGACTCAGAAAGAGGAAGACAGGCAAAAATACTTGAAAAAGCTAAGAGAAGCTGGAAAAGTTGTCAGGAAAGTGAAGTGACAAATGAAAGAAAAGATAGCCAATACAGTAAAATTGGAGGACAAGACATTTTTCAGATATATAAGTGACAGGAGCAGGTGCCAGAATAGCATTGCGAGGCTCAAAGCTGAGGGAGAGAAATATATAGAAGCCGATAAAGATAAAGCTAAACTGCTTAACAATTATTTCTGTTCTGTGTTCACGGATGAAAGACTGGGGGTAGAACCGCAGAAAACAAATGCTAAGGGGGATGGATGTGTGCTAGACCAGGACTGATTCCCATAAGACTATGTTCATGAGGAGCTAACTAAACTAAAAGTAGACAAAGCAATGGGGCCCGATGGGATAAATCTGAGGGTGCTCAAGGAACTTGGAGATGTTCTGGTGGCTCCACTGTCTGACCTCTTCAATGCCTTCTTAGAGTCTGGAGTGGTCCTCGAGGACTGGAGAAGGGCGGATGTGGTCCTTCTGCACAAGAGCGGAAGTAAGGAGAAGGTTGGAAATTACAGACCTGTCAGTCTGACCTCAGTGGTAAGTAAACTAATGGAAATGCTTCTAAAATGAAGGATCATGAGTCAAATCAAATGGATGGCAGGACCAGAGGCAGCATGACTTCACTAGAGGCAGGTCGTGTCAGACGAATCTGATTGATTTATTTGACTGGGTGACCCAACAGGTAGACATGGGAGGGGCACTAGATGTGGTGTACTTGGATTTTAGCTATGTGGAAATGGATATTATCAGTGGTGTGCCGCAGGGATTGGTTCTCGGGCTGGCCCTTTTTAACATCTTTATGAGTGATATTTCAGAAGGGCTGTCTGTAATAATCTGTAATAGGGTGGACACCCTGGAGGGTGTGGATGGTATGAGGAAGGATCTAGCGAAGTTGAAGACTGGTCTGAAAATTGGCAACTAAGATTTAATGCTAAGAAATGTAGGTCATGCACTTGGATTACAATAATCCAAGGGAACAGTGCAGTATTGGGAGTGAAGTGCTTCTGTATACAGAAGAAGGACGGGACTTGGTGATGGTTGTGTCCGAAGACCTTAAGGTGGAGGAGTGGCCTAGTGGTTAGGGTGGTGGACTTTGGTCCTGGGGAACTGAGGAACTGAGTTCGATTCCCGGCACAGGCAGCTCCTTGTGACTCTGGGCAAGTCACTTAACCCTCCATTGCCCCATGTAAGCCGCATTGAGCCTGCCATGAGTGGGAAAGCGCGGGATACAAATGTAACAAAAAAAAAAAAAAGCAGGTAATGGTGATGGTCAAAGCCAGAAGGATGCTTGGGCATATAAGGAGAGGGATGACCAGCAGGAAAAAAGAGGTGATAGTGCCCTTGTATAAGTCTCTGGTGAGGCCCCATTTGGACTACTAGGTGCAATTCTGGAGACCGCACCTACGGAATGATATAAACAGGATGGAGTCAGTCCAGAAGGTGGCTACCAAACTGATAAACGGTCTCTGTCATAAAACATATGGGGACAGGCTCATGGACCTCAACATGTATGCGCTGAAAGAGAGGTGAGAGAGAGAGAGGATATGACGTTTAAATACCTCAGTGGCGTTAATGCACAGGAGGTGAGCCTTTTCCAAATGAAGGAAAACTCTGGAATGAGAGGGCATAGAATGAAGTTAAGAAAAAAATAGGCTTAGGAAGAATCTAAGAAAATACTATTTCATGGAATGGGTGGTAGATGCGTAATATGGCCTCCTGGTGGAGGTTGTGGAGAAGAGGACTGTGTCGGAGTTTAGGAAAATGTAGGACAGGCATGTGGGATCCCTTAGGAAAAGGAGAAGCTAGTGGGTACTGAGGAAGGGCAGACTGGATTGGCCATTTGGCCCTTATCTGACATCATATTTCTATGTTTCTAAATCTAAGCAACCTTCAAGAGCTGCTTCTACTATTTGCGACAACTACGCTGCCTCTCTCCATACATCGAGAAGGAAAATCTTATCCCAGTTGCGCATGCCATGTTAACAGCAAGACTGGATAACTATAATGCACTCTACAAGGTCTGACAACAAAGGGTCTGCACCAGCTCCAATTGATTCAGAATGCTGCAGCAAGACTCATAGAAGGTTGCAAGCGATGTGACCACATCACACCATTTCTGCAAAAAATTCATTGGCTCTCAGTACAATAAAGGACTAAATTTAAAACTCTGTCTGATCTTCAAGGCAAAGGAAATGGCCCCGAGTACTTGAAGAACAGAATGACCCTCTACACACCTCCAAGGACACTATGGTCCTCTCAAGAGGTATTCCCTAACCACACCCTCTCCGAAAGACATTAGACTGGAATGCACTCCCTCAAAGGCTCCGCTTAACATAAGACTATCTTTACTTCAGGAAGCAGGTGAAAGCTTGGCTTTTCAACCAGGCCTTTAATGGAAGAAGTAACTAACTTCTTAGTCTCACAAACACACACAACGAGTGACACAGACTGCACATACTGCAGCAGGACATGTTTATCTACTCCTACCCTAGCTGAGATAACATTTAATCGTCTCTCTGATCTCATGTGCAACTTTCTTTAAATTAGTCACCTTATTTTCTAACTCCTCTTACTTGTCTTACCTATCTATAAGTTCCATCTTTTGCTTATACCCTATGCTGTCTATTAAAATGTGCTATTACATATTGTGTTGACATTGTAAGTAGTATACTATGCTATACTTTGTATTGTTATTTGAATATCTTTACTGCTGTAATTGTCTATTACTTATGTTTGATTTATTCTTACTGTACACTGCCTTGAGTGAATTCTTTCAAAAAGGCGGTAAATAAATCCTAATAAATAAATAAGTATTTAAACATAAGTAATAGACAATTACAGCAGTAAAAATATTTAAATATAAAATATAAATATATATATAAATAAGATTGACCAACATGGAATTTTTGTTTTCAATATAGCAATAGTAGGTGTGCAAGGGACTTGAGGCAGGGCATGAGGCAGAGCAAGAGATGGGCATTGAGCAAGAAGTCAGGATTTTCTCTGTAAAAAGTTGGCAACCCTAATGTGATCCCATTCTCTGATTGTCAGTACTTTTGGGTTAGTGATTTCTCGAGCGTGTGAGCCCATACCGCCTACATAGGGGCTCACGCACTAATGGGAAAATTACTGCATGGCTATTAATGGGGAAAATTGAAAAATCGGCCATTTTACCATGGTGGTAAAAATGGTCTTGGCGCATGGGAATGATGTGTAAAAATACGCTAAGGCAACGTTTTACTGCAGCTTGGTAAAAGGGCCTCCATACGTGTTCCCAATATAAAATGAGAACTTCACATATATTTTTCCAGCCTGCTCTAACCATGCTCCCTTGAAATCCCTGCTTCCAGGCCACTTTCATTAGCTTTCTGAAATCACCATTTAAAGGTGTTTGCGATCTACACATGAAAACGCCAGCACATCCTTGTGTAGATGCTTCTAGAATTACCTCCTTTATCTACGTACATATTTTCCCTCTCTGTCTTCTGGAATGTCATTTTTTTCTTAAAGGATAGATATACCCATCTCGTGATTAGCAGGTTTCAATGTTCAGCCATCAGATTTAGCTGGATAATGTCTTAGTTACCCAACCAGAGCCTTCTAAAAACAAATTCTCCCCCTCTTTCCTAAATAAAAATGGTTAAAACATTAGGGGCCCCTTTTACTAAGCTGCAGTAAAAAGTGGTCTGCACTTGCATTAGCGTGTGTTTTTGATGTGCGCTGAGACCTCCTTTTACTGCAGTGGGTCAGAAACAGAACGAAGCTTTCCACGGGAAGCAAGAGGACCTCGGCTGGCGGGGGTTGGGGTCTCCCACCAGCAAAGGTAGCCCACAGCGATGGCGGGGGATGGTTGGCGGGAGGAGGGGGGTCGAGAGGGTCATCGGCAGGGGGGTCCAGGACCAAATCTATGGGGGTCCAGGCCCCCGTGGCCCCACGTAGCTACGCACTTGGTGAACCCCTTTTATTAAGCTGCGGTAAAAGGGGTCCTCAGCGCCTATGAAAAACACATGCTGATGCTAGTGCAGACCCCCTTTTACCACAATGGGTAAAAGGTTGTCCATTTCTGAGGAAAAGAAATGGCTGTGTGGAAAGTGAACCATTACCGCACAGCCATTTTGGTGAGAAGCTCTTACTGCCACCCACTATCCTGGCGGTACAAAAATCAAAAAAAAATCCTGCAGCACTGTAAATGGCATGTGCTGGGCATGAGAACTACCGCCGGGCTCCTGCGGTAGCCTGGCGGTAGTTCCGGATTGGCATGTGGCAAGCCTGTTGCCGCATGTCAACCCTTTAGTAAAAGGCCCCTAAAACCTGGTTCAATACCCTAATGTAGTACTGTAGTTTCTTTATTTAAAACAAAACATTTTGCTTTCTAATTATTTATCTTGACTTTATTTTTTATTCTGAAGTACTGCACGTACTACATCGATTTGACTTGAGAAAAAAAGACTCTCCTTTTGTGTATGCCCTGTGAGCACCACCCCCAAAATTCTATATATTGCTCCTTAATTTCTGCACAGAAATCGAAGCATATGCTATAACAATGTATGTAATTGTGGGGCCCTTTTACAAAGGTGTGCCAAAAAGTGGCCTGCGGTAGTGTGGACGCATGTATTGGACGATCGCTGGACCACTTCTCCAGCGCATCTAGAAAAAAGTTTGGGGGGGGGGGCGGGAAATGGATGTAACATAGTAAATGACAGCAGATAAAGACCTGTACGGTCCATCCAGTCTGCCCAACGTCCATGTGCGGCAAAATGAAAACCAGCGCACATCTATTTACAGCCTGAGCCCTTAATGCTACCCATTGACTTGGCGGTAAGGACTTATGCATTACCCACATGGTAACCATCCAGCGCGTGCCAACTGCCGATTACTGCCAGGGACACCGCCGCAGTAGCAAATAGAAAATTATTTTCTACTGCATGTTTTCAGCACTCACCAAACTCAGAATTGCCACCAAGTGCACATGCTAGCTGGGCAGTAATGATGATTTGACACACACTGCACGTGTGTAGGCTCATATGCACCTTTGTAAAAGGGCCCCTAATTGGTTAACTAGCTAATCAGCATTGTTAATTGGATGTTAACAAACAATTATCAGCACTAACTGGCATTAGTTATGATTTATGTGCACAACTCACTAAGGCCCCTGTTTACTAAGGTACATTAGCATTTTTAACATGCCTACAATTAGTGTGCATGCTAACTGTGTAGGCACCTATAAGGATATTGTAGGTGTATACACTGTTAACGCACGTACATGGTTAGTACATTAGTACATAAGTAATGCCATACTGGGAAAAGACCAAGGGTCCATCGAGCCCAGCATCCTGTCTATGACAGCGGCCAATCCAGGCCAAGGGCACCTGGCAAGCTTCCCAAACGTACAAACATTCTATACATGTTATTCCTGGAATTGTGGATTTTTCCCAAGTCCATTTAGTAGCGGTTTATGGACTTGTCCTTTAGGAAACCGTCCAACCCCTTTTTAAACTCTGCTAAGCTAACCGCCTTCACCACTTTCTCCGGCAACGAATTCCAGAGTTTAATTATACGTTGGGTGAAGAAACATTTTCTCCGATTTGTTTTAAATTTACTACACTGTAGTTTCATCGCATGCCCCCTAGTCCTAGTATTTTTGGAAAGCGTGAACAGACGCTTCACATCCACCTGTTCCACTCCACTCATTATTTTATATACCTCTATCATGTCTCCCCTCAGCCGTCTCTTCCCCAAGCTGAAAAGCCCTAGCCTCCTTAGTCTTTCTTCATAGGGAAGTCGTCCCATCCCCGCTATCATTTTCGTCGCCCTTCTCTGCACCTTTTCCAATTCTACTATATCTTTCTTGAGATGCGGCGACCAGAATTGAGCACAATACTCAAGGTGTGGTCACACCATGGAGCGATACAACGGCATTATAACATCCTCACACCTGTTTTCCATACCTTTCCTAATAATACCCAACATTCTATTCGCTTTCCTAGCCGCAGCAGCACACTGAGCAGAAGGTTTCAGTGTATTATCGACGACGGCGACGACACCCAGATCCCTTTCTTGGTTCGTAACTCCTAACGTGGAACCTTGCATGACGTAGCTATAATTCGGGTTCTTTTTTCCCACATGCATCACCTTGCACTTGCATAATAAATGCTAACGCACCTATAACACGCACCTTGCACTTGCATAAAAAATGCTAACGCACCTATAACACGGCTTAGTAAACAGGGCCCTCAGTGTATTCTGTGACATGGTGCGTGTAAATTCCAAGTCACATAATTGAAAGGGGGGAGTGGTTATGAGCGTGGAATGGGCGTTTCTAAAATCTATTCATATTATTATAGTGTACACACGCTCTGCGCCTAATATAGGTGTCCGGATTTACATGTGGAGGGGCATAATCGAACAGGGGCGCCCAAGTTTTCCTGAGGGCATCCTCGCAGGACGTCCCCACGAAGGGGCGGGGAAACCCGTATTATCGAAACAAGGTGGCTTCGTTCTGTTTCGATAATACGGTCGGGGACACCCAAATCTCAACATTTAGGTCGACCTTAGAGATGGGTATATCTATCCTTTAAGAAAAAATGACATTCCAGAAGACAGAGAGGGAAAATATGTACGTAGATAAAGGAGGTAATTCTAGAAGCATCTACACAAGGATGTGCTGGCGTTTTCATGTGTAGATCGCAAACACCTTTAAATGGTGATTTCAGAAAGCTAATGAAGGTGGCCTGGAAGCAGGGATTTCAAGGGAGCATGGTTAGAGCAGGCTGGAAAAATATATGTGAAGTTCTCATTTTATATTGGGAACACGTATGGAGGCCCTTTTACCAAGCTGCAGTAAAACGTTGCCTTAGCGTATTTTTACACATCATTCCCATGCGCCAAGACCATTTTTACCACCATGGTAAAATGGCCGATTTTTCAATTTTCCCCATTAATAGCCATGCAGTAATTTTCCCATTAGTGCGTGAGCCCCTATGTAGGCGGTATGGGCTCACACGCTCGAGAAATCACTAACCCAAAAGTACTGACAATCAGAGAATGGGATCACATTAGGGTTGCCAACTTTTTACAGAGAAAATCCTGACTTCTTGCTCAATGCCCATCCCTTGCTCTGCCTCATGCCCTGCCTCAAGTCCCTTGCACACCTACTATTGCTATATTGAAAACAAAAATTCCATGTTGGTCAATCTTATTTATATATATATTTATATTTTATATTTAAATATTTTTACTGCTGTAATTGTCTATTACTTATGTTTAAATACTTATTTATTTATTAGGATTTATTTACCGCCTTTTTGAAAGAATTCACTCAAGGCAGTGTACAGTAAGAATAAATCAAACATAAGTAATAGACAATTACAGCAGTAAAGATATTCAAATAACAATACAAAGTATAGCATAGTATACTACTTACAATGTCAACACAATATGTAATAGCACATTTTAATAGACAGCATAGGGTATAAGCAAAAGATGGAACTTATAGATAGGTAAGACAAGTAAGAGGAGTTAGAAAATAAGGTGACTAATTTAAAGAAAGTTGCACATGAGATCAGAGAGACGATTAAATGTTATCTCAGCTAGGGTAGGAGTAGATAAACATGTCCTGCTGCAGTATGTGCAGTCTGTGTCACTCGTTGTGAGATGGTCGACCTAAATGTTGAGATGGTCAACCTTAGAGATAGTCGTCCCCGGTTTTCGGCCATAATGGAAACCGAGGAAGCCCATCTGAAAAACGACCAAATCCAACTCATTTGGTCATGGGAGGAGCCAGCATTCATAGTGCACTGGTCCCCCTGACATGCCAGGACACCAACCGGGCACCCTAGGGGGCACTGCAGTGGACTAACTGATGCACTAACTGAACGGAAAAAGCCCTTCCCTTTCCGATCCCTTAGCGATTCGGAAAGGAATGGGCATGCATGAAGGAAATCACATGCAAATGAGCTGCTTGATTTCTTTCCTAAGGACGGGAAGCCAGTGCGTGTATAATAGCTATCTACAACCTTAAAAAAACACAAGTCCAGGTGAAAACGTCCAAGTGCTCGTCAGGGACGTCTTTTTTTTTTTTGGAGTATGGGTGAAGGACATCCAGTCCCTGCGATGGGACGTCCAAAATGTGGATGTTTCTGTGAGAAAGACGTCCATGCCTTTGCTATGCCTCTGACACCCCCTTTATTTATTTATTTATTTGGATTTTGGATCACAAGTAGCAGCAGTGGGATTTGAACTGGCCATCTCTGGATTCCAAGAGCAGTGCTCTAACCACTAGGCCACTCCTCCATGCCACTCCCTTGAAATTTGGCCATCCTTGTGGGGGGGGGGGGGGCAGTTCAGGATATCCAAAATGTTTGAAAGAAGGATGTCCATGCCTTCACTATGCCTCCGCTGACACACACACACCTCCCCCCAAGGGACCTGCATACTGCTGTGATGGACCTGAGTATGATATTTGAGGCTGGCAAAAAAAGTTTTTAAAGTTGTTTTTTCAGGGTGTGAGGGGGTTAGTCACCACTGGGGGAGTCAGGGGAGGTCATCCTCGATTCCATCCGGTGGTCATCTGGTCAGTTTGGGCACCTTTTTGAGGCTTGGTCGTAACAAAAAATGGACCAAGTAAAGTCGGCCAAGTGCTCATCAGGGATGCCCTTCTTTTTTCCATTATTGCTCGAGGACGCCCATCTGTTAGGCACGCCCCAATCCCGCCTTCGCTACACCTCCGACATGCCCCCCGGGAACTTTGGTCATCCCTGCGATGGGAAGCAGTTGGGGACACCCAAAATCGACTTTCGATTATGCCGATTTGGGCGACCCTGAGAGAAGGACGCCCATCTCCCGATTTGCGTTGAAAGATGGGTGCCCTTCTCTTTCAAAAATAAGCCTGCAAGGGAAACATGGCCTAAATGGAGATGACCAAATCTGGTCACATGGAGAGTGTTCAGCGTATTCAATATACCATGTGGAAATTTAAGCCCATTCAATAAATTATAGGCGTGTTATAGAGAATATGCCTAGGCGTATTTTTTCCGCATGGATTTTTCAGGCGCCATATATAGAATCTAGCCCCACTTGTCTAGCAATGCACACAGTCGCTGTATCCAAGGAACAGAATAAATGCAGTCTCTATGTGCCAGAGGAAATGAAAGCAGAGTTATTAAATCTTATTGCAAAGCTAAGCACAAGATGTAATTACGCATATTTGTAAGCAGCTTAGGACTGATTAAAAATACATAAACAGAAGCTAGATACCATGCTTTGGGTAGAAGCCTCCTAACCCCTTTGGGCAAACATTATACCAGCCTGTTCCTATTCCTTGGTTACATTTCCAGGTTTCTTTTTTTTTATTATTATTACTGCTGTGGCTGGAAAAGGGTTCTCTTCCTATTTTGTTTGCTGTCTTGGTTAAGTCTCTTATTCTAGATCCCTATTTTATTTTCAAAATTTAGGATAAACTCACTGCAAACAATAGAAGTTTCTAGAAAACTAGATTCAATTCTGGGGCTGCCCGTGGTCACCGCTTTGCCATCTCACCCTCAACACAGGCTGCATACTGCTCAATACACAAAGAATAAAGTTTTCTATTATGGTACACTTCCATCTGGTAGGAGGGGCAAAATGTGGAGAGAGTAGATAGATAAGGATTGAAAAATTCATGCCAGAGCATGTGGGATTAATTATGTAAAACAACTATACCTAACTGCAGAAACATAATCTTCTTCCCCTCTTGGTTAGATAATAGTCTACATGCTTTCACTCTATAGCTTTATTAGAATTCCTACAAAAAATAATTTTCCTGCATATGATTTAAATGTGGCTGCCAGTCAAACCAATGCATGGGTATTGGATGTGCAGGAGTCTTAGACAAATCCTCAGCCTTACACCTCCCCCCACCCTTCAATTAACTTTTAAGCCCTACCTAGTTCCCTCCACCCCTGAGATTTCGATAATCAAACTCAAGAATCATGAGCCTCCCAACACCAACCCTCTCAGAACAGTTCTTGTAAAATGTCACACCGTTATTGATTAATCTTTGTTTTGTATGCACTCTCCCTGCAGGTAAAAGGATGTGCCAGTGGTTGGTTGAGTTAGAGTGGCTGTGGGGATCTGTTGCTTGCTTTGACTGCTGGTCTTTGCACCCTCTCAGAAGCTATTGCCCTAGGTGACTGCCTAATGGTTACGCTGGTCCTGTTTTTGTGTTTATTTATAAATTTGTAGCCAAGACTTTCTTTTTGTTTTCCAGAATGCAGGTTTGTATTGGCTCAGAGCCAGGTGGAAGGGCCACGGGTGGGATCAATTAGGGAGAAACAAGACGGTTGCAGACTTCCTCCAGTCAAATCTACCAGGACCTAAGTAAGACAAAACTGAAAAAAAAAGGGGCAAAGTTCAGAAGAAAAAATTGACAGAAATCTGCTTCTGGGAAGGGGGTGGGGTGGGCATCAGGGATGGAAAAGCATTTTTAGCAATGTGTTTACTGTGTAGACAAGTTTTTAAAGGCACACAGCTGTAATCATCACTGGCAGAGTAGTAAACCATTCATCACAGTTGTTAATTGCACGACATGTTAATATGATCTATTGTGTTTTCATTTTAAAAAAGCCAAGTTGGCAGTATAATTTTTATTGCAGCTGCATTCCTTAGATTACAGCAGGGCCCATGATTACACCAAAAGCTTAATAAAAAATCAGCCTCAGTAACCTCCAGTGAGAGGCAGCCCTCACTGCCTTTGGTGCTACTCAGTTTTAATGTCATTGTATAGGCCATAATGGCACAGGATGTGGACTGATGTTTTTATGGTAATCATTAGTCATGTGCTTATCTGAATGCCAGCCAACACCACTGGGAGGGGAAAATTAAAGGGAGAGTGAGAGGGAAAATCTGGGGGGGGGGGGGGGGGGGGGGAGGAAGAATCAGTGCTGTGTTTTGAAGCTGGTATTCTAGACTCGGGCAACCACAAAAAGATGAACCCTCCAGTGCTGCAGGCACACTACAAGTTGTCAGCTTAAAACAGATGGCAGAGAAATAACACCAGCAGCTGTTTGTGTAGGCAGTGGCCAGAAGCTGGGGAATGCATTAACAAAACCTTTCCTATCAGATCCATGGTGGGCTTACAGCATTAGTCCCAGGAAACACGAGAAATCATTACTATACAGTAACCATGAGAGACAAAGGGATAGAAATGCACCCTGTGATGCAGTGAGACAGAAATATATGCTTATTCTCTATAATTCTGCGGTTCGTTTGTTATTCCTTATGCAGATTTGGGAACATTTCTCTTTTTGTGACACAGGAGTATTTTTAATATAGACGATTTTTCATGCAAATGGATATTTTTTACATGTGACATGGTATCATAGTAATATTAGTAGATGATGGCAGATAAAGACCTGTACGGTCCATCCTGTCTGCCCAATAAGATAAACTCATAGCATAAGGTATGATGATTTATTGTATATGTATACTTGATCCTGATTTTTCCTTGCCATTTTCAGGGCACAGACCATAGAAGTCTGCCCAGCACTGGCCTTGCTCTCCAATTTCTGAAATTGTGACTGAAGCTCCAGTCCATCCAAATCTGTCCAGCTGTAATCAGCGTACAGACTGTAGAAGTCTCCAGCTACTGAAGCTGAATCTGTCCAGCTATGATCAGGGCACAGATCACAGAAGTCCAGCCATGATCAGGGCACAGACCTTAGAAGTCTGCCCAGCACTGGCTTTGCTTCCCAATTACTGCTGTTGCCATCTAATCACCATTAAGCTCCTTTGGTTCCATGCCTTCTATACAGAATTGCTTTGTGTTTATCCCATGCATTTTTGAATTCCATTACCTTTTTCATCTCCACCACCTCCAGTGAAAGGGCATTCCAGGTATTTACCACCCTCTCTGTGAAAAAGTACTTCCTGACATTATTCCTAAATTGGCTCCTCTGCAATCTCATGTGGATTTCTATGAAGTACTTTATTATAATTGTAATGTATTCAAGCAGAAGGACTTCTGCTGCCCTTAAAATGTCAATTTTTCTATCCGTCTTATTCATAAGGTTTCTTTCTATTGTTTTCCAAAGATACTGTATCTGCTCATATTTTTGCATGCTTTAGAATAAATGCAGTCATGGTCTTGCCTTGTATTTAACACCTACAGAAGGTGACCTCTCCACGAGAGAAAAGAAAGTCAAGCAAACAAACAGTGGATCCAAAATACTCCTCTCTCAGATGATGTTTCTTGAACAAGATCTTTATTCAAATCAATAATAACGACCCCACACGAGTCATGTTTCGGCCTCAGAGGCCTGCGTCAGGGGTCTATGGGTAAATACAACAAAGTGAGCAAAAAACATGTATATAAAAATACATATATATAAAAGTTATTTTTTAGGCACATTTTGTCTTTTTATGTTTTCAGGTATATATTTTGTCTTTTTATTTCCTATTTTTTATTTTTGTTTATTTTTATTATTTTTATTATTCATCTTTAGTTATTTTTGTCCCCTTTTTAAATTTTATGTTGATTTCCCAAATTTTTTATTGTCTACGCAATTTTCCAAAAATATGTTTTATATGATCTTATACTTTATGCTGTTTCACCCATTTTGACTATATACATGTTAGTATTTACCTTTCCATATTCTCATTGTTTTTCAACGCTAGACGGTAGTATAATTAATATTATTATTTTTTTCATTTTTGATTTACTTATTTTTTTTGTGAGATAAACGTCCAAATGCCAACTTATGTCCCTCTTTGGACATCTATCTCTTTTGAAATTGAGCCTGATACTAACATACATAGATGGACATTATCGATAGAACGTCTAAATCAGAATTTGGACGTTTTACAAAAACGTCCAAATTCTGAACTGGAAAGGTCATTTTCTACAAAAAGAAAGTCTATCTTTTTCTTTTGAAAATGCTGTTTGGAAAAATGTTTTCTGATTTGGGGGAGTAAGGGGAGGTGATCCTCTATTCCCTCCAGTGGTCATCTGGTCACTTGGGGCACTTCTTGTGTGTAGTAGAGGAGTAGCCTAGTGGTCAGTGCAGCAGACTTTGATCCTGGGGAAGTGGGTTCAATTCCCACTGTAGCTATTTTTTTTTATAAAAACAGGTCTAGCTCAAAACGTCTAAGTTTTAGTCTTGGACGTTTTGTTTTGTTCCATTATGGCTGAAAGACGTCTAAATCTTAGCAACGCCCAAGTCCTGCCTTGAACACACACACCCCGGCACGCCCCCTTGAGATTTAGACGTCCTTCAGACGGACCTCAGAGAAAGACATCTAAAAACAGATTTTGAAAATACTGATTTGGACATTTTTGTGAGATAAACGTTCAAACACAGACTTATGTCACTTTTTGGACGTTTTTCTCTTTTGAAAATGAGCCTGATAGTAAATCACAGCATAATACAAAGAGATTTGCATATAATGAAGGCAGTATATGCAAATCAAGTTCATGCATATTCATTGTGAAAATCCTGAAAACCTGACTGGCAAGAGGTACTCCAGGACTGGACTTAAACAAAAAGTCCCAGCTAATGTCTGGTCGCCTCATCTCAAAAAAGATATAAAGGAATTGGAGAAGGTGCAGAGAAGGGCGACGGAAATGATAAAAGGGATGGGACGACTACCTTATGAGGAGAGGTTAAGACGGCTAGGACTCTTTAGCCTGGAGAAAAGGCGGCTGAGGGGTGATATGATAGAGGTCTACAAAATAATGAGTGGGGTAGAGCGGACAGATGTGAAGCGTTTGTTTACGCTTTCTAACAATAATAGAACCAGGGGACACAAGATGAAATTAGAATGTGGTAGGTTTAAAACAAATTGGAGAAAGTTTTTCTTTACTCAGCGTGTGGTTAGACTCTGGAACTCATTGCCGGAGAAGGTAGTGACGGCAGCTGGCCTTGCTGAGTTTAAAGGGGGTCTGGACAGATTCCTGAAGGAAAAGTCCATTGATCGTTATTAAATTCTGGGTTTTTGCCAGGTTCTTGGGGCCTGGATTGGCCGCTGTTGGAGACAGAGTGCTGGGCTTGATGGACCTTTGGTCTTTCCCAGTATGGCAATACTTATGTACTTAACTCTGCCCTATCTCAAGGTTTGTGTGGTTTAGGAATCAGGGTTATCATCGCAGTATTTTCATGAAGGGGAAAGTGCCCATCTTCCACTACCGTTGCATAGTAATCTAATAAGGGCCCCGTTAGTTGTGTGTGTAAACATTTGTAAAATTCCCCTGAATAACCGTCATTCCCTGGGGCCGAGTAGTCCTTGAGAGACTTAGGGGCCCTTTTACAAAGTGGTGGCAAGCCCTACGCAGGCTTACTGCTCGAAAAAAAAAGAAATACCACCCCAGTGCACTGTCATATCCAGCACTACAAAAATATTTTTATTTTTGTAGTGCTGTGCTAGTATATACGATTGGGCAGGGCTGCATGCTTGCCACACGGCCATTTCCAGAAGAAAGACCTACCTTTTACCCACTGCAGTAAAAGGGGGTCTCGGCACACATAAAAAACACACACCAACGCCAGCGCAGGCCCCCAATTGTCCCAGCTTGGTTTAAGGGGCCCTTAATGGCTAATTGTAATTCCTTAGCCAAATGCGTTTATTAAGTGCTTCCACCACCTCCAGGACAAGCTTAGGCAAATGGACTCTATCCAAGAAAGAACAGAGATCTTGTCTGTATAAAGACCTTGAAAGTAGTTAATTAATATACGAGCAATGTTGTTGGTTTGATTAGTGACGCTATCATCTACATCCTATATAATAAAAAGTACCTCCAACGTTCTGAAGCTGACTCCGTGAAAGTAAAACCTTGAAGCATTCGTGCTCCTGCTCTATCCATCTCCTGAAATGACGTCAAGTACTTCCGTGTTCGTAAAGACCAATCACTGGAAAGGAATGCTGCAGAGTTGTCAGGCAACGGAATGCGACGTCACATGCATGAGGGTGTCGTCGTCCCTCCCTTCCTCCCTCCCTCCTTTCCTTCCAGTTCCAGGCCCCTACCTCCAAATTTTAAAAGTCAACTTCACTTACGAAGTTGGGTTTATGGCGGTCGGCAGCAACAGTAACAGGCATGCAGGCTCGACCCTTCTCTCTCTCTCAGCTCTGGTCCTGCCCTTGCAGAAACAGGAAATGAGGCCCCCTCCCTCCCAGTTCCAGGGTCCGCCCCCCCCTACAAGGTCCAGTGTCTGCTCTCCCTCCCTCCCTCCCACCCAGTTCCAGGGTCGTTCCCCCCCTCCCCCAGTTGCAGGGTCCCCCCTCCCTCCCTCCATCCCAGTTTCTGGGTCCGCCTGGCCCCCCTCTAAGTTCCAGGGTCGGCCCCCCCTCCAAGTTCCAGGGTCCGCCCCCCCTCCAAGTTCCAGGGTCCACTGTCCCTCCCTCCCACCCACCCACCCTGTTCCAGGATAATTTCCCCCCCTCTCCCCCTCCCTCCCAGTTTCTGGGTCCCCCCTCCCTCCCCCTCTCCATCCCAGTTCTGTGTCTGTCTGGCCCCCCTCCAAGTTAGTTTCAGCATCATTTCCCCCCCTCTCTCCCTCCCTCCCTGTTCCAGGGTAGTTGCCCCCTATCTTTCCCTCCCCTCCAGCCACCCACCTGCAACTTGGTGAAGCTGACTCCGTGGCTGAAGTGAAGGGGTTTTTTTTCTTCATGTTCGTTGCTCTGTCACCATCTCTGTCGGCCCCGCCCTCGCGCCGCTGATAGGTCCGCCGCCCTCGACGTCAAAACGTGATGACGTCGAGGGCGGTGGACCTATCAGAGGCGCGAGGGCAGGGCCAACAGAAATGGTGACAGAGCGACAAACCTAACGATCCTAACGAACCCTTCACTTGAAGCCACAGAGTCAGCTTCAGAACGTTGAAGGTGCCTTTTATTATAGTAGAGATTTTGTTGTCTTGTATTGTGATTTTTTTTTTTACTTAGTATGTAATTTTTGTTCCTCGCTTAGAATGATCTGCCCGTCTCTCTCTGAAATCCCCCCTCCCGGTCTACCTCAGAGCTGGCATCCTATAGGCATCCTGCGCCAGCCCTGCAGGCTTCTCTCTATCATGTTCTGCCCTCAATTATGTCACTTCTTGTTTCTTTGGTGGGAATGTAGTAGAGAGAAGTCTGCAGATCCAGCGCAGGTTGCCTATAGGAATTGCGACAGGCAACGACTCTGAGTTAGGACCGGGGGAGGGGGTTCAGAGAGAAATGGGCAGACGTCGGGTCATTAAAAAAAAACTATATTATACGTATGTACAGGGGTAGGAGTGGGGGTGGGAAGGGCCCACCCAGGTTAACTCTGGGCCTACCCAAAATGGCAGGTCTGCCTACACCCCTGCTTCTTCCTTTACAGTAGTGGTGGTGGGCTAGTTTCCCCATTCCAGTTTACACTTAGGAGGAAGTGCTCTGAGCACTAATTCTATATCAGCATCTGGGTGCTCAGATTCTGTTATAGTGTACTAGCATACAACAGCATTTACAAGCCAGCATTTGGGCATACCCACATGCCTTGTCAATAATAGGCCTAAATGTTACATCTTAGTGAATAACAGTGTTCTGTAAGTTACGTGTGTAAATGTGGGATTTGCCCATGCACCTCCTTATGTGCTAAGCATGTTACATGCTAAAGATATAGCACCAAACTAGTACTAACAGTCTCTTGTGTAAATGTTGGTATTCTATCATTTTAGTGTGCAAATAGCACTTACATTTAGGCACTAAAGTTATAGAATGAGGGGGCAAATGGCTAGTGCAGATGCCCTTGCTGCTCTGTTACTGCTCTCTCCTCTTCTCTGCTCCAGCTGCATTGGCTGGGCTAGCCAAAGACCCTTCTTCCTTTGCTAATGTACGATGGCTTAGGAGGGAGGAGCCAAAGACAAAGAAATTCAAACAGGACTTGGGTTATATAGCACCTACAGTTTCCCTCAAAGAGGGGTCTCCTCCTACCATTACTTCAAGGGACAAGAGAGGACTCATTCTGTTCCAGAAACTACTGGAGTATTTACAAGTCAGTCCAGTACCTTAGTAGAGCCACTAGAGGTCTCTGCTATCCTTATGGAGCAGAACCCAAATGGTCTCTACACTTAGGGGTCCTTTTACTAAGGTGCACCGAAAAATGGCCTGTGTTGTTATAGACGCGTGTATTGGATGTGCGCAGGTCCATTTTTCAGCATGCGTGCAAAAAAGGCCTTTTTTTAAAACAAAAAATGGATGTGCAGCAAAATGAAAATTGGCATGTGTCCATTTTGGGCCTGAGACCTTGCCGCCACCCGGTTAGCACTGTGCGACAGAAAATAAAATATATTTTCTGGCGCACGTACTGGAAGTGTGTAAAAAATAAAATCACCTCCCGGGACACACGGTAACCGGGCGGTAGTTCCGAAATGGAGCACGTTGGGCACGCATAGGCGCCTACACAGCTTAGTAAAAGGGCCCCTTAGATAGAAGGGACCTTTAGTGGTTCTACTAAGGTGCTGTGCTGTGACCTGTTTACACCCTTGTAGTTTCCATAACATGGGAAGGGGCGTTCCTGGCCAGTGAGGTAATTGTAGAAGCAGATCCCTTTTTGAGGGAAACTGGGACTGGTATAGAACCCCATCCCCAGAATAATCTTTGTCTTTGGCTCCCCCAGGCATTGTACTATAAAGAAGGGGGGAAAGAGTCTTTGGCTGGCCAAGCTGTTGAACTACAGAGGTATACTTGGAGAATTTGCTTGAATCAGCACCACTGAGGAAGAAGGAGGTTGACTGAATAAGGTAGTGCATCACTGGCAAGGAGTGAAGGAGAAAGGAAGAAAGGAAGCATTTCTTGAATACTAAAGTGCAGCAAGAGTCACCTGTAAGGGAGAGTCCAAGCCTAAGCTGAGACTGTAAGCGGGCAATTCTATAACTTGGCACCAATTCTATAATCAAAAAACAGCAAGGTAGGCGGTCCGCTAAATCCGATATGGAAGATAAAACAACAAGGCAGACCTTGTAAAAAAACACAGTTTTTATTAAAAGATTAAAAGCTCCCAGAATTTCAACATAAAATGTCTGACATGGCCATGTTTCGCCAGAACAAAATGGCTGCATCAGGGGCAGTGAGTCACTGTAAATGAAAATAAAATCATTCAGTATCTAATAACAAATTCCTATAAGAGCATAATTATAAATAAAGAAATAAACTTTAAAAACACAAGAGGAACTCTGCACAACTTACAGTTTTTTTTATAAGGTACACACTAGTAGGAGACATGCCTGTTTCCCACCCAAGTGTATATCTCCTTATGGTTACATACTACTAATTGTTTCTATAGCACTCTTAGAGCTACACAGCACATGAAGGTACTTTTTCTGTCTCTAGAGGGCTAAGTTTTGTACCTGGGGCAATGGAGAGTTAAGTGACTTGCACAAGATCACAAGGAGCTGCAGTGGGATTTGAACCCAGGTCACTAGGATCAAAGTCCACTGCACTAGCCATTAGGCTAGTCCTCCACTCCATGTTATTGTGCCTAAATGTTCCATTCTAAATTAGTGCTTGGTGCACTTGCACATGTAACCTTCCAATTAAAATGCCAATTATGTGAGCAAGTTGTGTGTAACTGCATGCACCCAGTTATAGAATTGCCCTGTAATTGATTAATATTCTTTTTACTCCACTGTTATTTGATTTTTGTCAGCAACTCCTTAAGTTTTTCAGTAAATCAGAACAAATTCTTGATGATTTAATGGCCCAACTCACTCCCTGACACAATTTCAGCTTCTAATGTACCTGAAAAGGTTTTGCTATGAGTTTTTGTCTGTACGGCAAGCTTCTTTTCAAATTCTCTTTTAACATTCTTTTTCAGTGACCTTGGACTCAGATGAATTGTGTGTCAGGTAGGCTCCTGAGATTACCACTCTGCCACTGACTGCTTATGTGATCTACTGTCTGTCATGTTGGGGTCTATTTATCAAGGTATAATGTACGTTAATGCACAGTAACATGCATTATTTATTGTGGTTCCCATTATTGGTAACGGGTCACATAACACGTGTCATGTCGTCATTATATACATTGACTGTATTTTTAACTTGGTATGTAGTGATGTCTATTTTGTGCCTCGTTCTGTGGGGCCCTTTCACTATGCCACATAGGCGCTTATGCACACCCAATGCACGTCAATTTGGAGTTATCGCCCAGCTACCACGTGGCCCGTCCATTAATTTCATTTTTGATGTGCTACAGGCACCAGAAAATATATTTTATTTTCTGGCGTGTGGTGAAAATTGGGCGGTAACTCTGACTTGATGCGTGTAGGCAATTACCGCATAACGCGAGAGACCTTAACGCTAAGTCAATGACTGGTGGTAAGGTCTCAGACCTAAAATGGACGTGCACCAATTTTTATTTTGCTGCACGTCCATTTTCGGCAAAATTTTTAAAAAGGCCTTTTTTACAGGTGAGTTGAAAAATAGATCTGTGCACGTCCACAACACGCAGCCCATTTTTCAGCACACCTTAGTAAAAGGACCCCTGTGTTATTTTGCCTGATTTACCAGCCTATAAAACACTGAATTACATTTATTTTCCTGTGCCTAGGCTTTAATAAGACAGTAATATGGATAAAATTATTCAGTAACTACTGTCTCTTTTCAAAACTACCATATAAATCAGGCAGCAAAATTATAGATCAGACTTGTAAAACCCTCAGTGACTGTGCCCCAGTTCTATCTAAGCCATCATCTGAACTCTTAATTATCTTTCTGCTCTCTGCAAGTCCCAAGTTCATCTAATACTGTTACTGCTGAAGATTAAATGCTTCACCAATACCAGAGAGAAGGTCTTTACACAATCAGTTTCAACATTGTGCAACTCTCTACTTGCAGGCCTTTCAATGCTTTATTTAAATATGCTCCAATTCCACAGTATTACAGACAAAGCGGTACTAATGTCAGAAATGGCCAGTAATGGCGGAACTATTTATTTATAGCATTTCTACCCCGCTCTTTCCCACTCGATAGCAGGCTCAGTGCGGCTTACAATGTATAGGTACAGAGTATCACAGGGATAACACAATTTGAGGGTACAAAGTATCAAAGAGGTAATACAATGTATGGGTAAAAAGTGTCATTTAGATAATACAGTTGTGTAGAGAAGGGTAAAAGGAAGAGATGTGGGGGAAGGATTGAGGTATGTTTAATGTTAGTGGTGTGGTTTAGAGTCATAACTTAAGTTGGGTTGTTTGGATAGGCTTGTTTGAAGAGGTATGTTTTCAGCAGCTTTCGGAAGCTTAGAAGTTCGGTTGTAGTTCGGATGAATCTTGGTATGGCGTTCCAGAGTTGACTGCCTAAAACTGAGAAGTTGGATGCATAGTAGGTTTTGTATTTGAGACCTTTGCAATTAGGCAGGTGAAGATTGAGATATGTTCGTGAGGATTTGGACCTGTTCCTGGCTGGAAGGTCGATTAGGTTGGTCATGTAACTTGGAGATTCTCCGTGGAGGATCTTGTGGATCAGTGTGTGGACTTTGAAGTGTATTCGTTCTTTAATGGGGAGCCAGTGGAGTTTTTCCCGGAGAGGTGTTGCACTTTCGAATCGTGATTTACTGAAAATGAGTCTGGCTGCCATGTTTTGGGCAGTTTGGAGGTTTTTTTAGAATGTGGGCTTTGCAACCAATGAAGATACTATTGCAGTAGTCCGCATGGGTGAGTACTGTTGATTGAACCAGATTGCGGAATGTTTTTTGGGGGAGGAATGGTTTTACTCTTTTCAATACCCACATCATGTTGAACACCTTCTTCGTGATTGTTTTTGCGTGAGTTTCTAGAGTTAGATGGTTGTCTAATGTTACTCCTAGGATTTTCAAGTTGTCAGATATTGGAATTGTGATGTCGGGGGTGACTAGGGTGGTTGGGAGTGGATTGGAGTGTCTTGAAGAGAGGATTAAGCTTTGAGTTTTTTCTTAATTCAGTTTCATTTTGAGGGCATTGGCCCAGGAGGCTAGGATGTTCATGCCAGTGAATACTTTATCAGAGATTTCAGCAAGGTTGGAATGAAAAGGGATGAATATGGTGATTTCATCAGCATAAATGAAAGTGTTTAGGCCAGCTTTGGATAGGGATTTAGCAACTATCAGTGACATCATCCCAATCTCATAAACAGTCCTTTTTCTGTAATGGAAATTGTTGCCCCTTCCCTTCAAATACTTCTGCAACAGAGCACACTTTCTCTAACTATGCCTGTAACATTAACCTGTAGAATTAACAACTTATTAGAATCCTCTGTCAGAACTGACAAATCTAAACACATGTCTACCAAGACCTTTTAGCACACATAGGGGCTGATATTCAGACTGCGGAAGAAGTCGTGCTGCCTCCCACAGTCGGTGCTGAGCCTGGATATTCAATGCCAGGCCATTTCCAGTGACTGGCATTGAATATCCGGGTGTTTTTTTGGCCAGTATAAATTTAACTGGCCAAGTCAATATTCAGCGCTGGCCAGTTAAGTTTAAACTGGCCAAAGATATTCCAGCTATTTCGGTGGCCTAATTTGACCGCCAAATGTAGCTAACGGATAGCCAGTTATATCACACAATATAACTGGCTATCCACTAAGCATTAACTGGCAAAATTCAGTGGGAGATAACCAGCTATCTCCAAGTGAATACTCCTGGATAGCCAGTTAAGGGCCATTTAACTGGCCAGGATCCATTTCTGGCCAATTAAATATAAACATAATAATATAGTAGATGATGGAAGATAAAGACCTGTACAGTCCATCCAGTCTGCCCAAAGAGATAAACTCATTACACAAGTTATGAGGTGATACAAGGTGGTATAACATATGTATACCTGAAATGGTTTTAAATGTCAGGCAGATAGTCTGTAAGCCTCAATGGTACTTTTTTAGTATTCTAATTCGGGTGTGGTGTTGGTGATATTTGCATTTCATTTGTTGTTGTTTCTTTGGGCTCTCTGGTTTCAGATTTATTGGGCTCTGGAGGTTATGTGGTTGTAGGCTCCGGAAGTGATGTGGCCATTATGTCCTCTTTCCTTGCTATAGTTGCTCCTCCTGTTTGGTAGCCCTAAGTAATATTCTATTTCACTGGTAAACAGTCCCTAGACCTCTTGGGTTCTGCTCCATAAGGATAGCAGAGACCTCTTGTGGCTCTATTAAGGTACTAGAACGGGTTCCCAAACCTGATCCTGGAGGCACCCCAGCTAGTCAGGTTTTCAAGATATCCACAATGAATATTCATGAGATAGACTTGCATGCAGTGGAGGTTGAGGGTCATCCCATAAGTGCTATAAACCAAAAGGGATTTCTGTTTATCTTGTCTGTGGCCCAAAACACATTACTACCCCATCTTTCTTCTGGCACACAAATAGAGAATGTTCATCTGTATTGTCATCCCATCCAGACCACACCCTCTCCCTGCTGTCCCCACACTCCCATGCCATCTGGCTGCACTTGTCTTCCTGACATCTGAAAGGCCCTTATTCTAAAATGGAATTTAAACATCTGAGCTTCTCAAGGTGTTTAAATACTACCATTTAAATGTTGGAAAACTTCTAAAATAAGGGCCAAAGACACATGCCCTGTGTTTGCATACACATACTCTCCTTGTACATATTCTGACATGTTCACTGTGGTGCTGGGATGAGCAGTCAAAGTTTACCCATTTCACTTCTCCCCACTTGGGTTGTATAAAGGAGCCTTAGGAGGGACTTAGAGCTAGGGAGGGGAAGAAAACCCAGTGCATAATCCCAAGGATTGGCAGGGGTTTAATGTTGCCTAGGACAGTGTGTCCCATGTCAGTCCTGGAGTACCCTTTTGCCAGTCAGATTTTCAGGATATCCAGAATGAACATGCATGAGATTGATTTGCATTTATTGTCTCCATTGAATGCAAATCAATCTCCTGTATATTCATTGTGGATATCCTGAAAACCTGACTGGCAAGGTGGTATTCCAGGACCGAGTTGGGAAACATTGCCCTAGGAAACAGGGAAGTCACCTAAAGGGAGAAACTTCTAATTTCCCTAAACCCCTATCTGCCAATAAAGGGAAGGAAGGGGTTCCAAAAGAGGAGTGTTTGAGAACTCCTACAGTAGAAAGGAGGGAACTAAGGGGTGGAGAGAGAAGGAGGAGGAACCAGAGGAAAAAGCCCCATTCCAGTGAGTGAAAGGAACTCTCTCACAGATGACCAGCAGAAGTAAGTGGGCTGCCCAACCTGAGGCAAAGAGGACCCCAAAGTGAAAGCTGGACCAAGAAGCTGTGGACATGGATATCCAGGAGGATTAAACTGGCTTCCCAACCTGGGGCAAATAAGACCCCAAAGTGAATGCTACACCAGGAAACTGAGGAAAAGCCTAAGGCCCTGAAAGTAGGTGAGGCCTAAGAGCAAAGGGACTATAGGAACCTAAGAACATAAGAATAGCCATACTGGGTCAGACCAATGGTCCATCTAGCCCAGTATCCTGCTTCCAACAGTGGCTAATCCAGGTCACAAGTACCTGGCAGAAACCCAATTAGTAGCAACATTCCATACTACCAATCTCAAGGCAAGCAGTGGCTTCCCCCATGTCCATCTCAATAACAGGCTTTGCAATTTTCCTCCAGGAACTTGTCCAAACATTTTTTAAACCCAGATATGCTAAAAGCTGTTACCACATCTTCTGGCAGCGAGTTTCAGAGCTTAACTATTCTTTGAATGAAAAAATATTTCCTCCTATTTGTTTTAAAAGTATTGCCATGTAATTTCATTGAGTATCCCCTGGTCTTTGTACTTTTTGAAAGAGTGAAAACTCAATTCACTTCTGCCCATTCTACACCACTCTAGATTTTATAGACCTCAATCGTATTCCCCCTCAGCCGTCTCTTTTCCAAACTGAAGAGCCCTAACCTGTTTTGTCTTAACTCATATGAGAGGAGTTCCAGCCCCTTTATCATTTTGTAAAAAGATGTAACACTGCGAGGAAGATGGCTGCCCATATATGGCTAAGGACTTTAAAGCCAGGGCATGGGGGGGGGGGGGGGGCAAGGGGGAGCATTGCCCCCCCCCAAACGCAGGGCCAGCACAACCTGGCTGCAAGCAGCTCTCGGCCCCTCCTTCCCCTCTCTCAGCTCCCCGACAGCCCTCCTCTCCGTTCCTGCCACTCTGCGATTCAACCTTTTATTTTAAGTTGCAGCGACAGCACTGCAAACAGCACAGCAGGCTCACCTCCAGCCTTTCCCTTCCCTCTCAGTATCCCGCCTTCCTCTGATGATGTATTTCCTGTTTCCACGATGGCGGGACACTGAGAGGGAAGGGAAAGGCTGGAGGCGAGCCCGCTATGCTGTTTCCAGTGCCTTCGCTGCGACTTAAATTAAAAGGTTGAATCACAGTGCGGCAGGAACGGAGAGGAGGGCTGTCGGGGAGCTGAAGGTGGGAAGGAGGAGCTGGGTTGGAACTGAACTCAGGGGCTGAAAAGGGGGAACTGGGGAAGTCACTTGACATGGATGGGAGGGGAGGGGTCAAAGCAGAATTGTTGGACATGGATGGGGGAGGGCAGAGGAGAATCGCTGGACATGGATGGGAGGAGAGGGCAGGGGAGAGAAGAGAAATCACTGGACATGAATGGGAGGAGAGGGCAGGGGGAGAGAATAGAAATCGCTGGATATGGAGAGGAGGGCAGGGGAGAGAGGAGAATTGCTGGACATGGATGGATGGAGGAGGCAGGGGAGAGAGGAAATTTGCTGGATATGGATGGATGAAGGAGAGGGCAGGAGAGAATGGAGTTGCTGGACATGAATGGATAGAGAGGAGAGCAAGGGAGAGAAGAGAAATCGCTGGACATGGATGGATGGAGGGGGCAGGGGAGAGAGGAAATTTGCTGGATATGGATGGATGAAAGAGAGGGCAGGGGAGAATGGAGAGTTGCTAGACATGGATGGATGGATGGATGGATGGATGGATGGAAGGGAGGGAAGACAGGAAGGAGATGCACATGGATGGAGGGGAGGGAAGAGAGGAGAAATGCTGGACATGGATGGAGGGAAGGAAAGGCAAATGAAGGAGATGCACATGGATGGAGGAGAAGGGAGAGAGGAGAAATGCTGGACATGAATGGAGGGGAGGGAAGACAGAGGATGTACATGCAAATGGATGGAGGGGAGGGGAGTGAGGAGAAATAGTAACATAGTAACATAGTAGATGACGGCAGAAAAAGACCTGCACGGTCCATCCAGTCTGCCCAAGATAAACTCATGTGTATACCTTACCTTGATTTGTACCTGTCTTTCTCAGGGCACAGACCGTATAAGTCTGCCCAGCAGTTTTTCCTGCCTCCCAACCACATGTCCCGCCTTCCATCACCGGCTCTGGCTCTTGGAGAAGAGACGGCTGAGGGGAGATATGATAGAAGTGTATAAAATAATGAGTGGAATGGATCGGGTGGATGTGAAGCGACTGTTCACGCTATCCAAAAATACTAGGACTAGAGGGCATGAGTTGAAGCTACAGTGTGGTAAATTTAAAACGAATCGGAGAAAATTTTTCTTCACCCAACGTGTAATTAGACTCTGGAATTCGTTGCCGGAGAACGTGGTACGGGCGGTTAGCTTGACGGAGTTTAAAAAGGGGTTAGATAGATTCCTAAAGGACAAGTCCATAGACCGCTATTAAATGGACTTGGAAAAATTCCGCATTTTTAGGTATAACTTGTCTGGAATGTTTTTACGTTTGGGGAGCGTGCCAGGTGCCCTTGACCTGGATTGGCCACTGTTGGTGACAGGATGCTGGGCTAGATGGACCTTTGGTCTTTCCCAGTATGGCACTACTTATGTACTTATGTACTTATGTACTTATCCTCGCCTCCCAACCACCAACCCCTCTTCCCCCCACCTGCTCTGCCACCCAATTGTAGCTAAGCTTCTGAGGATCCATTCCTTCTACACAGGATTCCTTTATGCACATCCCACGCATGTTTGAATTCCGTTACCGTTTTCATTGCCACCACCTCCCGCGGGAGGGCATTCCAAGCATCCACCACCCTCTCCGTGAAAAAATACTTCCTGACATCTTTCCTGAGTCTGCCCCCCTTCAATCTCATTTCATGTCCTCTCGTTCTACCGCCTTCCCATCTCCGGAAAAGATTCGTTTGCGGATTAATACCTTTCAAATATTTGAACGTCTGTATCATATCACCCCTGTTCCTCCTTTCCTCCAGGGTATACATGTTCAGGTCAGCAAGTCTCTCTTCATACGTTTTGGAACGCAAATCCCATACCATCCTCGTAGCTTTTCTTTGCACCGCTTCCATTTTTTTGACATCCTTCGCAAGGTATGGCCTCCAAAACTGAACACAGTACTCCAGGTGGGGCCTCACCAACGTCTTTTACAGGGGCATTAAAACCTCCCTTCTTCTGCTGGTCACACCTCTCCCTATACAGCCTAGCAATCTTCTAGCTACGGCCACCGCCTTGTCACACTGTTTCGTCGCCTTCAGGTCGCCTTCAGGTCCTCGGATACTATCACCCCAAGATCCCTCTCCCCGTCCGTGCCAATCAGACTCTCCCCACCTAACACATACGTCTCCCTTGGATTTCTACTCCCTAAGTGCATCACTTTGCATTTCTTCGCATTGAATTTTAATTGCCAAACGTTAGACCATTCTTCTAGCTTCTTCAGATCTTTTTTCATGTTTTCCACTCCCTCCGGGGTGTCCACTCTGTTGCAAATCTTGGTGTCATCCGCAAAAAGGCAAACTTTACCTCGTAACCCTTCGGCAATGTCACTCACAAATATATTGAACAGAATCGGCCCCAGCACCGATCCCTGAGGCACTCCACTACCCACCTTTCCCTCCTCCGAGCAAACTCCATTCACCACCACCCTCTGGCATCTGCCTGTCAACCAGTTCCTAATCCAGTTCACCACTTCGGGTCCTATCTTCAGCCCATCTAGTTTATTCAAGAGCCTCCTGTGGGGAACCGTGTCGAAAGCTTTGCTGAAATCTAAATAGATTACGTCCATAGCACGTCCTTAATTTAATTCTCCCGTCACCCAGTCAAAGAATTCAATGAGATTCGTTTGGCACGATTTCCCTTTGGTGAAACCATGTTGTCTCGGATCTTGCAACTTATTTGCTTCCAGGAAATTCACTATCCTTTCCTTCAGCATCGTTTCCATTACTTTACCAATAACCGAAGTGAGGCTTACCGGCCTGTAGTTTCCAGCCTCTTCCCTATCACCACTTTTGTGAAGAGGGATCACCTCCGCCGTTCTCCAGTCCCTCGGAACCTCTCCTGTCTCCAAGGATTTATTAAACAAATCTTTAAGAGGACCCGCCAGAACCTCTCTGAGCTCCCTCAATATCCTGGGGTGGATCCCGTCCGGTCCCATGGCTTTGTCCACCTTTAGCTTTCCAAGTTGTTGATAAACACTCTCTTCCGTGAACGGTGCTCTATCCGCTCCATTCTCAGGTGTACTTTTGCCAGTCCCTAGCAGTCCTTCTCCAGGATTTTCTTCTGTGAAAACAGAGCAAAAGTATCTATTTAGCAAATTGGCTTTTTCTTCATCATTTTCTACATAGCGTTTTGTTGTATCTTTTAGTCTCACAATAAGTCCCCAAGTGTCAGCTAACTGCTGTTTTATCAAGGGAATTCTCTAGCTGGGTGGGACCAGGACCAAAGAATTTCCAATTGAATTAACCTTTAAAATTGGCTAAGAATATAACTTTTTAATCTAAATATTCCCAATAATTACAGCTGTGTAAAATGTTACTTTTGAGTCTCAAATGAATTCAATGCTGTTTTAACAGCCTCTCCTCTCTCTTCCTATCAATCAGAGCTTGGCAGGACAAGATAGAAAGAAAGAAAAGGTTTCACAGGGCTAATTAATTAATTAATTAAGCAATAAGCATTAAATTTAAGAGAAGAATCTGGTATCTCACCTCTAGCCTGAAAGTTGAGAAGTTTGGACTTTATTTTAAAGTCAGAATTTACTTTAGTGTGCAGGGGTCCAATAACCTCTAGCCTGAAAGTTGAGAAGTTTGGACTTTATTTTAAAGTCAGAATTTACTTTAGTGTGCAGGGGTCCAATAACCTGGAAAAATTTCAAACACAATTGGTTTGTCTCCCCCTTCAAGGCCAATCTATCTCCTGTTGTGCAGAAATGCTGGATATGGATGGAGGGAAAACTGCTGAATTTAAGAGCTGGATTGGAACACTTTGAGAGCAGATGCTGAAACTGGAGGAAGGATAGGGACAGGGCTACAGATGGTAGACAGGGACGCATAAGGACACAGGAGGATGGTGAACATGAGCGAAAAAATATCAAATGGAAAGAAGACACTGCATAAAACAGAAGACACTGGGACCAAAGCGAATAGAAAAACTAAATGATCAGACAACAAAGGTAGAAAAAAGTATTTTATTCAGAATGTATTAATTGGAATATGTCAGCTTTTGGAAATGTGCATCTGTGATATTTTGCATGTAAGTTTCAATTTCTCTAGTATTGCTGCATGCCGAGTCTGACTTCTTGAGGTAACTTTCCAGTTCAGTATTTTGCCTTCATATTTTTTGATTTCTAGTTCCTTGTGTCATGTGTTTTTCATGTAATGTGGAGGGGCATTTTCGACCGGGGACGCCCATCTCTAAGGACGCCCATCTCCGAGGATGGCGCCACGAAGGGGCGGAGCCAACCGTATTTTTGAAAAAGATGGCCGGCCATCTTTTTTTCGATAATACGGTTGGGGCCGGCCAAATCTCGACATAAATGTTGAGATGGCCAGCTTCGGTTTTCACCCATAATGGAAACCGAAGCCGGCCATCTCAAAAACAAACAAATCAAGGCATTTGGTCGTGGGAGGGGCCAGGATTCATAGTGCACTGGTCCCCCTCACATGCCAGGGCAACAACCGGGCACCCTAGGGGGCACTACAGTGGACTTCGCAAATTGGTCCCAGGTGCATAGCTCCCTTACCTTGGGTGCTGAGCACCCCCAAAACCCACTCCCCACAACTATACACCACTACCATAGCCCTAAGGGGTGAAGGGGGGCACCTACATGTGGGTACAGTGGGTTGCGGGTGGGTTTTGAAGGGCTCCCATTTTCCATCACAAGTGTAACAGGTAGGGGGGAATGGGCCTGGGTCTGCCTGCCTGAAGTCCACTGCACCCACTAAAACTGCTCCAGGGACCTGTATACTGCTGCGATGGACCTGAGTATGACATTTGAGGCTGGCATAGAGGCTGGCTAAAAAAGTTTTTAAAGTTGTTTTTTTTGAGGGTGGGAGGGGGTTAGTGACCACTGAGGAAGTCAGGGGAGGTGATCCCCGATTCCCTCTGGTGGTCATCTGGTCAGTTCGGGCACTTTTTTGGGACTTTGACCTGAAAAAAAAGGGACCAAATAAAGTGGACCAAATTCTCACCAGGGACACGTTTCTTTTTTCCATTATCGGCCGAGGGCGCCCATCTCTTAAAAATGCCCCGGCATGCCCCTGTCCCGCCTTCGCTACCCTTCTGACATGCCCCCTTGAAGTTTGGCCAGCTCCGTAACGGACTGCAGTTGAGGCCAGCCAAAATTGGCTTCCGATTATGCCGATTTCACCGGCCTTGAGAGATGGCCGGCCATCTCCCGATTTGTGTCGGAAGATGGTCGGCCTTCTCTTTCAAAAATAAGCTGGATAGTAACATAGTAGATGACAGCAGAGAAAGACCTGTACGGTCCATCCAGTCTGCCCAACAAGATAAACTCATATGCGCTACTTTATTATGTATACCTGACCTTGATTTGTATCTGCAATTTTCAGGGCACAGACCGTAGAAGTCTGCCCAGCAGTAGCCCTGCCTCCCAACCACTAGCCCCGCCTCCCACCACCGGCTCTGCCATCCAATCTCCGCTAAGCTTCTGAGGATCCATTCCTTCTGAACAGGATTCCTTTATGTTTATCCCACGCATTTTTGAATTCTGTGTGATCAAGGTGCAGTATTCTGCTAGTGTGTAGTATTTGCAGCCCTTTTTGTTTTGTTTTTTTCACGAGGTAGTGTACTGGTGTTTTAGAGCCCAGTGTAATTACAGTGCTGCCTTTCCATGTATAAGGTTGTAGCTTGTCCTGTGTTTGGAATTAGTGCTGTTATGGTTTGGTAAGGTTATGAGTGTGTTTTTGCACAAGTTTGTGTATAGCGTTTTGCAGTGGAGAGATTATGTATTGGCCTTACTGAGGTGGCACCAAAACATCAGAAAGGGTTTTAGAGCGTAAATCATGACACACTACCTCTTGAAGGATCTACATACAGAGCCTATGCATTTCTAAGGTCAACACTGGCATGGCATGGGAAAGGGGTGGGGAAATATTACTGGAGAAGAAGAGGGAGTGCTGGATAAGGAGGAAAGAAAGAAGGAAGGAAGGAAGGAAGGGAGAAAGAGCTGGCTTTTTTGGGAATAACCATTACAGTTAATCCCAAAAAAGCCAGCTTTCTCCCTTCCTTCCTTCCTTCCTCCATATTAGCATATTCATTTGTGTATATATGATGCATCAAATATACGAGTCAAATATACTAATTAATAAAATTTGGTTTTAGCTTTACTGTGATCCAGTCTCTGGGACTCCTGGTTTTGTGGTTTTGTGCCCACTTTTTTGTTTGTTTTACAAAGTATCCGTGGGTCTTCTTTGAGTTCTCCACGCTTTGTGGATTCTTTATTAACTGCATCATAGATAACAACCCCTAATCACCAAATATCTCTAAGAAGATCATCTTGCTTTAACATTCCTGCCCTCCAAACCACCCTTAACCCAGCCTCACCTAATTCTCAGCAACAGGAAAGTACAGGCATTCAGAAACCATACTTTATAAAAAAAAAAAATGTGCATCACCTCGGATAGCCTTGTACAACATAGTACCCTCTTCCAAACTTCCCCAAACCCAACAAATCTAATTCATTCACTAACAGAAACCTCCAACCCACCTCCCTCCCCAAACCAAACCTAAAGACCCCCCCATCTCACCCCTCTACCCCCTACCTCTTATAAAAGTGAAATCCAGCCCTCACACAATAATCCAACTTCCCTCCTTCCCCCACTCCCCAAAGAAGCTGAGTGTAATTAATATCGAACGGAGCAGACACAACCTAGATGCTATATAAATTATTGACTATGAGACTGCGGCCTCGGGGGTTCAGTAAGTTCAAATACGGGTCCCAGACAAGTAAAAAGTGCTTTTTGCGATGGATAGTGCCCTTTGCCTCTCTTGCCTCCCATGTAGCCAAGAGATGCACCTGATTCCTCCAATGCCAAAACGCCGGAGGATCCGGTATCATCCAATATTGTAAAATGGTTTTCCGAGCCACCAAACATACCTTCCTGCTTAACAAGCAAGCATGTCTCGACAAGGGCCGGGACACTTCAGGCACATCCAGCAGCAGCTGCTCTAGGAACCCCTTTACTTCTTGGTCAAACAAACGTATCAAGAATCTCCTAACCTGTTCCCAAAATTTTTTAACCTTAGGACACGCCCAGATTGCATGAAAAAAGGTATGTCTGTGATGACCACACTTGGAACACGTGGAATCTCTGTTGCTTCCCATATGAGCTAATTGCACTTTGGGCATATACACTCTCAGGATCACTCTATACCCACATTCCCTAAGTCTCACTTCAGTAGTCAGATTGAAGAAACCCCTAAGAGTAGCCAACATATCCCAATTCCCCAAATAGACTCCCGAATCTAACTCCCATCTAGCCTTTAAATCAGTAAAATCTTAACCTGAATGGAGTTTTGCCAGGGCCTTGTAAAGTCTCGATACAGAAAGGCCCTGATCTGAAACTTCCATAAAAAATTCCGGACTAAGGTACCCACCTTTAACCTTAACTTTGATCTGTCCAGGGACATCACATAATACTTATGTTGTGCATAAGCAAAATGGACACTGCAGGAATGGCTAGTCTGACCCTTCAGAGACTCTAAGAAAGCAATTCACCCTCTCTCCCTAACACATGTTCCAAAAGGGAAATCCCCTTCTGTTCCCACAGCCTAAACAGGAGGTTATCCCAGCCCGGGCTAAATGCTCCATTCCCCCGAATGTTTAGTTGATCTGAAATATATGGGTTCTCCCCCATTTTCTCAACGAGGGCTCTTCACACGTCTCGTAATGGGCTTAATAGCACACTATGCCCAAGATGATGGGGTATTTGAGCCATCGTGCAGTGCAACAATGAAAAAAGATGGTATGGTGCATAATATTCCCTTTTCAGCTCTATTGATTGATGTATAATCAAGTGGGTGGCCAGCAACAGTAGAAGCAGCACTGAAAACTAGCTGTATCCAGTTGGGGGGGGGGGGGGGGGGCTTTCCTCTTCCGCGTCCTGCCCACAGGAAGTTGCATCAGCGAGGCAGGATGCAGCAGAGGAAAGGCCCAACCAGCGGGAGACAGCCAGTTTTCAGGGCTACCTCTGTCACTGCCGCCCACCTGCCACAACACCAGGGAGAAGACGGGGGGAGGGGTTGCAGAAATATTGGGCCGGTTGGGGGGGGGGGGGGGAGAGAAGTGGAGATGGAGAGAGGAAAGTAGGGATGCCAGTCCTGCAGGCAGGAGCAGCTTCAGGTGGCCCCTACCATTGGGCAGTCCTAGGCATTTTGCCATAGGCACACCAGCCAGTCAGAGATTAGTGCAATAAGCTGTACAGTCCTGAAAAACTCCAGAAAATAGTCACTTAACCTCCTGAGTCCTAAGCACATCTTGCAGGGCCCCCTACATATTTGGGCCCATGGGATGTGCCTAATTTGCCTGTGCTTTTGCAACCCTGGGTTCAAGTGTTCACCTAGGCAGCAACACTCTCACCTAAATTTATGCATCTTTTGAGTGCTTAAATGGATAGAATACTGTCATCCACACAGGTAAGTGTCCACTTCTGTGCATAAATGGCAGTAGCACACCCAAGCGGTATTCTGTAATTACATGCTAAAATGGCATTGCCATGTGTCCACAGGGGACAGCATGGACTGGTCATAAGCAGGGGCAACATTTACATGGGCTACGTACAGAATACTGTAAGTTACACATGTAAATGTTGCATGTAACTGCTAACATTTACAGAAGCCATAGATGTCATAAATGTTCATGCCTACATCACGTTGATGTGGGTTTTCACTAGTATTATATATAACATGTACACCTAAGTTTTCTTATGGAATAGGCCAGTGGTACCCAAACCTCAGAGGCAGTGCATGCAAATGTCTCATGAATATTCATTGCCACTATTGTTTGACTAATACAATATTTCTTCTTAATATTTGACTATACTACACCCACATCATTGTGTGCATTTAATTTAACAATTTTTATTATGAAAACCACACTAATCTAACAATAAAATACTCTCTGCCCCACACTCTCACAGCAGTTTCTCCCTATTATATATTTCCCAAATCGCTCATCCCCAGTACCATTCAAACGAAAACCAGCTGTAGCTCATCTCACAGTGTTCCAGATTTCCAAAATGATGAACCATTTCAACACTCACTGTCTTTCTGTTCTATTCGCCTGAATCAGAGATGTCCCATAATAATAAACAGAGCACTTCCTTTAGCTTGCTTTCAAATCCTTTGTTGGGTTTCGAGAAGAACTCATTAGTCCAAAGAAGAAACAAGAAAAAAGAAAAACTGTGGAATGCTTGGCATCTATTTCATCCACCATATATTATATATCTTCCGGTCCCATAACTTTTTTTCTGGTCCCAACACAGGTTGTGTTTCTTTTTATTACTTCATCAGGAGACCTTATATAATACATAATACACAACATTACAATTTTTTAATTTTTTTAATTTTTTGTTACATTTGTACCCCGCGCTTTCCCACTCATGGCAGCCTCAATGCGGCTTACATGGGGCAATGGAGGGTTAAGTGACTTGCCCAGAGTCACAAGGAGCTGCCTGTGCCTGAAGTGGGAATCGAACTCAGTTAGCCATAAATTCTGTTAGGCATACCATATGGAGCTCCCCAGCATCCAATACTTCTGCCGCACTTCCTGATTACACATGATTGGGTGACTGGCTATCACATATATAGCAAAGATACTTACCTGTAGCAGGTATTCTCTGAGGACAGCAGGCTGATTGATCTCACACTTGGGTCGACGTCCACGTTGGCCCAGGAACGGAAGTTTTGCTAGCAAAATCTCAAAAATCTTCCAGAGTCTTCTGGCGCGTGAGCGGCGTGCACCGCGCATGCGAGGACCGGTTTCCCGCCCGTCACGTGAGTTAGGACCTCAGTGTAGTCCAAAAGCAAGTGAAGAAGAATGTCCAAAGGGGAGGAGGGCGGGTTTGTGAGAACAATCAGCCTGCTGTCCTCGGAGAATACCTGCTACAGATAAGTATCTTCGCTTTCTCCGAGGACAAGCAGGCTGCTTGTTCTCACACTTGGGGTATCCCTAGCTGCCAGGCTCACTCAAAACAAAGAACATTGGTCAATTGGGCCTCACAACGGCGAGGACATAACTTAGATTGACCTAAAAAGAAACTAAGTGAGAGTGCAGCCTGGAACAGAACAGAAATGGGCCTAGGAGGGTGGAGTTGAATTCTAAACCCCAAACAGATTCTGCAGCACTGACTGCCCAAACTGACTGTCGCGTCGGGTATCCTGCTGAAGGCAGTAGTGAGATGTGAATGTGTGGACTGATGACCACGTTGCAGCCTTGCAAATCTCTTCAATAGAAGCTGACTTCAAGTGAGCCACTGACACAGCCATGGCTCTGACATTATGAGCCGTGACATGACCCTCTACAGTCAGCCTAGCTTGGGCATAAGTAAAGGATATGCAATCCGCTAGCCAATTAGAGATTGTGCGTTTTCCGATGGCGACTCCCCTCCTGTTGGGATCAAAAGAAACAAACAACTGGGCAGACTGTTTATAGGGCTTTGTCCGCTCCACGTAAAAGGCCAATGCTCTCTTACAGTCCAAGGTGTGCAACTTGTCTTCACCAGGGTGGGTATGTGGACGGGGAAAAATGTTGGCAAGACAATTGACTGGTTCAGATGGAACTCCGACACCACCTTCGGCAAGAACTTAGGGTGAGTGCGGAGGACTACTCTGTTATGATTAACTTGATATAAGGTGCATGCACTACCAGGGCCTGAAGCTCACAGACTCTATGAGCTGAAGTAACAGCCACCAAGAAAATGACCTTCCAGGTCAAGTACTTCAGATGGCAGGAATTCAGTAGCTCAAAAGAAGCTTTCATCTGCTGGGTGAGAACGACGTTGAGATCCCATGACACTGGTGGAGGTTTGACAGGGGGCTTTGACTAAAGCAAACCTCTCATGAAGCGAACAACTAAAGGCTGTCCAGAGATAGGCTTACCCTCTACACGTTGATAAGCACTAATTGCACTAAGGTGAACTCTTACGCAGTTGGTCTTGAGATCAGACTCTGATAAGTGTACGTAGAAGGTATTCAAGCAGGGTCCTTGTAGGACAAGAAAAAGGATCTAGGGCCTTGCTGTCACACCAGATGGCAAACCTCCTCCATTTGAAAGAATAACTCTTTTTCGTGGAATCTTTCCTGGAAGCAAGCAAGACTCGGGCGACACCCTCTGAAAGACCTAAAGAGGCAATTTCTAAGCTCTCAACATCCAGGCCATGAGAGCCTGGAGGTTGGGATGTAGAAGCGACCCCTCGTTCTGGGTGATGAGAGTCGGAAAACACTCCACTCTCCACGGTTCTTTAGAGGACAACTCCAGAAGAAGAGGGAACCAGATCTGACGAGGCCAGAAGGGAGCAACCAGGATCATTGTTCCGCAGTCTTGCTTGAGTTTCAGCAAAGTCTTCTCTACTAGAGGTATGGGAGGATACGCATACAGAAGGCCTGTCCCCCAATGCAGGAGAAAGGCATCTGATGGTAGTCTGTCATGGGCCTGAAGTCTGCAACAGAATTGAGGGACTTTGTGACTGATCTGAGTGGCAAAAAGATCCACCGAGGGGGTGCCCCATGCTCAGAGGATCTTGTGGACTACGCCCATGTTTAGCAACCACTTGTGAAGTTGCATGGTCCTGCTCAACCTATCAGCCAGACTGTTGTTTATGCCTGCCAGATATGTGGCTTAGAGAAACATGCCATGACGGCGCGCCCAAAGCCACATCTGGACGGCTTTCTTAGACAGAGGGCAAGATCTGGTGCCCCCCTGCTTGTTGGTGTAATACATAGCAACCTGATTGTCTGTCTGAATTAGAATGATTTGGTTGGACAGCCGATCTCTGAAAGCCTTTAGAGCATTCCAGATCGCTCGTAATTCCAGGAGGTTGATCTGAAGACCCTTTTCTGGAAAAGACCAAGCTCCTTGAGTGTGAAGCCCATCTACATGAGCTCCCCACTCTAGGAAGGATGCATCTGTCGTCAAAACCTTTCGTGGTTGAGGAATTTGGAAAGGACGTCCCAAGGTCAAATTGGATCGACTGGTCCACCACTGAAGGGAACTGGAAAAGTCGGTGGAAAGATGGATCACATCCTCTAGATCCCCTGTGGCCTGACAATACTGGGAAGCTAGGGTCCATTGAGCTGATCTCATATGTAGACGTGCCATGGGAGTTACATGAACTGTGGAGGCCATGAGGCATATTTTCAAAGCACTTAGCCTTCCAAAGTTCCATAGAAACCTATGGAACTTTGGAAGGCTAAGTACTTTGAAAATATGCTTCAATGTGTCCTAAGAGTCTCAACATCTGCCGAGCTGTGATCTGTTGAGACACTCGAGCCATGGACACGAGGGCCAGGAGATTGTCTGCCCTTGCCTGGGGAAGATAAGCTTGAGACATCCGTGTGTCCAACAGAGCTCCAAAGAACTCCAATTTTTGAACCGGGACAAGATGGGACTTGGGATAATTGATCACGAACCCCAGTAGCTCTAGCACTCGAATAGTAATCCGCATGGACTGTAGAGCGCCTGCCTATTACTGGCTAAATCCAGAGGTCAATATTCCATCCTCATTCTTCTTGATCTTACCGCTGCTTTTGACACTGTCGATCACAGCATACTTCTCGATACCCTGTCCTCACTTGGATTCCAGGGCTCTGTCCTTTCCTGGTTCTCTTCCTACCTCTCCCTCCGCACCTTTAGTGTTCACTCTGGTGGATCCTCTTCTACTTCTTTCCCTCTGCCTGTCGGCGTACCTCAGGATTCTGTTCTTGGTCCCCTCCTCTTTTCTATCTACACTTCTTCCCTTGGTTCATTAATCTCATCCCATGGCTTTTCCTACCATCTCTATGCTGATGACTCCCAAATCTACCTTTCTACCTCTGATATCTCACCTTGCATCCAAACCAAAGTTTCAGCGTGCTTGTCTGATATTGCTGTCTGGATGTCTCAACGCCACCTGAAATTAAACATGACCAAAACCGAGCTTCTCGTTTTTCCCCCCAAACCCACCTCCCCACTCCCCCCGTTTTCTATTTCTGTTGATGGCTCTCTCATTCTCCCTGTCTCCTCAGCTCAAAACCTTGGGGTCATCTTTGACTCTTACTACTACTACTACTACTACTATTTAGCATTTCTATTGCGCTACAAGGCGTACGCAGCGCTGCACAAACATAGAAGAAAGACAGTCCCTGCTCAAAGAGCTTACAATCTAATAGACAAAAAATAAATAAAGTAAGCAAATCAAATCAATTAATGTGAACGGGAAGGAAGAGAGGAGGGTAGGTGGAGGTGAGTGGTTACAAGTGGTTACGAGTCAAAAGCAATGTTAAAGAGGTGGGTTTTCAGTCTAGATTTAAAGGTGGCCAAGGATGGGGCAAGATGTAGGGGCTCAGGAAGTTTATTCCAGGCGTAGGGTGCAGCGAGACAGAAGGCGCGAAGTCTGGATTTGGCAGTAGTGGAGAAAGGAACAGATAAGAAGGATTTATTCATGGAGCGGAGTGCATGGGAAGGGATGTAGGGAAAGACGAGTGTGGAGAGATACTGGGGAGCAGCAGAGTGAGTACATTTATAGGTTAGTAGAAGAAGTTTGAACAGGATGCGAAAACGGATAGGGAGCCAGTGAAACGACTTGAGGAGAGGGGTAGTATGAGTAAAGCGACCCTGGTGGAAGACGAGACGGGCAGCAGAGTTTTGAACCGATTGGAGAGGGGAGAGGTGACTAAGTGGGAAGCCAGCAAGAAGCAGATTGCAGTAGTCTAAACGAGAGGTGACAAGGGTGTGGATGAGGGTTTTGATAGAGTGCTCGGAAAGAAAGGGGCGGATTTTACGGATGTTGTAAAGACAGAAACGACTCTTCTCTCTCCTTCTCTGCTCATATCCAGCAGATCACCAAGACCTGTCGTTTCTTTCTTTACATCATCCGTAACATCCGCCCCTTTCTTTCCGAGCACTCTACCAAAACCCTCATCCACACCCTTGTCACCTCTCGTTTAGACTACTGCAATCTGCTTCTTGCTGGCCTCCCACTTAGTCACCTCTCCCCTCTCCAATCGGTTCAAAACTCTGCTGCCCGTCTCGTCTTCCACCAGGGTCGCTTTACTCATACTACCCCTCTCCTCAAGTAGTTTCACTGGCTCCCTATCCGTTTTCGCATCCTGTTCAAACTTCTTCTACTAACCTATAAATGTACTCACTCTGCTGCTCCCCAGTATCTCTCCACACTCGTCTTTCCCTACATCCCTTCCCATGCACTCCGCTCCATGAATAAATCCTTCTTATCTGTTCCTTTCTCCACTACTGCCAACTCCAGACTTTGCGCCTTCTGTCTCGCTGCACCCTACGCCTGGAATAAACTTCCTGAGCCCCTACGTCTTGCCCCATCCTTGGCCACCTTTATATCTAGACTGAAAGCCCACCTCTTTAACATTGCTTTTGACTCGTAACCACTTGTAACCACTCGCCTCCACCTACCCTCCTCTCCTCCTTCCTGTACACATGAATTGATTTGATTTGCTTACTTTATTTTTTGTCTATTAGATTGTAAGCTCTTTGAGCAGGGACTGTCTTTCTTCTATGTTTATGCAGTGCTGCGTACGCCTTGTAGCACTATAGAAATGCTAAATAGTAGTAGTAGAAGTGCCTCAGAGGTGCTCTTCAAGATAAGGGATGTGATAAATAAGAGGCTGCCCTAGCCGGGGCAGGCCACTAGATGGCGCTGTTCCCCTAAAAAATGTCCAGGATTTCCGGAGCAGGCCACTAGAGGGCACTAGGAGAATAGATGGAGGTCGCTAGGACCGGGGAGAGCCCCGGGAGGTCCACAGGTGTAGGAGGTTATGGGCTGGGTCCTGTGTAGCTAATTAACCACTTTATACCCCACCTGAGATGTGAAAGGAAAAGAGGAGAGCTGGAAAGAACTGGCTAAACCCTAGGGACTTGTGGTGGACTATGTGCTCAAGGAAGAAAAACAAGCTTGGGGTAAGAAGTCCCTAAAGCACTAGTGTTGGACTGTGTAGCCTCAGTACTTAGAGAAACTGTGTGTTCAAAGAAAGGACTGGGTGTCCAAGGAAGGAAGGACTGGGTGTCCAAAGAAGAAGTAGGGCTGTGTGTCCCAGTACTGAGAAGCAGGCTGCAAAGCCTGGGGTTAGAAGTCCCCAAAGTATTGAGGTTAGTGCTGAGCCCAGGAATCTGTGTGGGGAGGCTCAGTGTGAAGATATGTAAATGTATAAAGTATTTAAGCTAGAAGAACTGTGCCCATGGGCTGGAATAAAGAATTGCCTGAATATGCTGTTGGTAAGACCTGTTTAATTTTGCCTCTGGAGAACCAGGTCACCCTGAGCGTGAAAGGATAACATGCTAATCTGCATACAATTTGCATACTGAGAACCAGCTCACCCTGAGTGGAAAAGGGGCCCAGGAGCTTGAGGTTGAATTGCTCAGGATGCTGGGAAGAGACTGTTTGGAGTCTTGTTCAGAGACCACAGGCCAGAGAGGCCTGCTGGAGAGTGGGAGCAGAAGCCTAATCTTCATTTTCACAGGGAACACATGCATTCCCAGTCTGCGTAGCGATGCTGTGACAACTGCCAGGCACTTCGTGAAAACCCTGGGCGCAGACGCAAGACCAAAGGGTAGTACACAGTATTGAAAGTGCCAAGTTCCCAACTGAGGAAGCGTTTTGACCACACTAGACAGCTGCCTCACCGAGTTCCACAAGTGGATGCTCGTGTAGAGCTGGTATGTCTGAATCTTGGCTGCGACCATAGCGGCCTGCAGTGGCGTTCCGAGGGGCGCTGACACCTGGGGCAGATCGCCGATGTGCTCCGCCCCCCCCATGCAGCGCAACCCCCCCCCCCCCCCCAGCGAAAAACCCCCCACAGGTTACTTCCTGTTCCAGGGCAGAGGGAGCATGGAAACGAACAACGCTGACCAGCGCACGGCACCCCCCCCCCCAGCGGCGTGCACCCGGGGCGGACCGTCCCCACCGCCCCTCCCCCCCCGGTACGCCACTGGCGGCCTGATACGTTTTCCTCCTAAAAGAATCCAAGACTCTCTGCCTGGGGTTGCCGAGGCATAGTCCCTAGTACTCTTGGCTCTCTTGAGAGCAGAATCCACCACCATAGAATCGTGAGGTAGCTGAGACTTCACCATCACCAGCTCTCCGTTGACTCTGTACTGGGACTCAGCTTTTTTGGGGACCACTGGATTAGAGAGAGAGAATGACCAGTTTCGCATAAGAACTTCCCTGAGTGTGTTATGCAAGGGAGCTGTTGCAACCTCTGTAGGTGGAGAAGGATAATCCAAGACCTCGAGGATCTCAGCCCTGGACTCATCCACAACCTACATAGGGAAGGGAATATCCTTAGACATTTCCCAAACAAAGGAGGAAAAAGACTCTCAGGCGGAGACATCCTTCTCTTGATGGGCGGAGTAGGATCAGAGGGGACCCCGTAGGACTTTTCTTCAGAAAAGTATCTGGGATCTTCCTCTTCCCCCCATGAACACTCATCCTCGGTATCGGACAAAAGCTCTCTAAGAGCAGCCCGAACCCGAGCCTGTCTCGACGTCAAGGAACGATGACCTCAAGGGGGATGCCGAGAAGTCAACCCCTGCCTGGACTCTGGCGAAGCTTCCTCCGCCGATGCTGATGCCACAAGCGGCACCGAGGTCGAGGACCTCACCACAGGCGAAGGACCAGATGCTGCTTCAACAGATGGTGCAGAAGGCACAAGCACCCCTGGCACCGAAGTAGACTGGCACAGCAATCCCTCCAGAAGCTCTGGAAGAAGGGCCATGATGCACTCGTCGAGAGCTGCCATCAGAAAAGGCTGCGGGGCTGGTGTAGGTGTTATGTCCCTCACCTGTTCGACGCTCCTCCCGGCTAAGTCATTCCTCAGCTCCGTCCAAAAGAGACAAGGTTCAGTCTTAGGAGGGTCTGTTTCAGTTTCCTAAGTCTGGCAGCCGTCATCTGGCTTGGAGCAAGGGCAGCAGCCATCTTGGCTAGCTCAGGAGGGGGCAGCCATCTTGTATAAACGAGAACAGGAAGGAACTCCATATTTGGGCTTGGGAGGATCTCCTAAGGGGGCAGCCATGTTGGATTCACCTGAGTTTGGTTTGCGCAGATTGCTTCACTATTTAAAGCACTGCCTCCAGGCCTTCATTGCTTCGGCCTCAATTGTTCACTTCTGAGGAGTTGCTGTGGGAGTGCTGTTCTGACTATTCTTCTGTTCCTGGTTACCTGTGCACCGGACCTTGGCTAGTTTTCTCGGATTACGCTTGTTTGCTGCCTGCCCTGACCCTGGACTGATTTTGACTACTGGTTCTGGACTGTGTCTGTTTCCTGCCATCCTGGTCAGTGGCTGTGCAATCCTGCCGGTTCCAGAAGTCCTGGTGGCCACCTGCAGCTGGGAGCTCAACTCTTGGTGAATGGTGGTCGCTTCCCAGGTGAAGCTAGGAGTTGTCTGGCTGCCTGACCGAGTGCGGCGTCACTCCATCTCTGCCGTGCTCAGTCGGGGCACAGGGGCTCACTACTAACGGTCATAACAGTAGGGGCCAGCGGCAGAATCTGTGGGGGCTCGAAAGCCAGTACCAGGCTGCCAGAAGACCGACGCATCGGCACCTCCTGTATAGAGGGTGAGCGGTCCTCTTGGCGCCGACGCATCTCGGGTGCCAAAGCCCTCGGCTTCCCGGAGTTCTCAGTACCGCTCATGGAAGGAGATCGATGATGGTGTTTCTTAGCCTTCATTTGATGCCCATCATCGAGACTCCTTGGTACCAAAGAGGAGGACGTGGAATCCTCACGCCTCTTCGGGGCCGGGACCGATGAAGGGCGGTCCCGGGGGGCCTGCATAGCAGTATGCCTTGAGACAGGTGGAGACCCACTTGATGCCTCGCTGCTCCCAGCGCGATATGGTCATTCAGCTGCCATTACCTGTGCTCTCGAAGTCGATGCTTCCCTCAATGTCGACGCTACCAACCTCGGTACCGATGTTGATGGCGACATCGAAGAATTGGACCAATCCGCAAAAAGTTTTTCTCTTTGAGTCTCCCGAGATACTTGGGTCCGTTTTTTCATCAAAGGACACAGCTTACAAGCAGGTGGTAGATAATCGGGCCCAAGGCACTGGAGACACCACATATGGGGGTCAGTACCCAAGATGGTCCGGTTGCACCGAGTACAACGCTTAAAGCCGCTGGGTGTTCTCGATGACATGGACGGAAAAACTGCGTCTGCGAAATTAAAGAATGCGATTGTGCCAATTAAAAGCACAAAAAGGGATACAAAACCCAGCCTCGCGCTAGTGACTAAAACTAAGAAAATAAAGGGAACTACTCTACTTTTTTTTTTTTAATTTTGTCAAAAGCGAACAAAAACAGAAGAAAATGAAGGGATCACGCACCCACTCTTTCCTGGGCCAAGAGGAACAGCGAAAAAAATAGCGTGTCACCTCAAACGCGGAGGAAAAAATACTGAGGTCCTTACGCAACAGGCGGGGAAACAGTCTGCGCATGTGCAGTGCACACTGCTCGCGCACCAGAAGACTTTGGAAGATTTTTGAGATTTTGCTAGCAAAACTTCCGTTCCTGGGCCGACATGAACGTCGACCCAAGTGTGAGAACAAGCAGCCTGCTTGTCCTCGGAGAATTATATGGTCATTAATAATGACCAATCAACTTCTTTATTTAGTCCATTGGGCTCCACCGTATTCCAATTATATATCAGCTTCTGTTCCCTTTGTACCAGTTGTTTCTCTATATTGCCCCTCACGCTTTCAATTTGAAACAGTGCAACAAACTGCAACTCCAAAACCGAATGATTATACGTCAGCCAATGATTAACTAAGGGAGTATCTCTTTTCTGCAATCTTATATTGCTTAAATGCTGTGCTATTTGCAATTTTATTTTTCATATAGTTTCTCCAATATACCACAGCTGACATGGACAACAAATGCCATAAACCACATTATTGGAATTACAATCGTTTTTCATCCTATATAATAATTCTCACCTCCAACGTTCTGTGCTTGGGACCGTGGCTCCCTGGAGGTGGTGGTCTGCTAGGCAGACACGCACTGACATCAGGACAGCTGATTCCAAGGCAAGGGAAGGAGTAGGGAAACACGCTGCGCCAAAGTTTCTGACGTCAGACGCACGCAGAGGAACTTCCAGAGAAGATGAACAATGCGAAGGGCACAACAGCACTTTGGCTGTTGGGATTTTTGGGTCCCTTGTCAGCACAGGTAGTCCACAACGGCGGCGGGGGGCGGTTTTCGGCGGGCCGGGGGGGGGGGGGTCAAGGGGGCCGTAGTGCGGGGGGGGGGGGGAGAGAAATTGCCTGCCTAGGGCCCGTTTCCTTGCCTTCAGCAACGGGCCTATTTTTACTAGTTTTTAAATAAAACTGCCTACCAGTATTTGGTACCCTTATCTGACTAACATTCATTGCATGTTTACAGTATACACATTGTTGGCAGGGACCATGTCCTTTGATTCCCTCATTTATTGGTAACTTAGATTTCTTGTTCCTGGATAGAATCTCCCTTTTATTCCTTTCTCTAGTACGAGAGAAATGAGGCCTCTCTCTTAATCCTTTATGCAACATCAAAATTGGCTAATGCTTCAAAATAATTTTCTGAATTAGATGAGTGTTTATAAAAAGGCAACACACAATTTATATGCATATTCCTCTCCTTACTGGCTCTCTGCGAGAGCCACTGTCTGTGCATGTTTAGCTCGCTTATATGCCGATCATATGACACGCCTAGTGTACCCCTGTTGTTGGAATCTATTTGACAAGTCCCCCGCATTAGTCATAAAATGCAAATCAGTAGAACATAATCTTTTTATACGTAGAAACTGTCCCATAGGGATACTCTCTTTTAACTTCTTAGAATGGTGACTTGTCATCTGGCTTTCTGTTTAGTCAAATCAATAGCAATTTGCTTTATTTTAAACCACACTGCTATCTAGTATCAGTATTTTACTGTACCTATTTATTTATGTTAAAAGTGGATTTGTACTCGCTGAGCTACACTGAAATTGCTTTCAAATGAAATACTAAATATAGAACCAGCTTTTCTGTTTCTTGTCCATCATATAAGATATGCATTTCATGTTGTATTAAGCACAAGTTTTAATGTCTATTTCTCTAATATATTTTTTATGTTCCATTCGTATATTTGCTAGTCAGACAGTTATTCTTACTGTCTGTTTACATATTCTCTGGCATCTCAATATTTTGTTTGCTAAATATGTGTTATTCTTACCATAAGAGTTTTATTGTTTATTTTTATCATTGTTTATCTTTGTCTATAGAAAAATTACCCCTGACACAGGCATATTTGTATGCAGAAACACAGCTGTGTCGGGTTGTCTACAGTTGCTGAGTCAATAAAGATTCATCTGGTTCTAATTCTCACTGACTCACTCCACTCTTTGATCCATCATTGATTTGCTCCATTCGTGGAGGTTTTTCTCCTTCTTTTGTTTCCTGTACATTGGGCAAAGCAGATGCGGAGTTGTAAACTACACTCACTTGAATGCCTACACGCAGATCAAATAGGCATACTCTTTCTGTAGCAAGACAAAAGTCAACCACCAAGGTGGAGAAACTGGATCCACTACGAGAGGAATAAAGCAGCAACAGAGGAGTAGCGTGATCAACAGGACTCTTCCAAAAAGCCAAGGAGACGTAATGTGGAAAAACATTTTTTAATTGTAAATAAAATGAGACTTGACATGGCACTGTGTTTCGGCAACAATGCCCACCTCAGGAGTCTAAAATTACAATAAAAAACATATAAATACAAAAACATGTGAAAACATATGTAAAAACATTAGTAAAAAATGTAACACTATCAAAGAATATCAAAAGAGCCACTTGAAAAAAGTAAAAGCATATGTAAAAACATGTATAAAAGAATATATAAAGATATATGACAACATCAGGAAAGAGCCATTTGGAAAAAGCTATTTGAACTATAAAATATTATATATTAAATCATTTGACAAAGTGTATTAATACACAAATTACAGGGTACAAACATATCATATAGTGTATATCACAAGATTCTATGCTGTACTGAATATTTAGTTTTTGTTCTAGTCTCAATAGAAATTGTTGACTATTAAAATAACGTTGACTATTAAAATAATGTTTACTTTTTGCACTGTCACTTAAACTCTTAATTGAGCTCCTCAGGCATGCCCAGACTAAAGGAGTGCCTTCTCTGAGCAACCTCTCAATCTGAATCTTTATAGCACCATTTTCCCCCTTTCACTTGTAGGTCTGCTGGGTGACACCCTCAACAGAGACTTCACAGATTATGAGGAATAGGTCTATTTTTAGATTTCCCAGAAACAATTCCATCTTCCCATTCCCTGGCAGTATTTTACACCTTGGTCTCCAATCTCACAACATTGCCATTTGCTCACGCCTTCAGTCCTGTTTTAAATCACAGCAAGAGCTTTTCATAAAATCTGGTAATGAACTCTGCTTCAGCATTTCCTTAGAATATCCCTGTGGCCTCCCACTACATTACAAAGTCATTGCAAGGGAAGACAGCCTAGAGTTTTCTAAGATATGCAGTGAATATGCTTTAGCAGGTATAAATAATGAATGTACTATTTCATCGATACCTAATCACATTGTGATGGCCAGAGCTGGAGGAAAATTGATAACAGATTTTTAAAATGAAATTTAGACAAGCATAGATTTAGGTAAAAGAAATTTGGAAAACGCATTCACATGTCAATGTAAGAAAAGGATAAGTGCGATAATATATATGTCTCTAGATAAATCCAATCAGTCTGAAGGATGTTACTCAGATGAAAAAATAATGATAATTAAAATAACCAAATATTCCATGTCTTGATCAAACTGCTAGATCTGTCTTAAAGTAATCATCATTCTAGGGCAACAGCCAGTGTGTCAAACATTTGCAGTCTCATCTATACCTCTGGTATCAGTTCTTTCTTTTAATATATTTTTTTACAGCCCACTATTCTAATAAAACTCTTGTTCAGACAAAACAAACTACATCCTGTTCAGCAAAGCAATCCAAATTAACATAAGCAACATAAAAATAGATACAAGGCAATAAAAAAAATGAGCTTTCTATCATAATCATACGAAATAAATTAATCACTCCAAATCAAAATAATAGGCAGCTTGTTTGTGTTTGGCATCCTTTTGGAAGAACTCAGCGACTCCATCCAGAGATTGTTTGCTTCTTAAACTTGATCACCTCTACCTGATGACAAAACTGACTGCTTTGAAGCACGACTCTTTGGATACCTATCACAGAACTTGGTGTCATTATATGCTCTGGTGGGTTTTGCATTGAAGCTCGGTGGGTTTCTATGGGGGACTGCTGTTGTGCTTGGGATGGATTGTGCGTCCATTTTCTTGTTTTTTGGCTCTTGCCCTTGTTTCCTTTTTGGTGGGTTGTCCTGTGGGGGAGGAGGGCGAAAGGGTGGCTAGATGATATTGTTTGGCACTGTCATTTGTTTCTTGGGGTGTGTGGCTCGTTCTGTTATATACTGTACCTGATTCCATGGGCTAAGCCTCAGCTGATGGCTTGCTTGTATTGTTCTTGCATCTTTATTACTAAAACTAATTTTAAAAATGTGTGAGTTAAATCCAAATTAAGCCACTATAAGATTCTTACACTGACCCATAAGGTGTTTACTCAGCTTCTCCCTCTTATCTCTCCTCTCTAGTTATAGTTCATACTCCACAAAGGGTACTTCGCTCATTGCATGATGCTTATGTGACATAAAGGTGTATTTTCAAAGAACTTAGACTTACAAAGCTACATATGTAGGAGAAAAAGGCACTATATGCAGCACTACATGCCACTATATAAGAAACCTTCCAGAGTGGAGGAGTGACCTAGTGGTTAGGGTGGTGGACTGGTCCTGGGGAACTGAGGAACTGAGTTTGATTCCCAGCACAGGCAGCACCTTGTGACTCTGGGCAAGTCACTTAACCCTCCATTGCCTACCACATAGAGCCTGCCATGAGTGGGAAAGCGTGGGGTACAAATGTAACAAAAAAAAAAAAAACCTGACATTAAAATACACACTTTAGCTAACTTCATCTTTCACTGCCAAGGCCTGTTGCTTCATAGGCCTTAGCTTGCTTAAAGAAGGACCCAGCTAAATGTGGCCAAGCCTACACAACTGAAAGCAATAACAGCAACATCATTGTTTACTGGAACAGTGACCTTAGGGTCAGGACAACTCTGCTGCTGATGGATGGGGAGAATAACAACCATATTACATCATCACAAAGGGGCATTCACAAATGTTATGTTTCTGGGTGGTGAGCCCTCAGTACATAGTGGAAGTCTACGATAGACTGAATCTAGTAGCAGACTCGAACAGGCCCACAATAGGATCAATGCCCAAAACAGGATAGAAGCTCAAGTAGGCCGAGCAAGCAAAGCCACAGTGACTTGAATAGAAGCTGGTGGCTGCAGGGGGTCACGTGATGCAGCTGTCCTAGCAAGACGCCCTAGACAGGAGCTCCGGGTTGGTCCCTCTGAATCTGCTATTATCGTGCAGAATTTATCCTTGCTGAAGACCCATTTTTGGATCTCAAAGACCCCACCGCTTAGTGAGCAGCTGGGTGAGCTGTGTCATTCAGTTATGCCGAGTTAAGGTGCAGTGTGCCACTGTCAACCTTCTCACATGAGTTTATCCAAGATGGCAATGATGCCTGGTACCCCAATGGTGACCTTGGATGAGGTGGCAGTAATGGAGTTAAAGAAACACAGCAGTGATGGATGACAAATTATCTCAAATCAAGACTGCACTGCAAGAAGTTAAGGATAGCCTTAACGCACGTGGAAGAGCACATCGTCAACCAGGAGACCAAGATGGCAGGCCTCAGTATCTGCTTACGAGCGCTAGAGCAGCAAAATCTACAATTGCAGGGAAGAGTCGAGGACCATGAGAATCGTAGCCGTCATAATAATTTGTGATTAATAGGTCTTCCAGAAAATATAAAAGAAAGAGACTTGCGTGTTTGGTTAGAGGCCTGACTTCTCACAGCGCTGAATTGCTAAATGGCCCCGCTATGTTTTCTATTGAATGAGCACATAGAGTGGCCAGTGCCAGGCGGACGACTGACGCCCTAGACAGGTCATCTTCAGGCTTTTAAATTATGCGGAGAAAGAACTTATCTTGCGTAAATATAGAGAATTACAGGCTCTTTCATATGAAAATGTTCCAGGATTTTTTGGTAGTGGTGGCTGCGTGGAAGAAGGCCATGTCACCATACTGTACGGATCTTTACAAGCAAGGGTTCAAAGTATCATTGCAGTACCCTGTGAGAGTACAATTTGTACATCATGGTAAAGACTTGCACTTTGAGAAACCTGAAGATTTAGTTGCATTTATCCAATGGCTACCAGCACTGGATCTGCTGGTAGAGAGATCATGTATATTTGGGCCTATAGGCCTTTGGTTTTTCCTATTTGCAGTCTTGTATTTTTGTGGGGGGGGGGGGGGGGGCGCTGCCAATGGAGGACATTCATAGAGAACCTAGGTGCAGGTGCAATGTGGAGCTGGCAAATATACTAATCTCATCAAGGGGAAGCATTCTGTGGGGGTCAGCTACATTTCAAGGGAAATTCATCAATCGCCCTCATCAGCAAAGGAAGACTATGCTGTGTTGGATATTTTTCTGCCACCCATTTTAATTCGCCTGATTAACGGCCGGTGCATGCAAGATAAACCCACCTTATTATGTTACATTTTGAAAGAAGACTGCACTTTTTGTTTGAACTGTTTGATGTTGAGAGATGAGCCTTGGGGGACTCCTTTCTTGAGAGATTGATGGAGAGGAATGAATCAGGGAATGGAGGTTTGTATTGGGGGTGGGGGTGGAAATTTGATCTTGAATATAATGTTGGGACAAAGGATGTGGTTGGGGTGATTGGAGATGTCTGATTTGTGTGATAGTGTGTGTTTGGGTGGCTGGAGGTGAGCGTGTGAGATGTATGAGCAGTTGGGAAACATACATACAATGGTATCATGTTTGGGCTCAGGCAATATATGTCTATGGTGTGGTGTGGGGGGCTGACTGGGAGGCCCCTTCTGCCTCAGGGTATTATCAAAATTTGTCTTTTTTCTTCTCCTCACTTCAGGACTATGGTTAAGCTGGTAACTGCAACTTTGAATGTTGACAGCTTTAACACTCCAGTGAAAAGGACTAACGTTCTGACTATGTTGCAAAAGGTTGGAGTGGACATTGCTTTTTTTGCAGGAGATGCACCTTACAGCAACAGAGCACGAGAAATAGAGGCGTAATTGGGTGGGGGAGGTACATTATTCTGCTTATAGTGGGAGGCAAAGAGGGGTTGCCATTCTGATTTATAAACAATTACCATTTCACACACATAAAGTATTGCATAATAACGAGGGGAAATATGTTATAGTATTAGGGGAGCTGTGGGGACAAAGGCTCTTGCTATGTTCAGTTTATGTGCCTAACATCTATAACCACAAGTTTTACTCAGAATTAGTGGGACAATTAGTTAATCATCTGGATTATATCTACCTTATAGGGGTAGACTTTAATATAACTGTCAACATTTTGGTGGACTGCAAATGTCCCAAAATTGCTGGTAAAGATGATAAGGGGAAAGGGGTGAACTTTCTTATGCAGCAGCTTGGGGTATTGGATGTGTGATGCACATTGCATCCTTCTGAGTCTGTCTTTACCTTTTATTCTCATGCTTTTAATGTTAATGCCTGCTTAGATTACTTGCTGTTTGCTCAGAATGCATTATCCAAGGTGGAGAAAGCGGACATTACTGTACCTACAGTATCTGATCATGCTGTAGTAATAGCTACTCTAAAATTCTTTAACAAAGATCAGGACTTTGTTTGGAAATTACTGCCTCATTTATATCAAGATGCAGAGTTTCACCCTTATCTAAGGACGAAATGGCAGGAATATGAAGCTACTAACTCTCCTCCTGATGTGGGCCCTGTGGTGTATTAGGAAGCATCAAAAGCAGCGCTCAGGGGTCATATTCTAGCATACCAGGTTTGAGTGAAGAAAGTTTGACAGAGGAGGCTGCTTTTGTTATTCAAGAAGTACCACGATTTGAGGAGGGTGCATGCTTCGCGTTTAGACCCTTTCATATTAAATCAGCGAGCAGAGGTAAGACCCCACCATAAAAAGCAATTGATTACAAGTATTAAAGACTCAAATGGGGTACAGCAATTGATCTTTCCCAAATATCCTGTCAATTTGTATCTTTTTATGAACAATTATACAGTGTAGAAACTGTAGACGAGGAAGTTATGACCTCCTTTTTCAAGGGGTTGCAACTTCCTCAGTTCGGTGAAGAGCAAGTGCAAGATTTAGGAAGACCCATAACTCCAGTGGAACTCCAGAAGGCCATTAAGCATCTTAAGCTGACCAAGGTGGCTGGACCAGATGGCCTTGGCCCTGAGTATTATAAGATTCTCAGTGATTTAGTGATGCCACATTTGGGAGATATGTATAATGGGTTACTATCTGCTCAGGCTGATAAGCTACAGACATCAGCTCAAATCCTGACAGGCCAATGAGAGGCAGGTTCCAGCTATTCCCCTGCCTGTTAGCAGAGCGGGTTCCAGCCACTCCCCTGTCTGTTTAGCAGAATCATAACATTTTCATAGGTGGGTTAGGGCTGTTGTGTGTTAAGTTTTCTCTATAGGTTTTGAGTGTCTTTTTGTAGGGTTTCATGTTATTTCATAAAGTGTCTCACCCTATTGTTTTTGATATGCTGGCTTCATAGTCAGCATTTTACTCTGGTGTGTGTGTGCCAAGCCACATCCTTTGCCCTCCCCCGAATGAAACAGTCAAACTATGCCCATGATTGAGCCCCTGAATATCTGGAGTAAGCAAAGACACACTGTGACTTGAATAGAAGCTGGCGGCTTCTCAGGAACTCATGCACACAGTAAGCATAAGACTGCTGGAACCCAAGGCTGCTAGAATCCACAAACACAATGAAGTGTGAGGCTGCTGGAACACACACACACAATGAAGCACAATACTGCTGGAGCACCCCCCCCCCCTCCACACACACACATAGAAGCGTGAGACTACTGGAACTCATACACAAAAATGAAGCACAAGGTTTCTGGAACCCCCCCCCCCCACACACACACACACACACACAGAGGCTGGAAGCATTACTGGAAACTACTCACACAAGCAACGAAGCTGTAAAACTGGAATGGCATCTCGGGACCCACAAGAAGCTGGGATCAACTAGGGTGGCTTCGATACAAGAGCATCAGGACAAGGGCTGGCAGGGTTAAGTCCGGTCTAGGCGTCTGACGTCATCAAGAGCATCGGAGGTTCCAGCAGGTCCCACGCTGTGATGGCACTCCTCCCATTAGCAGCGTGACCCGATCCCAGAGACCCACCTCGTACTGGACACCGCCAATGTAGTTCCTGTTTTCAGAGTCATGGTAGGACCATGACAACAAACTGGTGGTTGTAGTCTTTGAGGCTCCTTCCCATCCAAGAAACACACTTCATTTACTTGAATAATGACCTCATGGTTAAAAAGCCCTTCAACCTTTGAGCCAATGGGATAGTGTTGTGGCCCCTCAAGACACAACATCTGAGACAAACCAATCAGGATCTGTGTAAGGACAGTAGGGATGGCAGGTCACCAACCCAGCTGCAGCCTGTGATAAAAGAGGCTGTAAACCTGAGCAAAGGGCTGTTTGCATTCCATCTGAAGTGTAGCCTTGCTCTCCCGTCTGACTGAACTGAGGAACGCTGTGCCACCTGCTGGACGTCTGATGCCATCCACATGTTGTATGGTCGCCATGTAATCGCTGTGTATTGCTTTAGCTGAACTAAAAGATAATCTTAGGATTCATGTGAGTTTACTCTGAGCTATTTTATGATAAGACCTTTGTTGTCTTCATTCTTGCTTTTCATCTGTTTCCACGAAGGGGACCAGGGAGCTCCAGCAAAACTCTGCCTGCTCCTTCAACACATCATGTGATCTCCCCTTATTATGGTCTTTATTGCAACTGAACTATTGGGATGCCCTTATCTTTCCTGTTTTGGCAATACCCTTCAATGATAACTTGTTTCGAATCATGTATTTTTGAGTGACTCTCAGCCTTCCCCCCTGTTTTAGTTTAAAGGTTGCTCTATCTCCTTTTTAAATATGGATGCCAGCAGCCTGGTTCCACCTGGTTAAGGTGGAGCCCATCTTTCTGGGATAGGTATCTCCTTCCCCAGAATGCTGCCCAGTTCCTAACAAATCTAAAACCCTCCTCCCTTCACCTTTGTCTCATTCATGAGACTTCGGAGCTCTGCCTGTCTCTTGGGTCCTGTGTGAAATGGGGAATACTTCTAAAAATGCTATCTTGGAGGTTCTGAATTTCTACCTAACAGCCTTAATTTGGCTTCCAGAACCTCCCTCCCACAGTTTCCTATGTTGGAACATTCTGGAATTAGACACTTTTCTGATGCAAATGATATCGTCCTTTTGTTTCACTTGGAAGAATTTAATGTCAGTTTACTAACTTTCAAAAGAGATTTTTGATGTTTTATTTACCTGGTTTTGTTCCTTAGATTTGAAAATAAATCTGGATAAGGTGAATATATTGTGGGTAGGGAATCCATCTCAAAATATACCAAGATTACTCCCTAAGGGCCCTGTTTACAAAGGCACACTAGTGTTTTTAGCTCGCACTAAAAATTAGTGAGTTAACTGTATAGACGCCCGTAGGAAAATCTCCATGGTTAGCACATGCTAATTTTTAGTATGTGCTAAAAACACTAGCGTGCCTTTGTAAACAGGGCCCTAAGTTAGTAGGAGTTGAGATACCCCTCAAACAAGAAATTAAGTTACTGGGGGTTTTTAGAACCTAAATATTTTCAGATTATTGTACAGACAATGGTAATAACAATTTTAGGCTATTGTAATATTATTTATCTAGGCCTTCCAGAGAAGCAATTGAAAAGCTTACAAACTGTGGAAAATGCAGTGGCCAAATTAATAGGAGTGGGGGAGGGGCGTTGGTTTGCACATTCTACTCTGTTTTTGAAAGATCTACCTGGCTCCCCTGTAACGCTAGACTCGAATTTAAACTTTTGACTTTGATGTTCAAAATTCTTTATGGTTTCCCCCCGCTTATCTATAAGATTTTTCCCAATTATACCAACCAAAGAGGGCTCTTAGATGTTTAAATAATGTTAGAATGATAATCTCTTCTTGATTGGTATGTCATCTGAAAAAGACTACTTGGAAGAGGAGCAGAACTTTGGCCCGTCATATAACTGGAAAGGTGGTAATCATCACTTCAAATCCTCCATAAACATTATAATCATTGGTCCTTTCAATATTACTTGGGGGGGGGGGGGGAGGGATTATTAACATGGACTACTATTAAGATGGGTTATTTTACTGTTAACCTGGGTTATTAGTAACTAGGTTTCATGCATAAAATGGGATCTGTACTAACATAGCACGAGTTAATGGTAAAATAAACTAATCTTAACAGTAGCCCTCAGCGGGGAAGTTATCATCCTGGGCTACTCATCTTAGGGCTCCTTTTACTAAGCCAAGATAGTGATTCCTAGCGCAGCAAATTCAACAAAGCCCATTCAGTTCCTGTGGGCTTTGTCACATTTGATGTGCAGGAATCACTACCACAGCTTAATAAAAGGAGCCCTTAATGGTTGTCCATGTTAATATTTCCCCCCCACCCCCAAGAGTGTTAAATCCTGTGAGCATAGTCTTTCAACAAAAAAAGTGCAAAATGTGTCAAAAATGATCTTATCTTTAGAATTCTATATATATTGCCTAATGTCAGGCGCTAGTTCCGCACTGAGTTTTCAGCACGGGAAAGCATTGTAAAGGAAGCAAGGTGCCGAAACAGGGTAGAAATGGCAGATCCACACGAAAACACAAGTGCCCATTTATAGAATAGTGCCTGAGTGTTTCTGCGTGGATCTTCAAAGGGGCAAAACGATGGGAGGAACATGGGCTGGTCAGGGTGCATCCCCTTAAGATGTGTACAGTATTACAGAATAGTGCAGATCCGTGCTCAACTTGTGCACCAGGATCTACACCTAGTTTCAGTTGGTGTAAACTCTCGTGCCCAAAGCTGAGCAGTAATCCCAGCGCTACAGAGTGCCCATACCGGAACACCTTTATACAATACTGTTCAGTACCGATTTTTTGAGTGCCATTGTTGCGTTCCCGAGGACCTTGGCATACTGTCAGGCTTCTTCCCCGGGAGCACTGGGTTTGTGAGTCCTTGGGCCACTACCGTGGAGCGGCAGTGGCAGGCAAGATCACCTTCAAGGTAGAGACGAAACAAGACTGGACCAGAACCCCGGACTGGAGTCCTACACAGGAATACACGGGACTGGAATGCACCAGACGGGTGTGCACTGGAGTGGAGCCTGCTGGACTGGAAAACACTGGAGTGGACCCACTGGACTGGAACATACAGGAGTGAAGCCCACTGGACTGGAACCCACTGGAGCGGGACCCACTGGACTGGCTTCACCCACGCTTAGCCACCTTTCCCCGAGGGTTGAGCCCTCAGGTCTGGGCAGCCGGCAGGGCTTACAGGAAAAACTGGAACTGGAACTTGCAAGCAGGAACAGCAGGAATCAGGATACAGAAGTGCCCCCAGGCACCTAGGCGAAAGCAAGGCAGATAGGCAGGGAATGTCCGGGTTCCCGCAGTAGGCAGGTTCAAAGCAAGTCTCAGGGCGGGCGGCTAGCAAAGCAGTAGTCAGGTTCAAAGCAAAGTCTCTGGGCAGGCGGCTAGCAAAGCAGTAGTCAGGTTCAAAGCAAAAGTCTCTGGGCAGGCGGCTAGCAAAGCAGTAGTCAGGTTCAAAGCAAAATCTCTGGGCAGGTCAAGGAGCAAGACTAAGGCAGCTGCTCCAGTATCAAAGAGTACTGGCAACAGCCAAAACAAGGGCTGAAGCTCCAGAAGCAAAGAAAACACACACGGGGAAAACCAGAAAGCAAAACACGAGAAGACTAGGAAACTGAACACAAGCTAACAGGAAACCAATGCCCAAGCTAACCAGTCATATACTAGAAACATACACAGAGCAAACACAGGAGAACTAGTAAAGCTGTACACAGGCTAACAAGCAAAGCTGTGCCCAAGCTAACCAGTCATACACCAGAAACATACACAGAGCAAACACAGGAGAACTAATAAAGCTGTACACAGGCTAACAAACAAAGCTGTGCCCAAGCTAACAAGTCATACACCAGAAGCATACACAGAGCAAACAATGTAGCAGTGTACAGAGCACTCTACATACCAGGGCCCTTAGACGAAATGCAAAGGCAAGGGCTGCAGTCTCTAAGTGATTAATAAAGCCCTTCAACACCAGAGGCACAGCTGCAGCAATCTCCTTGCCTCCAAACAGAGGCTAGACACACAGAGAAGTCAGCCCACAGGAAGGAACAGCAGGAGCCATCTTGGACACTGGCCATAGAGGAGTCGGCAGCCATCTTGGAAGAGGCATAGCCCACACAGGTGAGGTCCAGTAAGGCAATCAGCACACAGAGCCAGAGAGAAACTAAGACAGAGACAGACACAGAGACAAGCAGAAGCCAGCACAGCCACTGACTCCCAGAAACAGGGTAAGAATGAGAGTGGTCACGGCCACAGACATGACAGCCATTTACTGAATCCAGCTCCATATGTCTTCAAAATCATATTTCACCCAACAATGTTTAAAGGGGGTTTGGACAGATTCCTGAGGGAAAAGTCCATTGAACATTATTGTCGGAGACAGGATGCTGGGCTTGATGGACCCTTGGTCTTTTCCCAGTATAGCGGTGCTTATGTTCTTATGTAAGAGTACTGAAATTGCAGACCTGCTCTTAGGGCCCATGTTACGAATTGGCAGTAAGCCCAGCGCGGGCTTGCCACTCAATAAAAGAGAAGTACCGCCGGGCTACCACAGCAGCCCAGTGGTATTTCCCACCCCCAGTGCGCCATCATATCCAGCACTACAAAAATACATTTATTTTTGTAGTGCGGCGGTATTCGGGCAGTGCCACGCACTGCCCAGTTACCATCGGGTTAGCGCTGGAGCCCTTACCACCACCTCAATGAGTGGTGCAGCAAGTGATTCACTTGTCACACAGCTACTTAAAAAAAAGACCTACCTTTTACCAGCTGCAGTAAAAGGAGGCCTCAGCACACGTCAAAACCACATGCCAACGCCAGCACAGGCTCCCATTTGCCGCAGCTTCATAGAAGGGGCCCTGAGTTATCTGTAACCTATTGGTAAAACTGTTTATAGTATCTGAAAACTGGAGATTTGCCAACTTAATGCCATTTTTCTTTTACAAAGGGTTCTAAAGATGATCTATGAAACTATAGATCAATAAGCCTGATGTCAGTGCCATGAAAAAAAGGACATTTCTAAACACATAGATAGCCATCTTTTAAATGAATAAGGCCAACATGAATTTAGCCAAGAGAAGTTTTGCTTCACCAGTCTGCTACATTTTTTGAATGCATGAATAAACTTGTGGATTTTCTGAAAGTATTTGGCAAAATCACTCATGAGAAACTACTGAGGAAATTTTAAAAAGTCATGCAATAGTAGGCAATGTCCTTGTGGATTGGGAACTGATTACAAGGTAGAAACAAAAAGCAAGGCTAAATGGTCAGTTGTTTCAATGGAGTTCCCCAGGGATTTGCACTCGATTGGTGCTTTTTTAACATAGATTTAAATGATCTGGAAATGGGAATAACAAGCAGATGACACAAAATTATTCAAATTCAGTATTGTGGCTCTGGTGGGTTTTTTTTAATTTCTTTGCTTTTTTTGTTTTGCGTTATTTATATAGTGCAACTCATTAGGAATATTTTGTGTTTAATATTTTATTGAAAATAGCTTTTTTTTTAAAGATTGTGACTAGAGAACATCATAATATGACACATTTCATCTTGCCAAAGAGATTTATATAATTTGTATGTGGAATGTACTTTGATGTTAACAAGAATGGTAATGGCATTCTGTTTAACAGCCAGAAAAAGAGCAAAGGTTTCAATTCTTTTAAATAGCTATTTATTTATGTTCAACATCAACAGGAACAGCACTTCGTTGTATATCATAAATTTAAAATTCAATATTTGCCTTCACAGAGCCTTGAAACAATGAATGCTACATAAATGATCTCTAATACAAACCAGTTGCTGTTGCTCCTTCCAAACATGCTCCCTTACAAAACTAAGGGGTCCTTTTACTAAGCTGAGGTAAGCATTAATGCGTGTTTACTGCAGTTTAAAATGCCTCAGGCGTCCTGTGTTAATTTTGGCATCGGTGTGTGCTTGCCATGTGCTAAGAGACGTTGGACAACCAATTGAAACAGGACTCCAGCGGTTAATGAAGTAAAAGTTGTTTACTGCCACAAAAAGGTTCAATGGACTTGGCACGATCCTGTGTTGCAGCAGTAATGTGCTTGCTTCAGGAGTCAAAGTCTCTGTGTAAACCCAAGAGAGATAAAGGTGGCACAAAGCCATAGTGGCTTAAGATTCTGCAACCAGAATGTGAAAAACTAAAAAGTCCGCTCAAAAAGCGGACCGTGTTGAGTCCATTGAACCTTTTTTGTGGCAATAGACAACTTTTTACTTCATCAACTTCTGGAGTTCTGTTTGGATAGGTTTGCCTTCCCCTACTTCTTGAATAGTATTGTTTCATAGGGAATCCTTCCTTGAATCGTCAGATGTTTGGTTTCCCATGCGCTAAAACATTGGGGCAGGTTGGAGGCAGAAAGAGGCGTGTTCTGTGCTAATCGGTTAGCAGAGCTACATTGCTGCGCACTAAACAATTAGCACATGGTTAGCATGTGATCCCTTACTACATACAAAATAAGTGGCAGTAGAGGTTCATGCACTAATGGCCATGTGCCAATGGGAAAATTAGCACGTAGCCATTAACTCAAAAAAAAAAAAGAAAAATCGGCCATTATACCCATGTGGTAAAAATGACCTTAGCACATGGGAATGATCCATGTAAGCACGTACTAAGGCCATTTTTTACTGCAGTTTGGTAAAAAGGTCCCTAAATCTATGATAAAATTAACCACTTAAAATCATAATTCTAAGAAACAGTAATCCCCAAGCCCCTCTCTCCCCCCTACACCCTTTCCACAATCTGACCCCACATTTGTTGATATTGCCTCCATTTATTAATTTTTAATGCTATAAGCTGATATCTCTCACAAAGAAAACCCAGCTCTGTACTGCAGAGACTTCAAACATGAGCCAAGGCACAGCCAGAACTAGTCTTGCCACTGTAAAAGCCAAATTCTTCAGTCTGTCTAGTAGCTCTTCTATTCCTACTAATCTCACGTTCAATAAAGCTAGTTCAATTGTGTAAGGTAAAGGCTCGGGCCCCAGATAGAGCATCTAGCTTTTAGGCCTTCTTCCTATCATAAAAAGGCTCCCACACCATCATATTAAAAATTAAAACCATGCAAACTGGAATAGTTACTTACAGAATCAAAAAGTCACATAAGAAAAACTGTAAGGCACAAAACAAACAGGCATATTAAAAGATATCATTACAAGAACCTTCAATTTAAAAATATCAGCAAAAAACATATCATAGAAGCTGTTGATAGAAAATATGAATACACCGTAAACAATGCTGATGCAAACCGTCAATAGTACTAAGCAAGTCTTGCAAAAGAAACAGACATGCATATGGTGCAAATTTAAAGAGCCACCAGCAGTGCATTAAAAGCACCAAAAATGTATTTAAGCTTAAAAGTCCACTGATCTTATAATCATACACAGAGCCACGGTGATTGTTGCAATGGTATTTGAACAAGATTACAATACTATTTTAAGATTATACTTCAAAAATATAAAAGCCCAATTCCATGGTATTAAGGTTTGGATCTATCCCGACGTGACAAAAATGACTCAACAAAAAAGAAAACAATTTCTTGCCTTGAAACAAAAAACTATAGAGATTGGAGCTGCTTTTTTCCTAGCATACCCATGCAAGTGTGTAGTGAAATTGGGACAAACAAAATATAATTCCTTTTCGCCGGAACAGCTTAAAGTGTTTCTAGAAGTTAAAACAGTGAAATAAGTTAATTCTGGAATTTACAGCCTGTATTTTATTTAAACATGAGTGCCTACTAAGGTCTAGTTTAATTTGATTCATGCCTATATAACTTCTCTTACTCTTTTCCCCCCATGCAATTATTGGGGTCTAAGAAAGGTTAAACATTTATTTGTATTTGTAATTATACTCATTATAATTTTCCTATTTTTTCATTTATGACAGAAATGTAAATTTCTATTTGAATGAGAATGTTACAAATTCTTAAATTTAAATATTTCTTTACCTGTATTGCTTTAACAAGGTTATCCTTGTGAATTATAATTAAAACTATAAATAAAATAAAAAAAAAAAAGTCCACTGATCTGAATGGTTCCAATCAAAAAAATCTAAAACTGTTATTGTGGTGCACTAGGTGATATCATAATCATTATATGTAACATAGCATATCCATGAATTAAAAATGTTTGCAAATAAGCCTGAGAAGAAATAAGTAAAACAAAATGGAAACATAGGATTGTAAAGGACTCAAATACAAATCAACTTATGCATCCAGCTTCTCCTACATAAGCACACAACTATGGAACGCATTACCTAACGCCGTGAAAACAACTTATGACCACCTAAACTTCTGGAAATTACTAAAATCCAACCTGTTCAAAAAGGCATACCCCACCAACCCAACGTAAATGCTTGAACAACTGCAACACAACGAAACCAAAGCTAGTACTGGACATAAATTAACTCTTCCCCTTTACGATTCCCTAATGCATCTGTCACACATGAACTTTATTCTATCACTACATCACTCTGTATTTGTTCATACCGGAATTGGCAATCGCCTTTACGGTACTACGTAAGCCACATTGAGCCTGCAATTAGATGGGAAAATGTGGGATACAAATGTAACAAATAAAAAATAAAAAAATAATTGATAATTAGATTCAGCTAATTGAACACACCAAATATTGAGCCTTGCCATAAGAGTGAAGTAGTCACCACAAAGTTTCTACAAGAACACTATACCACAGTCAAAAGAAGTTCCAGAAGAGATGAGAAAAAAAGTTGTTGAAATATGTGACCATCTCTGGGGAAAGGTGACTATAGTCTCTGATCCAAAATGTTGAGAATGGGTAATTTTCATATCATGGGTATATAAGCAGTCTTAAAAAGTTTGAACTTCTATAATCTTTTTTCTATTTTTTCACATAAAAGGATGGGGTTTGGAATCTTGTATTACAAATTGTTTGCTCTAACAGAGCAAATTGTTTGTATTACAAATGGTTTGCTGTGGAGGAGTGGCCTAGTGGTTAGACTGGTGGACTTTGGTCCTGGGAAACTGGGTTTGATTCCCACTGCAGGCACAGGCAGCTCCTTTTGACTCTGGGCAAGTCACTTAACCCGCCATTCCCCAGGTACAAATAAGTACCTAAGCCGCACTGAGCCTGCCATGAGTGGGAAAAGCACGGGGTACAAATTTAAAAAAATGTATTAAAATCTCATTTTTTGTTTCTGGTGGCTTTAATCACCTTTTCCCAGAGATGGTCATATATATCAGTTTGGAAAGGATCTCAAAGCCATGTCTAAAGCTCTGAGACTCCACCAAACCACAGTGATATCCAAATAGAGAAGACTTGGAACAGTGGTGAATCTTCCTGCTAAAATTACTCCACGGGCAAAGTGATAACTCATCTAGGTAAGTCACAAAACTTCCCAGAGGAACATCCAAAATATTTGAGGCCTCTCTAGCCTCAGCTAAGGTCAGTATTCATGAAACCACAATAAGAAAGAGACTGGGCAAAAATGAGATTCATGGAAAAGTAAAGTGGAAACCGCTGCTAAGCAAGAGTAACGTCAATGCTCACATCACATTTGCCAAAAAAGGCACCTGGATGATCCCCCAAGCCTTTTGGGTAATGTACTATGGATAGACAAGCAAAAAATGGAACTTTGTGGATAACATAGAACCCATTATGTCTGGCATAAAACAAATACAGCATTCCGCGGTAAGTCCAACAGTCAAACACAGTGGTGGTAGTGTGATGGTGTGGAGATGCTTTGCTACCTCAAAACCTATTGAACTTATTGAACTACGAATTTTGCACATTACCAAATTATGCTTAAGGAGAAAATCCAACCATCTATTTGTTAGCTGAAATGTCATTGGGTTATGCAAGAAGATAATGATCCCTCCCCCTTCCTCCCCCCCCCCCCCCCCAAAAAAAAAGAAAACCCAAAAGCAAGTCTACATCTGAATGGCTGAGAAGAAACAAAATTAAAGTTTTGGATTGGCCTAGTCAAAGTCTTGAAGTGAACCCAATAGAGATGTTGTAGCAGGACCTGGAATGAGCAGATCATGCACAAAAACCTATGAATGTGTCTGAATTAAAACAATTCTACAATGAAGAGTGGGTTAAGATTTCTCAGCAGTAATGTAAAAGACTGATAGGAAATTTACAGAACACATTTGTTTGCAATTATTGCTGCTAAAGGTGGTGCAACCAGTTAATAGGTTTAGGGGACAGTTACTTATTTACATGGGTGAGATGGGTTTTGGAAAACTTTGTTCCTTAAGGGGCTCTTTTACTAAAGGGTTGGCACGTGGCAAGCCTGTAGCCACGTGCCAATCTGGAACTACCACTAGGCTACCACCGGAGACCAGAGGTAGGTCCCATCCCCAGCACACGCCATTTCCAGCACTACAAAAATATATCTATTTTTGTAGCACTGGTGCTTACTTGGCAGTAATTGGGCAGTGAAGAATGCTGCCTGGTTACCGCCAGGTTAATGCGGGACTCGGAGCCCTTACTACCACCTCAATGGATGGCAGTAAGTGCTCCTCCTCAAATGGCCACACGGTAAGTGGTTCATTTATTGCGTGGCCAATTGTTTTCAAGCAAAACAGACAGCCTTTTACCTGCTGCGGTAAAAGAGAGCCTCAGTGCGCATCAAAAACATGTGCCAACGCTAGCATAGACCCCCTTTTACCACAGCTTAGTAAAAGGACCCCTAAATAAATGAAGTAATAATTTTTTAAAATTTTATTTTTATTGACATTTTAAACACTTTTCCCCCTGTTTACAAAGCCACACAGCAATACCGACACAGCCCATTCAAAGTGAATGGGCTGTGTTGAAATTAGCGCACCATCTTTGTAAACAGGGGGGTTGAATAGAAACCACTCCTTACAGAAATCAGTTGGAAAAAATAGAAATACAACAAATCACACAGGAAACCAACCAATCAATGAAGTAATCATTAAAAAAACTAGTAAAAAAGGCCCGTTTCCGAAACCAATGAAACGGGCGCTAGCATGTGGCTTCTTGTGTGTGTGTGTGTGTATGTGTCACACAGTTATTTTGTGTGTGTTTGTGTGTGTGTGTGAGTGTGTGAGGGTGCGGTGTGTGTGCAGGTTGTTGATGTGTGTCTTTTTTTTGTTTTGTTTTGTTTTTTGCTTGGGGGTTGGGGGATGTGCTGTGCTGTCCTTGGTCGCTGTTTGCTGCTGGCTGAGTCGCGGGTAATCCTTCCAGCTGGGCCGCAGCTTGTCCTGTTCGCTCACGTCCCAGATGGTGACGGGCACGTTGTTTTCCGGCTCCTCTGACTCCATGTCAAGCGATCCCAAATATAGTCTGTGCTATAGGCCCTCTGGCACTCTTCAGTACTGGCATTATGCATTTAAAAATTCCCCCCCCCCCCCCCCCCCCCCGGTCTATTTTTGCACATACCCACAGCAGGAATATTCTTCTCTCGTTCCAACGGTGGTTCTGTGCTCTCCGTGCTGCACAGATAATGAGCCATTCTGCTGGGGAATGCTCCTCCCTTATTGTCACGTAGTTTCCTCTGCTTGGTCCGTCTTACGTTGCCTAGTGTTGCCTGGGAACGGTGTTGTGATGGTCCTTTGTGTTTCAGAATGTTGAGGGTGTTTTTTCTGATTGGTCCGTCATGCGAGGGTGGGGCAGAGAGACATGGTCAGTGTTATGGCTTCACCACCATGAATCCATGAACCCTTCAGGGAGTGACTGAGTGACTTCAGAACGTTGTCTTCAGAACGTTGAGGGTGAGTTTTATTATAGTAGATGTTATGTGTTTACTCAGATTTGTTTGTCTAATATTACAAGTTTTTTTAAAGATCGGAAATCTTTTAGTGTGACATATATACAATAATGGGGGAATAAAGAGGGGATCAATAGTTTGTCACATCACTGTATATAAGAATATAAGTTGAAGAAATAAAGTTTATTGGAGACATAATGCTATTTTTTTTAGATCTATATTAAGAAAAAATGCCTAGGAAAGTAGTTCCAAGGTAAAGTTCTGAGGCTCTTTTCTTTTTTTTTTCTTTTTTATTTAATGACTTTCAAATTATACAAGCACATCCAGTAAATGCAATTACTAGCAATTCAACATATAAAATCAAGAAATAATATTAACCCAAAGGCAGAATTTAGCTTCTATCATCGTCCACATTACAGGAAATGGATCCAAGAACAAGGAAAAGGAGAAAAAAAAGTAGAAATCCTACTTAATAAAAGTAGAACTCCTACTTAATGAAAAAAATATATATATAAAGAACAGACATCTAAATCAAGAAAGCATCTTTGCCAATTCTCATAGTATATCCTACCACAGAGAGACATCATACAATCACTCTCAACCCCTCTTTGGAAACCACAAAATCTATCAGTTGCTTAGGTTCACTAAAAACATAGGATTTACCCTCAAAGGAAATACAAATAAGCAAGGAAATCATAACAAAAAAGACATATCTAGGGTGCAGTGCCAGGAACTCCTGATGACATTTCTGGGTACTCTTTGAAATATCAGGAAATATTCTAAATCTTGGAACATAAGAACATCTGGTTCATATGATGGGAAAAAACAAAAAAGTGGAAAACAGATGGCTACACAACAAGGGTGTTTGTAAAACAAAATGTTAAACTTTAATATACCTGTAGCATAAAAATTTATATTGCCACTACATAGATGATTCAATACAGCACCGTGTTTCGGCACAAAGAGCCTGTCTCAGGAGTCTTCATGAAATATAATCCAATACTGAAAAATGAACTGCTCCAGTTAATAAAAAGAGCATTGTGAGGACCAGCTCTTTACTCCATTTTTTCTCCATAAGCATAACTTGTGGACGTATCACTACTAAGTGCATCTTCCATGTGCACGGTCTTTTTAAAGACCATCTGATATCTACTTATTTTTGTAGAAGTTCATTTTTCAGTATTGGATTATATTTCATGCAAGACTCTTGGGGCAGGCACTTTGTGCCGAAACACAGTGTCATGTTCAGTCGTCTATATAGTGGCAATATATATTTTTATGCTACAGGTATATTAAGTTTAACATATTGTTTGTTTAGCCTTCTTCTATTTTCCACTTTTTGGGTTTTGCATTTATCATGTGGGACTCTTGTGTTCAGCTACCTTTTGGTTCCATATGATGGGAAAACAATCTGAACAATATTTCTGTTCAGTTCCAAGGCAAATGTTACAGGCAATGTAGTTCTCTAGATCACTATCCAGCTTATAATCGAACGAGAATAACGCCCAAGTTCCGACCTAAATCGGGAGATGGGCGTTCTTCTCACAAAAACAAATAAAGCGGTATAATCGAAAGCCGAACTTTGGACGCTTTCAACTGCACTCCGTCGCGGATGCGGACAAAGTTGACGGGGGCGTATCGAAGGCGTGTCGAAGGCGTGTCGAAGGCGGAACTGGGGCGTGGTTATCGGGCGAACAGAGATGGGCGCCCTTCGCCGATAATGGAACAGTTTTGAGCTAGAATTTAGGACACTTTTCCTGGACCCTGTTTTTTGACGAATAAGGCCCCCAAAAGTGCCCTAAATGACCAGATGACCCCCAGAGGGAGTCGGGGATGACCTCCCCTGACTCCCCCAGTGGTCACTAACCCCCTCCCACCACAACAAATGATGTTTCACAACTTTTTACTTTCACCCTCAAATGTCATACCCTCCTCCCAAGCAGCAGTATGCAGGTCCCTGGAGCAGTTGTTAGGGGGTGCAGTGGACGTCAGGCAGGTGGACCCAGGCCCATCCCCCCCCCTACCTGTTACAATTGTGCTGCTTAATGCTACTAGTCGTCCAACCCCCCCAAACCCACTGTACCCACATGTAGGTGCCCCCCTTCACCTCTTAGGGCTATAGTAATGATGTAGACTTGTGGGCAGTGGGTTTTGAGGGGGATTTGGGGGGCTCAACACCCAAGGGAAGGGTGCTATGCACCTGGGAGCTCTTTTACCTTTTATTTGGTTTTTGTAAAAGTGCCCCCTAGGGTGCCCGGTTGGTGTCCTGGCATGTGAGGGGGACCAGTGCACTATGAATCCTGGCCCCTCCCACGAACAAATGCCTTGGATTTATTCGTTTTTGAGCTGGGCGATTTCATATTCCATTATCGCTGAAAAGCAAAAACGCCCAGCTCACACCTTGACGAATAAAACATGGGCGTCTTTTTCTTTTAAAAAATACGATCCGCCCCGCCCCTTCACGGACCCGTTCTCGGAGATAAACGCCCATGGAGATAGGCGTTTCTGTTCCATTATGCCCCTATATCCCATGATGATTCCAAAAATTCCAGTCAGATTAAGTTCAGTTGTATATGCTCCATGCACAACCTCTCCTTCCTTAGATCTTGATAAAGATAAATACTGAGCCTTCACAATCGGTGGCAATGCTTCAGATGACATTAATAAAACTTCCTTCAAATATTTCCTCACCATATCTATTGCTGTTACTAATGGTGATTTAGGAAAGTTTAAAAAACAAAGTATTCCTCCTTGTCTGATTCTCCAAATATTCAATTTTCCTTGTCATGGAAAGCTTATCTTTAATTATAGCACTACATACTTCTTGAAGCTCAGATACTTCAGAGTCCAGAGCAGATACTTGAGTGCCTTGCTGACTTGCCATTTGAACCTAGGCATTCAGTGTTCCATTCAAATTGACTATTTCTGTAGAAAAATTGACCACTTTAACCAAGGAAGAGTTTAAAGTTTGCATGGCATCCCAAAGTGAGTCTAAAGTCACTATAGGCAGCCTCATGAACACAGCCACCACATCCATAGAAGACCCTTCCCTCGGGAGTTGAGGGGTAGTCACTATTTGATGATCCTGTGCCCTCAGCTCTCCATCTCGTTTGACAAATCTCATGGGCATATTCCAGGGCTGGGATCTCTCTGCATGAAATTCAGGCCTATAAAAGGCACCATAAGCCTCACTCCTCAAATCAGCAATGGCTGAACTTCCTGGCTGCAGCATGGCTGACACGGGTGCAGGGCTCAAAGAAATCCCGTTCGTACTGCTGCCTGTGTGATGATCCCTTCGCAGCAATACTGAAGATACTGCCATTCCCTAACCAGAGGGGGCTCGAAAGTCCTCCAAGGTGGTCTGCTTCAAAAGCGGGGTTGAGGTCAGAGCCAGAGGCTGCTGCCGAACCTTCCTCCTTCTCTTCCCCATCGCAAAGCGTCGGGGACCCCAACAAAGCAACACACCGAAGGTAAGACACAAAGCACCTGCACAAGTATCTGTTCAAGTCGCCATCTTGGATCCCCAGACATCTCTCAGGTTCTTTCTCCTTATTTTCACTTAGGACTTATATTTGATTATTTTATTCTATGGAAATTTGGCAGTGATAATTTGTGGACTATTATGTAATAAGTGGGATTGTTTGTAGTGCTAGGCATAATCTCACAACCAGGAGCTGTTGATCAGTAACATTCAGATAATCAAGTGCAAGGACTGGTAAGTTTAAAAGTAAAAATCAACCTGGGAGAAGGGCGGGGTATATTCGCTTGGCTGAGCAATGAGCAGCCATAAAGTTTGAGTGTGACATGCTCATTTAAGAAAGGTGCACCACAACCATAAACACTAACCCTTGTTACCTTTGACACCTGCTTGCTCCCATTCCCATCACCATCACCTCTAACGCTCTGCCATTACATTTTTTTTCTATGTACGTCCTGAACTGCTGCAGTCACAGTTTGTTTCATATTGTTTCTGATGTGCTGCTATTTAGTTTCCCACTCAGTATGAGTCAACAGAAGAATGTTCAGTCTGCTTCATTGCAGTTTATGTATCCATAAAAAAGGCATTAATTTTTACACACAGCAATTTTATGGGTGGTAGTCATTATTACTATTGCATCAATTATGTTTTGATGTTTGATTTTTTTTTTGTAAAAGAGCATAAGAATGGCAAAGCACATTATAATGTTCTATCAGGAAAAATGCTACAGCTATTTATTTGTCATGTTATTTTGCAATGAGACTTGCTTTCTTAAGAAAAATGGATGGTCATAGAACAAATTTTGCCCTCCAAGTGCAGGGCTGAAGTACTAGATCATCAGTTCATCCAGTTCTTGATCAATATTGAACACATTAGGAGTTACGGATCAAGAAAGGGATCTGGGTGTCGTCGTCGATGATACACTGAAACCTTCTGCTCAGTGTGCTGCTGCGGCTAGGAAAGCGAATAGAATGTTGGGTGTTATTAGGAAGGGTATGGAGTCCAGGTGTGCGGATGTTATAATGCCGTTGTATCGCTCCATGGTGCGACCGCACCTGGAGTATTGTGTTCAGTACTGGTCTCCGTATCTCAAAAAAGATATAGTAGAATTGGAAAAGGTACAGCGAAGGGCGACGAAAATGATAGTGGGGATGGGACGACTTTCCTATGAAGAGAGGCTGAGAAGGCTAGGGCTTTTCAGCTTGGAGAAGAGACGGCTGAGGGGAGATATGATAGAAGTGTATAAAATAATGAGTGGAATGGATCGGGTGGATGTGAAGCGACTGTTCACGCTATCCAAAAATACTAGGACTAGAGGGCATGAGTTGAAGCTACAGTGTGGTAAATTTAAAACGAATCGGAGAAAATTTTTCTTCACCCAACGTGTAATTAGACTCTGGAATTCATTGCCGGAGAACGTGGTACGGGCGGTTAGCTTGACGGAGTTTAAAAAGGGGTTAGATAGATTCCTAAAGGACAAGTCCATAGACCGCTATTAAATGGACTTGGAAAAATTCCGCATTTTTAGGTATAACTTGTCTGGAATGTTTTTACGTTTGGGGAGCGTGCCAGGTGCCCTTGACCTGGATTGGCCACAGTCGGTGACAGGATGCTGGGCTAGATGGACCTTTGGTCTTTCCCAGTATGGCACTACTTATGTACTTATGTACTTGCAGAGCCAGTGCAGCATAGCAAGCAGGGTAAGCATTGCAAAGGGATGCTGACATTTGGGACACTATGCAAGAACAGAGCCCCCCCACCATTCTTACCTTGCTTACCAGGACTGTGCTCAAACCTTGCTATGTCCTACTACCTCTCTCAGGAAGATGTCATTTCAGGGAGGGGAGAACGCAGAAGTGATGAAGCATAGGCCTATGCTGGAAAGCTCAAAACCACATTGAATTCCTCCTTAAAACATAAGAGTTGTTCTAAACTGAGACAGACCAAGAATCCATTTAGCAAGTATCCTGTTTCCAACAATGGCCGGTCCAGGTCACAAGTACCCAGCAGAGTCCCAAAAAGTGGCCCAGGCAGAGGTAAGGCATTGGTGCCGGTGGCAGACCCATCGGGAAGGGAGGGGGGAATGGAAGAAGAGGTGAGATGCTGGATATGGCAGTAGTGTAGCCAGACATACTATTTTGGGTGGATGGACACACAATTCCCCCTCCCACACACACATACTCTGCCTCCACCTCTATACCACTGACCCCCTACAAATAATAAATACCTGATCTAGCAGGGATCCCCAAGCTCCGCCAGCTGAATAGGTCCTCTGATGTCTGGCAACAGTGTCTACATGCTGCCTCTCCCCTCCTTCACATGCGCAGCAGCAATGAATGCACATGGCTAGTGCTGCTGCCTGCAGCAGGTTGGGGAGTGACAGGTTCTAGCCACTGGAGGACTTCAAGCCCCACCAACCATAACAAGGATGCCAGAATTTTCGATGGGCCCAGTTACGCCACTGACATACTGGAGGGGGGTCTCATAAATTCTAGCCCCACTCCTGATCGTTTGGCCATTTGTCTATACTTGGACCTATTCTTTTTAATATCTTCTTGGTACCTTTAGTGCTATTAATACAGTCTCTGAGTTTTAATTTTTTTTTTATTTATACTGATGACATGCTTTCCACTGCTTCACTCGCAGATCTATCATATAAAATTGAACAAATTGTAAAATGGCTCACAGATAGTGGGCTGATATTTAATCTTGAGAAAGAAGTGGGTGATGGACTACTACTTATCATTTCTATAGCGCTACTAGACGTACGCAGCGCTGGGCACTTGAACATGAAGAGACAGTCCCTGCTCGACAGAGCTTACAATCTAATTAGGACAGACAAACAAGACAAACAAGAGATAAGGGAATATTAAGGTGAGGATGATAAAATAAGGGTTCTGAACAAGTGAATAAGGGTTAGGAGTTAAAAGCAGCATCAAAAAGGTGGGCTTTTAGCTTAGATTTGAAGACAGCCAGAGATGGAGTTTGACGTACCGGCTCAAGAAGTTTATTCCAGTCATATGGTGCAGCAAGATAAAAGGAACAGAGTCAGCGATGCAGGAGAAGGATACAGATAAGAGAGATTTACCCATTGAACGGAGTTCCCAGGGAGGAGTGTAGGGGGAGATAAGAGTGCAGAGGCACTGAGGACCTGCAGAGTGAATGCACTTGTAAGTCAATAAGAAGAGTTTGAACTGTATGCGGAAACGGATAGGGAGTCAGTGAAGTGACTTGAAGAGAGGGCTAATATGAGCATAGCAACACTGGCAGAATATAAGTTATGCAGCAGAATTTATAACAGAATGAAGAGGAGAGAGATGGCTAAGTGGGAGACCTGTGAGAAGCATGTTGCAATAGTCTAAGCGACAGGTGATAAGAGTGTGGATAAGGGTTCTGGTAGTGTGACAGAAAGGAAAGGGTGAATTTTGGTGATATTATAGAGAAAAAAATGACAGGTTTTAGCAGTCTGCTGAATATGTGCAGAGAATGAGAGAGACGAGTCGAAGATGACCCCAAGGTTACGAGCTGATGAGACAGAGAGGATGAGAGTGTTAGCCACAGAGATAGAAAATGGGGGAAGAGGAGAGGTTGATTTAGGGGGAAAGATAAGAAGCTAAGTCTTGGTCATCTTTAGTTTCAGATGGCGGTGAGACATCCAGGCAGCAATGTCAGACAGAAAGGCTGATACTTTGGCCTGGTTTCCTGAAGAGATTTCTGGTGTGGAGAGGTAGATCTGGGAGTCATCAGCGTAAAGGTGATACTGAAAACCATGGGACGAGATCAGAGTACCAAGGGAAGAAGTATAGATGGAGAAAAGAAGAGGTCCTAGGACAGATCCCTGAGGTACACCAACTGATAATGGTGGAGGAGGATCAACCAGAGTATACACTAAAAGTACGATGGGAGAGATAAGAAGAAAACCAGGAAAGAACAGAACCCTGAAATCCAAGTGAGGACAGTGTATCAAGGAGTAGGCTGTGATTAACAGTGTCAAAAGCAGCAGATAGATCGAGAAGGATGAACATAGAATAGAGATTTTTGGATCTGGCCAGGAACAGGTCATTGTAGACTTTAGTAAGCACTGTTTCAGTTGAATGAAGAGCGTGAAAGCCAGATTGAAGTGGATCAGCTTGAGATGAAAGAAAGTCAAGACAGCAGCAGTGAACAGCACATTCAAGTATCTTGGATAGGAAAGGGAGGAGGGAGATGGGGCAATAACTGAAGGACAGGTAGGGTCCAATGAAAGCTTTTTAAGGAGTTGTGTGACTACAGCATATTTGAAGGCACCAGGAACAGTCGCAGTGGAAAGTGAAAGATTGAGGATATGACAGATGAAAGGGATGACAGTAGGAGAAACAGTACTAAGTAGATGGCTGGGAATAGGATCAGAGAAACAGGTAGTTAGTTTCAAGGAGGAAAGAAGATGTGCAGTTTCCTCTTCAGTGATTTCAGAAAAGGAGGCAGGGGTTGGACGGTTGAGAGAATGGACTAAGGGAATGAGAGGTGGAGATGACTTGGTTGATAATTCAAGTTTAACCTTATGAACCTTATCATGAAAGTACTCAGTCAGAGTCTGGGGAGAAAGTGGAGTTGGAAGTGAAGGCACTTTGAGGAGAGTGTTGTGTGGCAAACAGATGTCTAGGGTTTGAGTCAAGAGAATTTGTCAACTGGATGTAGTAGTTCTTTTTGGCAAGTAAAAGAGCAGACTTGAAGGAGGTCAGCAAGAATTTGAAATGTATGAAGTCAGCATGGGTATGGGATTTCAGCCACAGGCTTTCGGCAGAGTGGGCACAGGAACATAGGTAGTGGATTCTAGAGGTCAACCAAGGCTGAGGTTTGGTACACCTTACAGAATGGGGAATGGGAGGAGCGAGAGTATCCAGAGCAGAAGAGAAAACAGTATTTTAGGAAGAGACAGACTCATTGACAGACTTTGATAACATAGTGGTTGAGAAGAGATCTGAAACACTGGAGGACAGAGTAGAATGGTCAATAGCCTAAAGATTCCTAAATGTATTGGTTGAGATTGGAAAGGACTGGGGAGGAGGGTGTGGGACTGGGGAGGAGGGTGTTTAAGTGTGAAAGTTATCAGATGATGGTCAGAGAGGGGAACAGCTGAGGCACAGAAACTGGAGAGTGAGCAGTTTGAGAAGAGGATAAGATCAAGACAGTGGCCATTCTGGTGAGTGGGAGTAGTGGAGCACAGTTGAAGATTGAAAGAGGATGTTAAAGCAAGAAACTGAGAAGCATAAGAGTCAGAGGGATCATTAGCATGAATGTTGAAATCCCCAAGAATGAGGGAAGGAGATGAAGGTTCAAGACAGGAGGAAAGCCAGGCGTCAAAGTCAGTGAGAAAGGAAGAAAGGGATTTATCAGTGGGTCGATAAATGACTGCTACTCAGAGATACAGAGGAGTGAATAGACGGATAGAGTAGACTTTGAAGGAAGAAAAGCAGTGAGACTGAGGTGGAAGAGGAGGTTCCAGAGACTAGGGAAAGGGAAATGGGACTTGATATGCTGCTTTTCTGAGGTTTTTGCAACTACATTCAAGGTGGTTTACATATATTCAGGTGCTTATTTTGTACCAGGGGCAATGAAGGGTTAGGTGATTTGCCCAGAGTCACAGGGAGCTGCAGTGGGAATTGAGCTCAGTTTCCCAGGATCAAAGTCCACTGCACTAACCACTAGGCTACGCCTATTTCCCCTACTAGAGAGACAATCTTGATTTGGATAAGTATTTATTGATAAAAGACCCGACAGAATGCTGTGTTTCAGCCACAAGGCCTGAATCAGGAGTCTAAAAACAAATATACATGTGTAAATAAAGGTAACTTATAAAATAATCAAAACATTAATATACAGTCATACAAAAAATAAAAGTAAAAATATATCTATGTATGTCATAGAGTAAGAAGATAAAACAAGTATTAAACAAATATATATAATAAAAATACATATAATAAAAAATGTATATAATAAAAAGAAGCAACTTACTAACCTGCGTTTAAAAATAGATGAATGTCAGAGTTCTAAAAGTGGATAACTTCCAACTTGCTTGAGTAGAGTGGTCTAAAAAATAAGCCATATTGAACATCTAATCATATGCATATGATTAGAGTAGAGGAGTTGCCTAGTGGTTACAGCACCGGTCTTACAATCCAGAGGTGGCCAGTTCAAATCTCACTGCTGCTCCTTGTGATCTTGGGTAAGTCACTTAACACTCCATTGACTCAGGTACAAACTTAGACTGTGAGCACTCCTGGGACAGAGAAATATCCAGTGTACTTGAATGTAACTCACTTTGAGCTACTATTGAAAAAGGTGTGAACAAAATAAAAAAAATAAAAAAAAATATTATAACAAGAGAAATGTCACATGTGAAAATATCACATCTAAAAAAGTAATTCCAAAGACAAAATTGTGATGCGGATGAGGAAGAAGCACACATAAGTACATAAGTAATGCCATACTGGGAAAAGACCAAAGGCCCAGCATCCTGTCCCCGACAGCAGCCAATCCAGGGCAAGGGCACCTGGCAGCCTCCCAAACGTACAAACATTCTATACATGATATTCCCAAAATTGTGGATTTTTTCCATTTGGAAATTTATATGCTGCAGAGATTAATGGGAAGGTAGATACGATCAAAAAGTGAAAATAACAATCAAAAATGAAAAAAACTCTAAAAAGTGTCAAACTGCAAATCTAAGGATAAGGCACACAGCAAAGTGTGTTCCAATATTAAATAAAACAGTGAACACAAAAGGAAAAAAAGAAGAAAAATGCACTCATGATATAGCCGGAACCTGAAGAATAGTGCAGTAACCGACACTAGAGCTGGCTATTCAAACATAGAAATCCAAACAAAGCTAACAACAGGATCTGAGTGACGCGATAAGCTGCCAGAACAACAATCGTATATTCTGACAATGGTCCAATCGACAGATGCCGGGGTTACACCAAATAGGATAAGCCTAGTATAAATAGCAATACAAAAAGATACTGGTAGCATTTATTAATAATAAGAATAAAACTACTAACAAAACGATACATGTGGGTGATACAGATGGCTAGCATGGATGAAAACAGACAAAAACCATTTGAAGAAAAAAACATACACTATTTAAAAATAATATGAAAAATACAGCGTGCTTATGCATTACATAAAACCACTCACAGTGGAGTAAAGCATCTCTGTAGTAACCGCAACAGATATCATGTGAATCTAATAGCGAAACAACAATAAATTGTGAAGTGGGGATGAAAAATATATAGAAATAAGTACATGTGAGCGGAACTGGTGACAACTAAATGAAAATGATGAACTGCTAAAAAAAACAAAAATACATAATGAAACTTGCAAATTAAGGGCTCTGGGGCCCTTTTACTAAGCCACGTAAGCATCTACGTGTGCCCAACGTGCGCCAAAATGGAGTTACCACTCGACTACCGTGTGGCTGTTGCAGTCATTTCATTTTTGGCGCGCGTCCGATACGCTCGTCTGAAAAATATTTTTTATCTTTGGGTGTGCGTAACGGGCATGCGCCAAGTGGCATTTGGCACGCGTAGATCATTACTCCCCCCTCCCAGTTACCGCGTGAGTCTTTATCGCTAGATCAATGACTGGCGGTAAGGTCCCAGACCCAAAATGGATGTGCGGCAATTTTCAATTTGCCACACGTCCATTTTCGGCAAAACTTTTTAAAAGGCCTTTTTTGCAGGCGTGTTAAAAAATGGATCAGCGCGTACCCTAAACCCACGCCTATACTAACGCAAGCTATTTTCAGTGTGCCTTTGTAAAAGGACCCCTCTGTTTACTAAGGTGCGCTAGCGTTTTTTAGTGTGTGCACAAAATTAGCGCACGCTAATTGTGTAGGCACCCATAGGAATATTGAGGGCGCCTAGTTGGCGCGCACTAATGGTTAGCGTGCGCTAAACGCACTAACATGCCTCTAGCACGGCTTAGTAAATGGGGCCCTAAGCTTGGCATTAAAGAACGGCACTGTCATAATGCGGTCTATACTATGACAAGACATAATGGGTACTGTAAGGTGTGCAGGAAAACTAATCGGATGTACAAACAAATGAAAAGCACCTTCACAATCTTACCTTGAGAAAGGCCTTTGGTTGTAAAGCAATGTGTGCCTTGAAGTCAAAAGAGAGTGACTAAAAAAAAAATGTAGCTAATGAATGGTCATTTTAACAACATAAAAAAAGGCGCCAAAACGAAGAGGATGTGACGTATACATGACGCATTGGATGGTAAACAAGCATACGATGTGAATAACAACTATAAATAGTGTTCAGTATATAAAGAAGTATACAGTGTATAAAAAAGGTACCTAAATGCAAAGATGATGAAAAAAACTAAAATTAAAAATAAAGATGAAAGTAAAATAAGTGAAAGCAGGTGGCCACTAGTGCGCAGTGTGGAGAGATGTGTGACGTGTATAACAAGGAAAATATATCTGATAAAACTATGGGAATGAGGGAAGGATGTGAGTGAGGAGTGGAATGAGTGAGAAGAGCAGTGAAATGAGTGAGACTAGAGAAATGAGCAGTGAAATATGTAAATTGTGAAGTGTTAAAAAATATAAATGATGTGATGTATAGAATACTATGGGGGTCTTTTACTAAAGATTAGCTTGAGTTATCTGCATCAAGGCCCATAGGAATAAAATGGGCCCTGCTGCAGTTAACTCAAGCTAGTCTTTAGTAAAAGACCCCTTATGTGACATGTTGAAAAATGTAAATAATGTGACGTATAGGACTAACGCAAATAGTTGTCAAATGTACTAAGAGGGAAGATACCTCTGATTGGCTGCAGAAATGAGTCACGGGTGAGAATAGTTTACACTAACTATATATGAAAAGAAGTAAATAATTTACTGATTAATAGGAAGTAAAAAATAAAAAATGAAAAGACTTTAACCATAAAAATTAAACTGCCTATCCTTTGGTCTTACTGCCAGATATAACTCATTCCTAACCAGAATCAATCTTTTCAAATTTAACCGCAAGCTACGGATCATACACTCCTTTTACAAGAATGATGTTCCATATCACAATATTTCAGTGGTTAAAAAACCCTCCACTTGGGTTCCTCCGGGTCCCCCTCACCCATTGATTCTAGCTTTCAATTCATGCACTGCAAATGATCTGAAGAAGGTGGAAAGAAATAAGAAACCTCGGTATTATAACATCACTACCCATGAACGTAATGCTATTAGAGATTTGGCATAGAATCCTAACATTGTTATTAAACCTGCTGATAAGGGCAGGGGAATACTTATTATGGACTGTACTAATTACATCAATGAAATGAGGCAACTAGATGACCATGACTTTTACATTCCTTTGGAACAAGACCCAACAGATAAAATCAAGAAAGACATAACGGAACTGATGGACATTGCTTCTAGAATGGTTTTTTAACCCACAAAGAGAAGGATTTCCTACAAGTCATGCACCCAGTCATTCCCACCATATACATCCTACTGAATCCACAAGTCTTTAGAGAATTCACCCAGAAGGCCTATCATCTCTGGCAATGGTTCAGTTTTGGAAACATCTATTTTTGTAGCTTTTTTCTTACGACCTTTTGTCCCACTTATTCCTTCTTATGTACAGGACACCACTCATATGATTAACATTCTACAGGAATACAATGGTCCGCTAACAGTTACGATCATGGTCACGATGGACATCGAATCATTGTACACCAATATTCTACAGCTAGAAGCCATTCACATCATTGAGAAAACTTTACAAGAAAGAACAACATATAGACGGATACCTAACCATTTGATTTTGACCTGGGCCTCTATTGCCTTAACAAAGAATTACTTCTGCTTTGAAAATACATACTACCAACAGGTTATAGGCACTGCCATGGGTGCTAGCATGGCCCCTGATCTGGCAAATCTGTTCGTTGGTAACATTGAAAAAGAGTATCTCACGTCCCATCCTTTTTCACACCATATCAAAATCTATCGACGTTACATAGATGAAATTTTCATTCCGTGTCAAGGGAATGTGGATACACTCATACATTTTCATGCAGGAATCGCTAGCGCGGCTTTATAAAAGAAGCCCTTAATGCGATGAAGCCCATTCAATTCCTATGGGCTTTGTCGCATTCAGCGGACGGTAATAATTACTACGGCTTTGTAAAAAGGAGCACTAAATAACTACAAAACCTAGAACAAACAAATGAAAACTGTATACAATCTAAAATTAACAACGGAAAACTAAATAAAAACTAAAACTAGAATAAACAGTGAAACTGTTTGAAACCTGGGAGGGACCCTGCGGTTCGTATAGGCCAATATCTTTGCTTAATGTCGATGTAAAGATACTGGCAAAGCTTATGGCTAATCGTTTGGGAAGGCTGTTTCCACAGATGGTCCATACTGAACAATCTGGCTTTGTGCCCTGACGTCAGGTAGCTGATGACATTCGGAGAACTTTGAATGTTATTTGGGGTGCGCACACGCAAAGGGATTCCTTAGCTTTGTTAACGATGGATGCTAAGAAGGCGTTCAATAGGGTGGAATGGCCCTATCTATGGGAGGTCATGCACTCCATGGGTTTTGGATCTAAATTTATTGGTTGGTTGCAATGTCTCTGTGAAGCACCAGTTGCCCAAATTAAGATAAATGGGGGTTACTCCTCTCTATTTTCTATTCAGAGGGGGACTAGACAGGGCTGCCCATTCTCACCAATATTATTTGCATTGTCCATTGAACCTTTTGCCAGGAGGTTCAGGCTCCTGTCTGATATAAGGAGGATTCAGATTGGGGGAATGGAGCATAAAATAGCTCTGTTTGCAGATGATGTTTTGTTCTATGTGGGTTTACCTCAGTTGACCCTACCTATTATAATTCGAGAGCTTAATAGTTTGGGAAAATTATCGGGTTTTAAAGTTAATTACGACAAATCAGAATTTTTAGGGGTTACTATTTCAGAGATGGAAGAGGAGAGGTTGATGCAGACTTTTGCTTTCCTTGGGGCCAGTGTAAGCTTCCGCTATTTGGTTGTCACGTATTCAAAGTTGGAACTAGGTTTGTGGGCCCTTGGGCCACTGCCGAGGAGCGGCAGTGGCAGGCAAAACCACCCTACACCAGAGACAGGGCAGAACTCTGACAAACAGTTAGGCTTCACCTGCACATGGCCACCTTTCACCAGGAGTTGAGCCCTTGGCTGCAGGTGGCCGGCAGGACTTATAGGACAGGGCAGGAACAGGATCCCAACTAGGCTAAACAGGGACTGAGGGTCAGAGGGGAAAGGAATATACAGGGGCAGCAAGGCAGGGAAAGGATAAGCTAAAGGACAGGACTGAAAGCTGCAAGCAGCCACTAAAACAGGGAACAAAACACTGATTAACAAGACACAGAACTGAAAGCTGCAGAGCAGCCACTAAGACACAAGCAGACAAGGACTAAACACAAATCTATAACCCAGAGACAAGACTAGAAAACAAACCACAACCTAATCTAACTACACACAGACTAACTGAAAACAGACAAGAATTTCAGGCAAGAACCCACACACGCAGAAGTGCAACAAGCACCAACAAACCAGGGCCTAAGGCGATGCAAAGGCAAAGCAGAAAGGTTTCGAAATGGCTAATAAGCCCAGCAGCAGCTGAGGCTCACTGCAGCAATCACCAGGCAACTACTGGTGCTATGTAGGTTCAACCAAAGCAAGCAAGTCTGGCAGCCCGGAAGATCCGGACCGGACTAGGCTGAAATCTGGAATGGGTGGCAATAACCAGACAGTCCATTGCAGCCACCAGGTCTGGCCACCAGGTGGCGAGAGGAAGGAGAGCACGAAACACGGGCACAACCATGACATTGGTCATCCAGATTCCTAAAGACATATCTAAACTTTCTGCTTTGAACTATACCCCTTTGTTGCTCCAGCAACATTGGAATTTGATGGGCTGGAAAGAGGAATGGCTTTCGTGGTGGGGTAGAATTTCGGCAATCAAAATGAACCTATTGCCTCGCATACTGTTTTTATTTCAATCTTTACCTCTATTGGTGCCGAGATCGGAGCTTCCAAGGCTTCAGTCTGAAATTTCTGACTTTGTTTGGGGTGGTCGCCTGTTGAGGTTAGCTAAAAAGGTAATGTGGGGGTTCAGTGGATCTTGGCAGTAGAGGTATGCCCAATTTATTATGGTATTATTCGGCTGCTCAACTAAAGCTTATTCATCATTGGAGTAATGGTGCGCAGTCTCCTATTACTATTTTGAAACAACATTTTGTGAAAGATTATTACCTGGGCGCAGTTCTATGGGCTTCTCTCTCCAGTTGAGAATATAAACAGTTGACCTCTAATACATTTGTATCTCAATTGTTATCATTATGAGGTTTTTTGAAAAAAAAGGATGCGGGGCTCTCGTGGTCCATCATCATTTGCACATGTTGTTCAGGATCCGGCTCTTTTGGTGGGTAGGAGGCATGCGATTTTTATTGATTGGGCTTATCATGGCCTTGTTCGTTTCAGGGATTTTTTTGGATGTGGGGGAAATGCGCTCTTTGAAGGGCTGTGTATGGGCTACCCTCTTCTGATTTATTTCCTTATTTCCAAATGAAGCATTACATACCTACTCAGGGATGGTTACGTGATGATCCGGATGACACTGGACACTGAAAATTTGTGGAGTTCCTTAGGGAAGTTAAGAGGGACTATTACTCTCCTTTAGCGCTTTCTTAGAGGGAGCACTTTTGTTAAGTTTCCGTATATGAGGGCTTGGGAAATTTGAGGTGTGAATTAAGTGTGAATGAATGGAAAAGTGAAAAAGTGTATGGAAGTGAAAAAAAAGCATCTATTTGTATTTTGATTAAAGAGAATGCATTTAAAGTTTTGAGTAGATGGTATTATACACCTGACAAGATTAAAGCTATGTTCCCTGGATCTACAGATTTATGCTGGAGGTGTGGCGAGGTAGTGGGCACCTTTTTCCATATCTAGTGGACATGTGACATATTACAGGAATTTTGGCAAGGTGTTACTCGGTGCTTCTCTGCAACCATGGGTTCTGAGTGCCCTTGTGATCCTAAATGGTACCTGCTCAGACTGGGCAATCATAGAGGTTTGAAGTGGCAATGCAGACTTAAATGCCTCTGCTTTGCTGCAGCTAAGATGGTGATCGCTCGCTGCACACTGGAAGAAGGGAATGGGTCCCACCCTAAACAGTTGGATCCTGAAACTAAAGTTGATAGGTGAACTAGAGAAATTAACGGATTGTCACTTGGTCCATTTTGACCTTGCAGCTGAAGAATGGATACACCTGGATCATATTTTGCATAAGACCTGGAGGAGTGGGGGGAGGGTTAACTTTCGGGGGGGGGGGGAGGTGGAAGGGGGGTTGGGACTTTATGGTTTGGACTGATGCATATATTTGAATTTTTTTCAAAGTTGAGGTGTCATTAGGATGACAATGGTTGTATTGGTTTATATTCTCAATCTTCAATAAAAATTTATTAAAAAAAAAAAAAAAAAACAACAGTGAAACGGTAAATGTGAAAAATCCAACACTGAATTTTACAATCCTAGGGATTTATGGTGGCTAATTGGCACACAGGATTACCCCATCCCAAGACTCACAATTGTAATTGAATATGTTTAACTAGTTTAAACATTAGGAACTGAAGTGCAATGCTTAAAGTTGTCTTTCTGTCCATGCACTGTTAAGTCTTAAATCTCTATCTTATCCGCACACAGGTGAAGCTATTGCCGATTGCCTTCAGAGCAGTTTGCAAGAATGGGGCATAGATGCTAACAGAATAATGCTGGTCATATCTGATAATCGATCCAGTATGGTTCAAGCAATCAAAACTGCAAGAAAGAAAATCTGCTAAACCTGCAGATGATGAAGACAGTGAAACCAACTATGACTTAATTGTGCAAAGTGGAACAGTTGATGAAGATAATGATGAAACTTTGCTTAGTTTTCCTCAAAACACAGCATACCGAAGGCTTCCATGTTTGGCTTATTCATTACAGTTAGTTGCCAAAAGTGTCTTTAGAAACTGGCAGTATTCAAAGATCATTGAAAAAGTTCATGATCTGGTGGGTCAATTAAAGAAATCATCAAAGTTGAGCTAAAAACTTAAATAAAAATGTGGGAAGATTTTAATTATAGATTGCCAGATGGAAAAGCATCTTCTACGTGAATAAGAGATTATTATTGTTGAAAAATGATGTAAATGAAGTCTTAAATGAAACTGGAATTGATACACTTCTAGCCAGTGAGTGGTCAAAGCTAAAAGACATCACCATGCTTCTGAAGCCTTTTCAAACTCTAATAGACAGATATGTTATACCGTCATGCTAATTTGCCTTCACTGCTGGATTTGGAATGCCACATACAAAACTTCCCACATGACAAATCTGGTACTGTCTCTATGCTGAGCAGCTTCACAGAAGGTTTGATATACTGTTGAATCCAAGAGCATAAGGTTTCAACCAAGGAGGTATAATAGACAGGAGTGGAAGTGAGCCTATCTAGTCCACTGTAAGCAAGGAAGCCAATTTGGTTAATCTTTGTTGCCACTCCTCTGCACAGCTGTCATTACCATTCACTCAAAACAAAGGGGTCCTTTTACTAAGGTGCGCTGAAAATGGGCTGCACTAGTGTAGGCGCATGTTTTGGGTGCACGCAAATCCATTTTTCAGCGCGCCTGTAAAGAGGGTATTTTTTAATTTTTGCCGAAAATGGACATGCAGCAAAATAAAAATTGGTGCGTGTCCATTATGGGTCTGAGACCTTACTGCCACCCATTGATTTAGTGGTAAGGTCTTGCACGGTAACTGTGCGGTAATCGTCTACACGCATAGAATGACAATTACCTCCCAGTTTCCGTCGTGTGCAAGAAAATAAAAATTATTTTCCGGCATGCATAGCGGACGTGCGTAAAAATCGAAATTACCGCCTGGGCCACATGGTAGCCGGGCGGTAACTCCAAATTGACTTGCGAAGAACACACATACGCATCTACCGGCATAGTAAAAGGGCCCCTAAGTAAGCAAACCTACGAGCTGCTGCATCCACGTTGTTATTCTTTATTGTTGGTCCATCTGTAACAAGTCTAAAGCTGTTTCAGTTGAATAGGCAGTGTCTTAAAAGATGGAGGAGAAAAGAAACAACAATTGAATATCACTAAAACTGCTTCAAAAATTATTGCAACTGGTAGAAACAGCAATTATAACCTCTTTGCTCATTTTTCTTCACTGTTCTTTTATACAATACAGATGACCAGATTTCAGTGAGGATATCCTGTTTCCTAATGGGTTCATCTTAACTGTTGTAATCTGCCTTGGGAAGCCTGGTGTTATAAAGATGATAGAATATATTAAATTAAATGGAAGTAGAATTAAACTCTCCTTTCATTGGGGGTACATGGAATCACATCTTCATCTGTTTTGTACAAGTTTACCTTTTAGATACACACATGGATTATTTTATTATTTTGTTTTGAACATGTTTCAGGGGTAAGTAGTTTTATAAGTCAAAATAAAAATAAATATTTTGTTTCATGCAGATCTCTTTTGTTTAAACATAAATGGATTGTAAGCCCCTAATGCAGTCCATTGGTTTTCTTATATTTTGTTCTTGTGATAACTTATACTGTGCCAAAACTGAAAACTCTTATCTCTATCTGGTCAATAATAAAAGGAGTAATATCCACCCTAAAAAGTTGTTTTGTGGTGATACATGAGGAATTGTGATATTGAATAAATAAGTGTATGTTTGTATCCCTAGTCATGCATCCTACGTTTATATAATCCTTTCAAGAAATCCAGTTAATCGTTTAACTTATTAGTGGAACATAACTACCGAGGCATGGAATGGTCACATTTTTAATATGCTAATACTAGAGCCCAGCTAAGGAAACAGGTTATTTTGAGTTAGTCTTCACTGGATCAAACTTGCTTTCCTTGTGCCATCACTATCCAGCAGGTAGGCAGTGTGTTAAAAGGTGGAGGATAAAGGATTTATTTATTTATTTATTTTACATTTATATCACACATTATCCCAAGCACAGTCAGATTCAATGTGGCTTACATTTGAAAATACAGTGAGACAGAATAATAGAATTCAGTTATATCATGGGAACAAATAGATGGATATGTCTGAAACATCTAGTAAAGTTGAGATTAGCATATATTATATATCCAACTGGGCATTTAACAGTTTGTCCTTTAATGATACCACATGTTCAGAAATCATAGCCATAAGTATAGACAGTTATTAAAAGATTAACACATGGCATACACCAGAACAGGCATCCATCACATTGCAAAAGTAAACAACAACTTCTACAGAGTACATCCAAAATTTAATTTTTATTTCCTTATTTCCATCTTCCAAAATTCCAGACAGCAGATGTACAGATCAGCAGGGCCCAAAGCACTCCAAAACAAGTAAAGTCAGAAACAACACAGTTTATACCTAATTGTTCAACCACCCTTAGGATTCACCTTTTGGGTTTAAAAAGCAAACCATGTGTATGTAAGGTCTGTATAAACAAATTAAAACAATTGAAGTTTAAAGCAAATGTCCATATGTAATATGTGGTAGCAATAATGAAACAATGATGGAATATTCACATAACAGGCAGCCTGAGCCAACATCTTTGTATGAACTTGGTGGCAAATGCTCCCAGGTTTCAACCTAATTCATGTGTAATGTGGGGTATAAATGTCAAAAATAAATAAATAAATAAATAGAAACTCTGAATGTTGAGCAAGTGATTATCCTAACATGATGTCTGTTTTAGTGGCCTTTTACCAGGAGAAAAAAATCTCTGCATGAATATAACACGTGCTAGGGTGTCCCCTCCAAATGACTCACTGATTACAATTTATAACAAATTACTACTCTACCTATGAAAAGTTATTCCATTATTATACTTCTTCTGTGTAATCCATGCAGGGCCATAGCTACGTCAGACTCACAGAAACAGAAGCCTGCCCTTGCAGATCAGCAACGCGGCCATGCCGGAGAAGAGGACTTCGGCTGGTGGGGGTTGGGGACCCCCGCCAGCAAAGGTACCTGATGGCGGGGGAGGGTTGGCAGCAGCGAGAAGAGGATGTTGAAAGGGTTGGCGCTAGGGGGCAGGGGGCAAAGATGGTGGTGGCAGCGGGGAGGTCAAAAATGGCGGGGGGGGGGGGGTTAAAAATGGCAGGGGGAGGGGTCGGCAGCACCGGGGGGGGGGGCTAAAATTTGCCCCTCACCTTGGGCTCTGGATCCCCCTCCCGCCAAAGTCAGGCTACACTCCTGCATCCATGTACTGCACAAGTTGGCATGTTTGAAAATATATCTGAGATTAAATCAGTGCATTTTTTCTAGCGAAAAAGGTGCCGGTACTCAAATGCCAGGCCACCCATTAGGGGTGGGGTGATCATTGAGGGACCCACCCCACAATAGCCAGGCCCCTGCATCCAGTCACAGAATCTATGACAAGGCAGAAATGTTGTGTAGGGCCTGAGCTCTTTCATTAAAACTTGGGGGATCATCGATCAATTTTAGCAGACAATAGAAAAGGTGCTGGTACTCAGTACCCCCAAGTACCCCCTCAAAAAAAGTCCTGGATTAAATACAAATGCTACCAATAATAAAGAGTGACAACGTGGATACAGCAGCTCATAGGCTTGCTTGTACTGTTTTCAGAGTACAGCAATGATGGCTACATGGGGAAGGGGAAACTGACAGTGACCTAATTGGTTTCATCGTTTTGACGTCACCTGGTCTCCTGTCTATTAAACCTCCTTGGTTTCAACCCATTACCAGCAGCCTCTTGTTTTCTGCATCCATGTTTTGCACCAATCCTCCATGAACTGGATATGATGCCTCTTCTGGATGCAGCAGAGAACTACATTATTCTGCAGGTTAGAAATTATTGCCATCATTTACTATGTTATTATGTAATTATAATCGCGAGTACATTGTTATTGGTAAAATTTTAATTCTGATTTTTTTTTTATGCCAATGCTTCTCATGTTAAATGTTGATAGGCCACTCGATCTCTGATGACCCGAACCTCAGAAGACACCTCAGCATTGGAAACTTCCCACCACTGGCTCTGGCACAGACCGTATAAGTCTGCCCAGCACTATCCCTGCTGCCCAACCACCAGCCCTGGCATAGACCATATAAGTCTGCCCAGCACTAGTCCCGCCTCCCAACCACCAGCCCCTGCACAGACCGTATAATTCTGCCCAGCACTAGCCCCGCCTCCCAACCACCAGCTCTGCCACCCTCAGGAGCTTAGCCTAGAATGGGTTGCAGAGCTGGTGGTTGGGAGGCAGGACTAGTGCTGGGCAGACTTATACGGTCTATGCCGGGGCTGATGGTTGGGCGGCGGGGATAGTGCTGGGCCGACTTATACAGTCTGTGCCAGAGCCGGTGGTGGGAGGCAGGGATAGTGCTGGGCAGACTTATACGGTCTGTGCCAGAGCTGGTGGTGGGAGGCGGGACTGGTAGTTGGGAGGAGAGGATAGTGCTGGGCAGACTTATACGGTCTGTGCCCTGAAGAGGACAGTACAAATAAAAAAGTAGCACATATGAATTTATCATCTTGGGCAGACTGGATGGACCGGGCAGGTCTTTTTCTGCCGTCATCTACTATGTTACTATGTAAGTGAAAATGCAGTGCAGGAGTCACACGAAGCAAACACCCACAGAAGGTGAGCTCTCCACAAGGAAACCAACGAAAGGAAAAACACACAGTGGATCCAAAAAAGTCCTCTCACAATGAGTGTCTTCCTGAACAAGGTCTTTATTAATAGTAGCAGAATTGACCCGACACGTGACGTGTTTCGGCCGAAAGGCCTGCGTCAGGGGTCTATAAAACAATATACTAAGCAGGACCTATGAAATCCCACATTAAACTACAAGGAAACACAACGTGGTAAAAGGGAAATACCCTATATGTCATATATATAGACCCTAGCGAATATATGATTAAGAAATGAACGGAACTACATGTTAACAGGGGTACTAATACATGTAAACTCGTATGTTACATTGAACGGTACAAAGATCACGATGAATACAAAACAAAACAAAAGACAAGAAATATATGTATAACGCTGTGCCGAAATGAGTGGTGACGTCACTTCCCTCGGAATGAGTAAAAAGCAAGACAGATAAAAAACGAACGAGTTACAAGATAAAAAATGAGGGTATGGGGCACAGTATGAGCTGTTACACAGGACGACGTGGCAGTCGGATTACCAAAAAAAATGGAGCCTTAAAAGCGCCTAAAACAAATGATAAATGCTAGAGGAAACGCTGCATATATGTAAAGGCATATGCAAAACTTAATGTCCTCCAAACATAAATAATGGTTTGTATGAGGACTGAATAAAAGCTGGCTAAATACAAAACAATCAATTCAAAGTACTCACGATTGCGCTGTGCAGCTGAGTCATACGCGATGAATGGCAAAAAGTGAAAGGTCCTGCTTAGTATATGCCACATATTACTCATTTAAATTTGATTTTGATTTTGTTTCTCAGCTTTATATTTCATCATCATTTCAAGTGTCATTTTTTTAGGTATTTTTTCTGGGTTTGTTTCTCGTTTCATCAGTATTAATTTGTCAGGCATTTAGACAATCTTTGTCATTTGCTGCATTATAATTAATATATATATATATTTTTTTGCGGATTGCCACAGTTCTGCCTTCATTTCAAAATATTTTTAACTTTTGATTTTTGATTTTGCCTTTTTACACATATGTGTTCTCCATTATTCATGATATATTTTTTATCATTTCATGTATGATTTTGTTTTGAGATCCCTGTTCATACTCCTATTCTCTGCTCTTCTTATTACTATATTTGTAATCATTATCATTGTATCCTGTCATATATGATTGTATGCACAGTGTGCATTCATTTACTGATTTTATTGCCTTACATATTTATTATAGATACCGTTTTTAGCAATCTAAGTGCTGTATCTTTACTTGACCTACGAGGTACTTTTATCTACAGATATACTAGGTATGTTCTTCATTATGGTATCATACAATGTTGTGTATTTTATTATCTCTCCTCATTATCTCTGTGTTGATAAGTGTATTTTCTCATTGATCTAAATTTACATTTATACATTCCTTTTATATTTTCATGTTTTAATGTTTCATACACATATTTAAGTCTATGTTTTTATTTTTAATTTTTAATTTTCATTTTTATTTTCATTGTTGTTTTTATTACATTTGTATTTTGATGCATCTCTATGTATATTGTTTTATAGACCCCTGACACAGGCCTTTCGGCCGAAACACTTCACGTGTCGGGTCAATTCTGCTACTATTAATAAAGACCTTGTTCAGGAAGACACTCATTGTGAGAGGACTTTTTTGGATCCACTGTGTGTTTTTCCTTTCGTTGGTTTCCTTGTGGAGAGCTCACCTTCTGTGGGTGTTTGCTTCGTTGGACTTGGAGGTACACCATGGCCTTTGAGCCGTGGGATGATGTCCTCAGCTTCAGTGGCGAGAGGTTACAAAGATTAATGCAAGATTTTACACCATTGGAGGCAGAAGAATGTCCCGCTGCATCTCTTGTAGATTTATGGACAGATATGATTAAGAATAATAAAACTATAATACAAAATGAGTTACATTATGCTACTTTATTACAATATTGTAGGAATAAAAAAATACCTAGGGGCCTTAGAATTATGAAGGAACCTCGTTTGTTCACTGATGATGAGGACTTCCTCACTCAGTGGTGTTCGATTCTGAACAAGTGTTCTCTTGATTTAATGATTCTCAGTATAGAAACGTCAAAAAAAAGGAATGACATTTTAAGACCATCAGTCAATGAAAAATTAGAAGTATTAAAGAATACTGACTCAAAGTTCGATGAGATTATAGTAGATGTTAATAAAAGGATGGATTGTTTTAGAAATGAAATAAAAAAGAGCAAAATCAACAAATTACATAGAGATTCTGAGGATTACAGGAGGGGTTCTATCTACCCCTGGTCTAAACCCAAAAGGAATATAAGAAACAATCAATACAAATCTAGGCCACGTTTTCAAAGTGACTATGATTCCAAACAAATGATTAGCGACATTCATCAAAAACCTAGAAGACAAGTAGAAAACATAGAATCACCTAGTAGGAGAAATAATAAAAGGAATAGAAGTGACTCAGATGAATGTTTTACTTCCCCTTTATCTAGTCCCACTAATGTTCCAATAGCCGGTTCTTCCACTACTTTTTTAGATCAAATTTGGCCCTCGAGAACCCCGTTTCTAGATCAATCACGACAACACAGAGGGCAACCTCCAAGAGGCCGGGGATTCAATCGAGGCAGGGCAAGAGGAAGACCCAGAGGCAGCAGCCATCCCTACCACTACCGATACAACCAATAATATCAAACATGAGAGATGAGAATGAGGATACTCCCATAGTCAACCTTTCAAATTCCATTCTTTCAGAGCATCAACTAAATATTTTAAAGAAAGGTCTTTCATTTGTCCCTACGGCAAGATACGATTCCTTTCAAACAAGGGTAGATATGTACAGGTTCTATAGGAAATTATTGATAAAAAACTTTTTTTCTAACTATACAGAGGGTTACCAAGATGCCTCAGTAATTAAAGGCAAATCCAAATGGATTCCGCCGGGACCTCCAGATCCTGTGGTTTTTACTTTTTATAGGTGTGTGCTTTTAGACATAGAACGCATTGAAAGGAAGACTCGTAAGGCTCATCATAACCTCACCAAAGATGAGCATGATGCCTTACTCACACTCTCTCAGAACCGAGATATTGTTATAAAACCGGCTGACAAGGGTGGAGCTATTGTCATACAAAATAGACAAGAATATATCATGGAAATACAACGACAGATCCTTGATATAGAATATTATATCCAACTGGAAGAAGATCCCACTGAGCAACTACAGAAAGATATATTAGAACTAGTGTCCTATGCTTTTGATGCCGGTTATATCACTCTTAAAGAAAAGAATTACCTTACAGTTAAGTATCCCTCGATTCCCACCATATACACTCTGCCTAAGATACATAAAAGGTTAGATAATCCACCCGGTCGTCCAATCATTTCAGGCAATGGTTCAGTTTTAGAGCCATTGTCTCAGTTTGTAGACCACTTCTTAAGACCTTTTGTCCCTGAGATTGATTCATATGTTAGGGATTCATCCCATATGATCAATATTCTAGAAATGTTCGATGGAGACCTTGAAGATATTACCATGGTGACTTTGGACATAGAAGCTCTCTACACCAACATTCCTCAGTTGGAAGCTCTGATAGTAATAGAGAATATACTTAAGAGAAGAACCCAAGAGCGACGCATACCCAATCATTTTATACTAGCCCTGGCCACCATTGCTCTCACTAAGAACTACTTTGGTTTTGATGGTAGTTTTTTCCAACAGATCAAAGGGACAGCCATGGGGTCAGCCATGGCCCCTGACATTGCAAATCTATATGTTGCCCAGTTTGAAGAGAGATTTCTTAGAATACATCCATATAAAAAAGAGATCAGAATGTACAAACGTTATATAGATGACATCTTCCTGTTATGGAAAGGTAACACAGATAGTTTATCTTCTTTTATGACTTGGTTGAACACTAGGGACCCCAATTTACGGTTTCAAATGCACCACCATCATAATGAGATTCCTTTTTTGGACATTTTGATACAAAAAACTACATATGGGTTCAAAACTACCATATACAGGAAACCTACAGATAAGAATAACTATCTACATTTCACTAGTTTTCATAATAGATCATTGAAAGAAAACTTACCATATTCACAGTTTTTGAGGTTGCGTAGGCTATGCACAGATTTCGACGACTTTCAAGCTAAATCAGTAGACATGTCTAACAGGTTCAATTCCAGAGGATATCCCCATTCATGTGTAAATAATAGTTTAAAGAGGGCTATAAACAAGAATAGGAATGATCTCCTGATTGCTAAGCCAGATAGACTCAGTCCAGATCTGGTCTGTACCTTAAAATATTCACACTTATCCGGTGGTATTAGAAACATCATTAAAAAAACATTGGCATATTTTGGAGACACACACCTGCTTCACAAATCAAGTTCCAGTCATTGCACACTCTCGCAATCGTAATATCAGAGAATTTTTGGTCCCCTCTACCCTTCCAGAGCTTAGGCCCACAAGAAGAGATGTCTTTGGCCATATACCATGCGGGAGATGCTCAGTGTGCAAACACTCACTTACCATCACTTCATTTTATAGTAAGCATAATAACAGAAATTACACTCTTAGACAATTCTCAGATTGCAACACTACCGGTGTCATTTACATCATAATTTGTCCATGTGATTTACTCTATGTAGGGAAAACTAAGAGAGCCATAAAAACAAGAATTATAGAACATAGGAGTTACCTCACAAGACAGATACACAGCGCCCCTCTTGTTACACATTGGGTTGAAAAAAATCATACAATTGAACATTTAAAATTTTTTGTATTCAAAAAAATATATATGTCTTGGAGAGGTGGCAATATAGATGAGAAATTGTTAAGGGAAGAACAGAAAACTATATATACATTAGGCACAGTCATACCGCATGGACTCAATATGGACATGGATTTCAGTTCCTTTTTATGACTCATTCTCATTTTGTTCTCAATTTGCTTGTATTATCATTATTATTTTTATATTCATCATTATGATTTTTTCATTTTTTTATTATTATTATTTTTATTTTTTTATTGTGGCCGTGTTCCCCTGTTTCTTTTGTTTTATTTATTTCATACATTTTTTATATATTTTATTGTGCAATGTCAATATTAGTATTATTCATTTTTTTATTTTTATTTTTGTATTTATTATTTCATATAAGGACCTTATATGTGTTTAGTCACTTTTTTTATAAGATATATTTTTTATAAGATATTTTTTTGATGATGTTTATGTCCATTATCAGGGTTATCAAAAAATTCAGTTTGAATTATACATGGGATCATATTTATGTGTTTCATATATTCTAATTCTGGTTTTTAACAGTGTCAGCTTTTTGAAGCAGCGGTTTTAATGCCCCACATTTTTAATTAATTCTTGGGGAGTGGAGTATTCTCACCAGTTTATTCTTTTTAGTGCCGATCCCAAGTTTAGGCGTCATATCACCTTAGCAACGATACTTTTTTATCCACTGGGGAAGTGATGTCGTCTCTACTTCCGGTATAAATCTTTCCCTCGTGAGTCTTTCACTTTTTGCCATTCATCGCGTATGACTCAGCTGCACAGCGCAATCGTGAGTACTTTGAATTGATTGTTTTGTATTTAGCCAGCTTTTATTCAGTCCTCATACAAACCATTATTTATGTTTGGAGGACATTAAGTTTTGCATATGCCTTTACATATATGCAGCGTTTCCTCTAGCATTTATCATTTGTTTTAGGCGCTTTTAAGGCTCCATTTTTTTTCGGTAATCCGACTGCCACGTCGTCCTGTGTAACAGCTCATACTGTGCCCCATACCCTCATTTTTTATCTTGTAACTCGTTCGTTTTTTATCTGTCTTGCTTTTTACTCATTCCGAGGGAAGTGACGTCACCACTCATTTCGGCACAGTGTTATACATATATTTCTTGTCTTTTGTTTTGTTTTGTATTCATCGTGATCTTTGTACCGTTCAATGTAACATACGAGTTTACATGTATTAGTACCCCTGTTAACATGTAGTTCCGTTCATTTCTTAATCATATATTTGCTAGGGTCTATATATATGACATATAGGGTATTTCCCTTTTACCACGTTGTGTTTCCTTGTAGTTTAATGTGGGATTTCATAGGTCCTGCTTAGTATATGCCACATATTACTCATTTAAATTTGATTTTGATTTTGTTTCTCAGCTTTATATTTCATCATCATTTTTTAGGTATTTTTTCTGGGTTTGTTTCTCGTTTCATCAGTATTAATTTGTCAGGCATTTAGACAATCTTTGTCATTTGCTGCATTATAATTAATATATATATTTTTTTTTTTGCGGATTGCCACAGTTCTGCCTTCATTTCAAAATATTTTTAACTTTTGATTTTTGATTTTGCCTTTTTACACATATGTGTTCTCCATTATTCATGATATATTTTTTATCATTTCATGTATGATTTTGTTTTGAGATCCCTGTTCATACTCCTGTTCTCTGCTCTTCTTATTACTATATTACTATATGATTGTATGCACAGTGTGCATTCATTTACTGATTTTATTGCCTTACATATTTATTATAGATACCGTTTTTAGCAATCTAAGTGCTGTATCTTTACTTGACCTACGAGGTACTTTTATCTACAGATATACTAGGTATGTTCTTCATTATGGTATCATACAATGTTGTGTATTTTATTATCTCTCCTCATTATCTCTGTGTTGATAAGTGTATTTTCTCATTGATCTAAATTTACATTTATACATTCCTTTTATATTTTCATGTTTTAATGTTTCATACACATATATAAGTCTATGTTTTTATTTTTAATTTTTAATTTTCATTTTTATTTTCATTGTTGTTTTTATTACATTTGTATTTTGATGCATCTCTATGTATATTGTTTTATAGACCCCTGACGCAGGCCTTTCGGCCGAAACACGTCACGTGTCGGGTCAATTCTGCTACTATTAATAAAGACCTTGTTCAGGAAGACACTCATTGTGAGAGGACTTTTTTGGATCCACTGTGTGCAGGAGTCACAAACAGATTCACCCCTCTACTAAATAAATTCAAATTTCTTATAGAAAAAAAACAGAGTCATTCAAAAACACCAGAAGTATGTCAATCCCTTGCTCAAACACCGATGCTGTTATCCATCAAATTAACTCATATGCAAAATAAATTACTTTGCCAGAATATTCACAGAAAGAAGATTCCTTGAAATTCTGGAACAACAAAATAAAAATTGCTCCTTTGTTTATAGTTGAGGCGGACAACTTGCTCTCAGTTCCTGATTCGCAGGCGTATATTGAAAGAATATTTTCGTCTTATGGTCTCTTAACAACTGGACGCAGAAACTGAATGGACAAATCTTTAGAAATGTGTGTTTGGCTGCAGAAGATCAGACATTTATTGGGCAATGTTTAAAAAACTGAAATTGAAATAGAAGCTAATTTCTTCAAGAAGAAATAAAAATAAAAACTATGATTTTATAGCAGTAAAAATCAAAAAATTAAAATTAAAATGATTGACTTTCTAGAAGTAAAAACAAAAACTGAAACTGATTTGAAAAATTTAAACTAACACTGAAATTCTATAAATCGATAATAAAAATTATTTTTGAAACTAATATATCACTGCTATATAATAAGCTTGAAGGTGGTGACTGTCTGTTGGGGATCATACTGTTTCAGCAAGTGTGCATGCATACTGGAAGACATGCCCATGCATATTGAGCTAGATTCTATATATGGCACCTAGAAATTCTGTGTGGAAAAAAAATATGCATAGGCGTATTCCGTAAAGTATGCCTAATTTTTATAGAATAGGCTTAAATTTCTGTGCAGTGACCAAATGTAGTCGTGGCCATTTACACCGTGTATTACTTGGTGTAAATCCTGACACCTAAATTATGTGCAGAGTGGGTGTATTCTATAACAACATGCATAGATTTTAGAAATGCCCACGCCCCACCCATTTTCAACTATGAAACTTAGAATTATACACACCATGTTACAGAATACACAGTGAGTTGTGTGCATAAATCTTAATGCCAATTAGTGCTGATAATTGCTTGTTAACATCCAATTAACAGTGCTGATTAGCTAGTTAATCAATTAAGTTACACATATTGTTATAGAATATGCTTTGATTACCACGCAGAAAGTAAGGCACGATGTATAGATTGTGTGAAGCAGCAGCACAGACTGGAAGGAGGCCCAGAAATTGAAGGATGAAGACGGGGTCTGCTACATGGTTCAGAAGAAAGGGCTCTCATTGGCCTCCCTGTTGCACAGCCAGAAGAAAGCAGAGGATGCCACCATGTGGCCTGCAAAATATGGGGAGACCAATAGCAGCTCAAACATGAATAGAAACTAGTAGCTCACATAGGCTGGCAGACGGAGAAAACAACTGGATGTGTCAGTCCTTGCAGGTCAGAAGACAGTATGGTGGCAGAAATAAGAATGGGAAAGGGGGACAATGGGAAAGTCAAGCTGGAGAGAGTGGGGAGAAAAAGTGTTTAGATCAAGCTTGGGAGAGTAGAGAGGAGGGAAGAGTGCTGAGGTCAGACTGAGAGAGGATTGAAAGGGTGCAGGGAATAGTCTGGGTGAGGAAGTTGTACTACAGTCTTCCTGTGGGAAAAAGAGGGGAAGAGGACTACATTTAAGGTTTTGATGCCTACAAATAAGACCAAACTAAGTATACATACAATGTCCCAAACACTGAACCCTAGAATTACTTGTTAAATAGTTTCACATCCACAAGCAGTATTTATCAAGTCAGGACTTCACCATATCAATATGGGGATCATCAGAGTATACTGCAGCACACACCATACGAACATTGTGTTCCTTTGAGATAATGGTTGTGGCGCAAATCATCATTGAGTCACATATTTTATTTTGTTAATTTTTAATTTTTTTTTTTTTTTGTTACATTTGTACCCCGCACTTTCCCACTCATGGCAGGCTCAATGCGGTAGGCAATGGAAGGTTAAATGACTTGCCCAGAGTCACAAGGAGCTGCCTGTGCCGGGAATCGAACTCAGTTCCCCAGGACCAAAGTCCACCACCCTAACCACTAGGCTACTCCTCCACTGCTTTCTGTGTAATTAAACTTCATTTCCAAAATCATGCCAAAAACATCACTTAACTGGCAGCAAATTTTCACCAGAGGAGAACGTCCGCCAACTTGGCCAGGTTTTGATTACTTCTTCAGGGAAGAGGTTCTCTGGAGAAAAAGATGAAATAAGTGAAAAATGTTATGACTCCATATTACATATCATGCCCCCTAGCAGATTACCCAAAGTCTAGCAACATTTACAAATGCATGTCATATATCGCTCCTACATAGGGAGAAAAATGGCTGCAGTGTCTAAGCGCGGGCTTATGCTTTAAGTAGCATACAGCTGATCATGAAACCACACTCCTGATTGGACCGCATCATTGCAGTTGCAGCAAATCAAATCAGAGACCACCAATTGATTTCAGAATTCAATCCTGAGGGTTGCAATGATTGTAGTTGGAAAATCCAACATTGTTCCTTATAGTTTAGTAACTGTCCAACGTTACGACAATTCAAAGTTAAGAAATTCAAAAGAGACGAGACAGACTATGCGACCAATCACGTATACTACTGGATACAAAAGGATAAACTTCTGAAAACTATATCTGATACTGTATTTAGTGGCACAATGAGTGACAGCGATTCAAGCAGGGAAGACACTAGGAGACCAGGGCCACCTGTTTCATCAAGACCACAAGTTTTTTTTAGAAAATCGTCATCCGTACAATCGGGGAAGATGTGCCCGACAACTGAGATTCCAACCACAAGAAAATTACAGCGACCCATCGACATCGGGTCGCCATTATCAAACACAGGCTCGCTCAACACAGAATCAGCAATAAAGCGAAGATACTTACCTGTAGCAGGTATTCTCTGAGGACAGCAGGCTGATTGTTCTCACATGTGGGTCGACGTCCACGGCAGCCCAGGAACTGTGAAAAATTTTGCAAGCAAAATAATAAAGTCTTTCCAGAGAGTTCCGTAGCTCGATCAATGTGAACCGCGCATGCACAAACGACTTCCAGCCCACCGCGCGAGTGTGCCTCCCTCTTTAGTTTAATCAAAAAGCATAAAAACAAGAACAACAAGAACTCCAAAGGGGAGGAGGGTGGGTTTGTGAGAACAATCAGCCTGCTGTCCTCGGAGAATACCTGCTACAGGTAAGTATCTTCGCTTTCTCCGAGGACAAGCAGGCTGCTTGTTCTCACATGTGGGGTATCCATAGGAACCAGGCTCACTAAAAACAATGAACATTGGTCAATTGGGCCTCGCAACGCTGAGGACCTAACAGAGATTGACCTGAAACCAAAATCAACTAACTGAGAGTGCAGCCTGGAACAGAATCAAAATGAGTCTAGGAGGGTGGAGTTGGATTCTAAACCCCGAACAGATTCTGTAGCACCGCCTGCCCAAACCGACTATCGCATCGGGTATCTTGCTGAAGGCAGTAGTGAGTGTGAATGTGTGGACTGATGACCACGTTGCAGCCTTGCAAATCTCTTCAATGGAGGCCGACTTTAAGTGGGCCACTGACGCAGCCATGGCTCTAACATTATGAGCCGTGACATGACTCTGTAGATTCAGCCCAACTTGGGCTTTAGTGAAGGAAATGCAATCTGCTAACCAATTAGAAATTGTGCATTTTCCGATGGCGACTCCCCTCCTGTTGGGGTCAAAAGAAACAAACAACTGGGCGGACTGTCTGAAGGGCTTTATCCGCTCCAAGTAAAAAGCCAATGCTCTCTTGCAGTCCTAGGTATGTAAACTGCTTTCGCCAGGGCGGGTATGAGGACGGGGAAAAATGTTGGCAAGTCAATTGACTGGTTCAGATGGAACTCTGACACCACCTTTGGCAGGAACGTAGGGTGCGTGCGGAGGACTACTCTGTTGTGATGAAACTTGATATAAGGTGCATGCACTACCAAAGTAACAGCCACCAAGAAAATGACCTTCCAGGTCAAATACTTCAGATGGCAGGAATTCAGTGGCTCAAAAGGAGCTTTCATCAGCTGGGTGAGAACGACATTGAGATCCCATGACACTGGTGGAGGTTTGACAGGGGGCTTTAACAAAAGCAAACCTCTCATGAAGCGAATAACTAAAGTGTCACGTTCTCAAAGCAGGAACTGGGTTTTGTGAGCCCTTGGGCCACTGCTGAGGAGCAGCAGCGGCAGGCAAATCACCCAAGCAGAAAGCAGTGCTGAACACTACAGGCAGGAACCACAGAATATAACTAGAAGAGGCTTTAATAGTAGACAGTGAAAATATCCAGTAGCACAGCAAAGTCAAAGGGCAGGCAGCAAACATGGGTAATCCATAAACTAACCAGAGTCTTTTAGGCAGGCAGAAAGCAAAATCAAAGTCCAGGTCCAGGCAAAGGGTCAAACACACAGGAACAGAGCAGGAACTCCAACAAACCAACAGGAACTCAGGATGACCTTTGATACCAAGGCAAGGCAAGCAAGGCTCACAGAAGCTAATAAGCCCCTCAGCAACTGACCCACAGCTGCAGTAAATCACCAGCCAAGTAAGGTTGCTGTTACTACTACTACTACTATTTAGCATTTCTATAGCGCTACAAGGCGTACGCAGCGCTGCACAAACATAGAAGAAAGACAGTCCCTGCTCAAAGAGCTTACAATCTAATAGACAAAAAAAAAATAAAGTAAGCAAATCAAATCAATTAATGTGAACGGGAAGGAAGAGAGGAGGGTAGGTGGAGGCGAGTGGTTACAAGTGGTTACGAGTCAAAAGCAATGTTAAAGAGGTGGGCTTTCAGTCTAGATTTAAAGGTGGCCAAGGATGGGGCAAGACGTAGGGGCTCAGGAAGTTTATTCCAGGCATAGGGTGCAGCGAGACAGAAGGCGCGAAGTCTGGAGTTGGCAGTAGTGGAGAAGGGAACAGATAAGAAGGATTTATCCATGGAACGGAGTGCACGGGAAGGGGTGTAGGGAAGGACGAGTGTGGAGAGATACTGGGGAGCAGCAGAGTGAGTACATTTATAGGTTAGTAGAAGAAGTTTGAACAGGATGCGAAAACGGATAGGGAGCCAGTGAAGGGTCTTGAGGAGAGGGGTAGTATGAGTAAAGCAACCCTGGTGGAAGACGAGATGGGCAGCAGAGTTTTGAACCGACTGGAGAGGGGAGAGGTGACTAAGTGGGAGGCCAGCAAGAAGCAGATTGCAGTAGTCTAAACGAGAGGTGACAAGGGTGTGGATGAGGGTTTTGGTAGTGTGCTCGGAAAGAAAGGGGCGGATTTTACGGATGTTGTAAAGAAAGAAACAACAGGTCTTGGCAATCTGCTGGATATGAGCAGAGAAGGAGAGAGAAGAGTCAAAGATGACCCCAAGGTTTCAAGCTGAGGAGACAGGGAGAATGAGAGAGCCATCAACAGAAATAGAAAACGGGGGGAGCGGGGAGGTGGGTTTGGGGGGGAAAATGAGAAGCTCGGTTTTGGTCATATTTAATTTCAGGTGGCGTTGAGACATCCAGACAGCAATGTCAGACAAGCACGCTGAAACATTGGTTTGGATGCAAGGTGAGATATCAGGACAAACCAGCAGAGCAAGTCTGGCAACCTGGATAATCCGGACTCACTGAAGTCTGGAACATGGAAGACAGCAGAAAACAGTCCATAGCAGCCACCAGTTCTGGCCACCAGAGGGCAAGGAGAGCACCCACATGGAAAACAGTCACAAACGTGACATAAAGGCTGTCCAGAGATAGGCTTACCTTCTACACGGTGATAAGCACTAATCGCACTAAGGTGAATTCTTACTGATTTGGTCTTGAGACCAGACTCTGACAATTGTAGAAGGTATTCAAGTAGGGTCTCTGTAGGACAAGAAAGAGGATCTAGGGCCTTGCTGTCACACCAGATGGCAAACCTCCTCCATTTGAAAGAGTAACACCTTTTGGTGGAATCTTTCCTGGAAGCAAGCAAGACTCAACAGACACCCTCTGAAAGACCCAAGGAGGCAAATTCTAAACTCTCAACATCCAGACCGTGAGAGCCAGGGACTGGAGGTTGGGATGTAGAAGCAACCCCTCATTCTGAGTGATGAGGGTTGGAAAACATTCCAATCTCCACGGTTCCTCAGAGGATAACTCCAGAAGAAGAGGGAACCAAATCTGATTCAGCCAGAAAGCTGCTATCAGAATCATGGTTCCGCAGTCTTGTTTGAGTTTCAGCAAAGTATTCCCTATTAAAGATATGGGAGGATACACATACAGAAGGCCTGATCCCCAATGCAGGAGAAAGGCATCCTACGCTAGTCTGTCATGGGCCTGAAGTCTGGAACAGAACTGAGGGACCTTGTGATTGATCTGAGTGGCAAAAAGATCCACCGAGGGGGTGCCCCATGCTCGGAAGATCTTGCGGAGAACATCCATGTTCAATGACCATTCATGAGGTTGCATTACCATGCTCAGTCTGTCGGCCAGACTGTTGTTTACGCCTGCCAGATAAGTGGCTTGGAGAAACATGCTATGACGGCGTGCCCAAAGCCACATCTGGACGGCTTCCTGACACAGAGGGCGAGATCCGGTGCCCCCTGCTTGTTGGTATAATACATGGCAACCTGGTTGTCTGTCTGAATCAACATGACTTGGTTGGACAGCCGGTCTCTGAAAGCCTTTAGAGTGTTCCAGATCGCTCGCAATTCCAGGAGATTGATCTGAAGACCTTTCTTCTGAAAGGACCAAGCTCCTTGAGTGTGAAGTTCATCTACATGAGCTCCCCACCCCAGGAGGGGTGCATCCGACGTCAGCACTTTTTGTGGCTGAGGAATTTGGAATGGACGTCCCAAGGTCAAATTGGGCTGAATCGTCCACCACCGCAAGGAATTCCGAAAGTCAGTGAACAGTTGGATCACATCCTCTATACTTCCTGCATCTTGATACCACTGGGAAGCTAGGGTCCATTGAGCTGATCTCATGTGTAGGTGTGTCATGGGAGTCACGTGAACTGTGGACGCCATGTGCCCCAGAAGTCTCAACATCTGCTGAGCTGTGATCTGATGAGATGCTCGAACCAAGGACACCAGGGACAGGAGGTTGTCTGCCCTTGCCTCGGGGAGATAAGCTCAAGCTGTCTTTGTGTTCAACAGTGCTCCAATGAATTCCAATTTTTGAACTGGTTTGAGATGGGACTTGGAATAATTGATCACGAACCCCCGTAGTTCTAGCACCTGAATAGTTATTCGCATGGACTGTAGAGCACCTGCCTCCGAGGTGCTCTTCACCAGCCAGTCGTCAAGATAAGGGAACATATGCACTCCCAGTCTGCGTAGTGATGCTGCGACTACCACCAGGCACTTTGTGAACACTCTGGGCACAGACGCCAGACCAAAGGGCAGTACACAGTACTGAAAGTGCTGAGTTCCCAGCCGAAAGTCCAGAGAGCATAGCCAATCGTTTTCCTGAATCATGGGAAGAAGGGTGCCCAGGGAAACCATCCTGAGCTTTTCTCGAACCAGATAATTGTCCAGGCCCCTTAGGTCTAGGATGGTACGCATCCCCCCTGTTTTTTTTGCACAAGGAAGTACCTGGAATAGAATCCCAGCCCTTCTTCCCCTGGTGGAACGGGTTTGACCGCATTGGCCTTTAGAAGGGCGGAGAGTTCCTCTGCAAGTACCTGCTTGTGTTGGAGCTGTAAAAATGAACTCCTGGTGGGCAATTTGGAGGTTTGGATTCCAAATTGAGGGTGTATCCTAACCGGACTATTTGAAGAACCCACCGGTCGGAGGTTATGAGAGGCTACCTTTGGTGAAAAAACATCAATCTCCCCCCTACCGGCAAGTCGTCCGGTACAGGCACTTTTACTGAGGCTTTGCTGAACTGGAGCCAGTGAAAAGCCCGTCCCTTGCTTTTACTGGGGAGCAGAGTGGGCCTTAGTCGCATGCTGTTGACGAGAACGAGCACGCTGGGGCTGAGCCTGGGCAGGCTGCCGAGAAGCAGGAGTGTACCTATGCCTAAAGTAGGAATAGGGAGCACTTCTCTTTCCTCCAACAAACCTCCTAGATGAGGAGGCTGTAGCAGAAGGCACCTGGTGGGAGAGAGAATCCATAGCATCATTATGTTTTTTTAAACTGATTAACAAGATCCTCTACTTTCTCTCCAAAAAGATTGTCCCCCCGGCAAGGAACATCCGCCATCCGCTGCTGGACAGAATGATCCAGGTCAGAGACACGCAGCCATGAGAGTCTGCGCATCACTATACTTTGAGCAATGATCCTGGATGTCACGTCAAAAGTACCCCTGGCCAGGAACTTGTGACACGCCTTCTGCTGCCTGACCAACTGGCGAAAAGGCTCGGCCATCTCTGCAGGGAGCGCCTCAACCAAGCTGGACAATTGACTTATCGAGTCCCACAAGTGTACGCTCGTGAAGAGCTGGTATGACTGGATATTGGCAGCGAGCATAGCGGCCTGATATGTCTTTCTCCCAAAAGAGTCAAGAGTCCTAGCTTCTCTGCCTGGGGGCACCGAAGCATAGTCTCTAGTACTCCTAGCTCTCTTGAGAGCGGAATCCACCACCATGGAATTGTGTGGTAATTGGGACCTCATCAATTCACGTTCACCGTGGATCCGGTATTGGGACTCAGCTTTCTTGGGAACCACAGGGCCAGACAGAGGGGCGGACCAGTTTCTCATAAGGGCTTCCTTCAGTACCTTATGCAGAGGGACTGTCACAGCCTCTTTACGTGGAGAAGAATAATCCAGGACTTCCAGCATGTCAGACCTGGGCTCATCCTCAACCTCCACAGGGAAGGGAATAGCCGTAGCCATTTCCCGGACAAAAGAGGAAAAAGACAGACTCTCTGGTGGAGATAGTCTTCTTTCCAGCAGAGAAGAAGGGTCAGAAGGAATCCCAAAGGACTCATCAGAAGAGAAGTACCTGGGATCGTCCTCTGATTCCCATGAGCACTCCTACCCAGTGTCAGACACAACCTGTGTCAAGGTACTCTGACACTGGACCTGCCTCAACGCCGAGGAACGATGTCCTATGTGGCGATGTCAAGAAGACGACGCCCGATCTGACTGCGGCGAAGCTCCCTCCACCGACGTCAAAGAAGAGTCAACCTGGGTGGCAGCTGATGCCGCAGGCGGCACCGCAATCGGAGACCTCACCACAGGAGAAGGGCCAGACACCGCTACAGCAGATGGCACAGAAGGCGCAAGCACCCCCGATACCAAAGCTGATTGTCGCAGTAAATCTTTCAGAAGTTCTGGAAACAAGGCCCGGATACGCTCGTCAAGAGCCGCCATCGGAGAAGGCTGCGGGGCCAGTGGAACAGGCGGTGTCAGAATCCGTGGAGGCTTGGGAGTAGGTACCGGGCTGCCAAGAGACCGACACATTGGCACCTCCTGTACCGAGGGGGAGCTGTCCTCTTGGCACTGACGCTTCTCGGGTGCTGACTCTCTCGATGCCCCAGAGCTCCCGGTACCGTGCATCAAAGAAGAACGATGACGATGCTTCTTAGCCTTCGCTCGACGCCCGTCATCGAGACTCCTTAGTACCGATGAGGAAGAAGTGGAATCCTCACGTCTCCTCAGGGCCGGGTCCGATGAAGGTCGGTCCTGGGGGGCCTGCATAACAGGAGGCCTCGAGACAGGTGGAGACCCACTCGATGCCTCACTGCTCCCAGCGCGAGTTGGTCTCTCAGCAGCCATTACCTCTCTCCTCAACATCGATGCTCCTGTCAGATGCTGACACCGACACCGCCGACCTCGGTACCGATGTCGATGTCGACATCAAAGGTCCGGACTGAGCCCCAAAAAGCTTTTCCCGTTGGGCTTCTCGAGATGCTTGGGTCCGTTTCTTCATACGAAGACACAGACTACAAGCAGCTGGGCTATGGTCGGGCCCAAGGCAATGGATACACCAGGCATGGGTATCTGTACCTGAGATGGTCCGGTTGCACCGAGTACAATGTTTGAAGCTGCTGGGTGTCTTCGATGACGTGGAAGAAAAAACGGCTTCGGCGAAATCAAACAACGTGATTGTGCCAAAAAAGAAAAAGCACAAAAAAAGGGGGAAAACCCGACCGCGCGACCTAAAGGCCGGCAGCGTCGAAAAAGAAAGGAAACTTTAACAGGGAAAAAAGTAAAAGTAGTACGGGAAACTACTTGTAACTACTCTTTTTTTTGTTTTTTAAAGAAAAAACAGAAACAAGAAGCAATTCTCACAGAGAAGTTCTTCCTGGGCCTGAGAGAGGAGCGATGGGTAAAACAAACCTCACCTCACCGCTGAGAAAAAAGAACTAAAGAGGCACGCTTGCACGGTGGGCAGGAAGTCATTCACCCATGTACGGTTCGTGTTGCTCACATGACGGAACTCTATGGAAAGACTTTATTATTTTGCTTGCAAAATTTTTCCCGATTCCTGGGCCGGCGCGGACGTCGACCCACATGTGAGAACAAGCAGCCTGCTTGTCCTTGGAGAATTAATATATCTACATATGCTGTAACAGCGGCTCAGGAACAACTCCTTAATCTTGGTTTAAGCTTTGTACCAACATCTAAATATGATTCCTTTGCTATGCGAGTAGAGTTATTTAAATTTTTCAGAAAGCTGCATCTGAAAAGGTATTTTTTGACTCATCCATCCTCTCCAGACATCTCTATAATTAAACCTAAATCTACCTGGATGCCCTTTGAAAATCTTGATCCTTCCATTCTTGCGTTCCAGAAATGTAAATTATATGATTTATAGCAGCTTGAAAAACAACATGAGCTGGAATTTACCATACATAATTTATCCAAAGTACAGCGGGATGCACTTGTATCTCTACAAAATCAATTGGAAGTTTTGATTCTCCGTGCAGATAAAGGGGGAGTGATGACATGGGACACACAAAAATATCTTTTAAAAGGCCAGAGGCAACTGCAGGATGAGACAACTTAGAAGAAATTATCTATGGATCCTACCTCTGAATTAGAAGCTGCGATTAAAGAACTCACACTGGAAGCCATGACTAATTCGATATTAACCTCTAAGGAAGCACATTTTCTATCTCTTGAACATCTAAACACACCTAGGATTTACTTCCTTCTGAAGGTTCATAAGAATGTCCAGGACCCTCCAGGTCGCCCTATAGTGGCTCTGTGTAATACGGTCCTGGAGCTGCTATCTAAATTCTTAGATTTTTTCTTGAAACCAGTCGCTAGTCTTGTGCCTTCATACTTACAGGATACTACTGCTTTTTTTACGGTGCCTCCAAGCTGTAGTTCTTTCAGAGGAGTCCATTTTTGTGACAGTTGATGTCACTTCACTTTATACTATTATTCTGCAAAATGAGGCCCTGCAGATAATTGATGAGGTGCTTGAAAAATGCCCCCAGTCAGCGTATCCCCAAACAATTTTTGATGCACCTAGCACATCTAGCACATCAAAAAAACCTACTTCTTTTTCCAAAAGGAGTTTTATGAACAAATGCAAGGTGTAGCTTGTTAGCAACGCTCTACCTGGTGAAATTTGAAGAAACGTCTGTTTATGGGTCTGAGGAATTCCAACACATTTCCCTCTGGAAACGCTACCTAGATGGAAAATAAATGGAGCAGATCGTTGACAAAACAAAACGTAATTTATTAGTAAAAACCAATGGAATATACACACACAAATAGCCCGACACAGGCCATGTTTCGCCCAACAGGGCTGCTTCAGGGGCTACAAAAGAAATATAAATAAAAAATATAAAACATATATATTGTTTGTTGTATTATCAAACCACATATATAAATAAACGTATATATATATATAGCATACACAAACATCTACATTGGTATAAAATATGGATATACATATTGTAACCAGGTCACTCTTCCAGGTGAGAGCCGGGGTCGACCCTGCTTAGCTTGGCTAGCTTTTCCCCGGTACGAGCTGCAACCACCGCCTTGCTGCACTGCTTCTGGCCTAGTTTAACTGCTGCCCAGCTGACCTGCGCCCAGGATCAGCTCACAACTGGGACACACAAACTCCAGCAGTCTTATAGTTCTTGAAAACCACAGGTCTTTATTCTCTCAGCATCTTTTAATACAGCTTTAATCTTCAAGGAGTTACTTCCTCAAGAATGCAAGAGTCAGTTCAGTTTTTCCACATTCAGCTTATTAACACAGTCCAATCTTAACTCAGAATATAAACCTTTGTCTTGCTCCCAATTGTAGCCTCCCCTCATCAGCACTATCTTCTACCCTTAGATAGTTTATGGGTTAGCTTCTTCCACCAGTGGCTTCCCCACTGGATTATTTTATCCTCTCCAAGTATGCACAGCTTGGGCCACACTCCCGCCACCAAAGCCTTTACCTTTCCTGAGGAAGTTTGAGCAAACCTTCCAACCTCCATGCACTCCTCCTTACCTTCTCCTTCTACCTCCTCTTTATTCCACTCCATCTCCTCCTCCCCAAGCTCCACCAGCTGTTCCCCATCTCCAGGATCAGACCTCATCTCCCAATCAGTCACTCCACCCTCCCCCTCCTGGGAGTTCAGCTGACCCTGCACTGGCTTCTGGGAAGTGTAGTTTTTCTCCTGCATTACCGCTTTCCCTGGCAGTTTGATCCCTAGAGGGCGCCCTGTTCTCCTCACTGGGCTGAATGAACGGGGATGATGCCGGCTGAAAGACCCACTATCCCCTTTCCCTCGCACCAGCCCTCCAGAGTGCTCACACACCCCCCTGCTCAAACGATTGCCAGTCTTCTCCTGGCCTGCACTGGCAATTCGCGAAAGAACATCGGCATTTGTCAGAAATTTGCCTGATCTATGCTCCACGTCGAATTGATAGGGCTGTAAAGCCAGATACCACCTCGTGAGACGACCATTACTATTTTTCATCTGGCCCAACCACCTCAAAGGCGCATGATCTGTAATCAGAGTAAATTTCCGACCATCTAAATAGTAATGGCACATCTGCACTGCCCATTTTATCGCTAAACATTCTCTCTCTATGGTTGAGTACCTGACCTCATGGGGGAGCAGTTTCCGGCTCAGGTACATCAGGGGATGTTCCTGCCCCTCGTGTACCTGAGACAACACGGCCCCCAAACCTACCCCCGAGGCATCAGCTTGCAGTACAAAGGGCTTATCAAAATCCACGGCTCTCAGCAGGGGTTCCTGACACAGGGCCACTCTCAACTCATTGAACACCCGCAGCCCTTCCTCCTCCCATCGTAGACTGTTGGGGGACCCCTTCTGAAGTTTATTAGTGAGGGGTGTAGCAAGGGAGGCAAAGTGGGGTATGAACCTCCTATAGTACCCCACTAGGCCCAAAAAGCTCCTTAACTGCTTCTTATTTTTGGGGTATGGAAAGTCCTGGATACTCGCTACCTTATCCCAGAGCGGAGTTATTTGACCATTCCCCACCCAGTATCCCAAATATTTAACCTTCTCCTGCCCAAAACAACACTTTTGCGGGTTCAAAGTCAAACCTGCTTGACGAAAAGCCTCTAATACCGCCCTCACCCTTATAATATGCGAGGGCCAATCCTCACTCTGAATGATAACATCGTCCAGGTAAGCCGCTGCATATTGCTGATGCGGTCTTAACACCTGATCTAACAACCGCTGGCAGGAAGCTGCCGCTGAATTAAGCCCAAACGGCATGCGTTTAAATTGATAGAGCCCCATGGGTGTAGAGAAGGCTGTCTTAGGCTTGGCCTCCTGAGTCAGAGGGATCTGCCAATACCCTTTGGTCAAGTCCAGGGTGGACAGATATCGTGCAGTACCCAAGCGATCCAGAAGCTCATCAATACGTGGCATCGGATAGGCGTCGGCATCCGAGAGCGCATTAACTTGCCTAAAGTCAATGCAAAACCGCCACGTACCATCGGATTTGGGCACTAACACCACAGGACTCGACCATGGACTGACAGATTCCTCAATGACCCCAAAATCCAGCATCTCCTGTACCTGTCGGACCACCTCTTGTTTCTTTGGGGGTGAGAGACGGTAAGGTCTCTGTCTGACCACCCGGCCCGGCTCCGAGATGATATCATGCATGATAAGGTGAGTTTCCCCTGGGCAAGGAGTCAGGACATCCCGAAACTCCTCCACAAGTGCCTGAACCTCTTTCTGCTGACTCCCTGGCAATGTAGTAGCAATCTGCGGTTCTCCTGCCTTATATATCTCCGTGATCTGTGGTCCTAATTCTTCCTCAGCTTCCCCCCTAGCCTGACCAAATAGTCCCCTTCGCTCTTGCCAAGGTTTAAGTACATTTATATGATAGGTCTGCTCTCGGCCCTGCTCATTCCTTACTAAGTAGGTGACTGGACCTAACTTCTTTTCTATGACCGCAGGACCCCTCCAGCGTCCCACGAACTTATGAGGTGAGTCTGAAATCATGATCAAGACTTTGTCCCCCACCTTCAATGCCCTCTCCACCCCTTTCCGGTCATAATAGGCTTTCTGGTAATCCTGACTCCTCTCCCAGTGTTGCTGAGCCCCGCGGCTCAATTTATGCAACCGTTCCTTCAGCTTCACTAGATAGTTCACTACATCCCGATCCTCCTCTTCCGGAGGAACCCACTGCTCCCTTAACACATCCAACACTCCCCGGGGTGATCTCCCATACATCAATTCAAATGGTGATACGCCCAGAGAGGCCTGAACATTCTCCCTACACACATACAAAACAAATGGTAACAATAGATCCCATTCCTCATGGGAGGAACCTAACCCTTTCCTCAACAACATTTTCAAGGTTTTATTGAATCTCTCCACCAGGCCATTAGTCTGAGGATGGTAAGCTGCGGTCCGAATATGCTGTATTCCGAAAGCCTCCCACACCTGGGCCAGGGTTCGTGACATGAAATTGGTCCCCCGGTCGGTAATCATTTCCCTGGGAAACCCCACTTCACAAAAGATCCGAATTAGCTGGGCCGCAATAACTTTCGCTGAGGTGGTACGAAGCGGCACGGCCCAGGGGTATCTTGTGGCCATATTCATGATCACTAGAATATAGGAATACCCCCTTCGGGACTTATCAATGGGCCCGATCATATCCATTGCCATACGGGTAATAGGAGTCCCTATACGGGGAAGGGGTCGTAGGGGCACTCTGTTCGGTATTTGCTCTGATACCCTCTGACACTGACTACAGGAGCTGCAAAATTGTTCCACCTCTTTATACACCCCGGGCCAGTAAAATCTGTTTAATACCTGCCGGAGAGTATTCTGAGCCCCCTTGTGACCCCCTAAGATATGATCATGAGATACCCGTAACACCAGGTTCCTAAACCCCCTCGGTACTACTAACTGTTTCTGAGGTTCCTTCCCCCCTGCTAAACAGGACAGCCGATATAGCAACCCCTTGTCACTAACAAACCGAGGGAAGCTGGTTTCTCCCTCTTGATCTACCCGCTCCCACGCATATTGCAATGTCTGGTCATCTTTTTGCTCTTTGGAAAAATCAGGGAATCTCTCTAACACCTGTTCCGTATCCCCTGGGAACCTCCCCTGATGAAGGAGCTCTTGACAATGCTGCCGCCTTTGCTCCTGACCTCGTTTCTTTTGCTGAGAGCCTTTCCTTGTCTTCCCCGGCCGCCCCATAACCTCTCCCTGGAATGGAAATACTTGCGCCAGGGACAGTTCCTGCTCCTTCTCCTGCCTCTCCTGGGCCCGGGTAGATACCAAGGCTTGCTTACCCCCAAGGCAGTATGTGAATGGAGCCCAATCCCGTCCTAAAATGAGATCCTGAGGAAGCCTAGGAAGTACAGCCACCCACACCCACTGAAGGCCCTCCTGGTCCTGTATGTCTACTAGCCGGACCGGATACCTTGAGGAGGCCCCGTGTATGCACTGAATAGCCACGGACCGGTCTCTCTTCTTACCCTGCTGACCCCCTTTCCGGGCAATCTGCCCCCACAACTTCTGGGAGCACATTGTCTGGTCCGCTCCTGAGTCCAAAAGTCCTTCCACCGAGACCCCTCCTATCTTAACCCAATGCGTAAACTGGGGTTCCTTAGAGGGGGTTACCTGAGATATGAGCCCCAACTTGGCCCTACAGTCCCTCCTCAGATGTCCCGACTTCCCACATCGGTAGCACACTCTATCATCCTCCTTAGGACCTTCCTCCCTCCACCCAGATCCTTTGAACATTTTACCCCGACCACCCCGCCAGACACCCTCTCCCCCCTCAGAGTATTGTGACTCCAGAAAGTATTCAAAGCCTTTGATAGCTTCTTCCAGAGTCTCACATCCCTTCCTGATCAAATTAACCCTGATACTCTCCGGTAGAGCCTCTAAAAACTGCTCCAGCACCAGATCCTGCATTAACTGAGTCACTGCCCGCTTATCAGGCTCTAACCATTTGATAGCCAAGTCCATCAGCTTCTGGGCCAAGGCCTTTGGAGTCTCCCCCTCCCTCCACCTCCAACTCCGAAAGCGCCTGCGATAAGTTTGTCTGCTTACCCCATACCGGTCCAAAATAGCCATTTTCAGCTTTTGATAATCCACCACGTCCCCTGGCAACAGGCTCCGAAAAGCTGCCAGGGCTTCCCCGGACAGGGCGGGAGCCAGTCTGATGGTCCATTGTTCTTGAGGCCAGGCAGCCGCCAATGCTACCCGCTCAAAAGTCCCCAGATAATCCTCAATGTCGTCCTGCTCTGTTAACTTGCCCCAAGGCAGCCAATTAACCCGTCCAGGCTCCAGGCTTCCAGGCTTCCAGGCACAGCTCCAGTGGCTATAGCCTCCAATGAGGGGCTCTCTTTCCTCGGTAGGGGTACTGCCCGTAACAATTCCTGCACCACCTCCAGCACCGGTTGTATCTGTGCTCGAGAAGCAGCCAAGGAATCCTCTAGAAGTCTCTGAGCCATTTCCTGCTGCTTTTGGAACTGGTGGGCCATAAAAGACAGCAGCTCCTTCGACTCCATGTCGCCTTAGCCACCGGTACCTGAGAGAAAGGGAACAACAAAGAACACTCTCCAAGTGCGGTATTACACAGCTCCGGCCCTCTATATCCCCCTCCTCCTGGTTACCCGAGTCCCGTATATGCTTACCAGAACTCGGAGTAATACATGCTTCTTTTGCCGGCGGGTTGTTCAGACAATCCCACCACTGCCACCATTCTGTAACCAGGTCACTCTTCCAGGTGAGAGCCGGGGTCGACCCTGCTTAGCTTGGCTAGCTTTTCCCCGGTACGAGCTGCAACCACCGCCTTGCTGCACTGCTTCTGGCCTAGTTTAACTGCTGCCCAGCTGACCTGCGCCCAGGATCAGCTCACAACTGGGACACACAAACTCCAGCAGTCTTATAGTTCTTGAAAACCACAGGTCTTTATTCTCTCAGCATCTTTTAATACAGCTTTAATCTTCAAGGAGTTACTTCCTCAAGAATGCAAGAGTCAGTTCAGTTTTTCCACATTCAGCTTATTAACACAGTCCAATCTTAACTCAGAATATAAACCTTTGTCTTGCTCCCAATTGTAACTCAGAATATAAACCTTTGTCTTGCTCCCAATTGTAGCCTCCCCTCATCAGCACTATCTTCTACCCTTAGATAGTTTATGGGTTAGCTTCTTCCACCAGTGGCTTCCCCACTGGATTATTTTATCCTCTCCAAGTATGCACAGCTTGGGCCACACTCCCGCCACCAAAGCCTTTACCTTTCCTGAGGAAGTTTGAGCAAACCTTCCAACCTCCATGCACTCCTCCTTACCTTCTCCTTCTACCTCCTCTTTATTCCACTCCATCTCCTCCTCCCCAAGCTCCACCAGCTGTTCCCCATCTCCAGGATCAGACCTCATCTCCCAATCAGTCACTCCACCCTCCCCCTCCTGGGAGTTCAGCTGACCCTGCACTGGCTTCTGGGAAGTGTAGTTTTTCTCCTGCATTACCGCTTTCCCTGGCAGTTTGATCCCTAGAGGGCGCCCTGTTCTCCTCACTGGGCTGAATGAACGGGGATGATGCCGGCTGAAAGACCCACTATCCCCTTTCCCTCGCACCAGCCCTCCAGAGTGCTCACAATATATATACATACATGAAAGAATATGATAAATAAATATAAATAAATTATGACATCAATATCCCACCAGAAAACATTTACCAAAAAAACACAAATAAATAAATATTAAACAAACAAGAATTAAAAAAACATATGTCCTATAATATAATCTTTTTTATAAAAAACTTATGGATTGTAATATAATCTTTTTTTTTTTTAAACATTGATAATGTATGCAATGTAATGTATAAAATATTCTCTAAAACATAATTAATATTCCGTATCTAAACCACTATTGGCAAAATAGGACAAAAGACACCCACCTACATGGCAGTCCTTCGCTGTCAAGTGTAATGAACACACATAAAATGTCCTGCAATTGACTAAATGGAAAAATAGAAAAAGAAAAAATAGCCATGTATGCAACAGGGGCGTAGCTATGGGGCCCACCCAATTTCAGCTCAGGCCCACCCACCCAAGTGCACACACACTGTGCAGCAGCGTGGCGACCAAGGCAAAAATGGCACCCGCTCGCTCTGGCTCAGCTGAGCTGATCTCTCCAGGGCAGGCTCCAGCCCGATTTCGGACCCACCCACCCAAGCAAGCAGCAAGCGCAGTGAGCACACACTGCAGCAGTGCACGATGTCGCGCGGTCGCGGGCTCCCGCTCAGAGCCGGCTCAGCTGATCTCTCCAGCAGGCTCATCCCACCTACCTTTGGCTTGGGCGGCGCTGGAAAATGCACTTGTTGCAGCAGCAGGTCCCATCACGGTCGCGCAGCGCGTTGTAGTTCCCTCCACCCATATGATCCTAAGCGGTAGTACCGTATGATGACGTGGCTGCTGTGCGCGGTGGCGTGCACAGCCTCGCTCTCGTTCCGCTCGCATCTGAGAGCGGCCAAAAAAAAATAGCTGCACATGCACGCAAGCCGGGTTAAGTATTGAACTAGAGCCTCAGCCTGGCCCTGCCCTGTGGAAACGTGGGAATTGGAAAGGTTCGAGTCCGAGTGAGATCATTCGAGAATCGAGTTCCTGCCAGTGCCAGCCCAGCCCAGCCCAGCCCCAGCCCAGCAGGTAATACAATTGGAAATGCTTTTTCTTAATCATAATTTTAACATCACCATCATGTATTTTTTTTTTAATTAAGGTAGCTGGGGCCTGGGCACAATTAAAATTTATATATATATATATAGTGCCCACCTATATTAGCTCTGGGCCCAGCCAAAATGTCAGGTCTGGCTACGCCACTGGTATGCAAATAATACTAAATCATAAAAAGTATATAATAAAAAAACATATATAATATATATATGTAAAAAACTCACATATAAAGAAGATCACCTTGATTTGAAAAAACAGCTGGATCAGAGATGCCAAAACATAGAATGCTGACCTAATGAATCAAAGATAGAGAACAAAAACTTATATGGAATTGTGTATCTCTTTTAAGGTTGTAAGGAGATTTATTATATTAGAGCAGCAACCTTCTAGTGCTAAATCAAACACAAAGCATGCCTCAAACACCTTCCATGCATGCCAGAGAGAAGCAACTACTTACTTGATGTGAGTCCCACAGTCTCTTATCTCTGAAAGTGCTGAAAAAACATGAGGACAACACAGGAAGCAATAAAAGGAGCCTGAAGGTCAAAGGTCAAAGTGCTTCGAACATAATGACACCACTAAAAAAGTGTTATTTACTCAATTGTATAATGTACAATAATCAAATATTCTGCTGGGTGAATTTAGTTCAAAAAACTGATAAGATGGCTAAATAGAACTAATGACATCATAAAAAACTTATATTGAGAAAAAAATAATTAAAAAGCGAGCGAATTCACTAATCTGATGGAAAATTCAATCATATTAAGCCTGAGTATAAATAACCCCCCCGCTGTAAACTCATGTTTTAAATAAATATGAAAATAAACAGCCGGGAGAACAGAACTACAGGGTCAAAGGTCAAAAACGCCACCAATCGAGCGAATTCGTGAATGAAATCAGAAAATGTGATCGTGCTCATATTAATTATGTTAATAACCATTACGCTATAAAAACGTTGGGTTTAAATATTAAATAAAAACTAGATGAAACACCGAGGGACCAGGAGGGACAAACTAAAAGTTCAAAGGTTAGGAACGCCACTCATAAAAAAAACCGCAAGATATGCTTCAATTTACAAAGAAGAAAGCGAAACGGCTAGAAAACGTATTATTATAGATGAGTATGTGAATGAAATACGAGATAGATAAAAAGATGAATTTCCAAGATTGAACGACTTGGATGACGTCACTCCTATTGTATCCAGCGGAAGTAGCTACACAACTGACCTACTGACATTAACTACGTGAAATCAAGTGTGCTGCCACTAATGAAAATATGACAAAATAAAAGAAAGAAAAGAAGAAAAAAAATGACATAAGGTAAACAGTTATATAATTCTAGATGCCAAGCAGTGACATCAATAAAATGAAATACTATAAATAATACAATAAAGTGATGAAAAAAATATATATGGTGAAAAAAATGAAAAAAAGAAGAAAAAATTTTAAATGGTGCACTATATTGCTAAAAAATTATGATGATGATTGCTAAAAAAATGATAATTACCAAAGTGTACTTCCTCTAATGAAGAAATGGAAAAATATTAGAAAAATTGAAAAAATGTAAGAAATAGAAAAAAATGAATGAAAAAAAGTGTAATAAAAAAAGTGTAATAAAACAATTTTTGTGGAAAAATTTTTTTTTAAGGAGAACAGTTATATAATTCTAAACACCAAGCAGTGACATCAATAAAATGAAATACTATAAATATGGACCATTAGAAAAATGTGCTGTGACTGAAAAAAAAGCTGTGACTGAAAAAAAGTATAATGGAAGCACGTGAAAGAAATGCCTAAAGGCACTGAACAGAACAATGATAGACAAATTTGACAACAAAAATAGGAAAAGATTGGTGCACTATGGATATTGCTAAAAAATGATAATAATAATCTCTGACCCAATTATATAGAAAATGAGTGACATACATATATGTACTCCAAATAATAAAATTGATTGTATAAAAAAGGTTTTGTGTGGTGGATGTCTTAGATGCCTATGTAAACATAATAATGGCAAGTGTTTGATGATACATGGAGGGGCATAATCGAACGCGAACGCCTAACTCCATGGGCGTCTATGTCCAAAAATGGGTACATGAAGAGGCAGGACAGACCATATTTTCGAAAAAATGGTTGTTTTTCAGCTGGGCGTTTGTTTTTTTTAGCGATAATGGAAACTAAAAACGCCCAGCTCAAAAACGTCCTAATCCGAGCCATTTGGTCGTGGGAGGGGCCACAATTATTAGTACACTCGCCCCCCTGACATGCCAGGACACTAACTGGGCACCCTAGAGGTCAGTGCGGTGGACTTCAGACAACGCTCCCACATGCATAGCTCCCTTACCACGGGTGCTGAGCACCCAACCCCCCTCCCCCAAAACCCACTACCCACAAATGTACAACACTACCGTAGCTCTTAGGGGTGAAGTGGGCACCTACATGTGGGTACAGTGGGTTTTGGAGGCCTCCTATTTACCAGCACAGGTGTTACAGGTAGGGGGGAATGGGCCTGGGTCCACCTGGTTGAAGTGCACTGCGGTACCCACTAAAAGTGCTCCAGGGACCTGCATACATGCAGGCCTCTAGGACTTGTTGCTGCTATATAATATTGGCACACCAGTTGACACCTGAAGACTAATCTCTCCGAAAACTTCCTTTATTGGAATAAGCACGCTTACTAACAGTTAACTGCAGATCAGAGGTTGTGCCCCACTGGCAACGAGTCTCCCTGGTACTGAGATGAGCAGTAGGTCCGAGCTGACAGAATGGTGTACAATGCCCTCTTTCAGCCACATTCAAGGTAAGAACTAAGTTCTGTAACTTGGCTAACACGTGAAAGGGATCTAAAACTGGCTTACAAAAATGGCCACTACCTCATGGACTACCGGAAACAAAACAGGGCACACTCTGACCCAGTAAGCAGGGGGAAAAGCACCATGGGAGTAGAGCCTACCAACTACCAACATCGTGAGCATTTGCCACAAGCTAGTGGAATCATGGAGCCCAATACCCTACACCCACCACAATGCATTGCTGATGTGACTCTGCAGTGCGCATAACAGAAAAGTTGTCACACTCACCCGAGAGCCACATCAGAACCAGGGAAAGGCTGTCACAGGATAGAACACATTCTGCTGTCATAGAGGTGGGTAGGGCAGTTGAGGCTGGCATAGAGGCTGGAAAAAAAGTTATTAAAGTGGTTTTTTTTTGGTGGGAGGGGGTTAGTGACCACTGGGGGAGTCCGGGGAGGTCATCCCCGATTCCCTCCGGTGGTCATCTAGGCAGTTGGGGCACTTTTTTGGGACTTGTTCGTGAAAAAAAAGGGTGCAAAAAAAGTGACCCAAAATCGCGGTAAAAACGCCTTTTTTTCGATTATCAGCTAAAGACGCCCATCTCTCCTTGGCCGATAACCACGCCCCAGTTCCGCCTTCACCACGCCTCTGACACGCCCCCGCCAACTTTACCCATTTCCGCGACGGATTGCAGTTGGAAACGCCCAAAATCGGCTTTCAATTATACCGATTTGGGCGCCCACAGGAGAAAGACGCCCATCTCCCGATTTGGGTAGCAATATAGGCGTTTTTCTCTTTCGATTATAAGCAGGATAGTGACATGTTTTAACAGAATAATCATAAAAACATGAATAATCATAAAAAGACAGACAGGTCTGTTTCAGCATTCAAACCATGTGGATGAAGGGTGTTTAAATTGTAAATGAACTCTTACTCTTTTCGTAGCAAATGAATATCTACTGGCCCTCCTCTCCATTTGTTCCTGTATACATAAATCACGCAGAATTTATAGTCCTTGAACTTGTGTCCTAAAGTTAGTGAATGCTGTACTAATGGTTTCTCTAATGATTTTCTCTTCAAAGCACTTCTGTGTTCTATAATCCTGGTATTCAACTTTCTTTTTGTTTTGCCTATATAGGCTAATTTGCAGGGACAAATAGCAATATATATCACTTTACTTGTCTGACAGTTGGAAAATTGTTGTAAATTAATTTCTTTATTTGCTGATTGTATAAAGATATTTCTAGTTTTTATTGCAAACAGAACATTTACCGCAGGGGAAGTGACCTCTAGGCAGGTTATTTTGTGGTGCACATATATTCGGTAATGTGGACGGAATTAGAAGATCCCTAAGGTTCTTCTCCCGTTTATATGCAACAATAAGCTTCTTTTGGTTAAATATTTCCAGTTTCTCAAGTAGATGCCAATGTTTTTTTAATGATACTGACAATCGAATAAGACATATTGGTAAAGGGTAATGTGCAAATAATCTTATCTTTATTTGTTTTATGACCTGGCCTAAGTAATGTCTCCCTTGCAATGTTGGAGGCCTTCTGGAAACCTTCTCTTATACATTTCCATGGGTAACCCTTTTCTGTAAACCATCTAAACATATCTTTAGATCTAAATGTATATGTTTTTGGATCTGAACATAACCGTCTTAGCCGCAGGAATTGACTGTAAGGTAGATTAGTTTTAAGGCTTTTACTGTGGCAACTTTCATAATGCAAATATTTATTAACATCTGTGGGTTTGTGGTAAATGTCTGTGATGAATTTATTCTGTGTGATACATATGTTAATGTCAAGAAAAGGAATGATTTCTTTATTGTAATTCATTTGAAATTTGAGATTGATGTCCAAAGTATTTAACCAATTATGAAAATCTTTTAAATCACTTTCTGTTCCTTTCCAGATCATAAATACATTGTCTATATACCTTTTCCAAAGAAATATATTGTCCATATATCTATTCCCTAACATAAATTTTTTTTCAAAATTTGCTACATATAGGTTCGCAATAGATGGTGCGAATGTGGCACCCATAGCTGTTCCCTTAATCTGTTGGTAAAACCTACCATCAAACGAAAAATAATTCTTAGTGAGTGCTATCGTAGCCAATTCGATGATAAATTGTACTGGGGTCCTAGATTGTATATTTTGTTTGAGTAACTCTTCTTTAATAATTTCAATGGATTCTTCCTGTGGGATATTGATGTATAGACTCTCTACATCGAGGGTAACCAAAATCATGTCTTTACTTGGAATAATTGTTTCAAGTGTATTGATCATATCCGCTGAATCATGTGTATATGATGGAATCTTATAAACTAGAGGACGTAAAAATTTATCTATGAAAATGGATAGTGGTTCTAGTAGCGAGCCACAGGCTGATACTATAGGTCTGCCTGGGGGTCTGGACAGGGATTTATGTATCTTAGGTAGAATGTATATAGTCGGTATAATGGGTTCTTTTACAAATAGAAAGTCAGCTTCCTTCTCTGTTAGGTATTGTGCATCCTTACCTAATTTAACTAGTGTGGAAATTTCATTCTGAATGCTCTCTGTGGGATTTTTCGTTAAAACTTTGTAAAAGGTAGTATCATTCAATTGCCTGTGAACTTCATAAACATAATCTTCCCTATTCATTACAACTATAGCTCCACCCTTTTCTGCCGGTTTAATAACAATGCTATGATCTCTTTGTAATTCCTTGACAGCAGCACTTTCTTCTTTTGTTAGATTATAAAAAACTCATTTCTTACCTTGTTTCTCTAATGCTGCTATATCGTTGAGTACAACTGTTTCATAGGTCTCAATCAAATGATGAGTATTATCAGGTGGAAGCCATCTGCTATAGTTCTTGACAATTGAGTGATCACTACAGTCTGATGTTTTTTTTTTTAAAAGAACGCCATGATTTTTAATTTCCGTATAAATTTGAAAAATTCCACTCTAGGTTTGAATGCATTATATCTTGGTGTAGGTATGAATGACAAACCTCTACTTAGAACATTCTTCTCAGTGTCAGTTAATACTCTACTTGAAATATTATATACCGTACTTAATACCTGGTTGTGTTTTCCTGTCCATATCTATTCTGAAAGGGACCACCTCTTCCTCTGCCTCTACCACGACCTCTACCTTGGAATTATGTATATCCTCTAGGATATTCAGAGGTAGAAGTACCTGTTGTAGATTTCTTTTTCCAGAATTGACCTAGATGTTGCATCTGTTTATCTACATTAATTCTTGGAGGTGTAGTATATAGTGAAGCTGATGGCTCACTTGGGTCACTTTAAATGTGGATCTTGTGGAAACATCCTGTTACCTCACATCCTATCTATGCTCATTCTTATACCAACTGTTCGACTAATAATGTAGTCTATGTCATTATTTGCCCTTGTCAATTAATTTACATAGGACGATCAAGCAGCCCTGTCAAGGCTCGCTGCAACGAACATAAATGTAGGATTAATAATCTAGGATTAAGAATTGGGTACTAACAGTGCCATTAGTTCAACATTGGCTGAACCTTCACCATCAGTTGAATGATATCAAATGGAGAATTCTAGATTGTGTCCAATTAGGGTAGGCGGCTGGGAATGTTGGACAGTTACTAAACTATAAGGAACAACAGTGGCATACCAAGGGGGGGGGGGCGGTGGGGGCGGTCTGCCCTGGGTGCATGCCGCTGGGGGGGTGCCGCATGCCGGTCAGCTTCGTTCGTTTCCATGCTCCCTCTGCCCCGGAACAGGAAGTAATCTGTTCCGGGGCAGAGGGAGCATGGAAACGAATGAAGCTGACAGGCGCGCGGCACCCCCCCAGCGGTGTGCACCTGGGGAAGGGGGTTCTTTCGCCGGGGGGGGGGGGTCACGCTGCACCGGGGGGGGGGGGCGCTGCACCCGGGGGGCGGGGCACATCAGCGATCCTCCCCGGGTGTCAGCCCCCCTAGGAACATCACTGAGGGACAACGTTGGATTTTCCAACTATTATCATTGCAACCCTCGAGAATGAATTCTGAAATCGATTGGTGGTCTCTGATTTGATTGGCTGCAACTGCAATGGCGCGGTCTAATCAGGAGTGTGGTTTCACGATCAGCTGTATGCTATTTAAAGAATAAGCCCGTGCTTAGACACTGCGGCCATTTTTCTCCCTATGTAGGAGCGATATATAATATGCATTTGTAAGTGTTGCTAGACTTTGGGTAATCTGCTAGGGGGCATGATATGTAATATGGAGTCATAAAATTTTTCACTTATTTCATCTTTTTCTCCAGAGAACCTCTTCCCTGAAGAAGTAATCAAAACCTGGCCAAGTTGGCGGAGGTTCTCCTCTGGTGAAAATTTGCTGCCAGTTAAGTGATGTTTTTGGCATGATTTTGGAAATTAAGTTTAAATACACAGAAAGCAAGTTAAAAATTAACAAAATAAAATATGTGGATCAATGACGAGTTGTGCCACAACCATTATCTCAAAGGAACACAATGTTCATATGGTGTGTGCTCATAGGCGGTCGGTGGCCCAACTGTTTGGGGAGGCTAAAGGAGGCGGGGTTAGGGGCGGGGCCAGGGGTGGAGCTTAAATCCATACTTGTCTGATCACACACAGAAAAAATAAATAAATAAATGTCACAATTAATAACTTTTATTAAATTTAGATATTAGCTATGTATCATATGTCAAAGAATAAAGTGGTTGCTCAAAGCATATACTAACCACAATCGCTCAACTGCAAAACACTATGCACAACTTTGTGCAAAAACACACTCTGAACCTTACTGTACCATAAATATTACACTGGGCAGAACCTAATACACCAATATACCACCCATACGGAAAATGTAGACCATCAACAATATTGAAACAAGGGATCATAATATCACAATTCTCATGTAGAGCCACAAAACATCCTAATTCATGTTTAATGTGGGATAAAATGTCATAAATAAGTAAATAAACTTTTAATGTTGAACACCTAATTCTCAAAGTGGACATATTCCAAACACTATAATGAAAATAAAATGATCTTTTCTACCTTTGTTGTCTGGTGACTTTGTTTTTCTGATTGTGCTGGCCCAGTATCCGATTCTGCTGCTATCTGTCCTCTTAACTCCGTTTCCAGGGCTTCCTTTCCAGTTATTTGTTTACTTTCCGCCTTTCTTCTTCATTTCTTGTCCTACATCCGTAAGTAAAAGCTGGGTCCTCTGCAAACTTGACTGTCCAGTGGATCCAGCTTTTGCCTATTTTCTTCATCCATGTGCAGTTTTTCTACTCTCTTCCTTTTCTGTTATCTCATCTCCTTCCTCACTCCTCCCTCCCCCTCCATGTCCAGCAACCCTTCTCTCCCCTGCCCTCTCCTCTCCATGTCCAGCAACCCTCCTCTCCCTTTCCCTCCATCCAGCAACCCTCCTCTCCCCTTCTTCCACCATGTCCAGCAACCCTCCTCTCCCCTTCCCTCCATTCAGCAACCCTCCTCTCCCCTTCTTCCACCATGTCCAGCAACCCTCCTCTCCCCTTCCCTCCATCCAGCAACCCTCCTCTCCCCTTCTTCCACCATGTCCAGCAACCCTCCTCTCCCCTGCCCTCCATCCAGCAACCTTCCTCTCCCCTTCTTCCACCATGTCCAGCAACCCTCCTCTCCCCTTCCCTCCATCCAGCAACCTTCCTCTCCCCTTCTTCCACCATGTCCAGCAACCCTCCTCTCCCCTTCCCTCCATCCAGCAACCCTCCTCTCCCCTTCTTCCACCATGTCCAGCAACCCTCCTCTCCCCTTCCCTCCATCCAGCAACCCTCCTCTCCCCTTCTTCCACCATGTCCAGCAACCCTCCTCTCCCCTTCCCTCCATCCAGCAACCCTCCTCTCCCCTGCCCTCTCCTCTCCCCTTCTTCCACCATGTCCAGCAACCCTCCTCTCCCCTTTCCTCCATCCAGCAACCCTCCTGTCCCCATCTTCCACCATGTCCAGCAACCCTCCTCTCCCCTGCCCTCTCCTCTCCCCTTCTTCCACCATGTCCAGCAACCCTCTTCTCCCCTTCCCTCCATCCAGCAACCTTCCTCTCCCCTTCTTCCACCATGTCCAGCAACCCTCCTCTCCCCTTCCCTCCATCCAGCAACCCTCCTCTCCCTTTCTTCCACCATGTCCAGCAACCCTCCTCTCCCCTTCCCTCCATCCAGCAACCCTCCTCTCCCCTTCTTCCACCATGTCCAGCAACCCTCCTCTCCCCTTCCCTCCATCCAGCAACCCTCCTCTCCCCTGCCCTCTCCTCTCCCCTTCTTCCACCATGTCCAGCAACCCTCCTCTCCCCTTCCCTCCATCCAGCAACCCTCCTCTCCCCTTCTTCCACCATGTCCAGCAACCCTCCTCTCCCCTTCCCTCCATCCAGCAACCCTCCTCTCCCCTTCTTCCACCATGTGCAGCAACCCTCCTCTCCTCTCCCGTCTGCCCTGTTTCCTTCCTTCCTGCCCCCCCCCCCCCCCGCCGTACCTTTAAATATTATAGTTTTGCTGGAGTCGCGGGCAGCCGGCATTGAAGACATCGGCAGGCTTACGCCGGTTCCAGCAGCCTTCCCTTCCCTCGTTGCAAGTCGGATGATGGCTCCGCCCTTGTAGAAACAGGAAATACATCAGAAGAGGGCGGAGCCATCATCCGACTTGCAACGAGGGAAGGGAAGGCTGCTGGAACCGGCGTAAGCCTGCCGATGTCTTCAATGCCGGCTGCCCACGACTCCAGCAAAACTATAATATTTAAAGGTACGGCGGGGGGCGGGGCGGGGCAGTGGCAGGCTGGGGAGGCTTAGCCTCCCCAAGCCTCTTATACGGGGTGCCTATGTGTGTGCTGCAGTATACTCTGATGATCCCCTTCTAAACAAATAACACTCATCTATATTGATAGGATGAAGTCCTAACTTGAAAATACTGCTTGTAGATGTGAAACTATTTAACAAGTAATTCTAGGTTTCAGTGTTTGGGACATTGTATGTATACTTAGTTGATACTGTGCCTCCACACAATTAATATATGGTCTTGTAAATTGGATCTTTACAAATAAGACTAGACAGCAAATCCCTGATGTCCGGAGGTGAGGAAGGTGTCAGAGATCCCAAAGATTGGTTATCCAGAAGAGGAGCAGAGGAAGACCATAGTACCACTGTGACATGTCTTTGAAGCAGCACATGCATATGGCCTAAAGTAAATAGAAGCAGGCTTCTTTTTTGCCTTGGTATTTGACACCCTAAACAGTTGCCTATATTGCCTATCTATACCTAAATCTGGGCCTGCCCCAAACACTCCTCCAGTTTCACAGGCATTGGCCTGCAGCTATCACAACTAGAGGGACAGGAAGGCAGTGGCAGATGTGGTCTACAAGATAGAAGAATCAGTTGTAAGGTTTGCAATGGACTTCATAGGCCAGAGGAAAGATGACACAGAGATAATGTGACAGAAGTATTACTGGGGAAATGGGTAGATTTGCTAGGTTCATATTAGGGAGGGTGGAAAAGATACAGATTACATGTGCTCTATTCTCTGTAGCTCTAGCAAGGTCTTTCAGACATGATTTCTGCAGGAAGAGGCAGATCAACAGATGTTCTATGGCCTGGTGAGGTCTTTTGCACCTGGTTCCTCTAAATAGCAGTGGTAAGGCCTCCTACTCATGTTATCCCTATTAATAGAGGGAGCACAAGATATTCCATAATCTATAGTTCTTGGGAAGTCTCACAAAAATGCTTCTCTAAGAGCAGACAGATCAACAAATATTCTATGGTCAAGTATCTGTCTCAGGTGCAAACTTAGTGGTTGATATTCAATGTGATTTAACCAGCCAGAAATGGCTCCTGGCATGTTAAATCACCTGTTCAGGACTAACCGGTCATTTTCAGTGGCACCCGAAAATAACTGATTAGCGCCAAATTCAAAACCGGCTATTTTGGGGACATTCTGGTGGTGGAGTCAGCACTTAACTGGCCAGGTTAATCGCATAAATAGGACAGTATAAAAGTCAGTCTTATCTTTATGAGTTAACCCGTAGCCGGTTAAGTTCCAAATATTAGCATTTAACCAGTTATATGTTAGCTGGCTCCACAAACCCAGAAATTCAGTGCCGTGCCTGGACATAACCTGGCATTGAATTTCCGGGTTTAACACCAGCATTAGTCAGCAAAACACTGAGACCCGCCAGCTGAATATTGGACCCTTAGACTTTAAGCTCTCCAGGGACAAGAAAATTCCTGAACGTAACCTGCTTTGAGCTACTACGAGAAGATGTGAAATACATCCAAATAAATAAATAAGCTACCATAACCCCCACTTCCATATGTTGCCTTTTGGGGATCTCTGACTTTTGTCAAAAGTGATACTAGCATCTTTATACTTGACTGTGCTTACTGGAAGGCATTTGGAAATGAAGGGATCCTTTTACCAAGCTGCTGGAAAAAGGTCCCTGCAGTAGCAGCAGGGGCCGTTTTTCCTGTGTGTCAGGGCCCTTTTTACCACAGTGGGTAAAAAGTCCCTAAAAAATGGCCATGCGGTAAGATTACTCTTACGGCGTGGACATGCAGGGGAAGCACTTACCGCTACCCACTGAGGTGGCAGTAAGGGCTCCAGCGGTAACCCGGCAGTAACAGGGCAGCTCGCAGCGATGCCCGATTACCACCAGGTTAGCGCCACTCTATAAAATAAAAACAATTTTCAGCACACACTCGAGGCGGAACTCCCGCCAGCGGCTGCATTGGGCCTGGCTAGCGTGCAGTAAGCCCATGTTGGGATTACTGCCGCTTTGTAAAAGGGTCCCTAAGTTATCAAAAGAAAGTGATGATCATCTCAGCTACCAACCACAGACCACAGAAGAAAAGATTCAATGCAATTACCATCCAACTTAAAACACAAGCTAGTGAGAAGTAAGCTCCCTACAGAGACACAAAAAGAAGAAAGTGGCATACATCCTTGCACTATATTCAGCTGCAAACTTTGCCAAAACATTTCACAGGACTTCTCAGTCATTCACAAAGGAAAATATTCAACATAAAGGAATCCTTCACATGCTCATCTTCCAATGTGGTATATATCATTCATGTGACGAAGGGTGCTATATTGGAGAAACAAGACAGGGGCTAAAGAAGACATTTAATTTACATAGACACCATGTGAAAAATGCCAATACCAACCAGGATACCACCTCTGTGGGACAGCACTTTACAAAACCAGAACACTGGTGAGAATACTAAAAGGGAACTTTAAAACATTACAGGAACGTAAGACCTTTGAAGTCAGAACGATTAAATATTTTGACGCCCACCAGACAGGACTTAAAAAAGATCGGGGTTTTCTAGCCCATTATAAACCATAAAATTCTACTGTTTTGTCACCCTCTTATCACCATGCATATCTCCCTGTCCCTCATCCACTCGGCCCTCCCTGTCTCTCACCTAACCCACCCCACTCTCACCCTGTTAGACTGTTACTGAAATGCTTTGATGTTTCACTTATATATACTGTCATCTACTAACATTTGCTTATTTCTGATCTGACGAAGAAAGGCTACCTTCGAAAGCTAATCAAAAAATATATTGTTAGGCCAATAAAAAAGGTATCACCTTATTTTCTTTTCTATGTTTTATTTTAATGCAATTAGAAAAAGCAAAGATACTGTACCCATCTAACCTTAACTTTTGGCATTGAGTGCACTACTCTGGGAGTTGAACACCAATCTCTGCCAGGTCCACAGAGGAGAAGAAAAAGTCACAGCTTTCTTGTGATATTTTAAATCCAGCCTCTCCTGGCTGACACACCACAAAAGCATCTTAAGCATGTTAACATCTGACTTCTGGTTCCACAACAGGCAAGAGAAGCAGGTGGCCAGGAGACAGGTAAAATGTTAAACCAAATTAAAACTTAAGTAAAAGTCAGAATAATGTGTGTATTTCCTTTTTTATACTCTGAGAAGTGCTTAAGTGATTTTAACATGTCAAATTATACCTCCATTAAGCATAATTGAATCTGAAATGGAAATGTGGAAGAAATTACAATCTACTCGCCTGCTTGTATGGATATAAATTGCTCCTTGTAGGCAGGATGCTTCATTTCTTAACGTTAATGCAGAGACTCCCTGAGGCCTAGAGACAGGCTCAATGTATTACATGACCAGTTCAGCAAGGTCTCCTTTTTGTTATTATCTTGCTGCTACGGCGACCCGTAGTATAACTGCTATTCCAGGCACACAACCCTCCTACAGACAGAGTCATTACTGTTCCATGGCATAAATATATACATGTATAAATAAATAAATAAGTAAAATCATACTATTGTGGTGTAAATACAAGCACTCAACACTTTTTTGCGGTCTTTGCATGAACACTGAATCCTACCAGGGAGCTGGCATATCTGCAGCAAGTATTTGTGCAAGTATGCAAGACATGGGTATCCACATTTCAAAATGATTGGCGATGTCAAACAAAATATAAATGACTCCTTCCTGGACAAAGCGAAGAAGCTTGCTTAATATCAGCAGTGCTCAGCACCCACAGAGCTGGCTTCTATGAGTACCTTGCATGTCAAACTTCAGCTAACATGGTCATCCTCTGGTTTCATATTCTAGTGACACATCAAGTCTGGTTTTCATTTTCAGGGTCAATTGCTGGTCTACCAGATTTTGAGCTTCATTTTGTGAAGGTAAAACAGTCTATAGGTGTGCCTTTCCTGAAGCTTCGTTTATCACATGGAGCAAGAGGTGTAAGTAATGTATACCCTATTAGTGTGGAAAATTAGCTCAGTCTTCTCAGATCATCATAGTAAAAAAACATAGTAAATGACGGCAGATAAAGACCTGTACGGTCCATCCAGTCTGCCCAACAAGATAAACTCATTTTACATGGTATGTGATACTTTATGTGGAGGGGCATAATTGAAGGACAACGTCTATCTCCATGGGCATTTATCTCCGAGAACGGGTCCGTGAAGGGGCCGACCGAACCGTATTTTCGAAAAATATAGATGTCCATGTTTTATTCGACAATTTGTGAGCTGGGCGTTTTTGTTTTTCAGCGATAATGGAAAATGAAAGCGCCCAGCTCAAAAACGAATAAATCCAAGGCATTTGTTCGTGGGAGGGGCCAGGATTCGTAGTGCACTAGTCCCCCTCACATGCCAGGACACCAACCGGGCACTCTAGGGGGCACTTTTACAAAAACAAAAAAAAAGGTAAAAGAGCTCCCAGTTGCATAGCACCCTTCCCTTGTGTGTTGAGCCCCCCAAATCCCCCTCAAAACCCACTGCCCACAAGTCTACACCATTACTATAGCCCTAAGGGGTGAAGGGGGGCACCTACATGTGGGTACAGTGGGTTTGGGGGGGTTGGATGACTAAGCATTAAGCAGCACAATTGTAACAGGTAGGGGGGGATGGGCCTGGGTCCACCTGCCTGAAGTCCACTGCACCCCCTAACAACTGCTCCAGGGACCTGCATACTGCTGCCAGGGAGGTGGGTATGACATTTGAGGGTGCAAATAAAAAGTTGTGAAACATCATTTTTTTGTGGTGGGAGGGGGTTAGTGACCACTGGGGGAGTCAGGGGAGGTCATCCCTGATTCCCTCTGGGGGTAATCTGGTCATTTAGGGCACTTTTTGGGGCCTTATTCGTGAAAAAACAGGGTCCAGGAAAAATGCCCTAAATTCTAGCTACAAACGCATACTTTTTTTCCATTATCGGCGAAAGGCGCCCATCTCTGTTCAGGTGATAACCATGCCCCAGTCCCATCTTCACCATGCCTCCGACACACCCCCGTCAACTTTGTACGCTTCAGCGATGGAGTGCAGTTGAAAACGTCCAAGTTCGGCTTTCGATTATACCGTGTTATTGGTTTTTGAGAGATATACGTCCATCTCCCGATTTAGGTCAGAACATGGGCATTTTTCTCGTTCGATTATAAGCAGGATAGTAACATAGTAGATGACGGCAGAAAAAGACCTGCACGGTCCATCCAGTCTGCCCAACAAGATAAACTCATATGTGCTACTTTTTGTGTATACCATACCTTGATTTGTACCTGTCCTCTTCAGGGCACAGGCCGTATAAGTCTGCCCAGCACTATCCCCGCCTCCCACCACCGGCTCTGGCACAGACCATATAAGTCTGCCCAGCATTATCCCCTCCTCCTAACCACCAGTCCCACCTCCCACCACCAGCTCTGCCACCCAATCTCGGCTAAGCTCGTGAGGATCCATTCATTCTGAACAGTATTCCTTTATGTTTATCCCACGCATGTTTGAATTCCGTTACCGTTTTCTTTTCCACCACCTCCCGCGGGAGGGCATTCCTAGTTAGTTGCTGTTTAGACTTGGAAGGAGGAGGAGGTGTAGGTGCAGCCGGAGGCTCTGCAGGTTTCAGGGGGAAGGAAGTGAGGCCTAGCTCCTTCCCTGAGGATGCGGAGGGTCCCTGGGGAGCGGTCCTCAGGAAAGCCCCAGGCCATGGGGCCTCCTGGGGCCAGGGACCAGAAGGCCGGGAGAAGCAGCTCTCTCTCTGGTCGAGCTTCTGACAGGAGGGAGAGGAGTCCTGTTGATCGGAGAGAGCAGAGGCCCAAGGGTGGAAGCCAGTCCGGTACCCCCTCCACGCCCCAGCAGCATCTAGGAGGTGAGAGTGAAGATCGTGGGGGGGGGGGGGGGGGGGGGGAGAGAGAGAAAGCTGGTGGAGGCCCTGGAAGGGCACCCTAAGCAGAAAAAGGAAGATGAGGCTATGGAAGTTAGCTCAGAGTTTTTTCCTGCATTTGATGGGGCAGAAAGTGAGGAGAGTGGGTCTTTAGAGGAGGAAATGGAGGAATTCCTAGATGAACGTTATGACCCTGAGGACCCAGCACGTACTGTGATCTGTAGGGTGCGAAGAATTAAACATGTGGAGAAAGAACTGGCTGAATTGGGAAAGCGTGTGAAAATGGCAAAGGCTATGAGTAAACTTGCTCCAGCTGAGCACAAGAAAGGTTATGTGAAGGAGGAAGCCCGCTTGAGAAAGCTGATACAAAAGAAAGAACTGTTGCTGAGTGGTTTGAAAAAGGGACCTGAGAACCCTTTAAGAGAACTATATTGTAATTTAATGTCACAGTCTTCAGGTCAAGGGAGAACTGTGTCCCAGCAAGAGTCTGCAGTTCCCCGGGAAGGTACAGAACTGAGGACATCGGGTCTAGCCTCCTTGTCTCAGGATTTGTCTAAACTAGAGGACTTGCCAGGCTCTGCTAGTACATCCACTTTAACATTTATGAAAAACCTGGCAACTTAGTCCAGGGGACTTACTAAGCAGGCAGACTTCAGGGAGGCAGCAGCTGGATGTGGTTCGGGGGCGGGGCTGGTGACTGCACCTGTGGGAGAAGAGAAAGCAATTAAAAAGCTGGTTAAGACCTTTCAGATTGTGGAGACAGAGGAGGGAGTTTCAGGCTGTAGCCTTTTTTTCTAAAGAAGTAGTGGCAGAGGTTTTCAGTGAAGGAGATGGTGACTTACCGGTATTAGAACCTCCAGAAAGAAAGATTGCAGCAGCGGAGGCAGAGCCGGAGGGATTGCAGCAGAAGCAGTTGTCATCAACTGCAGTTTCATCTCCGCCATTATGTTTGGAGAAGCCCCACCCACGAGCAGCATCCGGGGTGCACAATGGCGGTTTCCTGAAGGGAGAGACGGCAAACAGCGAGTCGGGTGGTGGTTGCGCTGTACCTTGCAGAGAACAGCTTCCAGAGGCACCGGGGAAGGCTGCCAGTTCATTACAGGATGGTGGCATTTCAGACGGTACAGAGGGGCGAGTGGCGGCATTCGCTGGATCGGGGAGGCCCCGCCCACCTGACACGGAGCACTAGGAGATTCTGGTCAAACAGGCAGCAGCAGGAGAGGGACGGAACTTGCTGATCGTTGGCGGGCAGGCAGCAGGGACTTTGGATCAGAAGGAGGAGCAGACTGAATCGGGATTCCCTGTCCGTCTCGCGCGGGACCTGCTGGCTGAGGAGCGGCACGCTGAGCCAGCTTTACAACAGACGGCAGATAAGTTGCTGAACACTTTTCCTGACATTGTTGCGACTCAGGTGGGGGGGATTGTTGAACTGTGAGGGTTTGTGTCAGACTGTTGACTCTGTTCCATGTTTGGGCAAGGACGATGGGGGGAGGCTTGGTTTGCAGGAAGGGGGAGGGGGCAGGGATTGCGGAATGGGGGGATTTGAATGACATGTCTCATCCTGTTGAGGGGAATAGGTTAGCTGGTTTGGGGGGGTCAGGGGGATGAGGTTCAGGCTGGAGAAGGGGGGAAGGAGGGGGGACGATGGGATCAAGGAAGGGGATGGAGGGGGCAAGAAGGATTTTGTTAGGGGGGGTTTGGTATATGAAGGGCAGGAAGCCTTGAGCTCCAAAGGTGGGGGGGGGGGGGCTCCTTCCTTTGCTGTGGTGGTTGGTATGGGGAGTCGTGGGGGGGTTGGGCAGCGAAGGGAGGGATAGGGGGGGATGAGGGGTGGTCTGGGGGTCCTGTTCCCAAACGTCGGAATGTGGTTCAATTGAGGTGGGTGGAGGAGGGGGGATGCCGAGTAGAGTGGTGTTAAAGATGTGGTGTTAAAGATGGTTCTAGGGTTAGGATTTCTCCTGGAAGATCTGTATGCTTGCATTCACCCTGCTAACATTCCAGAGTATGATGTCAGTTTTTTGACCCAACAGGGAATGGAGATTTTCAGGGAGAAATACGGGGAGGTTAAAGGGGGGGGGGGGGGGGGGACTGGAGAAATTTTCAAGTTGTGCCTATTAGTAAACCTGACCTGGTGCAGGTGACTCTGTTCTTGCAGAATGAGTCAATCTCAGGGGCGGATTTGACCTACTGGCTGCAGAGGTATGCAGAGTTGAGGACTCCTCTGGTCAAGCTTCCAGACCCTAGTAGGGTATGGGCAGGGGGGGTGGGGGGCGACAGTGAGGTTATACCAGGTGGGGCACGTCACCCAACACATTCCTTCGGCGGCTTTCATCGGAAGAGACCGGATCTTGTGTTTTTATAAGGGACAGCCTAGGCAATGTTTTAAGTGTGGTTCCTTCCGCCATTTTAGTATGTCATGCCCAGTGGTTCAGTGTGCAAAGTGTGGGGCGAGGGAGCACGTGACAGAACATTGTACCTCAATCCAGTGTAATTTGTGCGGGGATCTGGGGCACGCCTTTCGGGCTTGCCCGCAAGCCTTTCATAATGGGGGGAGAGGGGGAGGGAGGGGGGAGGTCATGCTGGGGGAGGGGTGGAGGTTTGGGGCAGGCAGTAGTAGTGATTGAGGGGGGGAGGGTAGAGGAAGAGTTGGGGGGGCAGGGGCGGAAGTTCGGAAGGGTGAGAAGAGGTAAGGGGGGGAGGGGGAAGGGTGGACGCGAGTCTCTAGGAGGAGGAAGGGGGGAGGGGGGCCTCTGGTAGAGGCTGGAAGGAAGTTAGGGCAGGGGATAGTGGTGGAGAATAGATTTCGGGTCTTCGAAGATGAGGGACGGGGGGAAGAGTATGGAGAGGAGGACGGAAGGGAGGACAGTGAGGCACGGCAGGGGGTAGGTGGAGAGGGGGAGATAGGGACAGAGGGGGGAGGGAAGGGTGCAGGGAGGGGAATGGGGAGGAAGAGGAAGTCAGAGGCAGGAGAAGGTATGGAAGTGCAGGAGGAGGGGGGAGAGAAGGGATAGGTAGGGGAGAAGGGGAGAAGAGGAAATTAGGAAAGGTTATGGGGGAGCAAAGGGTAGAGAGGGGGAGGCAGAGAGGGGGGAGGAAGGTGGAGGGGAGGGAGGGGGGATGGAGGGTAGGATGGGGGAGGGGGAGGGACCTGGGTTTTTCAGATAAGGGGGGAGGAGAGGAAGAAGAAGAAGAGGAAGAAAGCAAGGACCAGGGAAGGATGGAAGGGGGGGACCTTCGAGTTTGGGGTTAGGGACTGGGCGGAGGAAGAGGTGGAGGAAGAGGCTGGGCCTTCAGAGGGAGGTCTGGAGCAAAGAGAAGGAAGGAAGGGGACTGGCAGGGCCAGGGGAGGCAGTTTTCCAATTGATAATGATGGCAGGTTCCTTGATGGCGTTCATCACACTGAACGTGGCGAGTATTGCCTCCCCAAGGGCGAGGTGTCTGGCCTTTGAGGGCCTTTCATCCATGTCGGCTGACTGTTTTCTCCTGCAGGAGATGAGGCTGCAGACTTTGGCAGATGTTAGAAGAGCGAAGCAGGCTTGGAGATGGGGACCCTCAGTGTGGGGGCTGGCATGGGAGAAATATGGGGTGGGTTGGGAATTTTGTTTAAATCTCACAAAGTGGTGATTCAACGGATGGTGGACTTAGGGGTAGAGAGGTGTTTGGTGGTGGATGTTTTGTTGCACGGGGTGGCGTTAAGGGTGATAAATGTGTATGGGCCACAAACTAAGAAGGGGAGGTCACAGTTATTTGGGAAAATCAAACCCTATTTGTATTCTTCACGTCAGTTAGTGTGTGTGTGTGTGTGCGGGGGGGATTTTAACACGATTCTGAGAAAGGAGGACAGTGGGGGCAGGTGTGCACAGGTGAGGTATGACGGAGTTCGTTTAGCGGGGATAATGAGGGGGGCAGTCTACTTGGAGCACGGGGGTGGCCAAGGGGGTTTTACTTTTTTTAGAGGGAATTGTAGAAGTAGGATCGACCGGTTTTTGGTTAAGAGAGGGACCTGCGTACAGGCTCCCAAGTTGGTGGTGGTAGAGTTTTCGGACCACAGGGCGGTGCGGATAGAGGTAGGGGGGTTGAGGGTCCATAGGCCAGGTAAGGGGATGTGGAGATTAAATTTGAAATGGTTAAAGGAGGGGGAGGTGCATAGAGAATATGTGGAGTTTTGGGGGGATCAGCAGACTATCTTGGGCATCTTTCCCTCGGTAGGAAGGTGGTGGGAAGCGGTGAAACAACGCACAAAGGGGTTTTTTCTTAGATAGGCAAGGCAGGAGGGGAGGGAGGCGACATGGTTGGGAATAGCATTAAAGAAAAGGATGGATAATTTAATTTCCAGGGGGGGAAAGAAGGAGGATATAGAGGCTATACAGGTGGAAATTGAGCGAGTTCAGTATAACCGGTACTCCTCATTAGTTTATGAGAGGGATTTCGGCAAATTATTGAGTCCGGACCCGTTTGAGTGCTGTAAGGAAAGAAGGGAACGTAGGGTAATGGAAGGGTTAAAGGACAGGGACGGGGTTGTTCAGGATTCGAGGGAAGGGATTTTGCGGGTAGTGGGGGAGCATTTTGGACATTTCTTCTCAGATCTACATTTGGATGAGGAAGACATACGGAGGTATGTGGAAGGGACTCCGGGGGTGGGACAGGGGGGCCCCATCTTCAGGCCTTGCTGCAGCCTTGGACAGTCAGGGAGGTGGAGGCGGCCATTGAGGCCCTGCGGCGCAGGATGGCACCGGGGCCCGATGGTCTCCCGGCAGAGTTCTATCAACCATTTAAAGTTCAGTTGGCGCCTATTTTGTTGGAGGTATGGGAGGAGGCCCAGAAGGGAGGTTCTCTGCCAGAGTCCTTTGGGAAATCGGCCTTGGTCCTTCTCAGTAAGGGGAAAGATGTTCGAGATATAGTAAATTGGAGGCCCATTGCCTTATTGAACAGTGACCGTAAGATCTTTGCTCACATGTTGTTGGCACACATGCGGCAGGTGGCAAGGAGGGAGTTGGCGGTGTCTCAGGGGTGTGGGGTCCCAGGAAGGGGGGTGCTGACAGCAGTGGCCTGGGTCTGAGAGAGGGTGGAGCGGAGCTGGGTGGGGCAGGAGGATAAGGCCTTCGACTGGGTGCAGTGGAGGGTTCTTTGGGAGGTTCTGCGGTACTATGGTTTTCCGAGGGCTTGGGTTGAGCAGCTCCAGTTGTTGTACATCAGTGTTCACTGCTTTCCATTAGTTAATGGGTGGAAAGGGAGGGATTTTGACATCACGGCGGGGGTGCGGCAGGGGTGCCCATTGAGCCCCCTGCTGTACACCTTCACTATTGATCCCCTGGTGCACCGGTTGGAGTGGGGGGGGGGGGGTGGATGGGCTTAGAGGGATAGAAATGTGTATGGGGGTGTCCCTGCGTGTGGTGGCATACGCAGACGACATAACAGTTTGGGTGGCGGATCAGGGGGAAGGGGAAGTTTTGCACAGGAAGATTGCAGAATACTCTCGGGCGACAGGGTCCAGGATTAACCTACAAAAGTGTACTTCCTTGTGGGTAGGTCCGGGAGGGGCTCATTTTGAGTTAGGGGAGGGTTTCCACCAGCGGTGGAAATGATGCGGGTTCTAGGGGTTTACTTTGGGGGGGGGGGGGATTATGGACAGTGGAACTGGGAACGGAAGATTTTGGAGGCCAAGGCTAAGGTACAGAGGTGGAAAGGGTGGAGGATGTCGATGACTGACCGGGTGAGATTACTGAAAATGCAGGTGGTGCCCATATTTTTGTTTCTTAGTTATATTTGTTTGTTGCCGGAATGTTGTTATACAGGGCTTTATAGTGTTTTTTTCAGTTACTCTGGGGAAACCGAATGAACCCTGTAAAGAGGAATATTACGTAATCTGCCACGGGGAAAGGGGGCGGATGGGATGGTTAACCCGGTTCTCACGTTCAGTTCTTTCTTTATCCAGTTTAATTTGGGGAAGGCGGTGGGGCGGGATGCTCCGGGATGGGCGCATAGTGTTGTGCAGTGGTGGGAGGAGTTTTGGGGTCCTTGGTTGGAATGGGGGAGAGTGGTGGGCTGGCGGAGGGGTTTCCCGGGAAGTGTTGGGTATTACAGGATGTTGACTAAACTGGTGCAGTTGTGGGGGGTTATGGTGGAGGAGGTTAAAGAGGGAATGAGGGAGGTATGGGTGGAGAGAGTGCGTATGCAGCGATTCTCCTCTCCTTTGGCACTTCGGGATGCTCCAGAGCCAGTTCTGCAACAGGGCTTGCAGTTTGTGGCATCAAAGTGGATTCCACACAAATATCGTGACATTGCTTGGCTGTCCCTACACGGGAAACTGTATGTGAGAGCAAACTTGAACTATAGGAACGTACAAGATTGTGATTGCCCAAGGGGGGGATGTGTTGGTTGCACTGAGACGAGGGATCATTTCCTTAGGGAATGTCCATTTTCGATTCTGGTATGTAAACGTGTGGCCTCCCTGCTTCATATCCCGAGCTTTTGCACCTACTCCTATGAGGATTGGGTGCATGGGCGAGGGCAGGGGTCAGGGGGCTTGGACCCAGGGACAGAGTTCTTAATCTCAGTCATTATCCGTTTCTGTCTTTGGATGGCACGGTGCGGAGTCTCCCTGCGCCAGGAGTTCAGGTCAGCAGAACGGGTTAGCTGGGACAATGTTGGAGCTGTGTGGGAAGTGGCACGTTGGGAGCTGGTAGAAGTAGGGATGGGTACATTTTGCAGATGGTGGAAATATGTGCAATTGAAGCCACCTTGAATTTGTTTGAATTTATTTGATTATGTTGGGGGGGGGGGGGGTAGGGGGTTTGGTCTGTCTGTGTAAATAAGGGATTGAGGGGTATTTATGTACCTTTTTGCTTTTATGTACCTTGTTTTCCATTTCCATTAATAAACGAATTTTCCAAGCATCCACTATTCTCTCCGTGAATAATACTTCCTGACATTTTTCTTGAGTCTGCCCCCCTTCAATCTCATTTCATGTCTTCTCGTTCTACCGCCTTCGCATCTCCGGAAAAGGTTCGTTTGCGGATTAATACCTTTCAAATATTTGAACGTCTGTATCATATCACCCGTTTCTCCTTTCCTCCAGAGTATACATGTTTAGGTCAGCAAGTCTCTCCTCATACGTCTTGTAACACAAATCCCATACCATTTTCGTAGCTTTTCTTTGCACCGCTTCAATTCTTTTTACATACTTAGCAAGATACGGCCTCCAAAACTGAACACAATACTCCAGGTGGGGCCTCACCAACGACTTATACAGGGGCATCAACACCCCCTTTCTTCTACTGGTCACACCTCTCTCTATACAGCCTAACAACCTTCTAGCTATGGCCACCGCCTTATCACACTGTTTCATCGCCTTCAAATCCTCAGATACTATCACCCGAGTTATGTATACTGTAAGGAATATGTGGAGGAAAAGGGGCTAGAGAGGAATCCCAGCTCCAAAGTGCATAAAGAAGCCCCTTGGGAGGCTCCGGGGGGGCAAAAGAGGGACCTAGGGGGAGAAAACTACAACTCCCAGAAAGCCCCGGGAGAGCCCAGGATAAGGAGGCGGAATAGGCTGTACCACCAAAAAGCTCCAGAAGAGGGCCCTCAGAGAAAAGGAAAGCCTGAGTCTCCTCCATGGTGGAGGAGGTGGTGGAACAAATGGGCGGAGAAAGAGAAATCCCCAGGCCCATTTAAAGAGAGGGAGGTGATTCCACAAGAGGAAGGGGAAAGAGGAGAGCAAATGGACTGGGCTCCAGAGATAGAGGAGCCAGAGGGGATGGAAGTAGGAGAACCGGAACCTATCTCAGAGGAGCCCATGGAACTCTTGGCTCTCCACAGACCAGAGCAGGAGGTATAGTGGGGCTGCCCGGGTCAAGCGGGAGGAGGTCAGAAAGTAGAAGGCTGACCAAGAGGGTGGGACCTGAGGCTTTGAGCCCGCACAAAGCTGGACAGTGTTTAAATGGAACTTTGCTAGGAGAAGCCAAGCAGTGCTGAACTGTGTTTAAAAGCTTGGCTAATTGACCTTTGCTAGGAGAAGCCAAGCCCTGCTGGACTGTGTTTAAAAGCTGGGCTAATTGAACTTTGCTAGGAGAAGCCAAGCCCTGCTGGACTGTGTTTAAAAGCTGGGCTAATTGAACTTTGCTAGGAGAAGCCAAGCAGTGCTGGACGGTGTTTAAAAGCTTGGCTAATTGACCTTTGCTAGGAGAAGCCAAGCACTGCTGGACTATGTTTAAAAGCTGGGCTAATTGAACTTTGCTAGGAGAAGTCAATCAGTGCTGGACTGGGTTTAAAGCTTGGCTAATTGAACTTTGCTCTGAGAAGCCAAGCACGGCTGGACTGTGTTTAAAAGCTTGGCTAATTGAACTTTGCTGGGGGAAAAGCCAAGCAGTGTTGTACTGTGTTTAAAAGCTGGGCTAATTGAACTTTGCTAGGAGAAGCCCCGCATTGCTGGACTGTGTTTAAAAGCTTGCCTAATTGGACTTTGCTCTGAGAAGCCGAGGGGGAAAGGACAGGTCTTAACACAGCCTGACTTTATTGAGCAGGGCAGAGACGGACCCGCTTGGAGGGGCCATAGGGGCTCGAGCGGGCCGCCCGGACTCGTAGAGAAATATTACAAGTGGTGGCAGTGGTGGGATAATTTCTTCTGCAGAACCTGTCGCTTAAGAGGAGACGGAGACCGGACAGAAGGAGAAGCCCCACGGGAGGGCCAACGCTGAGAAAGGCGCAGACCCATCTTGGGCTCTGGTAAGCGGGCCTAACGTGGGGGGATTAAAAGGGGTCATAGAATACAACATCAAAGTGATAATCGCACTTGGAGGTGGTTCTCTGTTGGTTTTTCCCCAGGTGGTGTTTCCAGAGGCGAGATGGACCCCAAGGAGATCTTCGGATGGATGATGCTGCAATTTCAAAAACAACAGGAGCTGACAGCCAAAATAGTCGAAGACTCCCTGACCGCCGCCCGGGATCAACAGCAGCCCGTATTGAACATGCTTCAGGACTTTTTCCAAAGAGGGGCAAGTGCTCCACGGGAGGAAGGATTCGGAACGGCTGGACACGGGATTGGTGGAGGAGCGGTAGGACCTGTATCCCTACACACACTTAACTGGGGGAAGCTATCAGAACAAGATAATGTGGACGATTTTTTGACAGCCTTTGAGAGGGTGGCTGGGGCGGCGGGCTGGCCTAGGAAACAATGGGCTATGAGGTTAGTGCCTTCGCTATCCGGGGAAGCCTTGGCAGCCTTCAGGGATTTGTCGCCCGAAGAGGCTGCCAATTATGCCCGGCTGAAGGAGGCGATTAAGGACAGATATGGCCTCAGCACCCAAGCTTACAGGCGCAAGTTTAGAGCCACAAAGTGGGAAAAGGGGACTCCCCCTAAAGCAGTGGCTAACAAACTTATGGATTTGGTGAAAAAGTGGCTAGAGCCCGAGCAACATACCTTACAAGAGGTAATGCAGGAGCTCGTGGTGGAGCAATTCCTTCAGGGTCTTCCCGAAGGAATTAGGGGGGAATTAATAAAGAGGGGCTGTAAGACAGTGGAGGGAGTAACTTCGGGGTTGGAATGCTACCTAGAGGCCCAGCAGTGGACTATCCCCGGGTTGGAGGGAGGAAGAGCACGGGGGCCAGAGAAAGAGGGGCAGCCCAAAGTTTCCCCCCCCAAGCCCGAGGTCCCGACTTGGAATAAGAAGCCCGAGGTAGGGGCAGGCCCGAGTAAAAAGGCTAGTACTTTTGGGAACAGAATGTGTTTTAAATGCGGTAAAAGTGGCCATTTAAAAAAGGATTGCCAATGGCGGGAGGGGTGGACCTCTAGGGTGCCCCGGGGAGGTAGCCCCAGGTACCTAACTAAGGTTAAGGTGGAAGGGGTACCCATTACCGCAATGTTGGACTCGGGTGCCGATCAATCCATGCTCTCTAGGGGTCTCTGGGAGAGAATACGGAGGGGGAGACCCCCGGGTAAGGAGACCTATGAAGGAAGGGTGTCCATCCAGTGTATTCATGGGGCTAGGACGCCTTATGCCGTAAAAAGGGTCAATGTACAGGGGCCCCAGGGAGACCTAAAGTTGGCGGTGGCCATTCTGCCCCGGCTCCCCCAGGAGATGATCTTGGGGAGGGATTGGCCCTATTTCGGAGACTGTCTAGGAGAAAAGAGGGTGTACGTGACTACCCGATCTCAGGCGAGCCGCGAGGCAGAGGGGGAAGAGGAGGACATAGGAGAGGTTTTCCCTTTTAGGGGGGAAGTCCTGGGAGAGCCTGGCCGAGCGAGGAAGGGAAAGGCAGAGAAAAAAAAGGAAAAAAAGGATAGACGAGAGGCTCTTCTGAGGGTACAAAGGGAAAATTACCTGCCGATATTGCCGGCTGAGCTGAAGGAGCAGTTTCCCCAATTCCACAGGGAACAGGCCAGGGACCCTACTTTGGAGTATGCCTGGGAGAGAGCCAGACAAGAGGGCGACCCGGCTGCTCCCGGGTTCCTGGTGGAGGCGAACATATTATATAGAAAGGTACCGGGCGGGGAGAACTCTGGGGGGGGGAAAGCAATTAGTGGTTCCCCAAGCTTTTCGGTCCTTGGTCATAAGGCTGGCCCATGATCATCCCCTGGGGGGGCATAAGGGTACTCAAGCTACTCTGACACAAATATTGGCACGCTTTTATTGGCCCGGGGTTTATGATGAGGTGGAAAAATACTGTAAATCCTGCCCCAACTGCCAAAAAGTGACCGACCGGTTCCCCTCTAAAGCCCCGTTAATACCGCTCCCAAGGGTAGAACAGCCGGGGAGGAGGATGGCCATGGATATCGTGGGGCCGGTAACGAGGTCCCAGAGTGGGTTTTGCTATGTGCTCGTAGTTATGGATATGGCCACCAGGTATCCCTGGGCCCTGCCCTTAAGGAATATTTCGGCCCGGAATATTGCCCGAGAACTCCTCAAGATTTTCTGTGAGGTGGGTTTTCCCGGGGAGGTACTGACGGACAGGGGTTCAAATTTTATGTCTCAGACCTTACGGCAGGTATGGGAGGCCTTTGGGATCCACCATATCCGCACGGCCGCTTATCATCCTCAAACGAATGGGATGGTGGAGCGCTTTAATCGGACGTTGAAGGGTATGCTCAAAAAAACTTTAGGGGTGGACAGAACAGGCTGGGATCAGCTGTTACCATTTGTGCTGTATGCCTACCGGGAGAAGAAACAGGACTCCTTAGGAGTTTCTCCTTTTGAGTTAATGTTTGGCAGGCGTCCCAGGGGCATATTAGATATTGTACACGAGCAGTGGGTACCCCCTGAAACTACTGATCAGTCCGTGGTGGAGTATTTGTACGATATAAGAGACCGGTTAGCTAGGATACACGAGTATGCCCAGGGAAGGCTCGAAAAGAGCCAGGAACAGCAAAAGGGATACTATGATCGGGGGACCCGAGAAAGGGAGTTTGCCGTCGGGGACCGGGTCCTGATATTGATTTCGGAAGACCCCCATAAGTTCGCCTCTAGGTGGAAAGGGCCCTGGGTGGTAAAGCGAAGACTCGGTCCCCGCACTTATGAGGTGGCAAATGAGAAGGGTAGGGTACAAACCTTTCACATTAATCTGCTGAAACCCTGGATAGCTAGGGTTGGATATCAAACCAGGGGGGACGAAAAGGAGGGCGAGGATCTAGGCCCCCAAATAAGGGAGATTTTCCAGCATGGGGAGCCGGGAGTGAACCCTCAGTTACCCCAAGAAAAAAGGAGGGAGATAGGAAAGATCTTGGAGAGCTTTAAGGATGTGTTGACAGCCTGCCCGGGGAGTACCCACCTAGGGGAACATGATATAGTAACAGAGCCTGGGAAAATAGTGCGGCAAAAGCCCTATCGACTCTCCCCAATGAAAAGGAAAGAAGTCATTACCCAAGTAAAAGAGATGTTAGATTTTGGGGTAATTGAAGAATCTCATAGTCCCTGGGCGAGCCCGGTGGTGTTGGTTCCCAAACCGGAAGGGGAGTGGCGGTTTTGTATTGATTTTCGACAGCTCAATACTATCTCGAAGCCCGATGCGTACCCCATGCCTTATATTGAGGAGCTGGTGGACCGGCTAGGGGCCGCCCAGTATCTGACCACCCTAGATCTGACGAAAGGGTACTGGCAAATTCCTCTGTCGCCAGAGGCACAGGAGAAGACGGCTTTTAGCACCCCCATGGGCTTATACCAATTTAAAAGGCTGCCTTTCGGCCTAAATTCAGCCGCCGCCAGCTGCCAGCGATTGCTGGACCAAGTCCTCAGACCCCATCAGGCCTATGCGGCTGCCTATATGGATGATGTGGTAATTCACAGCGAGGACTGGCCCACACATTTGCAGCAGGTTGGGGCGGTGTTACAAGCTTTCAGACATGCGGGGCTTACCCTAAACCCCAGGAAGTGTTGTTTTGCCCAATATAGGGTCAAGTACTTAGGCTATAATGTGGGTCGCGGAGAGGTACGTCCGTTGTTGAACAAGGTACAAGGTATCCAAGAGTTTCCCCGGCCTAGTCGAAAAAAACAATTAAGAAGCTTCCTGGGTATGGTGGGGTATTACAGGAGGTTCATTCCCCACTTTTCAGAAATAGCCACCCCCCTGACAGATATGTTAAAGGGTAAGAGACCTGATCAGCTGAGATGGGAGGAAGGGGAGTTGCAGGCCTTTGCGTTAATGCAGAAGGCCCTGTGCCAGGAGCCGGTACTGAAGGCGGTAGATTTCCAAAAGCCCTTTATCCTGCAAACGGATGCTTCGGGTAGGGGGCTGGGGGCCGTACTGTCCCAAGACCACGGAGGGGCCGAGCATCCCGTTCTCTATCTGAGCCGCAAACTCCTGCCTCATGAGACACATTATTCCACAATAGAGAAGGAATGTTTAGCCATAAGATGGGCGGTACAGGAATGTACAGTCTATCTGGAGGGTAAACCGTTTAGGCTGATCACGGATCATGCTCCCTTGAAGTGGCTCAATCTAATGAAAAATAATAATAGCTGGCTTATGCGCTGGTATTTAGCCTTGCAGCCATTCCAGTTCACGGTGGAGCATCGTCCAGGGAAGGCCTTGGGGAATGTTGATGCCCTATCCCGGGTAGGAGAGGGGCCCGCAGAGAAGAGGAAAAAACCGGGGGAGAGTAAAAGCTTAAGGGGGAGGGTATGTAAGGAATATGTGGAGGAAAAGGGGCTAGAGAGGAATCCCAGCTCCAAAGTGCATAAAGAAGCCCCTTGGGAGGCTCCGGGGGGGCAAAAGAGGGACCTAGGGGGAGAAAACTACAACTCCCAGAAAGCCCCGGGAGAGCCCAGGATAAGGAGGCGGAATAGGCTGTACCACCAAAAAGCTCCAGAAGAGGGCCCTCAGAGAAAAGGAAAGCCTGAGTCTCCTCCATGGTGGAGGAGGTGGTGGAACAAATGGGCGGAGAAAGAGAAATCCCCAGGCCCATTTAAAGAGAGGGAGGTGATTCCACAAGAGGAAGGGGAAAGAGGAGAGCAAATGGACTGGGCTCCAGAGATAGAGGAGCCAGAGGGGATGGAAGTAGGAGAACCGGAACCTATCTCAGAGGAGCCCATGGAACTCTTGCCTCTCCACAGACCAGAGCAGGAGGTATAGTGGGGCTGCCCGGGTCAAGCGGGAGGAGGTCAGAAAGTAGAAGGCTGACCAAGAGGGTGGGACCTGAGGCTTTGAGCCCGCACAAAGCTGGACGGTGTTTAAATGGAACTTTGCTAGGAGAAGCCAAGCAGTGCTGGACGGTGTTTAAAAGCTTGGCTAATTGACCTTTGCTAGGAGAAGCCAAGCACTGCTGGACTATGTTTAAAAGCTGGGCTAATTGAACTTTGCTAGGAGAAGTCAATCAGTGCTGGACTGGGTTTAAAGCTTGGCTAATTGAACTTTGCTCTGAGAAGCCAAGCACGGCTGGACTGTGTTTAAAAGCTTGGCTAATTGAACTTTGCTGGGGGGAAAAGCCAAGCAGTGTTGTACTGTGTTTAAAAGCTGGGCTAATTGAACTTTGCTAGGAGAAGCCCCGCATTGCTGGACTGTGTTTAAAAGCTTGCCTAATTGGACTTTGCTCTGAGAAGCCGAGGGGGAAAGGACAGGTCTTAACACAGCCTGACTTTATTGAGCAGGGCAGAGACGGACCCGCTTGGAGGGGCCATAGGGGCTCGAGCGGGCCGCCCGGACTCGTAGAGAAATATTACAATACCCGAGTTTGATTTGTCCTTGCCTTTCTCAGGACACAGACCATAGAATTCTACCAAGTACTGTTCTTATACTAAGTTCTGAAGCTAACATCGAAGCCCCTTAAATTTACACTCCAGCCCATCCCTTATCTATTCAGTCACGATCAGGGCGTAGACCGTAGAAGTCTGCCCAGCTCCCGTTTTGTTTCCAATTACCGATGTCACCACCCAATCAATGCTAAGATTCCACGGAACCATTCCTTCTAAACAGGATTCTTTTGTGTTTATCCCACACATGTTTGAATTCCATTACCATTTTCATCTCCACCACCTCCCACGGGAGGGCATGCCACATATCCACCACCCTCTCCGTAAAAAAATACTTCCTGACATTAGTCCTGAGTCTGTCCCCCTTCAACCTCAATTCATGTCCTCTAGTTCTACCGCCTTCCCGTCTCCGGAAAAGGTTTGTTTGCGGATTAATACCTTTCAAATATTTGAACGTCTGTATCATGTCACCCCTTGTCACGTCCCTCACCATCATGGCGCCGCTCCCGCGGAGGGTGATCTCCGGAGCGGGGGCGCGGACCGCTGGGCCTCTCACCTCGTGCTGTGGAACGGTGGGTCCTGCCTCTGCTCCCGATCGCCATCCGGTCCCCTGCACCGGCAGGATCGGGGAAGATGGCGCCGGCGTTCTCTAGCAGGCTTCTCTTCCGGGTGCGGTGCTCAGAGACCAGTGCCACGCCTAGCGGCTCCGGTATTGGCTGCTTGCAGTAGGACTCCACCTCCGGCCGCTGGAGAGCCTATCTGAAGACGCTCACTGGTGATGTAATCCATGGGTCCCTGCGCCCCTGCATCTCCACCAGCTGATGCTTAGTTCCTTGATGGGGAGGGCTCCTCGTAATTCTTGCTTCAGCTTCTACTCATTCAGGACTTGTGCTTCTGTGTGTGGTATCTTGATTTCGCTCGTGCCTGACTTGCCTGCCCTGACTTCTGCTGGTTCCTGACAATTCTCTGCTCGCTGCCTGCTCTGACTTCTGCTGGTTCCTGACAATTCTCTGCTCGCTGCCTGCCCTGACTTCTGCTGGTTCCTGACAATTCTCTGCTCGCTGCCTGCCCGGACGGCTGCTGGTTCCTGACAACTCTCTGCTCGCTGCCTGCCCAGACGTCTGCAGGGTCCTGACAACTCTCTGCTCGCTGCCTGTAGCCCGGCCCGACCTCCTGAACTCTCTCTCATTGCAGCCAGTCCGCCAACCCCTGCGGTTCCGGAAGTCCTGTTGGCCGCCCGCACCTGGGAGCTCAACCCCTGGGAAACGGTGGTCGCCGCAGGTGAAGACTTGGGGTTGTTCGGCTGTCCTTTGGAGGGCTGGTGTCTGCGTCACTGCATCCTCCAGCTGGACCTAAGGGCTCACAAGCTCTCCCTACAAGACAGTAAGCCGAAGCCATGAGCTCACCGATGCAGCCCGACTTGGGGAACCTGGCGCAGGTTCTTCAGCAGCAACAGGAACAATTAAATACCCTATCTGGGGCTCTCCAAGAGGTCTGTTCCCAGCTGACAATGCTCCAGGCTCAGCACCAGCCCGCCCAGGCTGGGGGGGGGAGGCTTTTTCAGGACCCCGGTTTCCCGAACCTTCGTGGTTCGATGGGACCCCTGTGAACTGTAGGGGTTTTTTGAACCAGTGTATAATGTATTTTGACATGCAGCCGGGGGCGTTCCCCTCAGAGAGGGTGAAAGTGGCATACATTATTTCCTTACTTACAGGTGCGGCTTTGGCCTGGGCATCTCCTCTCTGTGAGCAACGGAACCCTCTGCTGTCCAATTTGGGAGAGTTTCTGCGCCAGTTTCGACTGGTATTTGATGTTCCAGGGAGACCTTCCTCGGCCGCTTCCGAGTTGTTGCGGATACAACAGGGAGAGGGATCCATGGGAGCATATGTGGTCCGGTTCCAGACGCTTGTCACCGAGGTTTGATGGAAGCAGAAGGCTCTCTCAGCAATCTTCTGGCAGGGCCTTCATGGACACATTAAGGATGAGTTGGCTGGGCGAGATCTCCCGGGTCCGCTGGACGCCTTGATTGCCTTATGCATCCAAGTGGATGCACGTTTCCAGGAAAGGGCCCGGGAGCGGGCTTCTCAGCAGCTGGCCTCCAGATCCGGCGCCCGGGTAAGATGAACTCCATCACCTAAGCCGCTAACCATCTGTATCATACGTTGTACAAACATGTTGCAACCGTTAGGGAAAAATTATTTACCCAAACATTTACACGTCATGTCCTCATACTGTTACCTTGATGCTGGAGAATTCTTAAACTGACATCCGCACTACTGAATCTGATAGGGTTTAAAACAACTCATTACAAAATCCGAAGTTGACACGCCCATACTGACGTGTACTGGTCAACCGTCTCTTCAATCAGCTGGCACACGTATCAGCTGATAATGATATCTAGGTCTTACTGTAGGGAAATAGCAGACTCTTCAGTTGATTAAAGATCCATGAATCACAGACTTATTGATCAAAAAAGTTGTTAACAAAAGCTCATGTCACAGGCTTGGAACACAGACACAAAAGTTTTCAAGAGAATGGAATTTGAAAGAATTGTTATGTCCTGCTGACATAGTATCCAGGGCAGCAGTTGTAGACGGAGCGCATAAGGTTTGTGGAGCAATCATATTCTGCAATATCATGATTGAATGCAACAGCTACTGCAATCCAGTGGACGGCAAGACATACAAGCTTAGACACGTGACTACCTGCAAGTCAGATCATGTGATTTATGTACTACAATGCCCGTGTGGCAAACTGTATGTTGGTAAAACTGATAGACGTCTTAACCGCAGACTAAATGAACACAAGTCATGCATCATGTCACTGAAGTTGGGAGCACCATTAGTGGCTCACTGCAGAGCCCTGAACCACAGCTTCAATAAGTTCAAATGCTGGGTGATTGATCACGTCAATGAACATATCCACGGTGGAGACTGCAGCAAAATGCTACTACAAACAGAACAGAGATGGATTTATAGATTGAAAACACTGGAACCGCATGGTCTAAATTTGACCATACACTGGGCAGCCTTTCTCTGAAGCATGTCGTTGTCTGCAGTACGTGTTCCACAGTGATTGGATTTTTGATTAAATATGCAAAAATGGTTTTTACGTCCTTAGAATACGTACTTTTGTGTCTGTGTTCCCAGCCTGTGACATGAGCTTTTGTTAACAACTTTTTTGATCAATAAGTCTGTGATTCACGGGTCTTTAATCAACTGAAGAGTCAACTATTTCCATACAGTAAGACCTAGATGTCATTATCAGCTGATGCGTGTGCCAGCTGATTGAAGAGACGGTTGACCAATACATGTCAGTATGGGCGTGTCGACTTCGGATTGGGTAATGAGCTCTTTTAAACCCTATCAGATCCAGTAGTGCCGATGTCAGTTTAAGAATTCTCCAGCATCAAGGTAACAGTTTGAGGACATGACGTGTAGATGTTCGCGTAAATAATTTTTCCCTAATGGTTGTAACATGTTTGTACAACGTATGATACAGATGTACAATATATCATATATTTTTTCTTTTTGCTCCAGTACCAGCTATCTTTAAATGTTTTGCTGTATGGTTCCCTGAGGAAGATTACCGAAACGGGACCGTTGGAATTATCTAGCAAGCTGGAGTGCAAATCTGCAAGATAAGTGCATTTGTGCTTTGATACTGTGATTGACTACACTATTACAGTTTTTTGATGGAAACGTGAACATTTTATTTATTAGAAACAAAAAATTATTTAAAAAATTACATGGGGGTTTTTAAGTCGATGATGACCTTTTCGTACGTGCATCAAAACAGTCTGGAAATGTTGCCGTAACAGTTGAGACTTTTCCCTCGCAGACACTACGATACTGCTCAGTTTGGTTGTTTTGAGAGTATCAATATTTGTGAGCAGTACCAATCTTTGGTTGTTTTGTTTGGCTACAGGAACACCAGAGCGAGGCTTGGCTACAGGAACACCAGAGTAAGGCTGGAGTGCTGGAACATCAGAATAGGACAGAATAATCTCTGGAACATGACTGGGAAACAGGAAAAAAGCAGTCCACAGCAGCCACAGGGCCTGGTCACTAGGAAGAAGGGTTAGTATAGACATGGGGCATAGCCACAACCGTGACAGAAGCTTCCACAGCAAGCAATTGTTTGATGGAAACCCAAGTATCTTCTCATTCTGTATGAGTAAAGAAATGTCAACTTCTTAAACTGCACATCCAAAGCGCACACTATGGACAAAAACATAGCATTGAAACTTTGCTTTTGGCTGCTAAGTTCCGCACAATACAATCTCCTTAAAGTGGATTATGTATGCAGGATAATCATCAGATATAGTAAACTTGTGCATAAAATTTATTTATTTATTTATTTCTATCCCACTGTGTCCAGAATGGTAAATTGTAGGCAGGACAACTGAACAAGATACATATTCTCTCCACCAAGGTGTTCTTAATGTACAGTACAAAGTCTTTTTTGCCCTAAAGCACAAAGACTTCCAGTTTTAACTTTCTCGAGCTATAAATACTGTTGTACTTATATTGCAATATACAGTTGAAATTCAGGAAAATCAGAGTCTTCTTTGTGGATGTTGGCATGCTGTTGGGTTTATTATCTGGATAATAAATGCTTGTGTATGCTTTTAGTGGCCAGAAAGAGTATCCTTGAACATTGCTTCTATGACACTTAAAATTGCTATAGAACAGAATTCCCAAAAGGGGATCCACAGCCATTTGTGCTTTCAGGATATCCACAATATAGATGAGATAAACTAGCATATACTGGATTTCTAGTGCATGCAAATGTAAAGTGGATTTGTTTCCAACACTGGGTCTGGGCATCTCCAAATGTGGAGCAAAGGAGAGCAGAACTGACTGTAGAATGAACTAGACCATTTGCTTCGGTACAGCCCCACAGGAGTCCGTTCTTGAGGAGGTGTGCCAGTGGAGAATGTTCTAGAGTAGGGAGTCAGTCAGGAGAAAGCAGTGAAGAAGCAAGGGAATCTCTTGTCCATGGGAGATCCTTGAAGATCCCTAGAGAGAGGCTAGAGAAGTTTATTGTCCCTGTCTGGAATTTCGATCTGGAGAGAATGCTATTTTCTTTCTATTATCCTGTGATGTATGCAGAGGGCCCTGCGGAGGAGTTGTGTGGGGGTGCTTCAGACTGTCTAGAACAGCAGAGAGCTGAGAAGTTTTGCTGTGTGGAAAATAAGGGAAAAAATTATGAAGACACTATCTGGTGCATAATCCAGGAGCTAGATGGATTCCAGAGGAGAGGATTTGCAGTGTAGATACCAAAGCTATTTATTCAGTAAAGATGTTTCTTTTTGGAATAGAATTACTGGACTGGGGGATCTCCTTTAACTGTGACAGTACACTAAAATCTTCAAGAACCTGTTTCCCAACAGAGAAGCCAAATTAGGATTTTGTATGGAACCTCCAAAGTGGAGACCTTGTAGCTAGAATGCACACATGGATGGAAGGGTCTACTCAAATTTATCTCATGCATGTTCGATGTGGATTTCCTGAAAGCCTGATTGGCTGTGGGATCCTCAGGACAGGTTTAGGAAATTTTGCAGTAGAAAGATAAGATATGCATGTCTTTTATGGGGGCTGGCTAAAAAAATGCCTCCTTTTAATATTGCTTAGTATTTCAAAAGGAAATGGACATCAACATTCAATATAAATGTGTTTCTTTCTCTGTAACTGAGGTCTATGGTCACTAAGACAGTCTTGATTTAATCAAATCAGCTAACTATTTGGTAATGGCTACAGTTCTGACATGGCTTGAGTTTTCTGTTCTGCTTCCACTGTGCAATGTCCATTGTTAAAACAACAATAAACAAGTTCTTGGAAGTTCTGTAACACTTAAACTAGGTCATAAAAGAACAAACTTCTGTTAGCAATTCAGGATAGAAATCTACCATGGAGCAACATTAGCTCTACATGTTCCCATGTGTCATTACTGCCAAGAAACAGCAAGGACTCTGTCAGAATAGCCATATGTCAGAATAGCTATAGCACAACTGTATTTCTGAAGAGGCCTGAGTGTTCCCACTGCTGAGACTCTGTATGAGGGCTGAGTGTGTCCATCTCATAAATGCCAAGAATCAGCAGGGGCTCTGACTGGGAAAAGGCTGATTCATCCTACATTGAAACGGCCACAAAACATCTCTAACACTATTCTGAGGATGAATTATTTTTGTAATATATATTCCAATGATACATGACTGTATCTTTATGGAAGAATGAGTGTTTTTAACTCATAAATTTAAGACACAAGACAAGATCAAGAACATTCTTGCAAATGCTGTTGAAAGATCCAGAAGTGGTATAATATTCTAATAATATTACATTTGCATAATGTTGTGCTCTGGTATGCCAGACAAATTGGGTACACCATTAACAAGTGACCCTGTTTTCTTTGTGTAACAAGGAAGAAGTGATCACACCACAGGTTGAACCTTAAGGGGCTATAATAATAACTTTACCTGTATAACAAACACTGGCTTCTAGTTCACTGCCAATAGAGTTAAATGGTAAATGAATGAGGATTCATCCCAAACATGACTAGGACCATAAGCAACAAAATAAGATGAAGGTGCTGCCTGAGAACCGTTCACAGCAGCAGCAGTTCTCATCTGCCACCTGTGCCAGACCCATAAGCTTTTCTCTGCCACATCCCACCCTTGTGATGTCACTTCTTGTTTCCTCTGTGGCAGAATGCAGCAAAGGGAACTGTGAATCGATGCTGCATCTGACAGGTAGTATAGGGAGGGGAGCGGGTTTAGAGAGAGGGGGCATTGCTGGGGCCATGAATGGTTGGGGGGGGGGGCAGATGCTGGATCTGAGGGCAGTGGAGAGGGAAAGAGGTAAAAGACAAAGGGGAACAGTTTTGGAAGGCCCACCCGTGTTTACTCAAAATGACAGGTCTGGCTGCACCTCTGGGATGCCCTGTAATAGTGAAAAACAGTTCTGTGTTAATGAGGTGATACCTCATGATACTGCTTTATTTAATAAAAACCATGTAGTTTTTTAGTCTTTTATCCTTATAAACAATGCTGCTGCTGCATCTGCTATCTTGAGTTTCTTGAAAATTTTGATGCAGCTTTGATGATCCTGATGTCAAAGATGTAAAGTTAAAGGAGAATGAAATATAAATGGATGACCATACTGGTGTAGCACAGAGGCTTTCAACCCAGTCCTCGGGGCACACCCAGCCAGTCGGGGTTTTCAATGGGGATATCCTGAAACCTCCGACAGACCGGGTGTGCCCCAAGGATTGAGTGGAAAACCTCTAGTTTAGCAGCATGCATTGCATATATATAAAGGTCAGGGCCTATTTCCTGCCCCTCCCCCATTCTATAGGCCAGCAATGAAATGCTCTGTTGTAACATAAGAAAGAACTACTGACTCTTTGCTGATCAGCCAAATTTAGGCTCTTAGGTAGAAAGCTGAAGTCCAGATCCTCCAGGGTTGCATTTTCAGAGATACTCCCCATTCCATGTGCAGGACCCAAAATCAGGCAGAGCTCCGAAGTCTCAATGCATGGTTGAGACGATGGTGCAGGGATGAGGGATTTAGATTTGTTAGGAACTGGGAGACATTTTGGAAAAGGGGGAGACTGTTCCGAAAGGATGGGCTCCACGTTAACCGGGATGGAACCAGGCTACTGGCACTTACTTTTAAAAAGGAGATAGAGCAGCTTTTAAACTAGAATGGGGGGGGGGGGGGGGGAGGAGTGAGAGTCACCCAGGAGCACATTTTTCGGTGTGGAGTATCCTTGAAGGATACTGTTGAAACACGCCATTTAAGGAATCCCAGTAGAGAGGTTTCAACAACGCTGAAAGTAAGTTAGGTGTGCTTAATGAGAGAGCAGGATAAAGGATGCACATTATCCCCTTCAACTTCTAAGCAGCTTGTAGATCACACGAAAAAACACAATTTGAAGTGACTGTATCCAAATGCTAGAAGCCTAAAAATAAGATGGGAGAGTTAGAATATATAGCACTAAATGATGAGGTAGATATAATAGGCATCTCAGAGACTTGGTGGAAAGAGGACAATCAATGGGACACTGTGTTAACAGGGTTCAAATTGTATTGCAATGATAGAGAGGATCAAATTGGAGGGGGGATTGCGCTATATGTTAAAGAGGAAATTGAATCAAATAAAATAAACATTTCACATAACATTGATAGCAGCATGGAATCACCATGGATAGAAATTCCATGTGTGAAGGGAAGGAGTATTCTTGTAGGGCTTTAACAGACGGATGAAGAAATGTTTACAGAGATTCGGAAAACTGGCAAATTGGGCAACGCTATAATAATGGGTGATTTCAATTTCCCCAATATTGACTGGATAAATGTTACATCAGGTAGTGCCAGGGAGATAACGTTTCTAGATGTAATAAACGACTGCTTTTTGAAGCAGCTGGTGAAGAAACCGACACGAGGGGGAGCCATTTTGGATCTGGTCCTTGGTGGCTGTGTTGGGTCCCCTGGGAAATAGTGATCATAACATGATCAAGTTTGAGCTACTATCTGGGATGAACCCGCAAAGGAAATCTACTGTAGCTGCATTTAATTTTTGAAAGGACAACTATAATAAAATGAAGAAAATGCTTAAAAAGAAACTAAAAGGATCAGCTGCAAAGGTTAGGACACTAATTCAGGCATGGACGTTATTCAAAAATACCATCTTAGAAGCCCAGTCCAGATGCATTCCACATATTTGCAAAGGTGGAAGTAGAGAAAACGTTAGCCAGCATGGTTAAAAGGTGAAGTAAAGAGACCATTACAGCCAAAAGTCTAGGCAGAGGTCAAATCAGGCAGCAAGCAGTAGAGGAATAGATATCCAGGCAGAGGTCAGGTCAGGCAGCAAGCAGGAGAGGCATCGGGTATCCAAGCAGAGGTCAGGTCAGGCAGCAAGCTGTAGAGGTGTAAGTATCCAGACAGAGACCAGGTCAGGCAGCAAGCAGAAGACGTGTTGGTATCCAGGCAGAGGTCAGGTCAGACAGCAAGCAGTAGAGGCATAGGGAAGCTATGAACTCTATGCACTCGTTGGTTCCCTCAGTGTCCCGCCTTCTTCTGACGTCAGAAGAAGGCGGACACTGAGGGAACCAAGAGCGCGAAGGGAAGGGAGACGTCGGCAGCGCTCCGCTTTCACAGACGCTGCTGCGACTGCAAGTAAAAGATTTAAAGGCCCCCAGGGCGCGCAGCGATCATCTTCACGGGGGGGGGGAGAGGGGTGCGCGCGCGCCAACTGTTCTTCTGCGGGGGGGGGGGGGGCGCCAACAGTTTGTCTGCGGGGGGGGGGGGGGGGGGCGGCATAGACCCTTGGCACGGGCCTGGTGTCCCGCCTCCTATGCATAGTACTTCCTGTTTCCACTTAGGCGGGAGAGCACACAGCAGAAAGAAGGACTCTTGGCTGGCAGAGTAGAGTTAACACGATAACCCGGCACACAGGAGTCAGACCAAGCGAGCAGTAAGCTGCCACATTGTTTGCCCTGTGCCTGACTGTCTCTCAGTGGCCCTGGGGATGGATATTTACAAGGTGCCTGGTTTTGGCCACACCAGGGGTCATAAAGAAGCATCATCATATGACAGTCCACAAAGGAGGATATAAAGATCTGGAAGCAATTTTTACAGTCATTCATTGGTCTAGAACTATATACAGATTAATCATGTATATTTTATTAGGGCTTGCTGTTCTGTGCAATGGCCAGCGAGTTAGTAGGAGTGGGAAATCATGAGGGACATCATATTTCTCAAACTGTTCCTCATCATAACTGCTCTGCATACTGTACTTGGGGCTGTCAATTGGAAAACTGGACACTGGTGGAAGCCATTTCTAGAATGTCAGCCAGAACACAGGGAACCATAACACCTTGCAGAAAAATTGTTTTGCAATGTATGTGTCATAATATAATGCTTAAGGCAGTACTTGTTCCAGGAAGATAACAACATATCTGACTCACTCATTCATTTTTAAGATATTTGTTTTCAGATCCCTTGCCCCCACAGGTGATGAAGGAATTTTGGCCCAGTGAAGTTTGGCACCTGATCATGACTTAATTCTCAGCAAGCACCAGACAGAAATACATGAAGGTCATCCAAGAGTTCAAGTACTTTTGCACAGAAAAAAGGCATAGTGATCAGCTTTGTTTGACAAAATACAGCAGTACATTTCATTCTTCAGTGTAAACGCAAGGACATGTCTACTAGGTCAACTATGCAAACCCAGTTTGTGAGCATCAGTTTCTTCACAAAAGTATTCAGTGTTGAACCTTTTGAATAATTTTGTTGTCCATAAGATGATGAAAGAATGGGCCTCCTTGTTCAGAAGTATTCCAAATAGACTCCTCTGAACGCACGAGTGTCTAACCTTTCTTTTGAATGTTTTGAGGAATACAGTGCACTCCATTTAAGTGCACGTCGGATAAGCGCATGCTCTGTTTAACCGCATGCCGTACTTCGGTCCCGTTTTTGGCGCCATCAATTTCTATGGGGACAAACGTCGGTTTTATATGCATGGTTTAAGACCGCTCCTCTGCAGGAAAGACTCCGCTTAAGCGCGCACACGGAATATGGAAGCCAATTGGTGCGTGACAACCAACGAGATTTCAAATTTACCGCCCCTTTAATTGCCACAGGTAGAATAAGTGAAAGAATGTTGTTAGAGTGTACACTGGGGTCATCATCACGGCGAAACTGTAAGACTTTAAAACTGGCTGAACAAATAGAAGTTCTTAAAAAATTAGAAAACAATGCTGACAAAAACGGTCTCTATTGGCGAGCGATTCCTGATGGAACACTTGCATTCAAACATGCTGAAACTACTGGAGGTAAAATGTTGAAGGACCTACTGATGATCCTCCTTTGCTGCAATATGAATGGGAGTGAGAAGTTGGAACCCCTCATCATTGGAAAGAGCAAACAGCCCCATTGATTCAAGAAAGTTAAGCGACTTCCTGTGTCATATGAGGCTAACGCAAATTTATGGATGACTGGGGAAATTTGGAAGCAGTGGCTAAAGAAGTTAGACACTAGAATGCGGGCACAAAAGCGTCAGATTTTGTTGCTTTGTGATAATTGTGCTGCACACAGGGATGATGTCAGGCTGTCTAACGTCAAGGTGATCTTCCTGCCACTAAATACTACCTCTCTGATCCAACCTATGGATCAGGGCATAATAGCCAATTTCAAACAACATTATCGGGCTCTTGTGTTATGTCGTCTGATTAGCGTTATGGATGACCAGACTTGCAAGGATAAACATGCTGTTGAACTGGCTCGTAATCTATCACTGTTGGATTCTCTACATATGCAGAAAGAAGCCTGGAATCATGTTATACAGGCAACCATTGTGAACTGCTACAAGCAGGCAAGCTTTGTTAAAGATCTGAAGAGAGACGGAATAGATGCAGCTGTTGCAAACGCATCAGTTGAACAGGTTATTGACATCCCAGCCGGTGTTACTGAAGAGGAGTTTCATCGCTACATAGCTGTTGATTACGATCTACAAACAGCTGACGACAGCAGCACTGAGATAAGCGCCTACACGCAGGCAACAGTGGCTGATGATGAAACAGATGATGAAATGAGCAGTGAGGCGCATGCTGACAAAATTCAACAACCTTCTCCTGTCACTTTTGCAAGAGCGCTAGAGAGTCTCAACACCGTGCGGGCCTATCTGGAGGCCACTGGATGCCAGTGCTATGACAGTTTTTACCATCTGGCAGATGTAGTCTATGGAACTCACAGCCCCAATAGTGTACAGAGGACTATAACTGATTACTTCAAGTATGCCTAACGTCAGTTAACGGAGACTGTATACTGTATGTATAATAATAAACAGTACTGTACATATGTTTATCAGATGTCAAGCTTCTTTGGGTCACAACGGTTAAGTGCACGCTCTGGTTAACTGCATGCATTTCTTTGGTCCCAGACCCTTGCACTTAAGCGGATTGCACTGTATATCCTTCAATTCTTATAAAACGTGCTGTATATTTAAATGTGCCTTCTTGTCAGCCTTCTTTGGTGCCATGCTCATCAGCAAAGTTGTCCCAGATTGTAGGCATGCTACTTAATCCCTCAGGCCTCAGGTATTCTGATGTAGCTATTGGAGGTCATCAGCTCACTGTCCTAATCCACAAATAAAAAAAACTGACCAAAAAGCTAGAGCCAAAGCATTTGCATTACACTGTGTCAAAGGTTATCTTACTTGTACAGTATAAAATTTCACTAACTATATAGCATTACAACCAAGCAGCCTGCTAACTGCTATCAGTTCACAAGAAGAAGCTCCCATGTCCTATTTCCAATCTGCTAAATTCTTAAAATTGGGTATTTCAACTATGAGCCTAGACAAGCATCTGCATAGGACCCATTTTTTTCAGGATTGGTGCAGCCACTACAGCGAATGACTCAGGCCTTACCCAGGATCAAATCAAAGCTACAGGCCATTGGCATTCCCAGAGATATAAACCTTACATCAGGCACAGGTATTGTTAGCAAAATACCTACCCCATGATGTTAATATTGCTGCTTTTATTTATTTATATGTATTTACTACCTTTTTGAAGGAATTCACTCAAGGCGATATTGTTTTGTCTATCTGAGATCTTCCTCAGAGTTCGTACAAGGTTTGGATCTGTAGGTACTTATTTGCTCACTGAGATAAAAAAAGAGCACTGTTCAGAACTCGGGGTTGCCAAGTGCAGGAATCTCTATTGTATGGATGGGACATCAGGGTATGAAGAAGGACCAACTAATGCTTACGCTTTTCTCTAAGGTCATGGGCCTTAATTATTTACTTCAGTATCAATGACCTGATGGCCATGCACAACCTGGAGCTTGTCGTAAAAAAATAAAGGGATTTGGTGGAGATTTCAGGGTTATTCCCCAAGACATAATTACATAGTAACATAGTAAATGACGGCAGATAAAGACCTGTACGGTCCAACCAGTCTGCCCAACAAGATAAACTCATTTTACATGGTATGTAATACTTTATATATATACCCGAGTTTGATTTGTCCTTGCCATTCTCAGGGCACAGACCATAGAAGTCTGCCCAGCACTCTTCTAGTACAAAAGTTCTGAAGCTAATGTCGAAACCCCTTAAAATTTACACTCAAGCCCATCCATATCTATTCAGTCATGATCAGGGTGTAGACTGTAGAAGTCTGCCCAGCACAGGTTTTGCTTCCCAATTATCGACATTGCCACCCAATCTCCACTAACATTCCGTGGATCCATTCCTTCTAAACAGAATTCCTTTGTGTTTATCCCACGCATGTTTGAATTCCATTACCGTTTTCTTCTCCACCACCTCCCACGGGAGGGCATTACACATATCCACCACCCTCTCTGTGAAAAAATACTTCCTGACATTACTCCTGAGTCTGCCCCCTTGAACCTCAATTCATGTCCTCTAGTTCTACCACCTTCCTGTCTCCGGAAAAGGTTTGTTTGCTGATTAGTACCTTTCAAATATATATATATATATATATATATATATATATATATATATATATATATATATATTTATTTATTTATTTTTTATTTTTTTTTTTTAATTTATAATTTACAATATTATTTTCATGCTTACATTCTTGAAAGAAAGTGATGAATATAAAGAAATTTTTAAATTTTTAAATTACTTTCTTTAGATGTTACAAATATCACTCAAGTCCTCAATTAGGGATTCCAAAATCAAAACAGAGGAATTAAATAAAGAAAAATCAGAGGAAACAGCATTTGCAAAAAGATTGGTATTACAATTTTTTTTATAAAGCTCCAGAAGTTGTCTTGGAGGCGATGAGTGTTGAAAGCTGAGATGGATCCATAAAGGTATATTTAGTAGTACCAAACTTTATTATGCACTTGCAGGGGTATCTCAAAAAAAAAAGGTACCACCTGCTTGTATTACTGCTGTTTTCAATATGAGAAATTGTTTCCTTCTTCTTTGTGTCTCTCTTGAGAAATCCGGAAACAAGGAAATACGTATACCCAAAAATGGCTTCTCCTTATGTTTAAAAAAACATCTAGAATATCCATTGTTTATCTGGAGGTAAAGCCATGGTTGCAACCAACGTCGCAGCTGTGGCCAGTTCAGTATCGGATGTCTCTAAGAAAGCAGAAATATCTAGACTCTTCCCTTCCTGTTGTTGTAGTTGTTGTTCTGTTAGTTTTTGAGGCAAATAAAAAACCCTTGTAAAGGGTGGTAGATTTGACTCAGGTATGCTTAAATTTTCTAATAGATATCTTTTTAGCATATCCTCAGGTTTTACCATTGGAATATAAAGAAAATTAATAAAACGTAAGTTCTGACTCCTTATATAATTCTCAAAGTTTTCAGATTTTAATCTCAAACTAGAAACATCTTTCAAAATTGAAAATTGTACATTTTCTATTTTCTTTAATCCTTGTTCAATGTTATCAATTCTAGGAGTCACATTATCAATTTCTGTTCTTTGCTTTTCAATCTTTTGTTCTATCACATTTATAAGTTGAATCTGATTAGCTGATTGAGAGAGAAACATTTGCCCCAACTGGGACATAAGAATCTAATGTTACCTCCTTTGGTTTGGTGGTAAGATCTATAGGAAACACGATCTCTTGCTCAGCTTTCTTCTCTCGAGTTGCCTCCAAATCCTCCACAGCTACTACAATCGGACAAGTTTCATCCGGAGGTGTTAATAACCTCCTTCCTCCCGATTCAGAATGCTGTATCTGGGTCCCCAGCAAAACCGTCATCAAATCACCCATCTGGGAAGATGTCGTTGCTCCTAGAAGCGGGGAACTTGTTACCGTTGGCTGTGGGGGCGGAGCTCTCCCTTCGGGATTTAGCGTGGTATCGGGCCCAAAAGACGCTGAAAGTTCCTCCAAATTGCCAGCGCTTTGCCTCGAGTCGTTCCCATTCTCATCACCAACCCTCTGTAGCTGCACAAACCGATCCATCAGTCCAGGAATTGTGGAAGGGAGTTGGGGGGCTCGGGCAGCAGCCCTCCCATGTCGCTTAGGCATCACAAGGTAAGGCTATGCTGCAGCTAATCGCAGATGAGTGCGGCCATCCCCTTTCAAATATTTGAACGTCTGTATCATGTCACCCGTTTCTCCTTTCCTCCAAGGTATACATGTTCAGGTCAGCAAGTCTCTCCTTGTACGGTTTGCAACACAAATCCCATTCCATTTTTGTAGCTTTTCCTTGCACCCCTTCCAGTATTTTTACATCTTTAGCAAGATACGGCCTCCAAAACTTTGGTCTCGCATCATCCCAAGGCAGGTATGGAGGATGGTCGCACTGTTCAGTTGAGGAAACCAGAAAGAAAATTAATAAATGGATGTTTAAGTTTGTGTTCTAAACACGGTTTAACTATAACACATGACCTAATTTCAGAATCCTGCCTAGGACTGTATTGCGCAGACAGTACCCATCTGTTTTATGTAGATTTAGATATTTCTAATAGCACATTACAAGACATCACTGAAGTATTTCTAAAGAGGAATGGCTGCAGCTAGGTTTAATTGGGGGGGGGGGAGGGGGGAGACTGTAACAAGAGAATTGTTATTACCATGCTCACTGATAGGCCTATCCATGAAGAGAGCACACAGCAATTGTTCTGCAAAAGTAATACACACGAGAAAGAACATTAAGGCTATCTGCATTCAAATAACCATAGTTATTTCAAAAAGAGTGTTACATGTCTGTATTCATTTTATGGATGGGGACCAAGAGCTTGCTACAAAAGGGATTGCAAGAAGAGTTGCATATCCAGACTTTGATGGATTGTGTCAGAGACTATGGGGCTTATTTTCGAACGCTAGAAGCGCACAAAAAGCGACACAAACAGCACATGGACGTTCCCATGGACGAAAGACGCCCAAAGCCAATAATCGAAAGGGGGCCGTAAGGACGCGCCTAATGCAAAAATGCCCATCTACGGCTGGCGACATAGGGGGCGTGTCGTGGGCGTGTTATGGGCGGTGTTACGCGTTGGGCGTCCGTACCATATTACGGCTTGCGAAATGGTTTAGTATGTGCCAGAACATGGGCATTCCTCGGTAGACCTCATATAAAAGCGACCAGCGGAAGGGGGAAATTGTCTATAGACCAAGTAGCGATTTTGTGTAGTTGGAGAGTGGTGAGATATTTGTTGAGAGAGAAAGCTGAATCGTTGTTTGGAGAGAAAGCGGAGTACCTGTTACGTTTGCGTGTGTGCCCTAGTCCGAACCTCTTTACCCTCACCTGCCTCTTTTGTGCTTTACCCTTTCATCCTTCCCTACCCCTTCTAGCCCCCAAACTCCTTCCCCTCACCCTATCCCTCTCCATTCACTGTTCCCACGTGCATACGTCATTCCCTTACCTGTTTGGAGTCTCTGTTTGTCCTGTGTACTGCTGCAGCGTGTGTTTGGCAGTGAGTGGCTAGAGGGTGTGGTCAGAGAGTGCTTGCAAGTGCAGTGTGGTTGTGGTGGTGGGAGTGAGCTTATAGGCAATGGACGCACTAAATGCCCTGGCGATGCACATGGTGGAGGAAGAGATGCCCCCCCGTAGGGGATACTCACGCCCCAGGGTGTTCAGGCCCCGCACCACTTTCCTTGACCTCACTGACCTCCAGTGTATCACTAGGTACAGGTTTGATAAGGCAGCCATTCAGCACCTGTGTGACCAGCTCCAACCACTCCTGCAGGCCCGGACACATAGGAACAACCCCATCCCCGTGCACCTAAAAGTCATTGTCGCTCTCTCTGTTCTGGCCACTGGGAGTTTCCAGTCTGTGCTTGCTGTCAACACGGGGCTCACCCAGGCTTCCATTTCCAACTGCCTTACCCACTTCCTTGATGCCTTCCTTACCCACACCTTTGACTACATCACCTTCCCCACCACCCCCCCAGGCCCTGCACAACAACATGGCTGCCTTCTATGCTGTAGCTAGATTCCCCTCGGTCATAGGTGTGATTGATTGCACACACGTCGCACTCAGACCCCCCCGGGCACACGAAGCCACCTACAGAAACAGGAAGGCATTTCATTCAATGAACATGCAAGTTGTGTGTGATGCCCAGGGGGAGATATTAGATGTGTGTGCCAGGTACCCCGGTTCCACCCATGATGCCTACATCCTACAGCACTCAGGCATCTTCCGCAGGTTTGACCGAGGGGAGATCACTGGCGGATGGCTCCTAGGTAAGTGCAGCATGGATCTGCCCAACCTAGACCTCCTCCACAACCCACACACACACCTCCAAACAATACACACTCATCTTTCTCATTGTGCTTCTCCTCAAAGGTGACAGAGGCTACCCGCAGCGGAGCTGGCTCATGACCCCCCTGGTGCATCCACAACCAGAGTCGGAGGAGACCTACAACAGCAGGCATCGGACCACCCGGGTCATCATAGAGCGGGCCTTTGGCCTACTGAAGAACAGGTTCCGGTGCCTGGACCGGTCTGGAGGGGAGCTCCTCTACAGCCCCCAGAAGGTGGCCAAGATCTTCGTGGCCTGCTGCATGCTCCATAATTTGGCCCTGCGCAGACAACAGCCCCTCCCAGAGGAGCCACAGCCACCAGAGCAGCAGGCCCCAGAGGAAGAGGATGAGGAGCCCCCTCCACCTCCCGCCCACAGAGCAGAGCAGACCGCACACCAGCTGGGGGTCAGAACAAGGCAACGACTCATAGAGACAAGTTTTGTGTGAGAGTAAGTTGAAATTTATTCATAGCAATCACATATGTCTACACCATCACCCCTCCACCACCATCACCCCCTCTCCCCCCATGTCCCATCACTTTCCACGACCCCTCCCCTTGGCTCTTCCCTTCCCCTTGCCCCGTCCCCTCCTACCCCTCCCACCGTGTTCGGTTGCAGCTGGTGCTGCAGGGGAAGTCTTTTCAGAGTGCTCTGATGAGGAGCTGCTCTCACTGTCCTGAGTATGCAGACGGCAGCCTGCTTCCTCAGCTGCCCTTTCAAAGTCAGGCCACCTTGTAGTGCTGCCCTCCAACCTGGCCACAGGACCCAGAATGGGAGCTGGTCTGGTGGGTGGTGCAGCAGTGGCTGGGGAGGCGGACGACCTCAAGGTCCTCCGTTTAGCCGCTGGTTGCTGGCCACTAGGGGACATTGAGGTCAGTTCCTGGTGCTGCAGCACGGCTGGAGTAGGTGGTGTCAGGTCACGGCGCAGGCCCTCGATGCTATGCTCCAGCTGTTGGAGTTGCTGGAGCATAGCATGTTGGCCCTCTACCACCTCCCGCTGCACCTGGAGCGCCTCCCGCTGCACCTGGAGCACCTCCCGCTGCACCTGGAGCACCTCCTGCTGCACCTGGAGCTTCTCCTGCTGCACCTGGAGCTTCTCCCGCCGGTGTTCATGCAGCTCCACATTGTGGCGCAGCAACTGAGTTGTCACACGCATCAGTTGCCTCCTGTGGCTCGATAGCCTCTGGCGAGGAGGTGACCCCCTTTCTCCATCCTCTTCATTATCAGCAAAGGCTGCAGATGGTGCAGCTGCAGGTATGCGCTCTGCTGCTGCTGCAGGTGATGGAAGTGATGGAAGTGGAGGTAGCACCTCTTCTTCTTCTGCTGCTGCTGCAGCTGCAGCAGGTGGTGGAGGTAGCACCTCTTCTGCTGCTGCTGCTGCAGTTCTTTGCTGGGCCTGTAGCCCACTAGGCCCAGCCTCATCTGAGTGGCTGTCATCACCTGCATAGCAAAAGGGGGAGGAAGTGTGTTGGTGAAAATATCCCACTTTTGTTTTTCAGCATTCGTATACATGGCTCCACTCTTGAAGACCCAGCAAGGAGATGGTGAGGAATAGGATTGGCAGGCAAGCCACAGATGTGATTGTACATGGGACAGAGCTGGAGACCAGGACAGGAGAGACTGATGTGAAAGGCAGAGGTGCTGGAGGAAGACCCAAGAGAAGGACAGCAATCACCAACTCTGAGGATGTCCTTCCACATCTTTTTTGTTTTTGTTGGGTTTTTTTGTAACTGAAGGACATATGTGCATGTCTTCTTTTACTACTGAATTCCTAGACTGGCTACAACTGGTGTATGAACCACGTTGCTGGCTACAGCACAGAGGTGTGGGAAGGATATATGCAGAGTTTGGAAATGGTAAAAGAGGAGGGAGTGGGGAAGGACCCCAAAGCTGTGACACAGTGCCAACCTACACATTACTACTAATCCTTTAGGCATATGCAGCGCTGTACATGTGAACATGAAGAGACAGTCCCTGCACAATAGAGCTTACATTCTAATTAAGTCACACAGACAGACAGACAGGGCAACTAAGAGCGAAGGGAATTACTAAGGTGGAGATAGTGAGTAAGGGTCTTGAGCAAGTGAGTAGTGGTTAGGAGTTCAAAGCAGCATCATAAAGGTGGCCTTTTAGGCTAGGTTTGAAGACAGTCAGATACACACATTGCTGACACTACTCCCCCCACCTCCCACCTCCCTCCTCCTGTCCCCCAATTGTGTAAAACAGAGTGTAGTGCAGCAGCACAACAGATACCCCAGCTTCATAAGGGTCAACCTACCTGTGCCCTCAGGCTGTGCTGATGTGTCAACGGTCCCAGGGATGCCATGAATGCCCTCCTGGGGTAACAGGCGGTGAACAATCCGCTCCAGGGGTGTCAGGTTTGCGGTGTCATGTGCTGGGGGGTTCCCACCAGCCTTCTGTCTCACATCCCGTCTCAGCCTGCGCCACTTACGTTTGCAGTCTTCCATGTCTCTGCCACTGTGGAAGACTGCATTTAGGTGGTCCCGGACCACCTGCCATTCCCGCTGCTTGGTAGTAGCAGCGAGTCTCTGGCCTGTGGGAGCAAACAGAAATGTGTGTCTCCTGTCTATCTCCTGCACCAGGAGCTCGATTTCGGCATCGCTAAAATTACCCTTGCGGGTCGGAGGCAGCCTCGGTGCCATTGTAACAAAGCGATTCGAAAATCCGGAGAAAAATGCCTAAATACTCGCCAGACACGCCCATGTTGAAGGGGGAATGGGCGGCCTTGAGACAGGCGTTGATTGTTTGATTATGGATAAAATCCCTACACGTACCCAGCTCATCCAGCGATTTGGGCGTCCGTGATTACGATTATGGGCGGAGTACTATGAGCGTCCCCAGCTGCACTGTGTTGTGGGCACGATTCTGATTATGGGCGGAGCCGTATGGGCGTCCTCACCTACATTCCTTTTAGTGCTGGCCTTTTAAATGGGCTGTTTGCTTGCACTTTACCGATTGTTCTTTACATTGGGGGGGGGGGGGGGTGTATGCGTTTCAACACCTGTTTGTTTGTACGGATTGTATTTTTCGTGTCATCTGCTGGGGGGTTGGCCTCGCCCCCTCTGTTTGCAGTGTTCCACATCCCTTGAACTTCATTTCCGCATCAGTGACATTTCCGTTGCAGGTGGGTGCTTGCTTAGAATCTTGCCACACAAGTTCAAGGTAAGCTAATAGTTCTTAGCCACTTGTTCAAGGGCTGCCCATTCTCTGGATGTGCTTTGCATTCAACTGTTACTTCTATTTTCACCAGGTTTGCTAGTGGATGCTGTGCAGCGGAGGACGTTGAGGGCCCTTATTGGTGCTGCTTCACGGCTGTACTGTGTGGTGTTCCTGTTGGAGTTGCTGGACCATATCATGTTGGGCCTGTGGGACTCCCCGGTAGGTTCCACGCTTTATGTGCTGCACCCCAGTCCCCATTTATGAAGTGCTCACCCATTGTGAAGGTTGCTGGGAGGGGGGGAGGGGAAGAATATATGCAATGAATGCCTTTTCCACATTATTGAACACACTCCTATAATTCTCCATAGTTATGGAAGTGAAGCATTTCTAACTTTTAGTCTGCAAACAAATTGCATGGTGGCCACAGGTACCTGCCTACTGAGCCCTTCAGTCATGGTGACGGTGAGGGTGTTTGATTACAGTTCCTAATCCAAATTACCTGCAGCTGCCTGCAGCCTGGTGGCTAGCATGGCGTAGTGGTTACAGCACCAGTCTTGTAATCCATAGGTTGCCAGTTCAAATCCCAGCTGCTCTGTGTGAACTTGGCCAAGTGACATTACTGTCCATTGTGTCATGATGAAACTTAACACCCTCCTGGGACTGAGACAGATCCAAAGTGCCTGAATATAACACACCCTTGAGCTACTACTGAAAAAGGGGTGACCAAACTCAATGTAAATAAACACATATATATTTGGGTGCCCTTCTGTACCTGTTGTATTATAATGCAATTGTGCTGATATAAATATCCATCAAATACTGTGACTATTGTTTTCCCTTTTCTCCTCAGCACTATATACCATTGTTGAAGGATTGGAATGTGAAAACATGACCCAGCTGCTTGTAGCTCCTTGGTGGCACCACCAATGTGGTGTGGTTGTGGGTAAGGGTGTCTGGTGATCAGAGAGCAAACATCGTCTATGTGCTACCTAGGGTTATCTGTAAGTTTCTACTTGGCAGATCACTAGTGCCAGACAACAAATCTATTATTTACAGCACTCTGTGCTATGGGGCTCTATGGTAAGGGGGAGGGAGGGAGAGAGGCTGGATGGCCATTTGTGTGCCTCAAGAGTAATGGCCACAACCCCTCTCCCTCCCCCCCCCCCCCCCCCCCCCCCCCGCACATACAGCCATGCAGGATGGAATGAACAGGTGGCCTTCTTTATGGGCACAATTATCACAGATATGCATCATATTTCTCTTTCACACTTCACAGTTCATGCAATGCAATGCATATTGCCTCCTCTCACATCAACACCAGCATTTGATAATATGTAATGCACAACCTACAGACACACACACCCTGTTATATGCAGTATAAAACACATATATTTATTTAAACATGGAGACACAAATCCCCCCAAAACATAAAAATCCCCCAACCCTACAAATCCCCCCAAAATGTACAAATCCCCCCACCCCTACAAATCCCCCCAAAATGTAAAAATCCCCCAACCCTACAAATCCCCCCCAAAATGTACAAATCCCCCCCCCCCCCAAACCCTACAAAGTCTTTCACCGGTGGCCATGCCCCAAGTGTAGTGCCCTTTGTAGCAGGGTAATGAGCAGTGCCAGAAGCACCCTCAGTGGCGTGTGGAGCTGCTCATTACCCTGCCTTATGGCTCTCAGCTCCTGCAGCACCTGGTTCTGGCCATCTACCATATGCTGCAAGAGGCGCAGGGCTGGAGCTGGGCCAGGGGATGGAGCTAGCCTAGGGGCTGGAGGTGGCCCAGGGGATGGAGGTAGCCTAGGGGATGGAGGTGGCCCAGGGGATGGAGCTGGCCAAGGGGATGGAGCTGGCCCAGGGGATGAGGGCGATGGAGCTGCAGTTGGTGGGAGCTCCTCCATAATTCCCTCATCGATTATGAGGACCCCCTCCTCCTCCTCCATCATGGCCTCATCGATGAGGAAGACTTGCTCCTCCTCCTCCTCCTGTTGACCCTCCTCTTCCTCCTCCTCCTCCTGTTGGGCCTCCTCGGCTGCCTCTTCCTCCTGGTCGGCCTCCTCAGCCACCTCCTCCTCCTCCTGCTGCTGCTGGCGGCCTGTATATGTAAAAGGATCGTGGTTGAGATCAGCACATGCAACATGGCTTGCATAGTGCAGGAGCTGGGTGGCCTGACGCGGGGGATGGGGAAAGGTGTGGTGAGGCGTGGCCTATACCCATGGGGACTGAGATGCGTCAGATGACATGACAGGGAACCCTGGAAGGTACTCTGACACAGAACACACAGGACATGTTGGCAGACCACACTCATTGGTGCCCAGCATGTTTGCATAATGATATGTGAATACTGACCTGTTTTGTTCTTTGTATTGTTTTTTTTTTTTTTTTTGGGGGGGGGGGGGGTTAGCACATAACTTTAATATAAGGCAATGACATCCACTAAAAGTAGGACCTCGGCCAGGACTACCAGTATCCACCCACCCCAGAAAGGGGGATACTAAAGTGAGGCATGTCATCTCATTCATCTCGGAGGAGGTTGGTTGGAGGTTGCAGCCACACTCATGGGAGGGCACCTGCAACCTAAGGCCTTGATCTGGGACAGAGGTGTTATGACCTACTAGTTGCCTATAAGCCACATGGAAAGTGATATTGTACAGTACATTTGCATTATTCAATAAATACATTTACAAATGAGTGCATGTGTCCTGTTTTGAATACTTACGTCGAGCCCTCAGGTGGCGTCGCACTGCCCTGATGAGGTCAGGGCTCTCCCGCCTGACTCGACGGAACCTCCTGCGCAGGGACTCTAGGTCCCTGTGAATGCCAAACTGTCTGTAAGATATAAGTTTGTACAGCAGGAGTCAGGGGATGGTCGTTTTTTGCCTTCAGGACAGATATTCATTTGTACATCCAATAGCACAGAGGCACGACACTGTGTGTATGTGTGTGTGTGTGGGGGGGGGGGGGGGGGGGACGACAAACACTTACCTTTCCAGCCTGTCCCTTATCCGGGTCCAGACTCTCATTGCCTGTATCCTGGGGGGCAGGTGGTGGTGCTGGATGAAGAGGCTGTGCCGGTGCCTAAGGCACAGCCGCACCAGCAGCAGGCTCTCCGCCTCGCTAAAATTGCGCTCCCTACGGAACTCCTCCATAGTTCTCAGTGAATAAGAGTTCTTGGAAAACAAGCGCCTTGCGTGACGGACGTCGTTTCGTGCACAGCTCCATATATGGATTACTATCCCATATATGGCCGACTCAGCACGTGGACGCCGTCATAAGCATAGACGTCCATAACGTGCATGAATGGTTATGCGTGCGGGCCTTTGATGCGTGCGGAGCTTGCCTTATATAGATGAGTATGAACATTGCGAACCTTTTCACATATACACAAAATGCATATAGCTGCATGTTCCTACCTACAGTGCATGTAGTTCCGGACATCCAGATATGGAAAATATGAAGAATATTCGGTGGAGCAGCATGATCCTCCTGTAGTTTACGCTTATGAACGTTCCTCATATTTCCTGTACCTGGATGTCCGGAACTGCATGCACTGTACATGCGAAACACCTAGGGCCGGATTTAGTCGTTTTCAACTGCGATAATCGAATGTCTAAAGGCGCCCTTTTTACTACCCTTTGTGCGGCCGTTATTTGGGTGTTTTGAATGGCGATAATCGAATGCCTAAGGACGCCCATATTATCATTTGATTATACCTACCGGATTTTGCCCGACTTCTCAAGAGCGTCCTAATTCGTACTTGGACGACCTATTGATTATGCCCCTCCAAGACAGTTAAAACTGTGGTTGTGGTGCTTTGACAGTAACTTCAGTGAAAAGCAGCAAGAGGATACTGGGACTTTTACAGTCCATACTCATAGGGAACTTATGAGCAAATGGTGTTTATGGAGATGTGTATTGTATAAAGAGCTGTGTGACTCTAAGGCTGGTTCCCAGAAGGGATATATGGGAAGGGAAAGAAAGGGCCGGTGTCCATCAGCAACAGCAAAAAGCGGCCATAAGAAAAAAGATAAAATAAAGAGACAGAAAACTGCCCAAAGGAGCTGCTGCAATACTACGTTACTTGCTTATCTCCTACATTGAGCACTTACACAAGCTCCACGATTGGCATAAGTACTCATGCCTAAGTTATAGACATATTTTTCACCTGTTGTGCTAGTATTCAACAGTAGACAACTACTCTATAAAATAGACACTACATAGGTATAGAGGGGAACATAAGCGTTTCCATACTGAGACATGCCGAAGGTCCATGAATCCCAGTGTCCTGTTTCTAACAGTGGCCAATCCAGGTCACAAGTACCTGGCAAAATTCCAGAACAGCAAAACAGATTTTATGCTGCTTATCCAAACAATAAGCTGTGGATTTTCCCAAGTCCATCTTTATAATTGCAGCGCTGCGTATGCCTTGTAGCGCTATAGAAATGCTAAATAGTAATAGTAGTAGTAATGGCTTATGGACTTATCTTTTAGGAAAACCTTTTTTAAACCCTGCTAAGCATACTCCTATCTATGGAGCCAGCTCGAATATACCGATTGAATGTGGATAAACTGATACAAGAGACTAGACAACAACTAGTGTTATGGCAACATTTGCCACTCTCATTAATGGGAAGAATCCATCGTATGGTTATATTTCCACGTTGGCTCTATCTGTTACAAACTTTGCCGTCATGTCATAAAAACATTACAAAAACTGGTTAGTACATTTAGTTGGGCTGGTAAAACGTCTAAGCTATGGTTGCAATTCTTGTTAGTTGGGTGTAGACAGGGGGTTTTGAGCACGCCCAATATAAAATTATATAATCAAGCATGTTTGTTAAGACATCTACATGACTGGATACTCAGATTGAGTAAATTTACTGATATTCATATGGAATGGGAATATTTTAAACCTTGGTGCCCTATTGCTCTACTTCATGCTAAACGTGTGATGATTCCCTCTCGGGTTACGTTCAGTTTGTTGCTTAAAACTCTATGGAGGGTATGGCAAGAGTTGCTTCTGCTATGGGGACAGGACCCACATAGTAATTTATTACTCTCATTGACTGGAAATGTACAATTCCTGCCTGGTCTTGACAATGCAGTATTTAGACGTTGGAAAGAACTAGGTTTGGAAAATTTGGAACATTTCTTTAGAGAAGATGGATCTCTACTTGTTTTTGAGGAATTGAGACAACGGTTTTCTTTTTCGCTAACAGACCACTTTGCATATATTCAAATGATTAACTATATTCGTAGTCTACCGGTGGATAGTTTAAAATTGTTTTTGCTCACAAATTTGTGAATTTTTACAAGGGGATGTACTGGGCCAAGTGTCAGTCTCTTAGTACTATAAACTAATTTGGCAACATTTGCCAAGTTTGAACTTTAGGTCCATTCAAGACTCCTGGGCTAGAGAACTGGGCAAACCACTACGGCTAAAAATACGATTATCATTGATTGCTGGGATACCAAAGTTGGTAAATCAAGCAGACTTACAAGAATGCCAGTACCGAGTAGTACATCGAGCATACTTTTCACAGTGGAGGGCCTTCTGTGCTGGTTATGCGGAATCACCTGTGTGTTTAAAGTGTGGAGCATCAGAAAATTGACTTTTGCATGGTCTTTCGATATGCTCAAAGATAAAAGCCTTTTGGAGAGCAATTATAGCTTATATTCAACGAATCCTGGGCCATGACTTATCTTTGTTATTTGAAGGTGTCTTATTTCATAGGGCCTCCCTTCTGGGTTCCCAAGGACAGGGTAAAAGTTTATTTTTGGGGAAGGCTCTTATCGTAGGACAGAAATGTATTTTCAGCTACTAGACTCAGGATACCTCCCCGACCTTTTGGATGTGGAGGAGTAGACTACACACTTTAATGATTTGGGAAGCCTGGACTGCTCGGCCATACCATAAAAGACAGGACAAATTTTCTTACCATTTGGAGACCATATTTAGCTTCCATCTCTGCTACAGCCCGTAGTCAAGTGCTTAACCAATTTCACAGAACTTAGATTCCTATATAACTCCTAGATGGGGGGTAGGTATTAGGATACGCACTGTAAGGGAGGGAGTTAGTAGCTTAGATCTATCAGAGTCAAGGTTTTAGATCTTTAGAGGAAAAATTTCATTGAATTGGGGATATATTTCTACATAAAGATCTGTTCTTGTCAATGTCATTGTAATGGTTGAATCTTCATTAATGCATTGCTGGTTTGTAATGTTTTGTTTAAAAGTTTCAATAAACAGAGCATTTAATAATAATAATAATAATAATATAATAGTAATAATAATAATAAACCCTGCTATGCTAAGTGCTTTTACTACATTCTTTAGCAATGAATTCCAAAGTTTAATTACATGTTGAGTAAAGAAATATTTTCTCCAGTTTGTTTTAAATTTACTACTTATTAGCTTTATTGCGTGCCCCCTAGTCCTAGTATTTTTGGATAGAGTAAACAAGTGATTCACCGTTACCCATTCCACTCCACTCCTCTATCATATCTCTCCTCAGCCATCTCTTCAAGCTGAAGAGCCTTAGCCACTTTAACCTTTCCCCATAGGGAAGTCATCTCATCCCTTTTATCATTTTTGTACACTGTTATGGTATTATCCTCTTTGTATCTAATTATCTGCAATTGCAGAAAGCATTGAAAACTTAGGTTTTATCTAACAAACTTCTGAAAAAGATAAGTTTTAGCTTGTTATTGATTTTACTAGATAATAGGTAATTTAGCTAGCATTGTAGAATTGTTGTTTTTCCTAGGAATGGCCTAGTTCGCTTGCTTTATGATCCAGATAGAACTGTACAGGTAACTGGAAATTAAAATACTATAATTTATTTAAAGGTTATATGGGATTTTTATTAAAAGGTTTTACCTTATTGTTCAAGTCCCCTTTCTGTGTGGTGGCATCCTATTTTTTTCACTCCCTTTGTGCCTTTTTTTGTGTGGGTACCTATCTGAGTCTAACCATGACAAGGTGGTGCTCCAAAGTGATAGATCTGTCATTACATTTTACTGTAATTCCCAGATTATTTTTCTAGTTATCTTGATTCTGTAATCTGCATAGAACTATTTCTGGTTATTGTGGAATAGAAAAGTCATGTAATATAACATAAGATTAAGAGAACCAGGTCTCCCTCTCTAGTGTGATATGGTTGCAAGAAAACCACTATTTCATGTGCTTTACAATTGCATTAAAAGTTTAGTGCTGTGGCACAACTACAAATTGCCTGGAAGAAACAGGTCAAGCCTCACTGATAAAGATAGTAGTCATTGCAATTTCTTGAAAAAAAGGTCTAGTTTTATTATTTTAATTGCATGGTCTTAATTCAACTATCTGGTGGCTAGAACAATACTGTAAACTGAGAGATATGGGGAAAGAGGATAACTTCATACTCTTAAATTATTTTCCTGGGTATTCAAACATCTTTTAAATTGGTTGGGGTTACTAATTCAATCCTAGGCTTCTAGACAAGCCAAGATGTTGTAGATTTTTCCACAATTTCCCTAAAGAAAGCAAGAAGTGTCATCTTCTGGTATGCAATGAAGTAAAATCAGAACTGGATTAGTTGCCCTGATGAACCGGAGCAAGTAGGTAATACAATAGCACTGTATACAAACAAACTTTTCTCCCACAAGCCTGTGAAAAGCGCTGTCAAGGGAGCTGTTCAGTCACAGTGGTGCTGAACTGCAGTGAAACGCATTAGAACAAAACCCTTAGGATTATTGGTCATTAAATTTTGCTGCCGGGAGGAGGCAGTGCGGTTCCATCTATCAGATAAAGATTTTTTTCATCAGCAGATAAAATTTTGTTATTTCACTGCTGAAACAAGCCGATGTAGAGAGAATGCAGAATCCCCAGGCTCTTCAATGATGGCACTCTCAGCACCTGAACCTTTGGGTGCATAAGGTTCTCACAACCCCTGTAAGTCTGAGCGAAATGGTTGTCCTTCCTATCACTTGCATCCCTGTGCATTATAGTGATTAGCTGAACAGAGATCCAGCCCTTGTTTAACCCAATTGCGTGCATGGATTGTTAATACGACTTTTTTTTACATTTGAAACAACTTCATAGATACCATCAGATTGCTGGGACAATTTATATAGTGTGGGAGGGAAGATGGAGGAGGGGAGTTATGTAAAACCCCTCCCCTCTTTCTTGTGACCATCATATTGCTATAAAGAAGACTGTCCCAAACTCCACTCTCCTTCACCTCCTCTCCTTTGTTATATCAACCACCACCCACCCCCCCAATCACACATCCCTCTCCCCATCTACCAGGTCCTGATATCTGGGCATCTCCTCTTTGCTATAGTGAAACTATTTCTTCACCTATTTAATATAGGATTGATTTATTCAATTTCTTATATACCACCTGCAAGCTGATGGTCTCATTGTAGTTCCTGATGGGTGGGTGTCCACATTTCTAAAAGCTTTCACTAGCTGGCACTATTGCTGACAATCTTAGCAGTAAGCAAAGACTGCACAGGCAGTGAGGATAAATTACCATCAATTCCTTCAGACTTGCTCCCTTCACAATGACAAGGGCCAGTGTGTGAAGGAAGTCTGTCCTGCTGTTTCTTGCACTGTACCTATTCTGTGGTATGGCAGTGTTCATGTGTGTGTGAAGCTTGCTGTTATTGTTCTGTAGATCAATGAAAACTGTTGTGAATCTCAACCTTTCATAGATACAAAACTCAAAATTTAGAATGTCTTAGAACAAGTTTTTTTTCTCAGTAACTGTCTTGTCACTATTAATGAACAATGGCCAATAAACCATTTAGGGCCCCTTTTTAGAAAGCAGCGGTACCTGTACCACCACTTTGCCGTGCACCAGTCCAGCACTACCACCGGTCTACCACAGGAGCCCAACAGTAGTGCCTGCCCCTAATGCGTGCCATTTCCAGTGCTGAATAAAAACTTTTATTTTTTTTAGCATCAGGAGCTTACCTGGCAGTAATCAGGCAGGCCCAGACGCTGCCTGGTTACCTCCAGGTTTGCGCAGAATCCCTTACTGCCTCCTAAATAGGTGGTGGTAGGGCTCCCCTGGGAAATGGCAGCACAGCAAGTGGTTCATTTACCGTACAGCCATTTCATTTTTTAAAAATCTTTTACCTGCAGTAGCATCAGCATGTGGCAATGTGCCAAGGCCCCCTTTTACCACAGCTTTGTAAAAAGGGCCCTTAGTTTGCCCATTTTTCAAACCACTGAGAGCTAGAAGTAGGATGACTTACTCCTCAATTACAGATTTACCAAGTGAGCATTTAATCTAACACCAGAAAATAATGAGCAAGGATCATAATCTACCAGAAAATAGACTTTAGGGCTATCCACCCCAAAAGTGGATGCATGTACAGTCTCATTTTTGTTTTATTATATATTTACATTTATCATTCACCGAAAAAAAACCCCACAAGTGCTCAGGCTGAGAGACAGCAATAATTGTTTTGAAGTATTACATTGTTAAAATACATTAGGATCTGGTTTGCATGATCAAACTATGCTATAATAGAAAATTAGTGGAAGGAAAGGACATAGTCGATGGACTGTAGGAAATATATATTTGTACTCTATAGGATAGGACCCCACAGGTAACAGATACTCATGCCACACATATGTTGAATAGAAAGCGAGAGCATACCCAAATTCATCTTTCTGTTTCCCTTCAGAGTGAAACAAGTGGGCTACTTCAGTTTGACTTTGCTACTATTGTAAGTGGATGAGGGGCACTGCCTTACTGTAATGGATTCCACTGTGGCAAAGAAGTTGATTGTATTCTTTGGGGTGTATTCACATTCATTTTCATTTAAAATATAGCTGGGAAAAAAACCTAGAATAGTTGTAGAAAAATAATAGACAAAATGCACAGTAAGTTACCCAGTATTAAGCCTGTATATTAATAACATAAGGCCTGATATTCAAAGTATTTATGCCTCTAACTTTGGGGGTCTTTTACTGAGGTGTGTTAGCGTTTTTAGCTTGCACTACAAATCAGCTGGCGCTAAATGCTGAGACACCCATTATATTCCTACGAGCATCTCAGCGTGTAGCACTAGCACACATTAGTGAAAGACTCCCTTTAAGAGTTATGCTCCTAAACTGGCCTCTGAAAATTTACTAGGGCCGAGTCTCTAAATTTCACCAGCTGTTACATTAAGGAGCATAAAAATTGGGTGGCAATAGGGATAGATTTAGGGTGGGGAAAATTTGAGGAGCTTAGCACAGATTTTCATCACTGGGTCGATAAATTAGGCTCATACAGTGGGGGAAATAAGTATTTGATCCCTTGCTGATTTTGTAAGTTTGCCCACTGACAAAGACATGAGCAGCCCATAATTGAAGGGTAGGTTATTGGTAACAGTGAGAGATAGCACATCACAAATTAAATCCGTAAAATCACATTGTGGAAAGTATATGAATTTATTTGCATTCTGCAGAGGGAAATAAGTATTTGATCCCCCACCAACCAGTAAGAGATCTGGCCCCTACAGACCAGGTAGATGCTCCAAATCAACTCGTTACCTGCATGACAGACAGCTGTCGGCAATGGTCACCTGTATGAAAGACACCTGTCCACAGACTCAGTGAATCAGTCAGACTCTAACCTCTACAAAATGGCCAAGAGCAAGGAGCTGTCTAAGGATGTCAGGGACAAGATCATACACCTGCACAAGGCTGGAATGGGCTACAAAACCATCAGTAAGACGCTGGGCGAGAAGGAGACAACTGTTGGTGCCATAGTAAGAAAATGGAAGAAGTACAAAATGACTGTCAATCGACAAAGATCTGGGGCTCCACGCAAAATCTCACCTCGTGGGGTATCCTTGATCATGAGGAAGGTTAGAAATCAGCCTACAACTACAAGGGGGGAACTTGTCAATGATCTCAAGGCAGCTGGGACCACTGTCACCACGAAAACCATTGGTAACACATTACGACATAACGGATTGCAATCCTGCAGTGCCCGCAAGGTCCCCCTGCTCCGGAAGGCACATGTGACGGCCCATCTGAAGTTTGCCAGTGAACACCTGGATGATGCCGAGAGTGATTGGGAGAAGGTGCTGTGGTCAGATGAGACAAAAATTGAGCTCTTTGGCATGAACTCAACTCGCCGTGTTTGGAGGAAGAGAAATGCTGCCTATGACCCAAAGAACACCGTCCCCACTGTCAAGCATGGAGGTGGAAATGTTATGTTTTGGGGGTGTTTCTCTGCTAAGGGCACAGGACTACTTCACCGCATCAATGGGAGAATGGATGGGGCCATGTACCGTACAATTCTGAGTGACAACCTCCTTCCCTCCGCCAGGGCCTTAAAAATGGGTCGTGGCTGGGTCTTCCAGCACGACAATGACCCAAAACATACAGCCAAGGCAACAAAGGAGTGGCTCAGGAAGAAGCACATTAGGGTCATGGAGTGGCCTAGCCAGTCACCAGACCTTAATCCCATTGAAAACTTATGGAGGGAGCTGAAGCTGCGAGTTGCCAAGCGACAGCCCAGAACTCTTAATGATTTAGAGATGATCTGCAAAGAGGAGTGGACCAAAATTCCTCCTGACATGTGTGCAAACCTCATCATCAACTACAGAAGACGTCTGACCGCTGTGCTTGCCAACAAGGGTTTTGCCACCAAGTATTAGGTCTTGTTTGCCAGAGGGATTAAATACTTATTTCCCTCTGCAGAATGCAAATAAATTCATATACTTTCCACAATGTGATTTTCCGGATTTAATTTGTGATGTGCTATCTCTCACTGTTACCAATAACCTACCCTTCAATTATGGGCTGCTCATGTCTTTGTCAGTGGGCAAACTTACAAAATCAGCAAGGGATCAAATACTTATTTCCCCCACTGTAAATCTAGGCAAATGAATGACAGCCTTAAATTTATAAGTTTAACTTTTAGGCTCCTAAATTAAGATGAACTTTTTCATAGACAGAAAATTGGAATATTTCCGTATGTCTCTTGGGAAACTCAGACACAGGAGTGAAACCTGGAGTGACTCATTTGGGAGCCACTTTTTTCCTAAAGTATTCCTGTAAGTGTATTGTCCGATATCAAGCTTGTAAATATGTATTTTTTTGAGCCGGCCCAGCTCACTGCTTTTCTGGCGACAAAATAGGTTGCTGCTTTGCCTCCAGCTGTTAGTGAGGGGACATAAAGATGTCTAGCTTAGAATAATTTACATCTTTGAAAGTCAGGTTTATTTATTCTTGCTTTAGTTGTAATTGTAGCCTCCGTTTTTTGTTTTGTTTGTTTTTTTTAAATCTTGGATTCTGCAAATTGTGGGCTTCAGTAATCACATGCTTATATTTTATAATATATTTCCTACTTTGAATTTTGCATGTTCAAATTATTTTCTGTACAAGTGTTTATGGCTTGGTTTATGATGTAAACCTTATAAATAAATACATTTTAAAAAGGAAAAAAATGAATTTCAGGTGAAAATGTGGAGGGACATTTTCAATATGACATCGAAGTCCGAATTGAAATGTTTTGCCGAAAATGTCTGAAACCAACATCTAGCACACAGCCATAATTGAACCAGAAAAATATCTACATTTCTGGTTCCATTATGGCATTGAGCTAGATGGTTTCAGGCTCAACACCTCCTAGAGAAAAACATAGAAAACAAGCCATAGGGAGGTCTGTCTGGTAACATTCCTAGTGAACTAGCCACACAGATATCCCAGCAGTGCAGAGGAGCAGCCTAGTGGTCAGTGCAGGGGCCTTCACAAATAGAGACCCAGGTACAAATCCCACTTAAACCCAGAAGCAGCGAAAATGAAACAGAGAATCTCTGTCGGGTTTTGGATGGACAGGAAGTTTGATATTGTGAAAGTACAGCTCCAGTTAAGTACAGTTTGGTGGACTTACGATTGATATATAGTTTATTAAACTTTGTTCCTATTATGCCATTACGGTTTTCACTCTTTTTGATCCTGTGTTGAATAGAGGTTTTTTTTTCTGACCCATGATGGTGCTGTGATGTTTTGCTCTTTGTTACTGGAGCAAGGACTTTCTCTGAGGTCTTTTTTCTCCACTTTTGTTTTGTGATCAATTTGAGTGATTCTGTTTGACTTGATATATAATATATTGTTGTGAGTTTCTACATTAATACAAGCAGCTCGTGTGTAACATAGTAAATGATGGCAAATAAAGACCTGAACGGTCTATCCAGTCTGCCCAACAGTCACACTCATTATCAAGTTGTGATTAAACCAGCAATGAATGGGACATAGACCGTAGAAGTCCGCCTGGCCCTGTCCTTAGGTTACAACTACTAAAATTGCTGTCGAAACCCACTCCAGCCTATCCAAATCTGTCTTTTCATTTCCGGGACATAGACTGTAAAAGTCTGCCCGGCATTGTCCCCACATTCCAAATTACTGGAGTTTCTATAAAAGCCCTCTCCAGCCCATGCTAAACTGGATTGCCATATACGGGACCCAGACTGTACAAGCCTTCCCAGCACCAGCCTTAGTTCTTCCCAGCCGAAGTCACCATCTAAGCACCACTCGACATGGAAACACACATTCAACCATTTAAGTTTTGGTTTTTATACCATTCATTTTCTAATTAGAGATCCTCTGTGTTCATCCCATGCCATTTTAAATTCCGCCACCATTTTTTTCTCCATCACCTCCCTCAGGAGGGTAATCCTGGCCTTCAATGACCTTCTCCGTGAAAAAGAATTTCCTGACATTACTCCTAAGTCTACCACCCTACAACTTCAATTCATGTCCTCTAGTTTTACCATATTCCCTTCTCTGGAAAAGATTTGTTTCTATATTCAAGTATTTAAACGTCTGTATCATATCTCCCCTGCCCGTCCTCTCCTCTAGGGTACATATTCAGGTCTTCCAGTCTCTTCTCATATATCTTTTGGCACAAGCCCCAAACCATTTTTGTTGCCTTCCTCTGGACCGCTTCAAGCCCTCCCAGGAACAAGTTCTGTTCTCACTTCATCAGCAATAATCCAGCTTTGGTCTTTGAATGCCACGTTCACTGCAGTGTCTCCCCTTCTACTGCCCCAGGTGCTGTATCCTACATTTCCTGCTTGGGGTGGGATTTGAACTTATAAATCAGGCACTCTTATCATTGACCTATAGCTGCTGCTTAGGGATCGCAGCCTGCCAGCCAATTGCCTTCCCATTCCTACTATACACCAGTTTTGCCAGGAAATAATGCATAAATAATGTATTTTGGAGCAGACTTGTTTTCAAATATTTGTAACATCTGAAATATCCTAAGGAATTGTATCACTAACCTCAGTCCTAGTCCTTCTTAGTGCGGGCGGTGGTTTTATCAAAGGCCATGTGGCCTAGTGGTTAGGGTGGTGGACTTTGGTCCTGGGGAACTGAGTTCAATTCCTGGCACAGGCAGCTCCTTGTGACTCTGGCCAAGTCACTTAACCCTCCATTGCCCCATGTAAGCTGCATTGAGCCTGCCATGAGTGGGAAAGCACAGGGTACAAATGTAATAAAAATAAAATAAAATCCCTGCATCACATCATGATTCTTCTCCAACTGAAGTTGCTTTTATTATTTGCATCATATTTTTTTTCTCTCCAGGCATAAGGGAAAGAAGAACCAATGGCAGCACTCTTTCAAAAAAAAAAAAAAAGAATAAACGGTGTTTTACCTTAAGGAATCTCTGGAGCATGCTTTATCCTCCCAGGAACAAGTTCTGTTCTCACTTCCTCAGCAAGAATCCATCTGGCACCATCAGGCTGCTCTTGTCTGTCAGTGACAGAAAGGTACTAAGTCGCATGCCAGTTCTGGCCCCTGTATCTGCGCTGCTGCTTTAAGACTGCAGAGCACTCCCTCTACCAGAGGCCTGTGATAGGGTTAATGCTTTTCTTTGCTCTGCTCAGAGGCAGAGAAGGTTAGCTGAGAGATCAATGTGATTACAGCGCTGGCTGAGGAAAGATGTGCCTGCCTGCTTGCTTGCTGCCTGCGTGTGGTGGGTGAGGTGCTAGGTTCAGAGCTGAATTTCCTGTAAACCAGGGAAAGGCTGCTGGATGGTACCAGGGATGAGCCTATGTCTGCATCTGAGGTCTTCTTTACCTGCAGACCTACCTTTGCAGACCTGCTGGTGTCTCCTTGAGCTGACAGCACACCTGGGCTTCATGCACCCGCCTCCCTGTCTCTGCTAGCTGCAGGGGAGGAGAGGAGCCACAGGGCTGGCAGCTCCCCGGTTCAGAGGACAATCAGCCACACACACAGCCACCAGCTCCAGAAGCTGGGCTGAGCTCCAAGCTTTAACCTTGCAGTTCACAAATAGAAAAAACAAGAAGGACAAGAGCAGAGAGCCTGGCGCATAGTGAGCAGGTTATAAAGGATCAGGGCATGTGGATTCTGGCTGTCTTCTTGTTTCACAGCATCTTCAATGGTGAGCAGTCTCTAATCATTTTAGTTTGATTCATGTAATTCCTGTTAAGTGACAAGTGTCTTATGGCTAATTGGCAGTCACAAAGTGTGTGTGTATGTGTATGTGTGTCTATATTTTTGTAGAAGCGTCACAATAGCATTGTTGTAGCTGTAGGGAAAAGGTAATTTTTTCTGTGGCTATATTAAAGTAGCTTACCTAGCACAGTATCAGCCTAAAAGCTAATCACCAAATCTATCACCCCAAAAATTCTGTTCTCATTTTGTCATCACTTAATGTTACTCTGTTACTGTATATGATTTATTGGTGTGGAGGGGGGGAGGGGGGGAAAGGCTCTCAAGGGGGCGCACTTCACCACCACACATGTAAGCAGGTTTGGCTCCCTGCCTAAGATTGTCTTTCACAAGTAACTGTATGTCATCGTATTACATAACCAACATGTTGAAACATTTTTATTAATTGGAGAAGGGGACCCATATTTTTTTAATGGTGCTGGCTTGTGAAATATGTCCTCCTCCCCCTTCTACTCCATCCTCAGTTTATCCCCTGATTTTCTTTCCTATTTTTGTGCCATTGTATATGAATATGATTTTCACAGAAGCAAGCACAGGTGATAAAATAATGATATTATGCCAAGGATTGTTCAGACTAAGTCAAAGTTACAGAAGTGATCAGTGATGATCAATTAAACGGTGTGCTCATCAGAGGCACTAATTGATAGGCTCTGCTGTGCTTCCACCTCACCCACATATAATAAAATTTGGAAAAACATGCTCTAACATGCCTCACGCCATCAGTTGCTGCTGGGAGCAATTTATATGTTCTGTTCCGTGTTTTGCTTTTGACTGTTCATATATATGTTCAGTTTTTAAATTTGGTATATTATATGAATAAGCACATGCTAACACATGCATGGGAGCAGGAAAGGAAGCAATTGGGGAAGGGGGGGTCTAGATTTTTCAATCTTCTCTTTATATTTTTCTTTCAAATTTGAGTCTCTTGCTGTGCATGCAGCTTGATGCATCCTGGCCTGACAGTTTAAACTAAAAGATGGAAGAGTGCAGCTTTTAAAACACGAGCAAGCTGACAGGAAAGAGAAATGTTTCTGTCGTGTAGAAATAAAAAAGAAACCGAGGTGGTGGGAGGGGGGAATAAGGAGGATTTTCTATTGGGGAAGAAGCGCTGGAAGCAGCAGGAGAGATAGGGATGCTGAAAGGTGGGGAACATGATTTTTGCTTGCTCTCCATCTGAGGCAATAAGAGACTGGTAGGGGCAAAACAAGCTCAGAGAAAACAAATGATGAAATTAAGTGGAAGAGGGCACTACCTCAACACGGAGATCAGGAGCAGAGCATGAAAGATGCTAAAACCAGTGAACAGGGCTTCAAACCCTACAGACCTTCCAGATTTAAAAAGTGTTTGATGTAGAAATCATCCTTGCCTTAGGATGCTGCAACAAGTTTTTGCATTAAAGTGCTTTTTCATGTCCACAAATAACAAATACCCTGCTTTTTCCAGACCCTCTGCAGGAATATTCCCTAGGGAACAGCCTGCTCTTAATAATCTGAGCACAGAGCCCTGACTTTAGAAAGGTGCTCTGAGAAAATGTAATTATCATTATACTCACATACTTAGCAGAATATGCAGCAGATTCAGAATTCACTGTTATTAAGATTTTACAATTAAAGCTCACCACAGTATTTTGTTTCTACAGTATCTTTAGTGACTAAGCACTTTATAAAATGAGTACCTCAACACACTGCAGCTATAATGTATTCTGTAATATGCACAATAAGGACTGTCTATATTGATGCAAAATTCAGTTCTTTTCTAATTAATATTTTTAAATATCAAGAACAGTATGGAAGGATGCCAGAACTAGGAGAATAATGGTAGCTATTCTTAGCGTCAGGGCCATGTGGACTACAGCGACAACTCATCTGTGTGGGAAGGACACATTTGTTCCTATGATTATGCTATATTATGCATGATGTGAGACATACTGATTGTGTGTGTGTTTTTGTAGATATGCCTGGAATGTGTAAATACAGGAATATAAATAGGGATAAAAAAAATATATATATATATATATATATATATATTTTTTTTTTTTTTTTTTTTTTTTTTTTTTCAAGGGGAAACTGAATCCAAAAAAGACACAATCAAAATAAGTAAATGTTAAATAGCATATAAGTCAATGACTTGCGTGTGTGTGTCGGTGTGTCGTCACCACTGCAGCATCTGGGAACATCAGCTGGACTTGGAATGGGACCTGCAATATAGGTGGGAGGACTTAGACTAAAGAGAACACTTACTGTTCTTACTCTACTCCAAAGAATACATAATGAAGGTTTTATTCCAAACCAGAGACTTACAAGGAACTCAAAAAAATCAGTACAGCCAACAGAAGAAAAATTACAAGGAGTCAACGTTCATAAGAATCCACAAAGCAAATCCTACATTCATTTTTCTTGAGCATGCAGTGACTTGGAATTGGGCTTTCCAATTTCTGTTCTCTCTAAGGCACAAGTGTGCACAGCTACACAGGATTCCTTCAGCAGCTGCATACACTGCACCTTCAACTGCACAGGAGCTGCAGCTGGAAAGAGGAGAGAAACAGCAGGGCTCACGCTGTTATCCGTTATCCTCATCTCAGCCTGTTTCATCCTCATGAGCTGGTTCAGAACTTGCAGGCAGCACTTTCTGTAGGCTGATCTTGCTGTGCAAGTTCTGAACCAGCTTCTAAAACCAGCACAGATTGAGAGGGAAGAATGGTTGGGGTGGGCAACCCGGAAAGACCAGCCGGTTAGTAGCCAGAAGATAATTTGTTAGTGTTGTGCTGATTAATTGTGAATTTTATTCTCTAAGCTGCCCAGCACTATTTGTAATAGGTAAGGTACAATTGTTAGTAAATGAAGTGTTTATTTTTTTTTACCACCGTTTGTGAATGTGCATCAGACTGCTTAACAAAATTGTAATCTGGAAAACAGGAAAAGAACTCCAATCACTGATAGGATAGGGATAACAGAGAGCAATAGAACTACAAAGACACTACCCAGCTCCTCCAACCCGACTGAGTTGACCACCACCCAATCCCACTCAGAATGCGGCCTCAAATAATACGTTTTCAGAGCTATTTTAAATTTCTTATAAGAGGATTTGCTGCATGTGTAAGATGGAAGGGAATTCCATTAAGATGGGGCCGAGTAGAAAAATGCAGAGGAGCAAGTTGAATATAGTCGAGAACAGGAAACTGGTGACATTTTCCAAAGATTATGTCCCTGAGAAGGAAGCATCCTAAGGTGTATAAGGGGTCAGCAGAGAGAAGAGGTAAAATAGGAGTCCAGTATAAAATGCTTAAGATGGATCCTGTATGCTACAGGAAGCCAAAGAGTCTGGTACAGAAGTGGCAAAACATGTTTGAACCCAGCAGCACTGCATAGGAATCTAATGGCTATGTTTTGAACTGATTGTAGACATTGAAGACCAGAGGCCCTAATCCCACAGTTCATAGCATTACAGTAATCAAGCTATGAAAAGACAAGAGTGTGAATAAGTGTGTATTGCATGTCCAAATATATTTCATTATACAAATATACTAAAAAAGAGGATCAGATTATAGATGAAACTTGTACTTCAAATGTCAGCTGGAGATCTAAAGAACACTCAAATGCAGGAAGGGGCAGTAGGATGCAGGAAAACTGGACATGGTGGTAAAAGAGAAAAACACCAGAATGGCATTAATCATAGAAGTGTCGGTCCCAAGTGATTATACTGTGAATCGTGTGGAGAGGGAGAAGACCCTGTAGTACCAGGAAATGCAGTCTGAGACCAAGAAAGTGTGGCAGAAAGAAACTGAAATGTTTCCCATTGTTTTTTGGTGCCATGGGCTTGATCAAAAAGAATTTCCAAATGCACTTGGATACGTTGCCTATACATGTTACATCTTTTGAAATCCAGAGGGAAGCTCTCTTTGGCACAATGCAAGTTTTACCAGCTATAACAGTTAATTTGAGAAGCAAAGATCACACTCCTCTTGCTTAGGAGCAAGGTTTATTCTTGTTTCTTACTCACTCACTCTTACTTTTGTTTTTTTTTTAAATGTACCACCTCTTTTGAAGCACAAATTGAAGCGGTTTACATATGACTATTCAGGTACTTGCACTGTCCCTGGTGGACTCACAATCTTAAGTATATTGTACCTGGGGCAATGGAGGGCTAAGTGACTTGCCCAGGGTCACATGGAGCTGCAGAGGGAATTGAACCTGGTTCCCCAGGATCTTCCCCAAATCATCATGTTTTAGTGTATCTGTTCCAGTTCTTTGGAACAACCTTCCACGCTACCTTAAGTCAGAAAGATCATTTGATAAATTCAGATCCCATCTTAAGGCATATTACTTTTCACTGTCCTTCCCTAACCACCTTCCAGATTAAACTCTCTCAGTGTAACGCCTTCAGGCCTTCCCATTTTTAGAGGCTCTAAGTCTTCCCCTTCCTTTTGTTTCTTCCCTTTCTTTTCCGCATGTTAGAATTGTAATATTTCCCTGAATATAATCTTTCCTTGTTTTAATGTTTTCCATCTGTATGGTAACTGCTTGTAGCCAACAGAATGATTGCCTCCCATTTAGACCATTTGTATAGGTGGTATATAAATAAAGTGAATGTGAACATGAATGTAATCCAACTAGGTAAGCTCAACCAGTCTAGCTGGAGAAAGAGTGAGAGGGATCTAACCAGCTGACAAGATGCCGTCTGTCTGTGGTGTCTAGTTTGCTCACTGTGTCTAAATGTGGATGTGAACTGTGTCTGGTGTTTGTCTGGGTGTGGGGTAGTGTATCTGTGCATTTCCTTTCAGTAACCTCAACAAAAACAAAAATAGGCTTTTCAGCCACTGGCTGACAGCGTGGTTGCCTGGTTGCATAGCAATTTGTTCAAGAGTTGATTGGTTGATGAGAGACTTTGACAATAAGCCAGAAATCTTACACTTTCATGTATGCAAGCATGTGTCTATAATATCTATCTAAGTAGATATAACCCAAAGGTGGGCCCAATCAATTCCATGGATGAAAAGAAGCTGCAGTGCAAAGATTGCAGATTAGTTTATTACTTCTAATCATTTTTATAGCACTACTGGACATACGCAGTGCTGTGCACATTATATGCAGGAACTTTCTCTGTCCCTAGTGGGCTCACAATCCAAGTTTTTGTTCCTTGGGTATGTGAGAGGGTAGGTGAAAGGGGATCCGGGAAGGCACGCAGAAGGGGGGTGCAGGCAGCTGGGGAACCCCAACGGGGCAGACTTCATGTGCACAACACCCACATTCAGAAAGCTGTGCTACCAGAGGCAGAGAGGTTGGCCGGGTTAAGGAAGAAGAGGAGGAACTACCAGTCCCAGAATCCCTCTCTTCCCCACCCGGCTGTGCAAGAATTAGGGGAGGAGATAGAAGATTGGGAAATGGTCTCTGAGGAAGGTGATGAGGGCCAGCTGGAGAGGTTGGGGGCGGGGGGAAGTTGAAGAGAAGGATAAAATGGAGGTTACTGAAGGACTAGAGGAGGAACAGATGGAGATTGGAGCTCTGGCTCAAACCCGAAAAGCTGCTGTAAGAGGGTGGCTAGCTGTGCCTTGGAGAGACTGGTGGAAGACCAGAGGAGAGAGACTGAGGCGCTTGGGGAGACCTCTACTAAAGAGGAAACAGGTGCAGCCCCTGGGAGGGAAAGAGGGCTGGGCACAATTGAAACCCCAGTTTGAACCAGGTGGGACCAAAGCTGTGTAGCTGTGCTGTAAGAAAGACTATGTAAACTGTTTCATACTGAAAAGGTCTGGGCCTGCAACCTACCAAGCTACTGTGTTTTCTTTCTGATAATGTACTGTTCCCTAAAAGAAGTAATTTTGGCTAAAGTGAAGTGAAGTTATATGGACTGTTTTGAACCTGAATTGTGCTTTGGGGCAGCAAGCCTGAACAACCTGGAGTTAAGGTGTTCCTGGGCGTTTATGTTAACTGGAAGCAAGAAAATAAAGCTCTCTTACTTGTAAATGTTGGGCTGTGGATGTGCCTCTGTGCAAGGAACAGAGAGGGGAAGAAGTCCTGAAAATTCTCAGGGCCTGGAGCTGAGGCTCAGAGCAACCTTCCTCTATAACATTAGCAAAATTCGCCCCTTCCTCTCCGAGCACACCACCCGAACTCTCATCCACTCTCTCATTACCTCTCGCCTTGACTACTGCAACCTACTCCTGACTGGCCTCCCACGTAGCCATCTATCCCCCCTTCAGTCCATCCAGAACTCTGCTGCACGTCTTATCTTCCGCCTTAACTGATATACTCATATCACCCCTCTCCTCAAGTCACTCCACTGGCTCCCAATCAGATACCGCATACAGTTCAAGCTTCTCTTACTCACCTACAAAGGCACTCGATCTGCAGCCCCTCCTTACCTCTCTACCCTCATCTCCCGTTATGTCCCTACCCGTAACCTCCGCTCTCAAGACAAATCCCTCCTTTCAGTACCCTTCTCCACCAACTCCAGGCTCCGCCCTTTCTGTCTCGCCTCACCCCATGCCTGGAACAAACTCCCTGAGCCCATACGCTGTGCCCCCTCCCTACCCATCTTCAAATCAATGCTCAAAGCCCACCTCTTCAATGTCGCCTTCGGCACCTAATCACTACACCTCTTCTCAGGAAATCTTAACTACCCCAACTTGACATTTCGTCCTTTAGATTGTAAGCTCTTCTGAGCAGGGACCGTCCTTAATTGTTAATTTGTACAGTGCTGCATAACCCTAGTAGCGCTCTAGAAATGTTAAGTAGTAGTAGTAGTAGTAGCAACCAGATTGCTGTGGAGTGAGGCAACAGCCGTGTGAAGGAGGGGGCAGCTAACCAGGGTCGAGCCCAGCTGGGTCCTGGAGGGGTGACCCAGCTACAGGTAATAGAGGGATAAGTGACTTGCCCAGGGTCACAAGGAGCTGCAGTAAGACTTGAACTCAGTATCTCAGGCCACTACACTAACCATTAGGCTACTCCTAATAGTTAGTGCAGTGACCATTAGGCTTATTCCTACCCTAGGCAATGCAGAGAACATGGCGTGCCAGGTGTGACATCGAAGGGAAGGTGAAAAATGGAGGGAAAGGAGGCAATTGCTAGTGATGGGGGAATAAGGGTCAGGGCAGACACAGTTTATGGATTACCTTCTAGTAGCTGGTGGAGAACTGAGGGAAGAGGAGAAGGTTCCCTTTTCTATCCTTGTCAGTATCCCAGGGAAGAAGGGAAAGTGCAAAATAGTCAACTTACTCCATGGTGCTGCAAGGGGAGAGCTCAGAAGTGGCAGGTGAACTGTGAAGTAGCAGAGATGGGGCAAGAGATTTGCAGACAGAGGGTACCCAAAAAAAATCATTAAAGAAGGATGCCATAAGGCATTATTCACTAAACGAGACACTCTGCTACAATCACAAAGTAACAAACCAGCACCTGATTTTGTATGCGTACTAAAGTTTTCACACCTATCAAACTTGATCAAGAAGACCATTAAGAAACATTGACCCATTTTGGCAGTCCACTCATGTTTCAAGGAAACAAATATCGTTTTCGCACAATCTAGGAACAAGAATTTGAGAGAAATTCTCGTTCCATCTACATTACCTGACATTACAACCAAAGATGCAGGCCCTGCAGGACATCATCCATGTGGCAAATGTTCAGTCTGTAAACACTCTATGCACATCACTGATTTTAAAGATTCACGAACCGGAAAGAAGTACATTCTACGCCACCAATCAGACTGTAACACTAATTATGTCATCTATGCCATCATTTCTCCATGTAAAAAAAATTTACATTGGCAAAACTAAACTTTCTGTAAAAACAAGAATAATAGAACACAGGAGCAGCATTAAACGAAGAAATTTGTCTGCAACACTCACTGAACATTGGTCTTCTCACAATCATTCTATTGATGATCTTTAATTTTTTGTCCTTAGACGTTTCATTCAAAGATGGCTCAAAGGAGATATTGATCTAATTTTACTCAGGGAAGAACAAAGACTTATTTTCTTTTTCAACAGTTTAAAACCAAATGGCCTTAATGCTGAGATAGACTGTCATGTCTTTCTTTAATGACATCTATAGCAATCATTTTCACCCATTTTTATTCACTCTGCTCCTATAGAATAAACCATCTCCCATGTAGTTCCATCACTCTAACATTCGTATTTTATATATTTTATATATTTTTATGTATATGTTTTCCATATATGTTTTATTTTTGCCCCATCATATTTTAATGTCCATTTGGGGTTTGTTTTACTGGAATATCATGTATTCAATTTTATTGATTATTTGTTCACTCATCAGTGTATCACATGTGTTTTTATGAAAGAAAAACTTATATATATATATATATTATTTTTTATCTATTTTTTTTATCCATTTTTAATCTATTTTTATGTTTAAATATAAGGCATAAGTTCATAAGGTTTTGATTGTTTAGAACCATGATAGTATTGCCTTTTATTTATTTATTTATTTATTTATTTATTTATTTATTTATTGCATTTATATCCCACATTTTCCCACCTCTTTGCAGGCTCAATGTGGCTTACAATACATTATGAGTGATGGAAATATATTAGAAAATAGACATTTAGTGTTACAGAAGAATCTGTGGTAACATGATAATGATAAGACATGATAGTAGTATTACAAACAAGTATTATTAGATAATTCTGACTGTGTGTGGAGGAGTTGTGTATATACATATTGGTTGATCTTTGTGGTAAGCCTTGTTAAAGAGATGGGTCTTCAGTAGTTTGCGGAAGTTCATTAGTTCGTAGATCTTTTTAAAGTTGTGCTTAAATAGGTAAAGTTTGATGCGTGCATTAATTTGTATTTTAGACCTTTGCAGTTAGGGAAGTGCAGATCAAGGAATGTTCGGGATGATCTTTTGGCATTCCTGGGTGGTAAGTCTATAAGATCTGACATGTAGGCTGGTGCATCTCCATGAATGATTTTGTGAACTAGGGAGCAAATTTGTATTGTATTTTATTGTATTTTTATTGTATTTTATTGTATTTTTGCTATACGTATTTATTTTAATTTATATGTAGGTATCTTTATTATTTTTTTAATTAAGCACTAAATTGTTCATTGTGAAATTCATAGCTTATTTCATTTTCATTTTATTATTTTTCATATACATTCATATCTTTTTCATTTAATTTAATTTTAATTCCATTTAATATTTTACACAAGTCTTTGTGCAATTTATTTATAGGTGGACAAGATGTTTTTTTTTTTTTTCTGTTATCTAGGATCATTTATTTAAAATTCAGTCCATATTTAATCACTATATTGATAGAATGCATCTAAGTAGGTACACTCAAAGCAAGAAGGATCTACTTACATTTATTCTTTATTTATTTATTTAAATATTTTTATTTTTAAAATTACTGCTTCTTATTTATATTACACACAAATTATTTTTTATACTTTAAGGTCCATAATTCACATTGCTTATCGTGATTGCCACTAGTACTCTCAACCGGTGTTTTTGTACAGATTCATTGTGTAAGCATTTTGCTATCCACCCAAAAAATTACTTTTGTACGTTTAGATTTATTTTTTCTTACACTTTTTAGTGTCATTTCATTAGCATTATTCATTCATCAGAGATTCATGAAAAAGCATACATATTTTTACTAAATTTGGGAACATTACTCTATATCACTTTCTCATAAAAGACGCCATTCACAAAATAGCGATCATACGTCATCTCTCTCATTATTATGTATTCAGGCACACGTCATTTCCTTTCAACTTGTCTATTTAAACTGCAGACTTCCGTAACCACCATTTTGCTACAGTTGCATTATTTACATTGGCCAACTAGATGGCCAATTTTTGCAGCACATTCACAAGACAGAAGGTAAGCTTTCCATTTCTTATTTTTTATAAAATAGTTTTAACACACAAAAGTTCCCTTCATTCAATCTATTTAGCAACCAGCACTGTTAGCCCTGTGTTCATTCTATCTCACTATCTTTTCCTATGGTTTTTCATTGCCAATAGCTTTAGGCACAGCCGCCATTTAGATATCAGTTGTTCATTTTCTGAAGCACCTAATATATATATTTGAGAATGCCCGTTACATATATATTTTTCTTCACATTTCAAGTTTATTTTATTCGTGCCTACACTGGTAAAAATCCCACCCCCCCCCCCCCCCCCCTTTTCCCTGTTTTTTTAGTGGGGTTATATCGACCACATTGATACATACATACTTTTTCATTAACAATGGTTTTTGGCATGTCTTTTAAATATATGACGTAAGCATCCCTACAACCATTTACAATATAATGCCACAGCACCTTTGTAATTTCACCAGTTGTAGGTACCGCTGTGTTCAATTTATCTACCAGCACTAAACATATACTTTTGACAGTGCATGTGGTTTTTTCGCGTTTTTTTACATTTTTATATTTGTAGTTCATTTCGTTCATGCCACATGAGTTTGATTGCCCCTTTTTATCGTTAAATGATTTCACAACCTTTTTATCATTAAATGTTTTCAGAACCTTTTTATCAACCAGTGGGTCCAAACGTTTTTTTCATCTCAGTATCAACTATTCTAATGTTTTGATTAATTACATTTTTTGACTTTTTCTAATACATGACGCAAGCTTTTCGCCAATCTTTCACAATACGATACCTTAACACCATCGATATTCACATAAGCAATCATAGCTTTAGCCTTCTAAATACCATTATGTATTCAAAATTTATATTTTTTAATGTCTGCTTTTAATTTTACTTTCAGTTTTCACATGCTTAAGTTTAAACAAGTCATACATTTCACCTTCTACCTATGCTCAAATCATCAGTCATTTATATTTTATCCTCGTATGAAACATTCCCTGTTTTTCAGCCTTGTTATTTGTTTATATAGCAACGATACACGTACGCATGTATTCATTCATCTATGTTTATTCAGATTACCGAAGGACTCTATGGCTAGATCCTCACAACAATTTATCCTGTTGTCAAGCCTTATTTTACAACAGAGGTATTAGTAGAATCCTTATTTATTTTCTGATATTCTGATATTTTAATCACTCATTAGTTTCCCAAACATTTGCAGTTCATTTATCATTTTCTTATCACATAGCACCCATTTTATTTTATGAGTTTCAATTGTACTATCATGTTTTTTTTACTTCATCATTACTATCATTCCCAATTGCTTAACTACATGCCCCACAATTGCACATAATATGGTTCACTTGATGCTATTTTACAAATTCAAATCGTTCACATTGAAAAATCAAAACACCATATCTTGTGGTGGCACACATTTTTTAATTTTACTATTTTAAATTTTACTATTTTAACTACATTCATTATGTTATATATGGTTTATATTATTATTTCTTTGCTCCATTTCACACATCCTTATGTAATTGCATGCCTAGTAGTTGTAAACCTCAATATTATATCTTAGTATTTTAATTATCTTTACATCACTCTCATACAATTGTTATACAGTCATAATGGCTCTTATTCTTTATGTGTCACATTATGCATTTATTCCTTTTTTTCACTATTTAATTACTTCATCAATTTAAAAGACATACTATATATGTTTATATCTGTCTATATCATTCTCTTTGTAGATTAATCAAGAACTCTGAAGCAGGCCTTTGGGCCGAAACATGGCCGTGTCGGGTCGTTTTTATGTTTCATGTTTTCTCAATAAAGAATTTTTTATCCTCCTTGGACTTACCTCACTGGTTTGCTTTGTTTCTGCTCCCTGTTCCCACCATACCTTCCTGAACACAACAATTTTGACAACAAAGCAATTCCCAAGAGACCAGTTTAAGAATGAATTGGTTGATATTTACAATGATTTAACTGGCCAGTAATGGCCAGAAACAGTTAAATTGCTGGCTCAGGGCTATCCATTAATTTTCAGTGACACAATCGATTCTCGCTGCTGAAACTTAATGGGAAATTAAGGGAAAACCAGCTATTCTGGGGGCATTCCGGGGGCAAAGTCAGCACTTGGCCTGTTAAGTGCTGTTATTCAGCAGCACTTGGCCTGTTAAGTGCTGTTATTCAGCACTTAACCAGACAGGGTAACTTTATAAGTGGGACCTCATAAAATACAGTCCTATCTTTATGCAGTAACCTATGGCCAATTAAGTGTTGAATATCGACAACCAGTTAGATGTTAGCCAGCTCCACAAAAAAACAGATATTCAATGCTGAAGCCCAGACATTGCCCAACACTTAATATGTAAGAATAATGCCACCAGCTGAATATTGACCCCTATAGTTCCAGGATCCCTTTCTCACAAGAGATCAGCTGTGAAACTGAAGAAGGTGGAAGAGGCAGGGAAGAAGATGCTTAGGGAGATGAGGGGAAGCACAGAATTCTACCACCATTATGGCCGCTCACATGCAAAAATTATGTGCCCTACACATAACCGAGAAAATTTATTTCTAATACTCCCACTGACATTTTTCACTCCTTACCCCATGAAAACAGTAGGAAAAGTTTGGCTGTCTCTCCAATATTCTCAATCCTACTCACCTACTTACAAGTAAAATGTCACTAGAGACCTAACCAAAAGTTTCTCAAACAAACGAGGTTTGGAATGTAATGCCACAGAATCTGATATTCTCTATCAGTACATTCCAAAAGTGAGGCCCAGCCACTGAAAACCATTCAAATTAATAATACAAAAACATAATATAAAAACAGAAAAGTGCATTAAAAGCCTTAACTGATGGCCAGCTATAAACTGATCAAAACATCTTGGGCCCAAGGTGTCACGTGATGACCAGCTAGCAAGCAGGCTCAGCTGGGGGCAGCTCCTCAACACCTCTCAATTTTGGAGTATATTTCTTGATGTTACCCCTCCCTGCCTCAAGTACCGAATATCAAGTGCCTGCATATGGTGCAATACATTGTTGGCAAGAATGACAGCCATTAGTGCTAAAACCCAACTTTTGATGACAGATAGACCAAAAGTGAGTGGAGCTAATAGGGTAGAGGGACAGGATCAGCCAGACTTAATTGTGTCTGAGGAGGTGGCCAAATACCTGACCCAGTTCTTGAGGATATGTCCCAGTTGCACACCACTGTACAAGAAATTAAGGAGTTGATGGCAGCTCATGTGGTGAAATTAGCAGACAATACCCAAAGAATAGAGGCTCAAGAATTGGTGACAGATCAAATGAGGGAACAGGTGACCCAGCTAACCAGGAAGAATGCAGCACTGATAGAGCATATAGAAGATCAGGAGAATCGTGGCAGAAGAAACAAACTACACCTCATTGGTCTCCCAGAATCAGTTCCAGTTCATTCTTTTGAATGAACCACCAGTGCATGATTGTGTGAAGACGGCCCGAACATGGCACCCGAACCTCGTAATCCTCCAAGAGTGGAGACCAACGGCTCAGAAGGTGCCACTGGAGGGGGCGCATGTGAGCTCTGGCCCACTTTACCATGTCCAAGGTGGAGGCCATGGAACCTAGAAATTGTACATAGTCCCAAGCCCGCGGGTTCTGAGTTTAAAACAACGCTCGTAACTGAGCCTGTAACCGCTGTGCTCAAGCTCAAGGAAGAGAAACTATCCCTGTTCGGGTATCGAAGCACACCCCCAAGTATTCCAGCGTTTGGGAAGACATTAGGCTGCACTTCTGGGAAGTTGATCACCCAACCAAGCGACTGAAGCAACCCAACCACTTTGTCGGTTGCCCGCCGACTCTCCACAAAAGAAGACGCTCGCACAAGCCAGTCATCTAGATAGGGATGGACCTGAATCCCTTCCTTCCTGAGATAGGCTGCCACTATGACAAGGACCTTGGAAAAGGTCCGAGGTGCTGTGGCTAGGCCGAAGGGCATGGCTTTGAACTGAAAATGACGACTGAGCACTGCAAAGCGAAGAAAGCGCCTCTGGGGAGGCCAGATTGGAATGTGTAAATAGGCCTCTTTCAGATCGAGAGAGGTCAAAAACTCCCCTGACTGTTCCACTGCGATCACCGAGCGGAGGGTTACCATGCGGAAAAGCCGAACCTGTAAGGACCTATTGATGCACTTGAGATCTAAGATGGGTCGCCAAGAACCGCCCTTTTTTGGCACCACAAAATAAATGGAGTATCGACTGCACCCTCTTTCTGCTGGGGGTACAGGCTGGACAGCACCCAGCCGTTGTAAGTTGAGGAGGGTGTGTCGAACAGCCCGCACCTTAGCGGGATATTTGCAAGGAGATTCCAGAAAAGAGTCTACTATCGGATGAGCCAATTCCAACTTGTAGCCGTCTCTGATAACCTCCAAGTCCCATTCGTTGGATGTTACCCTGGTCCACTCCACCAGGAATAAGGAGAGTCTGCCCCCAATAACTGGCTGGATATGGACCAGGGCCACATCATTGGGCGGACCTGGCTGCGGGCTGGTTTCTGTTACCGGAAAGGAAGGCCCGCCTGTCACCTTGAAAGGGCTGAGGCTTCTAAGAAGAACTTGATCTCTGAAAAGAGGCCCCATGACCTGGACGGTAATGCCGTGTATCCCTAAACTTAGGTCTAGGTCCCGCCTGTCATACAAACTTGGACCTGTCCTCTGGGAGGCGCTGGCCCTTAGAGTCACCGAGGTCCTTCACAATCTGTTCTAAGTCTGTCCCAAACAAAACTTTCCCCTAAAAGGAAGCCTTGCTAAACGTGACTTAGAGGCCACGTCTGCAGCCCAATGCCGCAACCACAGCCAGTGACGTGCGGTGACCGCTAGGGAAACCTCCTTCGCTGAAGCCCTCAAAAGATCATTAAGAAGATCCGCAAGGAAGGCTAAACTGGACTCCAAGGCTGGCAAAACAGCCATGAGATCTTCCGGATAGGAGGCTTTCTGTACCCACGATAAGCATGCCCGCACCGCATAGGAGCCACAAACCGAGGCCTGCAGGGAAAGGGCCGCTACTTCAAAGGACTGCTTCAAGCAAGTCTCCAACTTATGATCCTGAGGGTCCTTGAGCGCCGTGCTACCCTCCACAGGGAGAGTAGTTTTCTTAGTGACCACTGTGATTATACACATATACGGTGATTAAGGAGTCCACCGTAGCGACCTTCAGCAAGTCTAAGTCAGGAGCAGGTAGCACGTAAAGACGCAACATAGCTCTAAGCAACCTTATGCCCACTGTCTGGCGTATCCCATTGTGCCGAAATAAGGATCTTCATGTCCTCATGCACATGAAAGGAACGAGGGCATTTGGTGCCAGGCATAATAGAGGGCACCGGTTCCCTCTGACGATTCAGGGGGGAAATAGCCAAAACCTCAAAAGCCCTAACAATCAGGGAGGGAAGCTCTTCCTTGAGAAAAAGGCAGGCAGCAGTCGGATCATCCCCTTCCTCAGAGGGCAGGGTGACCTCATCTGCCAAATCCAAAGATTCTGAGGGAGAACCTGGAGACAAAACCGGGCCATCTGTGTCAGATAGCTCCTCGGGATCCAAAATCTCCACCCGGGGACGTTTTGGCAGGAAAGACTGAAAGGCTGCAGCAACCGAAGTTTGCTGAGGAAGAGACGGGGGCTGCCTGAAGAGAAGCTTCTGACTTCTTCAAAAGAAAGGCATTGTGCATTAATAAAACAAAATCCGGGGAAAAAGGAACTGCAAGGGACTCCCCTGTTCCCTGTACATCACTTCCCTCCATCGTATTCTATAAGCAGTGCCTACATTTAGGCGCGGCATATAGAATGCACTTAGTTGATATCACAGTGCATAGAACCAGAAGCATCCATTTACACCAAGGAAAAACATGGAGTAAATCCCACCACATAGATTTAGACACTAGGGGTATATTCTATAACAGTGCGCATACATTTTGTAATGCCCACAAAATACCCATTTCCTCACCCATAACCATGCCCTTTTTGGCTGTGCACATTAGAATTTAGGTACTTTGCATTACATAATATGCTTAGCGAGTTGTGCGCGTAAATTCTAATTATTGCCAATTAGTGCTCATTATTGCTTGTTAAATGCTGTTTAAAATGCTGATTGTCTTGTTATGCCAATTAAGTTACACACGTTGTTATAGAATATGTTTGGATTTTGGCATGGAATGCTGGGTGCAATATATTGAATCTGGAAGGATTATGACAAAAAAAGATAAAATATGAAGAAAATGTATCCAGAAAAAGGGAATGCACCAAAAAGGAAAACGTTTCTCTGCTCTGCGGAAAATGAAAGACTGCTGGTCCTGTGCTCATTCTTTGAGCGGGAAGGCACCCACACATGCGCAGTGGGGGCACAGCCTCAAAGATTTAAAGTGACAGTGCATTTGGCAGTGTCCACACTGGGCTCTGTGGATCATGTCACCCATATGTGAGAGTATTATGCCTGCTTGTCCTCAGAGAATCCTGTGCTAATAGCTCTGAGTCTTTTGTTGCTCTGGTGAGCTAAGAAAGCGCCTGACTGTTCTAAAAGATTCTCTGGTAGGACTGCAATTTTCTACAGTTTTTGTAGTGAAAAACGTCTGGATTTTTTTAAAACCTAATGTGTTCTTTATTTTTTTTTAATATGCAACCTCCAGTTCATATGAGCATCTTCAGTTTGTGATTTTAACCATCTTTCCAGTTTTCTACACTGTCTTATGAAATTCAGATATAACGATTCCATTCTTTTCCAATTTATTTCCAGAAGAAATAGCACATTCTTGTAATAAGTGATCTGACCATGATACCTAGGTAGTACTCCGGTTATCTATTCTCTCTTATGCCCCCTCTTATACCCTACACTCTTCTCATGCCTCTTGACTTACCCTTCCTGTCAAATCTGGTTAGACACTACACATTCTACCACATTTGGCTACCTAGGCCCACACCTGTGGAACTCCCTCCCAGAAAACAGCCAAGGTGAATACAAAATTCAAACCCTTCCTCAAAACCTGGTTATTTCAGTTGTCATTTACAAGATTTCCCTCTCCTCTTCTGTGGGCCCCCATTCTACCACTAATCTTTTTTTTTTGGTTTCTTCTTCTTCTTCTTCTTCTCTAATCCCTCCTACTATGCTACTTTCTCTTTTGATTATATTGTAACTTTCTTTCTTGATTTCTGATTTTATATTTTATTGTAAACCACCTCGTGGCACTATGGGACCCTTTTATTAAAGATTATCACACACTAATGGAATTAGTGCATGCTTAGTGCTAAGATACCCCTAGGTATAAAATGGGCTTCATAGCGTCCTTCATACACTAATTCTGTTAACGCAGACTAAGCTTTAGTAAAATGGCCCCTGTGTATTTTGGTGGTATATCAAGCCTACACAATAAACCAATAAATTAAGTGAACAGAGCTCAGCTGGGCACAAAACAAGTGCCATGGAAAATTAATAATAATAATGATATTTGCATAGGTGTAGTTTGTCTCCTTACCTTTGGGGATGGGGTTCAAAGAGGGGGGCAATGAGTAAAGAAGTCATATTAGCAGTGTGTATGTGTATGTGTATATGTGTATAATATACATATACACATACACACTGCTAATATGACTTCTTTACTCATTGCCCCCCTCTTTGAACCCCATGGTTGACCAATTCAGCATTACCATTTGCAACAGTTGTGTGTGGGGGGGAGGGGAATCACCTCCATGCCCACATCAAACTACATCTATGGATAATTTCCAGACTATGAATCAATTCAGAGAGGACTGAGAGGGTAGGAAAGGAGGGGAGAAAAAGGAAGGAAACATAAGCTGTAGAAAAGAGGATATAGAGAGGAGGCAAGAGTGGAAGGGGATGAGAAAAGAGGAGGAGAAAGAGAGGAGAGATGGCAAGGAAAAAGGAAGAGAAGAGTAAAAAGATAATCTCTCAGCATCCAGTGATTTAGTCAAAAGAGGAAAAAAGAAGAAGACAAGGCTACCTCCTCCTTCCTACTGGCTTTATGTCTCTTTTCCCACCTTAGAGAAAGTCAATCTCAAGCTCTCTAACTGAAGATGTGATAATTTGGGAATTCTGAATAGCACTGATCCTCCTGTTAGTGTAATTGGCAGTGTTTTTGTGTGTGGCCGCTCTCTGCATAATTTGTGTAAGAGTTACACATCAAGCTTTTATTCTCACTGTTTGATGAGTGATCACAGATGTCAATAATTCAGAAATGGCAAAGCCAGGAATTTGTTGCTGGAACCCTTCCATTCTGGAGTATCTAACAGATGACCATTATGTAGAGAGACTTCATACTGCTATGAGAGGCATTTTGTATAAAAGGGTGTTTAATTAACTCCCATGATAACTATTTCTGGCTATTGAAATTTGGCAGTGCCTTTATGATGTCGCTGGCCATTGTGAAAGCTGTTGCTTCATCATATCACTCACATATGATTCATCAGAGGTGGTCTGTTGCATTAGTCCATTAAAGCGGTGCTTAAAATTCTTAAAAGAAAATAAAGCATATAATGATGCTGATTATTGAGCCGGCATACATGGTATCAAAAATATATATATACTTCACACAGTAACTGTCACATATAAAAATAACCATGCTATAAATGGCCTACAGCATTAGTCAGATGATTTTAGTATAAATTTTATATTATTTCTTTGTTCAAACAGTATTTTGTTTATCTGCCAACCTGATCCTAGCAAGATCCAGGGGCCTTTTTTCAATCCTCTTCTTTCTTGACCTATCCACTACTTTTGACACTGTTGATCACCACCTACTCCTTGATACGCTATCCTTGCATGGATTTCAGAGCTCTGTTCTATCTTGGTGTCCTTCTTATCTCTCCCATTGCTCTCGTAGTGTGTGTTCTGATGGATTCTCTTCCACTGCTATCCCACTATCAGTCGATGTACCTCAAGGCTCTGCGTTGGGACCTCTTCTCTTCTTTCTTTATACTTGTTCCCTTGGTGCTCTGATTTCTTCCCATAGCTTTCAGTACCATCTGTATGCTGATGACTCCCAGATCTACTTCTCTACTCCTGAAATGTCACCAGGAATCCATGCCCAAGTTTTGGTCTGCTTGTTTGATACTGCTGCCCACATGTCCTACCAGTATTTGAAACAAGGCCAAGATGAAGCTTCTTATCTTTTCCTCTAAACCTGCCTCTGCTCTTCCACCTCGTTGATTTTGATAACACTGTCATCCTCTGTCTCCTCAGCTCATAACCGTGAAGTCATTTTTTACCTCTCTCTTTTTCTATGCACATAGACTACTAAAACCTGGTATTTCGTTCTCTTTAACATGATCAAAATCCATCCATTCCTTTCTTCAACACACTACCAAATCACATTTTCATCACCTCTCACTTAGACTACTGCAACTCTCTTCACAGTTCTCCCACTGAACTCGTTCTCTTCTCTTCAATCTATTCAAAATTCTGCTACATGACATCTTTTATTGACATACTCACATAAACCTTTTTTTCAAGTCTCTTTATCGGATCCCTATTAATTTTTGCTTACAGTTCAAACTTCTGACCTACAAGTGTATGGATTGTACAGCTCTTCAGAATCCCTCCTCTATTATTTCTTTCTACATCCCTCTAGGAATTCTGTTTATTGAATAAGTCACTCTTAGCTGTGCCCTTTTCCTCCACTGCCAACTTCAGACTCTGTTCCTTCCAAACTTGCTGCATTGTATGCCTGGAATAGACTTCCTGAGTGAGTACATTAGGCTCTGTCTCTGGCCCTATTCAAATCCTAGCTAAAAGCCCAACTTTTGAGGCTGCTTTTAAATCTTAACCTCTCATTCACCTGTTTAATACCCATGTTGTTTTAATCATTCCTATAATAAATTAAACTTCCTAATCTCTTCTTTGTTCTGTTTGTCTGTCTTGAACAAATTATAAACTCTATTAGGCAAGGTTTATTTCTTATATATTTGTATACTGCATTGTGCCTGTCTAGTAGCGCTATTGAAATATTTAATGTTAGTAGTATGGTAGAATTATGCTGCAATGTATCCTTCACTATATTTTTGGATTTTTAATATTTGGTTCTGTTTCCTTAGGGGGTTATTTTATGAGCCGTTGTGCCTGTATAATAGCTATCTAAAGGTCCCTTTCACTAAAGGGTTGCCACATGGCAACCCGGAACTACCATCGGCCCAACACAGGTACCGGTGGTAGTTTACCCCCTGCGAGCACCGTTTCCGGTGCTAGCAGAAATATTGAGAAAATATTTCCACAGGGGGTTACCCAGTGGTAACTGCACAGCATTGTGCAGTGCCTGGCTATTGCCAAGATAGGGCAGGAGCCTTTACTGCCACTTCAATGCGTGGAGGTAAGTGCTACCCCCTAAATGGCAAGTGCAAACTTACCACACGCCTAATTCTTTTTTCCACCTTTTTACTCGCTGCAGTAAAAGGGAACTCTGTGCATGGCAACAACTCTCACTGCCGCTAGTGCAGGGCCCCTTTTACCACAGTTTAGTAAAAGGGGCCCTATATGTAGAAACAAGCATTTAAAAAATGTCCACAGCATATACATACCTAAATGATTTTGTAGGTGAAACAGCAGGCCTACAGAAGGACCCCCCTCCTTAGTTCCCTCATCACTTTCTCTTTAATGGGTTGCCTATATGGTGTCCAGGCTGTAAGACGACAAAAGGTGAACATTTTTAAATGGGTCTCAGACTTTCTATAGCCACTATATATACTCAAGTCTCATCTTATAAGACTTTATATGCAAACTGTGCACTGTTCTGGTAGCCCTCCTGTGAGCTTCCTCTATTATCTGTATCTTTTGGGAGGTCTATTTCTTACAAAGCAATTCTTTGTCCAGACAAGGTAATCATATAATTTGGAATTTGGTACAGATTTATGGCTAGTATATATATTTAACCAAGGATGTGGATTTCTTAATCCAAAGATACTGAACTTGTGTGGGTAGCAGTGTCAGGAGCGGACACTCGGGGGCAACACGCACAGTTTGCTGCTGAAGCCACAGATTGCTCTATATGATCAATCTGATTGGAAGCTAAGGAAAAATTAATTCTTACCTGATAATTTTCTTTCCATTAGTCCAAACAGATCAATCCAGAGACTTGTGGGCTGTGTCCCTGTACCAAGTGGAGACAGAGAGAACTTCCACATCTGGGTGGGAGGCGATCAATGCCCCCTGAAGCCGGCATCTAAAGCATGTCAGAGCTGCCACCTGCACCTTAAGAAAACTCAACGAGAGTGATTTCTGTACACCCTCCTGAAGAAACGCGAGGATAACTGATACCGAAGCTGCTGACAATCCTGAACTTGCACACCACGAATCGAAGGTATGCCACACCCTAGCATAAGCTATCGAGGTGGATCTTTTCCAAGCCTACAGCATCGTAGCAATAACTGCGTCCGGATACCCTTTCCTTCTCAACTTCGCCCTTTCAAGGGCCAGGCTGTAAGACCAAAGGGGGAGGGATCGTCCATCATGACTGGTCCCTGCAGCAAGAGACCGTCCTGCGCCTGGAGCCGGAGAGGACGATCGAACAGGAGCCTGACCATATCCGCGTACCAGGGACGTCTGGGTCAATCCGGGGCAACCAGGATCACTTGACCGGGATGACTGGCAATGCAAGTCAGTAACCTGCCCACCATAGGCATATAGCAGGCCCCTGGGCCAAGGTTGTAGAAGAGCATCGATGCCTTCCGAGCCCAGCTCTCTTCCCCTGCTGAAGAAATGAGGAAACTTCACATTGAATGCGGTGGTCATTAAGTCCATCACCGGCATCCCCCAACGGGCAGCTATCTGATCGAAGGCCAGAGAAGTCAGTGTCCACTCCTCCAGCTCCAACTGGTGGCAACTGAGAAAGTCCTCTTGCACATTCTGTGACCCCGCTATATGAGCTGTCGTCAAGAGAGAGAGATGTCTCTGCCCAACGGCAGATCAGAGCCACCTTGTGCGCTAGTGGTGCACTCCTGGTGCCCCCCTGACGGTTCACGTAGGCAACCGCCATCGCATTGTCTGAGAGAACTCGAACTGGGCAACCACGGAGAAGAGACAGAAACTCCCAAAGGGCTAGACAAATTGCCCGCAACTCCATGCGGTTGATGGACCAAGACGCCTCCGTCGAGGTCCAAATGCCCTGGGCCGTCTGTTGGAGGCAATGAGCCCCCCAACCAGATAGCGACGCATCCGTGGTTACCATCTTCCATTCTGGGGTTTGCAGAGGAATGCCCGATACCAGATTCTTTTGAATGAACCACCAGTGCATGATTGTGTGCAGATGGGTCGAACATGGCACCCGAACTTTGTAATCCTCCAAGAGAGGAGAACAACGGCTCAGAAGGTGCCACTGCAGGGGGCGCATATGAGCTCTGGCCCACATTACAACATCCAAAGTGGAGGCCATGGAACCCAGAACTTGTACATAGTCCCAACCCGCAGGTTCGACTGCTGTGCTCAAGCTGAAGGAAGAGAAACTATCCCTGCTCGGGTATCGAAGCACACTCCCAAGTATTCCAGCGTCTGGGAGGGCATAAGGCTACACTTTGGGAAGTTGATCACCCAACCAAGTGATTGAAGCAACCCGACCACTCTGTCGGTTGCCCGTCAACTCTCCTCAAAAGAAGACGTCCACTCAAGCCAGTCGTCTAGATAAGGATGGACTTGAATCCCTTCCTTTCTGAGTTAGGCCGCCACTACAACAAGGACATTGGAAAAAGTCTGAGGTGCTGTGGCTAGGCCAAAGGGCATCGCTTTGAATTGAAAATGATGACCGAGCACTGAAAAGCAAGAAAACGCCTGTGGGGAGGCCAAATTGGAATGTGTAAATAGGCCTCTTTCAGATCGAGAGACGTCAAAAACTCCCCTGGCTGTACTGCTGCGATCACCGAGCGGAGGGTTACCATGCGGAAATGCCGAACATGTAAGGACCTGTTGACGCACTTGAGATCTAGGACGGGTCGCCAAGAACCGCCCTTTTTTGGCACTACAAAATAAATGGAGTATCATCCGCACCCTCTTTCTGCTGGGGGTACAGGCTGGACGGCTCCCAGTCGTAAGTTGAGGAGGGTGTGACGAACAGCCCGCACCTTGGCGGGAGATTTGCATGGAGATTCCAGAAAAGAGTCTACTATCAGACGAGCCAATTCCAACTTGTAGCCGTCTCTGAGAACCTCCTAGACCCATTCGTTGGATGTTACCCTGGTCCACTCCACCAGGAATAGGGACAGCCTGCCCCCAATAACCGGCTGGAGATGGACCAGGGCCACATCATTGGGCGGACCTGGCTGCGGGCTGGTTTCTGTTACCGGAAAGGAAGGCCTGCCTGTCACCTCAAAAGGGCTGAGGTCTCTGAGAAGACCTTGCTCTCTGAAAAGAGGCCCTGTGACCTGGACAGTAACGCCGTGTATCCCTATACTTAGGTCTAGGTCCCGCCAGTCGCACAAATTTGGACCTGTCTTCTGGGAGGCGCTGACCCCTAGAGTCACTGAGGTCCTTCACAATCTATTCTAGGTCTGTCCCAAAAGGAAGCCTTGCCAGCCGTGACTTAGAGGCCACGTCTGCAGCCCAGTGTCACAACCACAGCCAGTGATGCGCGGTGACCGCTAGGGAAACCATGCAAGAAAGGCTAAACTGGACTCTAAGGCCGGCAAAAGAGCCATGAGGTCCTCCAGAGAGGAGGCTTTCTGTACCCACGATAAGCATGCCCGCACCAAATAGGAGCCACAAACTGAAGCTTGCAGGGAAAGGGCCGCTACTTCAAAGGACACCTTCAAGCAAGTCTCCAACTTGCGATCCTGAGGGTCCTTGAGCGCCGTGATGCCCTCCACAGGGAGAGTGGTTTTCTTAGTGACCGCTGTGATTAATGAATCCACCGTAGGAATCTTCAGCAAGTCTAAGTCAGCAGCAGGCAGCGCGTAAAGCCAGACATAATAGAGGGCACAGGACATCCCCCTGACGATTCAGGGGATGAAATGGCTAAAACCTCAAAAGCCCTAATAATCAGGGAGGGAAGCTCTTCCCTGCGAAAAAGGCAGGCAGGTGGACCCAGGCCCATCCCCCCCCCCACCTGTTACACTTGTGGTGGTAAATGGGAGCCCTCCAAAAAAACCCCAAACCCACTGTACCACATGTAGGTGTCCCCCTTCACCCATAAGGGCTATGGTAATGGTGTAGAGTTGTGGGGAGTGGTTTTGGGGGGGGGGATTTGGGGGGCTCAGCACCCAAGGTAAGGGAGCTATGCACCTGGGAGCTTTTTTTTTTAAATTTTTAGAAGTGCCCCCTAGGGTGCCCGGTTGGTGTCCTGGCATGTCAGGGGAACCAGTGCACTACAAATGCTGGCTCCTCCCATGATCAAATGCCTTGGATTTGGCCGGGTTTGAGATCGCCGGCATCTCAAACCCGGCGAACTCTGACATTTGGCCGGCCCAACCGTATTAGTGAAAAAAAAAGATGGCCGGCCATCTTTTTTGAAAATACAGTTGGCTACGCCCACTTACGGCGCCGGCCTCAAAGATGGCCAGCCAGCTATTTGGCTGGCGCCATTCGATTATGCCCCTCTTTGTCTCAATACTCCATGCTTTTGTATATGCTCTGTAATTTTGTTCTTTATAATAATCTCTACCATTTTGCCCAGCACCGACATCATACTCACCGGTCTATAATTTCCCGGATCTCCTCTGGAACCTTTTTAAAAAATCGGCGTTACATTGGCCACCCTCCAATCTTCCAGCAGCATGCTCAATTTTAAAGATAAATTACATATTACTAACAATAGTTCTGCATGTTCATTTTTCAATTCTATCAGTACTGTGGGATGAATACCATCAAACTTGTTCAAAATATTTGAACTTTCCTTAACAAGCCCAAAGTAGAGGAGGGTAGAGGGAGAGGTATGAATTAAAGGGTATATTTTCTGTGTTTATACATGTGTGTGTGTGTAAGAGAGAGACAGACAGACAGACAAATGGGGGAACATAACTGTGGTTAACAAAAAAGAGAAAAGAAGAGGGGTATAAGAAGCCAATAAGAGGCTGCACACATCTAGTACGCTGAGGACCTCGTTTCCTACGATATCTATAGAAATCAAACAAAATAAAACATGGCTACCACACCTCTCTACTACGATATCTAAAAAGGCGAAAAGAAGAGTTAAGGCAGCAGCCTGGGCTTCCCTGCTGCCTACCACATTACCTGTTTGTCCAATGGACCATTTTGTGAGGATTCCAGAACAGGGCAGTGAGATCAGGAGTGGTCCCTTAGGAAACGCCGGTGATTTGGAGGAATTATCGGCGTTTTCAGGGCATGATGTTACACTGAACCCCGACTTGAGAACTCCGCCCCCGCAACCACAGCAGACTAGCTCTCCCTCCAAGGGATCGACGGGGCTCCCACTTTTGAGTGGAGCAGACTCTGAATCGAGTGAAGCACAGGAGAACTATCTTTTGAGGGGAACGGGTGGAGAGTTGGAATCCCCTGGTGTGAGCAGCCCAGTTACAACAGGAGCAGGTCAACGAGGAAATGAATACGGGAAGATTCCAGAACTGTTGGAGAATATGCCTCCTGGGCTACTGAAAAAAACAGCAGAGGTAACTTTGGATTCCCTGTGGGACTTAATTTCTCAATTGGCACAAACTTTCTCACAGCAGACTAGTTTAGTGTTGCAAAATGTTGCTGTGGTTTAACAAAGAGTGAAAAAAAACGAAAATGATATAAAGTCTTCTTTTGAACAATTTCAGATAGTGGAAAAAATATTTCAAATATGGGAAACTTGCAAACAGCAATGTCAAAAGATATCTCAATCCTGAGAAGTAGAACAGAAATGTATGAGAATCACATGCGAAATTGTAATCTTAGATTTATAAATTTCCCAAAGATAAAAATGGTGAAGCCATTGGACATGTTAAAAAGATATCTTCAAGAAATATTACAAATTCCAGAAACAACTTTACCTCCTTTTACTCAGGTATATTATATACCTCAAAGAGAACAGGGACAACAACAGCAACAGATTACCCTAGATGTTACAGCTCTCCTGGAAATATCTGAAGCTGAATTGGCCACAGCGGCAACTTTGGTAGCTACAGTGGGTTTACTGCCCGACAAGCAATGGCTTTTTCGAATGTTTTTTCAGAACAAAGACAAATTATTTTTGGACTTTAAAATACTCTTGTTCTTAGATGTCTTGAGAGAAACGCAGAGAAGGCGCAGGCAATTTTTATTATTGAAACCTGCCGTTTTGCAGCTAGGAGGCTCATTCTATCTTAGATTTCCTTGCAAATATATAGTATGATACAATATGGTAAAATATGTGTTTACTAGCAGTTGAGCTCGTAAAAACGGGCTGGTATTGGGGTTTTCCTTCCTTCCTTCCCCCTCCCCGCGAGGTCGCCACCGCTACCGTTCCCCCCCGCCCCCCGGAGTCGCCGCCATCCCTCCACCGGGCCCGGGCCCTCTCTCTCTCCGCTACTAAACTTACACATCCATTCGCCGGAATGCAGCACGCACATCAGCTGAGCTGCCATCGGCCCTTCCTTCTCTGCCTGTGTCCCGCCATCCTGTGACGTAACGTCAGCGAGGGCGGGACACAGGCAGGGAAGGAAGGCCGATGGCAGCTCAGCTGATGTGCATGCTGCGTTCCGGCGAATGGATGTGTAAGTTTAGTAGCGGAGAGAGGGCCCGGGCCGGGTGTGTGTGTGTGTGTGTGGGGGGGGGGGGGGGGGGGTAACGGTAGCGGTGACCTCGGGTGGGCGGGTGCGGTATCAACCTTGCCGGCGCAGTTTCCCTCTCTGTCCCGCCCTCGTCATCACGTATTGAGGCGGGGGCGGGACAGAGAGGGAAGTCTCTACTGCGCATTTGCAGTGAGTCGGTCACTCGCCGTTTATATGTTTGATGGAACCTTCCCATTTAACATCTTTCGTGGCCTCTAAAAGAGTTGAAGGAGTTTAATTGTTTAATTCTCTGTTCTTTACTAGGTGATATTTCTTTCTTTAAATTGTTTCCCTTAAATCCTCCTAATTTAGGGATCTTGGATTCCAAATATAAAGGGGACTTGAGTGTTATTATATATGCTTTAATATATTATTAATTTTTATTTATTTGATTTTAATACTTTTCTTGATCAGGTGTGTATACTCTTGAATTATGATTTAAATGTATAAATAAATTAAACAAACAAACAAACAAACAAAAAAGAAGAAGCCAATAAGAGGTGTCAGCTTAGGATCAAGGCTTCATGAAAAGGGATGACTGAACTCAATGGATAAATAGGAAAATGGGATCGGAAGAGGAACTGAGGGTTGGATGGGGAGCAGGTAGGCTTGATAGGGACAAAGTAGGTTTTGGGGGTGTGCAGTCTGTGTTTTTCACACAGGAGAAAGCACCATGCTGGCCTTCTATAGTCTCCTGCAGCCTTCCACATCATATAGATAGAGGCCTTCGATAGTCTCCTGCAGCTTTCCTCATCATATAGATAGAAGGGAAGGGAAAGAGAAAGGGAGAGGGTTGAAGGGAATAGTGTGTTTTGCCATTTTTAATTCATGGTTTCTTCCTTTGTAAACTTCTTAGATATTGAACTGATATGCAGTATATCAAATAAACTTGGTAGATAACTGTTTCCCTACTAATGAGTGATTTTTAGCAGAATTACATTATCTAATCTTCATTTTCAGCATATCTCACCATTATTTGTAGACTTGCTTCCTGTTTGTAATCTAGTTTTGCTGGCAGTAGCATCAGCACATTCTGCATCTGGTTTTCACAGCTTGCTAAGTTTTATGATTATGGCTGAATTTGCACGGAAAGTTATTTTGGGATGGTTTCATATTCACAGTACTACCTTAACAATGAAGACTTGATTCCAGTTCTAACATTAACTTATTCCCAAACAGCTGTGAAATCATAGATTTGATTTTTTTTAATATTACAAGCAATATAGATGGGGACAGTACTAAGTCTTGCAAGACAGAGGTGCATACAGGAAAAGCTCCCATAAAACCCAGATATTGATTAGGGTTAGCACCCTTAAAACAATATTTAATCACCAGAGCTCTTTACTCAAAATCTGTGTATATTTTAGACACCAAAATCAACAAAAATTGACCTATCATTTGTAAACGCATCAGTCACCAAAAGAAGTAAACATGAATTTCAGTCAGATAAAATGGCTTCCCAAATATTTTGCTTCATAGCCTGGCTCTGTCATAAATGAGCTGGGGAGCATTAAGGAATCATGACTGCTCATCCTGAAAAGGCCTAAGAATCTGGAAACTAATGTGCAGGAAACTAATTCCTCAATGGCGATTCTGAAGATTAAAGCGAATGCGATTAATTTTCTTCAGTGGGGTATGGAGGACCTTTCTAGCAGGAACCAAACAAATAATGTCCACATTCTGGTTTTATCTGAAGGAGTGGACAGTCTCAAACTGGTCAAATATCTTGAACAACTGATTTCTATCCTGTCAAATATACTTTCATTAAGCGGCTGCTTTGAGCCTTCTGCCAGGCCAGTGGAAGAACTACAAGGCCTTTTACTAAGCTGTGGAAAAAAGTGACCTTAGCGTGCCCTTGCACAGGTTTTTCCCTGTGCGCTAAAGCCATTTTTACTGCAGATTTTAAAAATGGCCTTTTTGTATTAATGGCCGTATGCTAATGTTGCTATTAGAATGCGGCCATTAAAACATATGTACTGCATAAGCACTTACCACATCTGTTTTGTAGGTGGAAGAATATTACGAAGTAATATCAACAAATGTGTTTAACAGAAAATGCTGGACTTATATCTGAGCTGATATAAGACAGACTAACAGTTGTCTATGCTTTTGAATGCTTTCCCATTTTTTTGATGGTCCAGTAGATTAAACTGAATATCTGTATGAGAGTGAAGTAATGTAGCTATGAAAAAACAGCACTGTAAATATTACACCAGACTCTAGAACACCAATCGACCTACTGTTGGGAAACTAGGACAACCTGGACTGCTACAGATCCCTATATAGGAACGACACAAGGGCAGAATCCTTCACTTTGTTATCACATGCAGAACACAAACAGACTCTCATCTAATACAGAATAGGGGGTCACAAAACAGAACATGCAGACAAACACTGAAATGGAAACCACCAAGAAAGTCAGACTTGATGAGCAAAGCAATACTAGAAAAACAGAAATGCATTCCCTCCTTCACTGTGCAAAATATGAAAGTGGAAAAATGCACATTTCCCAAAGCTGACATTCCAATCTCTCTATTTTTTTTTATTTTGATAGCTGAATGGTATAATGTACTTTCTTTGCATTAACAGGAGGATTACCCAAAGTCTGTGGGCTAATCTATGAAATCCTTGCTGGTAGGTGTTCTCTAGAAATAGGAGTGATGTATAAAAATGAAGGTAACAAGGTGCTCTTCCTTCAGAAAAGGAGAGCCAGTAAAGATGCAATAGGTGGCATGGTAGGGCCTTGGTTTTCTTTATCTGAGACACAGGAGAAGAGGGGAAGGCCTAAAAGAGGGGAAAGGAGAAAAAAGGGTTTAAGCCAAAATCTCAGCTGTTAGAGGTCCATACAAATGAGCACCAAGCAGAAGGTGCAGGACTTATCCAAGAAAATGGAAAGGGAAAACAGGAGTGACAGCATATCATAATGGACACCGAATCACACTAGAACTCTAAGCAAGTTTGAAACTTTTTGTCATCCCTTATTACATTTTTGTAAACAGTATGCCATAGTTTAATTGCCCTGCTTTTAATACTTTTTTATTTGACTGGGTATTGTATGACATATTTTCATTGCCCTGCTTTTATAGTTTTTTATTTGATTGGGTAGTGCCCAAGAAATGTGTGTTTGCATAGCCTCCTTTGGGGTATTTTCAAGTGTCATATTTTTGTGCCTATCCAGAGACCATCAGAGGATCTTCACTCAACTGCCAGGGATCCTTTATCTTTGTTCTATGTGCATGGGGAACAGATGGCAGAGAAAGCTTTGAGATTTTTTGCCAGAGACACTAAAAATAACTGGTGCCCAACTCAGAGGTCACCCTCAGCTCATACTTAACTGGAGGACTGGTTACACTAACTTTGTTGTCTGCTTTTTTTTTAAATAGGTTTTTAGTCTCTTTTCCAGTTTTCTTGTGTCATTCTTCTCCTAAATTACTTTTCTGGGTCTCTTTTCCATTTCTTCTCTTACCTTCAATCTTCTTCCCTTCCTTCTCTACATCTTTCTGACACTGGTCTTCCCTTGCATCATTTTTTTCTGTATCTTCTCTACTTCTCCATGCATAATTTGGCTTTATCACTCATTTTTCCCCTTCTCTAACACTGCAGTCCTCAGTCTCCCTCTTTTCACCTCTCACCAGTTTTCCATCTCCTACTCTCACACCCTCCCCAACCCTCCCATTGTTCTGTCTCTCCTTTCCCAGCCTATTCTCCCTGTCTTTCATTTACTCTATAGTCCCTTATTTCCTTCCTCTGGACTCATCACCTCCCAAATCCTCATTTGCCTTCCTCTGACTCTTTCCCTCCCTAACCCAGGTCCTTCCCTGTCGCTCAGCCCTCCTGCCATCTAGGCCCTTTCTTTCTGTTTCCCCCTACCCAGCTTCCTGTTTCTCATCTCTCATCTTCTCCCCAGTTGCCCTATTTTTCACATCTCTCCTTCCCCAGTCCTCTTTCTACACTGGCTTTCAACACCTTTGGGTGGAGGGGTCCTAATTAGGGGAAGGCCCACCCATCTTTGAGGAATTGGGGTAGAGGAATTGTCATCAGGAGGGGCCTGCCTGGATAGGGCAGTCATGATTACTGTCAGGGACCTTGGGGGGGATCAAGAGGTAGAAACTGTGATGTTGGGGGGAGGCTTAGGTGGTGGATGCATGCTTGTCAGGAGACCTGTGGGGGGGGGGGGAATGGATGGGGGATGCTGATGTGAGAAGTGTCCACAGGCAGCAGCGCTATCAGACTACCAATAGCACTGCTGCACTTTACCACTTCCTCTTGCGATGGCAGTACTTGCAGTAATCCAGAGACCTGGCATGCATTGATGACCTACACGCTAGCTGTCCTTGATGGCCACTCCTATGCTCCACCTCTATCACATCTACTCTCTCCCTCTTTCAACACTGAGCAGCTAACACAGAATTTTTACCACACTATCTGCTTTAATGTGTATTAGCCATTAGCACAGATTTATGCCAGTGTTTAATGCTCAGTAAAACCCATGTTAACTGCTTAACGCAGCTTAGTGAACATGCCCCTTAGATTGTAAGCTCTTCAGGGAAATGAAAATATTTATTGTAGCTGAATATAAAACTCACCTAGCCCTACTGAAAAAGGCATGAGCTAAATTTAAAATACCTTCCCTTCTAGATGACACCAGTAGACTACAAAATTGATTTTTCACTCATTCAAAAAGTACTAAGACTGGGACACTCAATGAATTTGCATGGAAATACTTTTAATACAAATAGGAGGAAATATTTTTTCACTCAAAGAGTTAAGCTCTGGAACTCATTACCAGAGGATGTGGTAAAAGCGGTTAGCATATCTGGGTTTAAAAGAATTTTGGACAAGTTCCTGGAGGAAAAGTCCATAGTCTGTTATTGAGATTGGCATGGGGAAAACCACTACTTGCCCCGGGATCGGTAGCATAGAATGTTGCTACTAATTGGGTTTCTGCCAGGTATTTGTGACCTGGATTAGCCATTGCTGGAAGCAGGATACTAGGCTACATGGACCATTTGTCTGACCCAGTATGGCTATTCTTATGTTCTTATGATAACACCTTCTCTTTCATAGCAATTTTGAATGCCTTCAATTAAATCTTTATTTTTTCTTCTGCCTTCAAAGGAGATCTGCATATCATACTAATTTAAATAAATATTCTACTCCTTTTCCAGATTAACTCAAAGTTCTTCTTTCTTATCTCATAAGCACTGTAGTTCTGTTGCTTTAATTTTATTTGTTTTATATATAATACCACCCATCTTCCCTTTCTTTCTATCCTGTCCTTCCTGTAGCTCAGTATAACTATATCCCATGGTTTTCTGAGTATCATATCTCTGTGACACCAGTAAATCCAAGTCATGGATCTACATCCATGACTGCATGTAGATCCAGGAGCCCCCCCCCCCCCCCCAACACACACACATACCATGGGCATTTAAATACATAGCTTTCCAGATTTGCTTTATTTTCTCATTTCCATACAAGCATTTACTGTTTTATTTACCTGAGGGAAAGATCTAAAAAAATCAACCACTCTGTGAAAATATAACTTCTCAGTCATGTGACTAGCTGCTAAGGATACACTGTTCTTGCAAGCATGTTTAACAATCTTGCTAAATAAGCTTCTCATTTTTGTTGGGAACAGGTAAGGCTGTACATAAATTGTAATTCATTTGTACAAGTTATATTGTATGGTTTTTAGATTATTTGCTGGGTATAAGCTTCAGTCTTATCATTGTGGCACTGATCTTCGTCTATCTATCCCTCCAAACTCTATCTGAACTGAGTCTATTTTCTCATCATTGCTACCATCATAAATTGATTCAGCTGGGATTAGACACAGCATCATCAAGTTCTAGAAGCAGCAGTACCACGTATCAGCCCAAAGGAAGAGCGCCTTCTGCTGGTGAATACATCTGTGCTCTGGTCTGTTCCTGAGCTGTAGCTCTCATCTCTAGTTTCTTTCCATATGGAAAAGACTAGGCTTTAGTCAAATGTATTCTACAGAGATATGTGCGTACCCGTCCTTTGAGGAACCTTTCCATTGCTCACACTTTGAGAAATATTTTCTTTTTTAATATGTCAAGTCAATTTCTACAGAATACATAGTGCTACCAAGACCAATCTAAATATGTGTCACAGTGCCAGGGAGGACATGGGAGGCACTAGGAGTCTTAGCTGCCTTACCTTCCCGCTGCAGGCGATAGGTGGCGGACTGTTGGATGCCGCTTCCCCTGGATTTCTCTGCTCTTGGCGATTCCCAGGTCTCTGTGCTGCCAACGGTTCCCTTTGCTTCAGGGTGTTTTGCATTCCTGAGGGTCTCTCTGCTGCCAGCATTTCCCTCCACTGCCGGTGTGCGCGGCTGACTCCTCCCCTCTCAGGTGCCATGGTTCTCTCCGCTGCCAGTGTGTGCAGTTGGCTTCTCCCCACTTGGGCACCGCTGCTCTCTCTCTGCCGGTGATCGTGGCTCCTCCCCTCGGAGGCAGTTTTGACATCCATCCGGAGTTCTGCCTCCCCATGATGTCGGCCTGACGTCAGACACCCTTCTCTTTTTAGGGAGGGTCCTTCCTGAGCTTTGGTTCTCAGCTACGACCTGGTTTTGGATAGCTCAAGTGTGTTTCTACTTCTCTTCTGCCCACTGCCCATACTGAACCATAGCCTGAATCTGACATCGCTTTCTGCTTGCTGCCTGCCTGGACCTGACACTGGTTGTTGCTTGCCTAGACCCTTTGCTGGACTTGACACCACTTCTGCCTGCTGCCTGTCTTGACCCGTGGCCCGCCTGTCACTGTTGGCTCGGCCCTCAGTCTCCGCCTCGAGTCCGTTGTCTCCATCTAGAAAGCAGGAAGAGACAGCAAGAGAGTAATTCACAGTTTGTATGGGTGGGGAGGGGAGGAGTAAGAGAGAGAAAAGAGAGAAAGATCATGCAGAAATAAGAGAAACCTGAATGGAGAATGAAAATTGGAGCAGCAGGAAATATTAAAATTGCAAAAATACAATTACAGAAGATATATTGACTGAACTGTGTACACAAAATTGTTACCCGACATTAGAATGAATATCACTATGCCACACTACATTTGATATTAATATCTAAAGTACAGGTTAGATCCTAGAGGTTATAACAATCACTTGCGTGTTTTATACATATTTATATATGTATGAAATGACATCCACAGGGCATGGAAACATTACTTCTGAGGGAATAAATTCTCTGACAACTCCAGAAAAGATGGGGAGTCGGGGTGGATTATTTCCCTCTGGTTGATTGTATGTACTGCCACTGATTTCAGAGAGATTTCAACCCCCTCATTCTTTTAATCCACCTTCTGTTATCAGAGGATTCTCTGCCTCCTTCCAGCCAGATCCAAGGTTGAAATTCTACGCTATATACATGTATATGGCTAATTTTATGCTCATATTCTGTACAGAGGCACCCGAATAAATCATTCTCTGTGGCCTTGAGGTGTGCCACGAGCAGAGGATCTCTGCTTTCCCAACCCAAAGTGCTGTCTTTTCTAATGCAACCAGCATGGGAGCTGCAAACCTGTTTTCCCAGTGATGAAAAAGGAGAGTACACTGATAGAGTGACAGGGAGATTAATGAACCCTGCCTGCACCTCCACTTAAGTTATTTTTACTCCAAAGGCAATGAATAAGATTATAAGTGAACCAGCAGATCCTATTTATAGAAAGTCATTTTTAATGTACTGACTTTCAGGGAGACAATGAGCAAGTCACCTCCATGCTAAGAGCCTGCCTGACTCCCTAGAGCCTTCCAGTAATACAGAGAACAGCTCTGTGACAGTGTGTCTGGGCATACTTTCTGTTGAATGTTCTAGAAATGCAGAAACAGATCAACCTCTCCTACCCCATGGTAGGATTAGTATATAGAGTCAAAGGACATGGGGTGGGGGATGGGAGCAGCTTAACAGGAAGAAAAAAAGACCTTTGCAAAGTAGGACTTATTCTGTGTAAAGGAGGTTTACTGCATTGTGGATATAATCATATTAAATATTTAGTTACATATTCATATTAAATATTTAGTTACATATTCATGCACACAAGGTGGTGGTGGGTTTCTTAAAATTAGGACTCCATAATCTATTTTGATGGGACCTTTATGGGTCTCTAATGGCCCGTATTAGGTCTGAGTTGGGGTTTGTATGCTCCAAGTTGGAGTAGGGTTACTATATTTGTGGAGACAAAAAAAAGAGGGCACCAAAATTAAAATGGTTGCTACCTTTGCTAAAGAAATATTTAATTGTAGCAAATGTGTAAATGACTTTTAGTTAATAAGCACACATCAAACAGGGACTTGCTTACAGTACAACAGTAGGCAATCTACTTTTCAAAAATTTCTAGATTTGACTTTGACTGAGTATGAACCCAAGTGTATGTACCAGAAGAGGGGATATCCCTCAACAACGTTGGCTCACTTCTGAGATATGTGTGTATGTCTCTGCATGACATAAGCTTAAAGTTGTGCTGCATGAACAAAATTCCTTTTTTACAGATTCAACTAGCAGGGAAACAGAGAGGAGATCAGCAATGTCTTTTCCTCTCTTTAGCACCCCCATGTGTCCAGACTGACTAATAGGCCAGAGATGGTTTCTCTCATTATGTGGGTAGGTGTACTGGTCATAAACAAAAAAAACAACAACAAAAAAAAGAGGATATTTTCCTAAAAATTAAAAAACCTGGAGGACATATCTAATGAAGTCCTTAAAGAGGACATACAGTGGTGGAAATACGTATTTGATCCCTTGCTGATTTTGTAAGTTTGCCCACTGACAAAGACATGAGCAGCCCATAATTGAAGGGTAGGTTATTGGTAACAGTGAGAGATAGCACATCACAAATTAAATCCGGAAAATCACATTGTGGAAAGTATATGAATTTATTTGCATTCTGCAGAGGGAAATAAGTATTTAATCCCTCTGGCAAACAAGACCTAATACTTGGTGGCAAAACCCTTGTTGGCAAGCACAGCGGTCAGACGTCTTCTGTAGTTGATGATGAGGTTTGCACACATGTCAGGAGGAATTTTGGTCCACTCCTCTTTGCAGATCATCTCTAAATCATTAAGAGTTCTGGGCTGTCGCTTGGCAACTCGCAGCTTCAGCTCCCTCCATAAGTTTTCAATGGGATTAAGGTCTGGTGACTGGCTAGGCCACTCCATGACCCTAATGTGCTTCTTCCTGAGCCACTCCTTTGTTGCCTTGGCTGTATGTTTTGGGTCATTGTCGTGCTGGAAGACCCAGCCACGACCCATTTTTAAGGCCCTGGCGGAGGGAAGGAGGTTGTCACTCAGAATTGTACGGTACATGGCCCCATCCATTCTCCCATTGATGCGGTGAAGTAGTCCTGTGCCCTTAGCAGAGAAACACCCCCAAAACATAACATTTCCACCTCCATGCTTGACAGTGGGGACGGTGTTCTTTGGGTCATAGGCAGCATTTCTCTTCCTCCAAACACGGCGAGTTGAGTTCATGCCAAAGAGCTCAATTTTTGTCTCATCTGACCACAGCACCTTCTCCCAATCACTCTCGGCATCATCCAGGTGTTCACTGGCAAACTTCAGACGGGCCGTCACATGTGCCTTCCGGAGCAGGGGGACCTTGCGGGCACTGCAGGATTGCAATCCGTTATGTCGTAATGTGTTACCAATGGTTTTCGTGGTGACAGTGGTCCCAGCTGCCTTGAGATCATTGACAAGTTCCCCCCTTGTAGTTGTAGGCTGATTTCTAACCTTCCTCATGATCAAGGATACCCCACGAGGTGAGATTTTGCGTGGAGCCCCAGATCTTTGTCGATTGACAGTCATTTTGTACTTCTTCCATTTTCTTACTATGGCACCAACAGTTGTCTCCTTCTCGCCCAGCGTCTTACTGATGGTTTTGTAGCCCATTCCAGCCTTGTGCAGGTGTATGATCTTGTCCCTGACATCCTTAGACAGCTCCTTGCTCTTGGCCATTTTGTAGAGGTTAGAGTCTGACTGATTCACTGAGTCTGTGGACAGGTGTCTTTCATACAGGTGACCATTGCCGACAGCTGTCTGTCATGCAGGTAACGAGTTGATTTGGAGCATCTACCTGGTCTGTAGGGGCTCACATTTACCACCACAAGTGTAACAGGTAGGGGGGATGGGCCTGGCTCCGCCTGCCTGAAGTGCACTGCACCCACTAAAACAGCAGTTTTAGTGGCATACTGCTGTCATGGAGCTGGGTATGATATTTGAGGCTGGCATAGAGGCTGGCAAAAAAATATTTTTTATTTTATTTTGAGGGTGGGAGGGGGTTAGTGACCACTAGGGGAGTAAGGGGAGGTCATCCCCAATTCCCTCTGGTGGTCATCTGGTCAGTTCAAGCACCTTTTTGTGGCTTGGTCGTAAGAAAAAAGGACCAGGTAAAGTCGTCCAGGTGTTAGTCAGGGACGCCCTTTTTTTCCATCATGGGTCGAGGATGCCCATGTGTTAGGCATGCCCAAGTCCCGCCTTTGCTACGCCTCCAACATGCCCCCGTGAATTTTGGTCGTCCTCGCGACGGAAAGCAGTTGGGGAAGCCAAAAATCGGCTTTCCATTAAACAGATTTGGGCGACCCTGTGAGAAGGATACCCATCTTGCAATTTGTGTCAAAAGATGGGCGTCCTTCTCTTTCGAAAATAAGCCTGATAGTGATCCACATATATGCGTGTTCCAGGATATAATCAGAGTGGAGTCATGAAGTTCATGTGTAGTTTACAAATACCTTTGTACATATGTCACCCATATACATTTACCCCCACTCTCAAGCAGCTATAGCTGTAATTTCTTTAGGTTTGTGAGGCTATTTTACAGAGGTATATAGACAACTCAAGAATAATAACTCAACAGTGCATGCAACATCACACCACAGGGACAGGCTGAATAAGTCCTGAGGATTGTGAGGAGCTATGAAAAATCTCACAAATTAAACAAATGAGGTCTCAAAACTCAAAGAACAATGGTGTGACCGAATGTGTCAGTCTATCCCTAAAGGGATTCCCAGATATTATCCCTTTGGGGATAGACTGACAATTCCAAGTTACCGCCCGGCTTCGCGAGGCCTTTGCGGTCATTTCATTTTTGTTGCACGTCTGCTACGCGTGTCCAAAAAGAATGTATTTTCTGGTGCGCATCAGCTACGTGCGCCAAGTGGTATTTGACGCGCGTAGGTCATTACCACCCGGTTACCACGTGAGACTTTACCGCTAGGTCAATGGCTGGCAGTAAGGTCTCAGACCCAAATTGGACCCACTGCAATTTCATTTTGCCACATGTCCATTTTCGGCAAAAATTTTAAAAAGGCCTTTTTTTTACAGGTGTGCTGAAAAATGATTCTGCATGCACCCAAAACCCGCGCCTACACTATTGCAGGCCATTTTTCAGCGCACCTTAGTAAAAGGACCCCTAAATGTCTATATGCTCCCAATTAGGCACAGAACCTGCAATCATTCAGCACAAGCAAATGGGAGGATGGAGAGGGTATTAAGTGGGCAACCTCCCCTAATCCCTCCTGTAGATTTGCGGTAACTGAGCGGTAACTCCAATTTGGCACGCGTGTAGGCGCCTATGCGGCTTAGTAAAAGGGCCCCATAGATTTCTAAAATAGCAAACATATAGGTCTATGTTCTGAAATACCAACATACACATCTAAGTGTCAGCACAAAAGTGTATGTTGTCTCTGTTAATGTTTTAAACACTCAAATGTGGAACAAAAAACAAACACCGAGTATCCGATTAATCACTTTCGCTTAATTAAAAAAAAAAAGGAGAGGAAAAGGCCTCAAAAGTCTGCAGTATGCAAAAGTTCATACTGACCCTGCAGACATAAATTTAAATCATCGGCCACAAAAACCTCTCCCACTCTACCATATATACTCAATCTTTATTCTATATCCATTAATATATCCAATTTTTTGTTTTCTATTTTTCAAAATCATAAAAGCAGCACACTTATCTTAGTGACTTGAAAAGATTGAGTATATATGGTAGGGAGGGAGAGGTGTTTGTGGCCAGTGATTGAAATTTATGTCTGCAGGGTGCTGTATGAACGTTTGCATATTGCATACTTCTGAGGCCTTTTCCTCTCCGTTTTTTGTTTTTTACTAAATGAAAGAGATTAATTGCATATTCGGTGTCTGGCTTTTGTTCCACATTTGAGTGTGTAGATTTTTTCTATCAGTTTTATGGATTATTCCCTTTTTTTATTATAAGATGTTTTAAACACTGACAGTTGTAAAATGAATGTTTCCATCGCCTGTAGCTGGCCCACGCCAGTGCATTCCTGCTTGTATTTTAGAAAAGGGTCTGTTGTCAGCAAATCTCTTTCTAAAATACTATGGGCATTGACACATCCTGACCTGGACATCTCAATTCTGATTACTACATTCTTTCTAAAATGGGGCTTAATATATACAGACAATCTATCAAGGTATGCTTGGAAATTGCTTTTAATCAGGGCCCGAGGCACCAAATACAATGAGAGATATTTCTGTATCATTCTGCCACATTTTCTTGGTCTCTGACTGCATTTCTTAGTACTTAAAATTTTCTCCCTCTCCACACCATTCACAGAATAATAATTTGGCACCATCTGATTCCTCCTTCAAAGCCTCTCGCATCTTTTCTCCTTTACCACTATATCTTGTTTTCTTGCTCCCTCCTGTGTGCGTTACAGCAAGTCGATGATTTCAGCATTGCTCTTCAAGCCCTCTGGGTTTCTCCTTGCTTCAGAGAATATTATGGACAATAAATATTCCTAAATTGATTGCTTTGTAGAAATCATGGCATAAATTAGAAGGTACAATGCAGAGACTTCCAGAAATAATCACTATAGTGTGGACTAGTAGAAGAGAAGGAATATGTTGATTTGATTTATGTTGAAGCAAATATAATCACAGTTCTAGGAAAGGTCAGAAGTCTGCGCTGACAACATTGCCTCAGACCATCTACTCAGAAAGGAAAATGCACCCTGCCAATCTCTCTGTTTCAGCAGAATCTTGCCAAGATTTCTAGTTGCCATTGTTTAAGGTGCTAAGGCGACAGCTTCTAACCCCAAATGATTATGCTAATCAGCATTTGATCAGATGATTAAATTATAATCCGATTAATCCTGTGCACTAAATGCACTGAATGCCTTTTGCATTGCCTGGCTGCCTTATGGTAAAACATTCCTGTGTGCCATCTGCTTCTATGCTAAGAGACCCAGTAAGCAGTAAGTGCATCATGTAAAACCCCATGCAATGACACAGCACTCTGTGCGTTCGTGGAGGTGTGCGCATGTGCGTGTGTATGAATGCACTGCAGACATGGAGAGTGCTTTTATAACAGGTCACCTATTCTGGTCCTAAGTGTTTTCATAAAATTGCAGCTGAAGAGGTGCAGCAATCGTGGCTAAAATTAATCTGTGAACATTTATACATGCTTGGGAGCAATTCTAAATGTTTGTGTGAAAGTTATGACTCGGGTTGTGCTCTTCCTCCAAACATGCCTACCCTGGAATCAGAGTTAGAAGTATGCATGTTCTTGTCACCATGCATACTCATATGGGAGGAGGGGAGAATAATTTTATGAGTTGTATTTTCAGGGCTTTTTTTGAGGGGGTACTTTGATAAAATTGACTGATGGTCCCCAAGTTTTAATGAAAGAGCTCAGGCTCTACACACCAACTCATTCTTGTCATAGATTCTGTGATTGCTTGCAGGGGGCCTGGCTATTGTGGGGTGAGTCCCTCGGTAATCACCCCATGCCTGAAGGGTGGCCTGGCATTTGAGTACCAGCACTTTCTTTGCTAGAAAAAAAACACACTGGATATTTTGTATACTGTAGATATACTGTCATATGTAAGAAAACACCATCATAACATTACAACCCATACTGCCTCTCTTCTCCTCCTGTGACACTGTGCTGTGTATGTGCTTTATCGACCCAAGCTCTACCAATTTAATTTGTATAAGATATTGTTGGGATTCTTACTAACAAGTATGTCCAATTGAAAGCTCGTACTCAGGCCAGGAAAAGATTAGGAGTTTGGGGTCATGTATGAGAGTAACCACTAGGAAAGACACTTCCAATGACAAGTGTAGAGTTCACAAAATAAGTATAATTGTAACTTACCTTTAGTGGTACACAAACACCATTCTTATAGAGCAATCTCCCATGAAACTTGTGTGAGGGGGAATCCCTTTACAGATTTAAATCTTCATTAAAAAATCACCTCTTCAATTTGGCTTTTTTGTGTTCAGGGCTGGGAACTTGACACTTACTGTGAATACTATGTTATCTGAGGCATCTCCTCTATATCTTTCTTACTCTCCTTTGGTATGATTGTACAACTGTCGTATGGCATATTTCCTTTTATTTATGATTTGTAAACTGCTTTGATCTGTGAGTTAGCTAAGGCAGTAAGGAATAGCTCAGGAATAAAAACGATAGCAAAACAGAGTTAGACTCAAGGACCTACCCAGGAATCCTGGCATGCAGCAACAAGACTCGGGAAACTATAACCCAGCAAGGAACAAGCCCAAGGATAGGGCAGAAATACTCCAGACCATCGGGACTGGCTTCTGCAGGGCTGAAACAAAAACAAACAAAAGCCAGCAGAGTTCTGGATGATTTCAGACCCAGATAACAAATAGATCCTGGAGAAGCAGAGCCCAAACCCCAGAACACCAAGCCATATATTACCCCCCACCCTCCTTACAGGTTGCCTCTGGGTGCCCAAGAAAGCCCCTGTGATCTCAGGCTAGCCACAAAGGGGCAAGAACAGTCTCAAGAGCTGGACTTGAGTGGAGCAGAGTCTCTGACAAGACTGCAACTGAATTCAAGCAAGCAGTTTTAGACAAAGCGGAGAAGACTGAGCAAAACACTTGGAACTGGTATCTCCGAGACTGAAGCTGGTAGCTTGGAAGGTGGCACTGGAGACAGCTGCTGTTGAGACAATTGAAATTGGACTCAGGGTGGAAAGAGGAGTCTTATGAGCCAGGGTTGGAATATTGGAAACATGGATTGGGCTCTAGGATGGCAAAGTCTCTGGAGCTGAGCTCTAATACAGATGCTGGTCTCTGATATTGTTATTGGACTTTAGTGGAATGGAATTTCAGACACAGGAAGTGGACTTTGGAAAGCCCATAGCAGAGACTCCAGAGATGCAGAAAGCAGACTCTAGAATAAATAGAGTCTTCAAAGGTGCAAGCAGATCCAAAGTAAGACATAGACGAACTATGCTTGTACCTAGTGCTCAAATGTTTAGGGAGGCCGAAGCAGATAGGTTCAGGACTCGGGAGGTGAGGATTCCTAACTGTTTGGATTTGTTCAAGGTTCTACAAAATTTGAAAAGTACTTGTTTCAAAATCAGAAGGATGGCTAAATTGCCTGGATACTGTTCCACGTTTAGCCCCTTACAGCTCTTTGGTGCTCCCCTAACTCTTTCCAGTGAGAGACTGTTGTGGGATCCAGCCAATGGGAAGACTTCTAGTCTCAGGAAGGCGAGGCTAAACTAAGTAAATTCCTGTGCTGTGCAACAAGTGTTTTACAGAGGGTGTGTATGAGGCCTTGGAGAGAGCCAGTGGCCTTACTGAGGAGGCATCACAACTTTAATATTAATTTCAGGTTGTCTTAACATCAGACAGAGTTTGCAAAATAATCATAGAACATATCCCAATAAATAAAATGTACGTGTAATTTTTATTTCTGAGATGGCAATCCTAGTACAGACAGCTGGTTGAAGAGGGACAGGGCAGGAGAAGGGTGTAACAGTAGCTGTGGCAAGCAGCTGTGGCAGGAAAAGGGAGGTGTCAAGTTTTTCTCTATCAAACAATTCTCAAACATATTCATTTATGAAGCTTTTTTCTCTTAGAAAACATTTTGTAAATTTATACCTCAGGCACATTGCCCATAAATATCAATCTTTGGGGCAAGTCCATCCTCTGTATCTCTGGTTTGCACCAGAGATACAAGGGGGAAAGGTGAAAATGACTTACCAGCTTCTCATTCCACAGTTCCAGATCCAAGTTATTCAGTTCTAGTAGGGAGTCATTTTGGCCAGCCCTGTTGGTGAACTTAAATTGGACCAGACTACAAGGATACACATAGAGGGGCATAATCGAACACGAACACCCATCTCCATGGGCGTCTATCTCCGAGAACGGGTACGTGAAGGGGCGGGACAAACTGTATTTTCCAAAAAAAAATGGGTGTCCATCTTTTTTCCGATAATACAGTTTGTGCCAGCCAAATGCATCGGATTTGTGCGGATTTGAGCTGGGCAGTTTCATTTTTCAGCGATAATGGAAAACGAAGGCGCCCAGCTCAAAAACGAACAACTGCAAGGCATTGGGTCATGGGAGGGGCCAGGACTCGTAATGCACTGGCCCCCCTCACATGCCAGGACACCAACTGGGCACCCTAGGGGGCATTTATACAAATTAACAAAAAACAGTAAAAGAGCTTCCAGGTGCATAGCATCCTTCCCTTGTGTGCTGAGCTCCCCAAATCCCCCCAAAACCCACTGCCCACAAGTCTACACCATTACCATAGCCCTAAGGGGTAAAGGGGGACACCTACATGTGGGTACAGTGGGTTTTGGAGGGCTCAGTATTAACCAGCACAAGTGTAACAGGTAGGGGGGGATGGGCCTGGGTCCGCCTGCCTGAAGCCCACTGCACCCACTAACAACTGCTCCAGAGACCTGCATACTGCTGTGATGGAGCTGGGTATGACATTTGAGGCTGGCATACAGGCTGGGAAACAAAGTTTTTAAAGTTGTTTTGTTTTGGTGGGAGGGGGTTAGTGACCAGTGGGGGAGTCAGGGGAGGTCATCCCCGATTCCCTCTGGTGGTCATCTGGTCATTTAGGGCACTTTTTTGGGACTTGTTCGTGAAAAAAAAGGGTCCAAAAAAGTGTCCTAAATTCTCGCTAAAAACGGCTATTTTTGTTGCATTATCGGCAAAAGCCGCCCATTTCTGTTCGGCCGATAACCACGCTCCAGTCCCGCCTTCACCACGCCTCTGACATGCCCCCATCAACTTTAGCCGTTTCCGTGACGGAGTGCAGTTGAAGACGTCCAAAATCGGCTTTCGATTATACCGATTTGGGTGCCCACGGGAGAAAGACGCCCATCTCCCGATTTGGGTCAAACTATGTGCGTCTTTCTCTTTCGAAAATAAGCTGAATAATCTTTTCCAACTTGTGAGCAAATTATTAGATACTAAACCGATTACTTCAAACAGCACAGACCCCCCATCAGCAGACAATCTTGCGAAATACTTCAAAGAGAAAATTGTAAAGTTACGACTCACGTTACCAGTTAATACCATCGACTACATAAAATTCCTTGATTGTTTAGACCCAATCCCCGGTGAACAACCAGCTGACCGGACCTGGACTAACTTCAATACACTCTTGGATGATACCATCTCCCAAGCGATCAAAAAGTTCACTGTCTCACTGCAAAATAGACATATGCCCCAATAACCTTATAAAATTCACCCCTCAATAATTCATATCAGACCTCACGATGCATCTGAATTATATGTTACAAAATGGACTCTTTCCAAAGGATAAAGGAAATATTCTACTCACCCCTATACCTAAGGACTCAAAGAAAAATACAAGTGACTTAACCAACTATCGCCCAGTAGCATCTATCCCTCTAGTAACCAAACTAATGGAAGGTATGGTTACCAAGCAACTCACCGACTACTTAAATAAATTCTCAATTCTTCATGACTCTCAATCTGGGTTTCGGTCTAACCACAGCACCGAAACAGTACTAACTACTTTTCTAACTAAATTTAAACAAGCAATTGCAACTGGCAACAATATACTTCTCTTACAATTTGACATGTCCAGTGCATTCAACATGGTAAGCCCTAAAATACTATTAAACATCCTAGAATACTTTGGAGTTGGAGGTAATGTTCTTAGTTGGTTTAGAGGCTTCCTAACCACAAGAACATACCAAGCGAAATTTAATTTGAATACGTCAGCTCCATGGATACCTGAATGCGGTGTGCCCTAAGGATCTTCACTCTCACCGACCCTCTTCAACCTAATGATGACACCCCTGGCCAAATCGTTATCCAATCAAGGCCTCAATCCATACATATACGCAGATGACGTCACGATATACATCCCGTTCAAACATGATTTTAAAGGATATCACTAATTATATCAACCACAGCTTCCAAATCATGCTTTCATGGGCGGATGCATTTCAATTAAAACTTAATGCAGAAAAAACACAATGTCTTATACTTTCATCACAACATAACACTAGCAAATTCACCACTATAACCACACCAAACTTTTCCCTTCCCGTTTCAGACACCCTGAAAATTCTTGGAGTCACCATTGATCGAAATCTCACACTTGAAAGCCCTGTGAAGAATACAACAAGGAAGATGTTCCATTCAATGTGGAAACTTAAAAGAATTAAACCTTTCTTCCAAGGGATATTTTTTGCAACTTGGTACAATCAATGGTGCTAAGTCATCTAGACTACTGCAATGCACTTTATGCTGGCTGTAAAGAGCAAATCATCAAAAAACTTCAAACAACCCAAAACACAGCAGCCACACTCATATTTGGAAAAACAAAATATGAAAGTGCCAAACCCTAAAGAGAAAAGCTACACTGGCTTCCACTTAAAGAACGTATTACGTTCAAGGTCTGCACTCTGGTTCATAAAATCATTCACAGAGATGCCCGGCCTACATGTTAGACCTTATTGACTTGCCACCCAGAAATGCTAAAAGATCAGCCCGCACATTCCTGAATCTTCACTTCCCCAGCTGTAAGGGACTAAAGTACAGATTAACACATGCGTCCAGCTTTTCCTACATGAGCACGCAGCTGTGGAATGCATTGCTACTTAACCTGAAAATAATTTACGACCTAACCAACTTTCGTAAATCACTGAAGACTTACCTCTTCAACAAGGCATACCACAATGATCCATAATAAGATCTGTATCGCATTTCCACTTTCCTGTTATTCTGAATGTTTTCTTTCTATAACTGATTGCTTAATTCTATTATGCTATCCATGTTCTTTATGTAATACCAATTGTATCTTTTAATCTGGAATGGCGAATGCCATGACGGAACATTGTAAGCCACATTGAGCCTGCACATAGGTGGGAAAATGAGGGATACAAATGCAATAAATAAATAAACTTGCATCTCAGTTCAGTGAGTACTTGTAGTCCCTGATTCTACCCACTGAAATTAGTGCCACAGTTCCCATTATACACTGGGATGGGGTGTCAGAAATCCAGGACTGGCCTAAACTCGCCCTGCTGGAACTGGTGATAACTGGAACTGGTTATCTTGGAGTGGCATAATGCTTAGAGCTGGAGAGCTGCCATTTGAAGCATACCAAATGGACCAGCTTAATTCCACCAGATCACCTACGATACTCCTGCTAAGACGTCAACGCTTACTCTGACCCCAATGTTATACTCAATCCCTCATCTTCTTCCCTCTTCCTTTACCATTTCCCTCCCATTCTCCTTCCCTTTCACCTATCATATCCTTGTCTACCTTCCCTATTCTAGTTCATTACGTTCTTTTCACATGTCCTTTGCAATGCCTTTCATAATGTAAGTAGTTATGATCATCACAATTTATAATACTGTTCCTACATTTCCTTGTTTTTACTGTATTCTTTACCATGTAAGATGCTTTCTTTTACTATGTAAGCCGCACTGGACCTGCTGTATGTGGGGAAAGAGCGGGGTAAAAATGTAATAAATAAATAAATAAATAAATATGCCTGCTTAGTCCCTATGCTCACCCAAACTATTACTGCCACCACATACACAGCAAGACTTTGCACTTCCCCAAACATTTCTGGAGAGGTGTAATATATATATATATATATATATATATAAATGTAAATGTTCGTTTGTTCAAAATCTTAATTCTCCGAAAGTTCTTCACCGATTGCTTTCAAATTTAGACACAACGTTGCATTCGAATACGCACATGTTTTTATGTACCTACTATTATATAGATGTCACAGCTGTTGTACTCGCAGAGCGGAAGCTGTGCGACGAGTAATTGCAAATCAAACTGAGGAAGAACAGCCATCACCGAACGAGCGAAACAGACAAAGAATGGCTCATACATGCCGAGGAAGCAGCAGAGCAACGTGCAGCCAGACTTGACAATGCATGGTTGCAAGCACGGCGATCGCGTTCTGCAGCTTCAGATCTGCTTTGTTCTCAACAGAATCAACGCGACAGGCTGAGAGTGGCTTAAATCTCCGAAAGTTCTTCACCGATTGCTTTGAAATTTCGACACTAAGTTGCATTCGAATATGCGCATGTTTTTATATACCTACAATTGCAAATCAAACTGAGGAAGAACGGGCATCAGCGAATGAGCGAAACAGACAAAGAATGGCTCAAATACGTGCCGAGGAAACAGCACAGCAAAAATCATTGCTCGAGGCTCTTGATCGATCATTGCAAGATTTGCGTGGAAACATCAGACAATTTGGGAACACATTAATATTGCTTGCAAGAGATTTCAGGCAAACATTACCTGTAGTTCCTCGATCGACACCAGTGGACGAAATAAATGCTTGCCTAAAATACTCTACTTTGTGGCAACACGTAAAGACATTAAACTTAACAAATATGCGTGTCCAGCTGCAAAAAGATCAATCAGCTCAGATATTCTCACATCAATTGCTGAAAATTGGGAACGGAAAGGTGCCGGTTGATCTGACCTCAGGACAAATTTCATTGCCTCATAACTTCTGCAATTTAGTGACCTCAAAAGAACAATTGGTTGAAAAAGTATTTCCCAATATTCAAACCAATTATAAGAATCACGATTCGCTGAGTGAACGAGCTATTCTTGCAGCCAAGAACAAAGATGTCTACAAACTGAACAATATTATTCAGTCTAACATTCAAAGCGAGCCACTCACATACAAGTCCGTCTACACTGTTCTGGAAGCAGATGAACCGCTTAATTATCCAACAGACTTTTTCAATTCACTCGATCTGCCAGGGATGCCACCGCACGTACTGCAATTGAAAATTGGCATGCCAATTATCATGTTGCGAAATATCAACCAGCCAAAGCTTTGCAACCACACGTGGCTTGCAGTAAAAAAATTAATGAGCAATGTCGTACAAGCAACAATCTTGACAGGACCTTTCAAAGGTGAACATGTCCTCATTCCTCGCATTCCTATGATTCCAACAGATATGCCATTTCAATTTAACAATTGCAATTCCCAATTCGATTGGTGTTTGCAATCACCATCAACAAAGCTCAAGGCCAATCTTTACAATTCACCCATTTACATCTACACACGGATTGCTTCTCACATGGACAATTATATGTTGCATGTTCTACAGTCAGCAAACCAGACAATCTCTATCTCTGCACACACAATGGAACAACAAAAAATATTGTATACCCACAAGCATTGTGAAATTAAACATATTAGAAACGTGCGCTTCCTCTTTTCTTTCTTTTCCATTTAACCAGACTGAGCCATAGCAACGCGTGGCCGGGTAGAGCTAGTATTAAATAGTTGTATACAGCCATGCACCGACAATGGAAGATAAAGCCACTGAGACAAACACTCTCTAGTAGAGTCCAGTAACCTAGGTATATTACAATTATATAGTAATGTGGTCTTATAAGGTAATCTAATTCCCAGGCAAGTAAATGAAGTGGACTCCCAACGCATAGGAAACTGACCTACCCAATCTTTTTGCACCGATTCAGCTGCAGGGAGTGCTAAATGCTTTTCAGGATTGAGCCTGAAACCAGAAAAGTCACCATATTTCACAAAACTATCTATAAGTACCTCCAAGGACCTCTGAGGTTCGGTAACATGTACTACGGTATCATCCACAAAAGCAGTTAATTTGAATTCCAGTGACCAAATTTTAACTCTTTTAATTTCAGGGTTACCCAGGATTTCTCTGATCAAAGGGTCTAAGGAGAGAACAAATAATAGTGGAGGTAAACGGCAACCCTGCCGTGTGCCCCTACTGATCCCAAAAGATGATGAAAAAACACCATTTATCCAAATCATTGCCTGAGGTGAAGCATACAAAGTTTTGATTGCATTCAAAAACAATTCTCCAACACCATAATGACGCAAAGTAGCAAATGAGAAATTCCAAGCAACACGATCAAAAGCTTTTTCCGCATCAAAACTAACAAAGATGGCACATGAGCACATTCCACTTGTTCTAGCGAGATGAAAATTTTCCTCAAATATCTATTGTACATCCTTGGACAAAACCAACTTGTGGCTCAGCTATCACAGAAGGCAACACATGAGCCAACTGATTTGCCAAATTCTTAGTAAACAATTTAGCTTCGACATTCAACAGTGAAATAGGCCTATACGAGGAAGGCTGCGCAGGATCCTTCCCCGGCTTAAACTATAATATAATTAGGTGTATGCCTAATTGCAAAGAACAAGGCATACACCCATCCGAAACATCCTTCGTAAACAGAGATTGCAATATGGGGACAATGGAAGGTGATAAAAGGTTTGTAAAATTCTACTCTAAAACCATCTGGGCCTGGTGCCTTTCATAAGGTACTTTGTTGGATTGCCAAGGACACCTCCTCTTCCGTTATAGGCGCATCAAGCTTACATTTATCGTCTTCCGAAAACCGTGGCAATTCCAAACTATTTAGAAATGTTTCCCCTTCCTAATCTTCTCCCACTGGGTGATTATAAAGACGTTTATAATACTTCAGGAAAACCTCTGCTATCTCATCTTTCCTCACCAAGACCCCATCTCCACGCTCTAGCTGAGATATAGTAGAAGAACCTCTGGATCTTTTAACTAATTTTGCCAAAAGTTTCCCAGAGTTATTACCATGACAATATAGCTGAAAATTATAATACTGTAACAATTTTACCGCCCGAGCATGGAGAAGCTCACACAAAGGAGTCTGTAAGGCCAACAGTAAACTACGCTGATGTATAGAAGGAGACCTTCCACATTGAATACGCGTCTTAATCAGTTGTCACTCTAATCGTAAAATCTCCCGATCTCTTGCCTTTCTCTTAAAAGAAGTATATGCTAAGATTTCTCCTTGCAACACTGCCTTGGCTGCTTCCCAAAAAAGCACTGGGGTATGCGCATGCTCAGCATTATTATTCTAATAATCATCCCACTTGTGCAAAAGATAATCACGAAACTCAGAATCCCAATACAGATGCACCGGAAAACACCAGCAATATGCCTTGTCCGCTAATGGTCCAAAAGTAAAAGAGCACCACACTAAAGCATGATCAAATACACTATAGGGGCCAATTCCTGCCTCCAAGACAGAAGAGAAAAACGAGGAAATTTTCTGGCGCATGGCGCTAACCAGACGGTAATCGGCATTGTATGTGCGCTGACAATTACCTCCCAGTTATCATGTGAGACTTTACGTGCACCAATTTTAATTTTTCCGCATGTCCATTTTAGGCCAAGAAAAAAAAGGCCTTTTTGCAGGTGTGCTGAAAAATGGACCTGCGCATGCCCAATACACGCGTCTACACCAGCGCAGGCCACTTTTCGGTGCACCTTAGTAAAAGGACCCCATAGCTTGGCAATTTGTCATAAACATATTTGGGAGCCATACCATGAAAGACCCTGATTGCCAACACCAGCATTTCCAATCAGGTAGCCAATGCAATGTAGAAAAAGTAGACATAATATGGTCTTGAAAGCCTACATTAAAAAAAAGTCTAGTTGCTGTATTTTGGACCCATTGGAGTCACTTCACACTTCCTTCAGGCAACCCCACAAACAATATGTTGTAATAGTCAACGCGTGAAATTACATAAGCATAAAGCAATTGGGCAAAAATCAGATTCTGTAAAATAAATTCAAATCTTATATAATTGGCGCAAGTATTAGGTCGACTCAAGACCAATTGAGAAATATGACTATCAAAAGTTAGCCTGTATCTAACAAGGTTCCCAAACTACATACTTGATCTTTTCTACTATAGTAGTCTCCTCCCTAAGTATAGAAGGATGAGGAAAATCTGCTGTATTTACATCAGTTGCAGGCATTGAATTACTTAAAGGGGGCAGCTGGAATCTAGCAAGGCTGGAGCAATACAGCATACATCATCAAGGTTAGGTGGGAAGAGGAGGAGGGTAGAGAAAAAGAAAGAGGGAACAGAACTGATGGGAACAGGCAAGGTAGAAGGAAACTTGACTTCTGGAGAGACAGAATGTGACTGCTGGGTGGGGGAGGCGGGTTGGAAGATTCAGATAACAGATGTAAAATTTATTTTTATAAAGAGTTACCAAAGCAATACATTTACTGGTATATAAGGAGAGGAGACTATTTACAAAGTAATAGTGACAATAGTAAAATGCAATTAATGTACAGAGTTTAAATAACAAGAAAAATTTCCAGATCCTGGTTCCATAGCGTCCCACAGATCAATCCAGAGACTGGTGGGTTATGCCCCTCTGCCAGCAGGCGGAGATAGAGAACTTCTGAGGCACTATATGGTCATGTGCAGCCATCCAAACCTCAGTATTTTATCTAGCAGGCGGATGGTCATAACTCTGCAGCTCTGGATTTGGGACTCCTCGCCCGTTCCCTCAGGAAGAGTTGAGGTACCTCATGGGGTTGAGAGCTCGCTAAGGTGCTGAGCAGGGATACCTGGTCCTCCTTGGTTCCTCCCTTTCTCCCCCCTCCCGCTGTTCCCTTCTATCTCAGGAGCACGTGAGTGGTATTCTCCTAATTTAAAAAAAAAAAAAAAGGGAAGAAGAAATAAGTTTGGTGTTCTCAGGCTCTCACAGTACCAGGACTTTGGTCTGAGGAACTAGTGGAGCGGGTGGGGAGGAGTGCTCCGTGAGTTGTTCAGACAGGGCGTATGGCAGCCCCTTCTGAGTCTGTTAAACGCTTCTCCCAGTGTGGGAACCAGAGAGCAGCGTCTGGAGCCTGTGATGCCTGTCCTCGAACCTCGTCGGGGCAGGGAGACTCTCCTTCGGGACGAGAAAAATCGGACCTCGGGGGGGGGGGGGGGAGAGCAGCGGGGGTGGTTCCGTTGTCCGGAAGGCCCTCCCGTCCGGCAGCCGATGATTTGGTGCCGTCACGCCATTGAAAGGGCGATCGGCAATGGAGTCCGCGCTCGATGCATGGAAGCGGCGAACAGCTGATTCGCGATCAGCTGGAGCCGCAGACTTAGTGCAGACAGGCTCCGGGGAAGCAGAGAAAGCGGTTCAGGCAGCACGGCATTTTTCCCGCGCTGAATCCCCTTGCACTGTTTTGGCAGACGCCATTTTGGGTTTGGGGGGAGAGCACGTGGTGGGGCCTTCCCGGGCCTTGTCTAAAAGCCCGTTGAATTCGGACGTACCTGCTGGTGAGCTGCAGGTTGGTCGGGCGAAGCAGGGAGTTCCCTTTTCTCCCAAATTTGTGCTGTTATTGCACAAGGCATTCCTGCTAAAACGCTCTTGGGGGGCCCTTGCTGGAGATGACACCTTAGGGTCTTCTCAGGAGGAAGTTTCTATCTCCCCTTCTTCTCTGGCTAAGAGAACTTGTTTGGATAGCCGGGAGATGGATTTTGGGTCAGATTTGGGCCCTGAGGTAGAGGACGGTCAGCTGTCAGTGACTTCCCAACTGATCCAGTCTGATTTTCTGGAGGAAGAAATTCCGTCTGAAGGGTGTGATGACCCAACAGTGGCACGGTTGTTTCGTCAGGAGGAGTTGACGGATCTCATTGTTGGGGCCTTGGAAATATTG